>NC_069383.1:33468000-34089000 GCF_027475565.1 Acinonyx jubatus
TCAGTGCTTCACCATGGGCTTTAAGCAGCATTGTTTAAATAATGTAAATTACTGCATGGTAATAAGTTGATAATAGCATAATTCCATTAGAAAGAATAAAAGTAATATGATGACTTGGATTCACAATGCTTATATAATAACCCAATAAGTGCAATTAATCTGTGTCACCAGATGGCTAGATTAATTAACACATCTAATCAGCAATGCTCCTAAAACTAAGGTTGTAAAAAGAATGATTACAGTTCTTGAAATTCTTATCTTTTCTACTCTACCATTAAATTGTTGAAATGCCAAGTTGTACCTTCTCAACATCAAGGAGCTACAAACTATGCTTGGATTCTATGTCAGTGTTGTATAAAACCATTACATAAACATACTGCAACTAAAAGTTCTTCCTTCTGTCCCTCCATTCCTTATAGCTAAAGTGGAACACTTCTTCCTAGAAAAGATCTGGAGATCAGATTTGCTTTCTCTTGAGCCAAAAGCTTAATGTCTCTCTGAGCTAATTCTTCTCATCAATAAATTGAAGCATTTGGACCCTAAGGGTCATTTTCAATTCTAAGACAAATGACAAATCTCTAATGACAAATCCAGCAAACAGTTTAAGCTATAAACTACAAACTTTGCAACACATATCCCAAAGGACTCATTTCACTAATAAAGAGTTCCCAGAACTTCTGCCATGGAGCAAAGTAAAATTGTCACCATGATGAGTTCAATGGACATTACAAAGCTTATTCAAAAAAAAAATTATAAACCTTTAAACTATGGGTTCTTATATCCTTAAGAAACATGAAGGATACTAGTCAGTATAATTTTTTTGAATAGAATGTATTTGAATAGATTTGCAATGTGTTTTACAGTAATTACTTTCATCTTTATTTTTCATGAAAATCCTTAAGAAGAGGTAAGAATTATTTTCACCAGCGTGCCTGGGTGGCTCAGTCGGGTAAGCATTCAACTCTTGGTTTTGGCTCAGGTCATGATCTCATGGTTCATGAGATTAAGCCCGTGTTGGGCCCTGCACTGACAGCGCAGAGCCTGCTTGGGATTCTCTCCCCGACCCTCCCCTGCTCATGCTCTCTCTCTCTCTCTCGCAATATAAATAAATAAACTTAAAGAAAAAAAAAAGAACTATTTTCACCATATGAGCATACCACTGGTATCACCTTCACCAAGAAATAATTTTTAAGTGTTCAGTTTCTTAGAATTAAACTAGAAAGAATGAAATAACTGTACTTAAAATTATTAAATTCATTCAATAACCCAAAATGTGATATCATCTCATAGTTCCGCTGCAATGCTAATTAACTTGAAATCATTCTATGAAATTGTACATCTGTACCAAAGAGTACAAGTACAAAAAGAGCATTACTCACCACAGAATCACTACTTACCAACAAACAAATGTGTCAGCTAAGTATAGCTCACTATGTCAGGAGAAGCCAAATTTCCAAATTTTGCAGGGACTCTAACTAGAACACCATTGTTTATTTATTATCTAGTGCTGTTGTCCTTAACTTTACCTGATGGCATTACAAAGATCTAGGCCTCTCAAGGCCTTATTACAACAAAAGCCTAACACTCTACTTCATTATTTGAAGTCAGCAGGGTATCTAATGACTTTTCTTTTCCATGTACCTATCAGGGCTGGCTATTCACAAGGTGCAAACTGCATTATCTTCTGTCAGACCAGTTCATGGTGTGGGTGTGGCAGGAGCCCAGAAATAGTTTTTGTGTGGTTTAATTTTTCCTAACTGTGAAAGCACTCTCCATGAGGGAATGAAGACTAGCCATCCAAATGAGATACTAGATTGACTGTATATAAGACATCATGCTAACAATACTCACCAAACCATTAGAGGACAAATGCATAAAACATCCAGCTTAAAGTAACTAGTGTGATTTTCCCCCCTTAATTTCAGAAGGATTGAGGTAAAAAATCCAATCAGTGATCTAACAAGAATTTTAAATATATTTTTTCAATACTGCATGAAACAGTACTTTTAAAAGAAAACCTTAATGCCCTAAGAGAAAGACATTTACAAAAAATAGAAAGAAAAGTCTGAGGTTTGCTCCTGACTGATTCCTAGAAGTGGACAAAAAGATGTGTTTTATTTGCTCAACGAACATTTGTATGGAGCCTATTTTGAACCAGATACTGCCATATGTATTTTACAATATTTTCCAATCCTTATAACTACTGTGTGAAATAAGTACTATTGTTCCCCTTTGACAGAGAGTAGAACAAGCACAGATAAGTTAACTGATTTACTCAAACAAGTAGTCAGTGGTAGAAGCAGGATTTAAACCCAGTTTGTGCCCCTAACCACTTACACACTGCCCTCCATGATACTCTGCCTCTCTTCTGGAATACCAACGACATTTGGCGACTTTGGGCAGTTATTATTCAATAACTGTAGACATTCTTAGGGAGACAGAAGAATGAAAACAAAAGGCAAACAACATATCTGTCTCCATAAAGTATGCCTGAGGTGTCTGTATCATTCATCTGAATAGAGTTCTACTTTACCACGTCCCAAGGTTCCTTTCACTGTGATAGTATATTTTTCCCCAGAAAAAGACCTGTTATATAATATACTATAATTTTCATTGTCACTTAATATCTTGTACAGTTTTCTATTTCAGAACATCCAGACCTACATCATTCATTTAAAATGCTACACTAGGCTGTGTGGAGGCCTAGCAATATAGTTAAATAGCCGATTGATTTCTCCCAGTGTTTATTACTGAATTTCTTCTGCTTTTCTCCCCAGGTCTCATTCCAGTAACCTGCTAATTTTCCATCCCACTTTAGTCCTAGTTTTCAACAACTGAAGGCCAGTCTCAGTGCTCCCTGGTGGGTGCCAGCACAGTCTGCCTTGACTTCTGAGAATCATTAGCCTATGACTTTTAGTTACTATGCTCCCCCTTTCTTAGTCTGAAGCTCACTTCTGCAATAGCCTACCATGTGCCTTAGTGCCTGAGCACTTCTCTGGACTCTGGACTTGATGTGACACATTTCATTGCCTTCATCCACCCCATAAGCTGGACCAATTACAGTGGCTGCATCTCTTTCCCAATTCTGGCTCCTACCCATGTATCTTGCTTTGCCAGAAGGAATTAGCTCTGTCTGCCCAGGTCTCAAGAAGTACAAAATCGGGGCACCTGGGTGGCTCAGTAGGTTGAGCATCCAACTTTGGCTAACACTTCATGAGTCAGAGCTCTGTGTCAGGCTCTGTGCTGACAGCTCAGAGCCTGGAGCCTGCTTCAGATTCTGTGTCTCCCTCTCTGTCTGCCCTCCCCTGCTCGTGCTCTGTCTCTGTCTCTCTGTCTCTCTGTCTCTCTGTCTCTCTCTCTCTCTGTCTCTCTCTCAAAAATAAACATTAAAAAATTAAAAATTGAAAAAAAAGAAGTGCAAAATCAAACTCAGCCAATAGGTAGTAATTAAACTTCTGCCTCCAAAGCCCAGAAGAGGTTGTCAATGGGATTTCACAGTAGATCCCTGCCTCTAAGTATGGATGCAATTTTTAGTTTTAAAACTTGAACCAACAGGATTCTTAGAAAAATAGTAAAGAGTGAATAAAGGCAAAAATAAGAGTTACTCTAAGGGGAAAATGGCAATATGTGCACAGATAATCTGGAGAAGATCTGGCATTTCTGAAATCAAAACATCTATTACTGAGTAGATCATGACTAATCTTTGTTTCAGGTGAGCTGAAGAGAAACACTAAATGAATAATGATGTAGGTCATTTTCAAATCTAACCTGTTCTCTTAGTTTTCTTCCTTCAGGCTAAAATTTTTAAGTAAGCCATTCAGAAGATATAATATTGTAGAATAACAGCAACTGAGGGGAATAGGGTAGAGGGTGAGGCCTGAGGATGACTTCAGTTAAGAGGTCTTAATGTGAAGTATTGCTTTCACTGAAAGCACCAGGGCACCTGGGTGGCTCTACACCATATTTAAGAACGCACTGGGGTGCCTGGGTGGCTCAGTCAGTTGAGCATCCAGCTCTTGATTTCAGTTCAGCATCGTGGGATCGAGCCCACCACAGTTGGTCTCTCTGCTGAGCGTGGAAGCTACTTAAGATTCATATTCTCTCTCTCTTTCTCTCTCTCTCTCTCTGCCCTCTCCCCTACTCTCACACTCTCTCAAAAAAAAAAATAGAGTGCACTAATATGAATATGATTTTCTTCCCCATATCCAATCCATATCACTGCCCCAGATAATTCTTCTAGGAAATATGAGGTTGAAAAAAATGTTTTCCCATTAATAAAAACTATTCTGCTCATAACATTAGTACATATGCTCTCACTTTAAAAATACGTGACTGTTGAATTAGTCACTTAAGTGTATTAAGTAAACTGTGGATGAGTATTATCCTGCCAGAAAATTCTTATCCTCACTCTCACACCACTGGAGATTTCCAGTTAGGTCTAAAGGCCAGTAATAACCATAGATCAAGAGAGTTTCTGGTTTACCTAAAGTGGAAACTGTTGCCAAGGAAAAAGCAAATGGAACTTAGTTTAGTATGTTTTTTTAAGGAAAATCAAATGGAACATAGCTTAGTATATTTTGCCTTTAATACCTCTTTCACAAACTGAACATGACATCTGAAGAACAAGACATTTCATGCTCAATGTTAACTTTTTACAGATCTCATTACCAGATCTTTATCCAACTGGTATGCTGATTAGGTTAACTCCCAGCTCTGAGCCACCTTATCTGTTTAGCCCACTGTGTTATTTGAGTATTATTACTTTCTATGCCTGCCATGATGCGGAAAAGGTTGGGAAGCCCTGAGTTAATCTTTATCAATTGTGCTATCTAGGCCTTACTTTGAATAGCCCATATTATCACATGACATCTTTGAAGAATGGTAACATGCCTGACCTAGAAAAGACCTCAGATTACCTCTTCCTAAACGGGCTCTTCCAAATGTAAGTTTCATAAGATATTAAGAGATGTTAGTTTAATTGGGGTAGGGGTAAATCTGAGAAATACTGGGTTTAAGTTAAACAGATTTTTTTTTTTACTACAGGGTTTCTCAGAAGCTTCTACATGCTGAATACACTGTGACTCTCCAGGAAAGGAATTTAATATATTTATGCTCATTTAAGGGTAGATAGAGCTCTTGGAATACTTGTTTTTCAACTGTGGTAAAATATATATACCAAAAATTTATCATCTTAACCATTTTTAAGTGTATAGTTCAGTAGCTTTAAGTATGTTCACACTGTTGTGCAACAAACCTCCAGAACTTTTCATCTTGCGAAACTGAAACTCTAAAGCTACATTAAACCACAACTCCCCACTTTCCCCTCTTCCCAGCCCCTGGCAACCACCATTAAAATATCTTTAGAAAGTAATAATCCACACAACATATTTTGGAAAACGCTTCTTTATCTCTTATGATTCATCCCCTCATTTTATTGATGAGAAAATGGGCCTATCCAATGTCACAAGTTAATAGTGAGTCAAATCTAGAACTCAGACTTCTGGACTTTCAGTCTGACCTCTATTCACAACACTGTGAACTGGACAGGTGAAATAAGTTAATAATTATCCAAATTCTACCACCACATCCTCTGAAAATACTTGGTATCTACCAGGTCCATTTCAAATAAAGGACTAAGAATTAGGTAAAAAAATTTTCCAAAGTCACACTAAGTTCCACGATTCTCCAAACTGGGGTGCATGAAACATCAGGAAGCACCAATTTAAACATGCCATACCATCCTAGGACATCAATTTCATTTGATGATTAAATGACAATTAAATACTTTGATACTAAAATAATCTGGATATACTAAAAGGTAGGATGCAAAATTGACCTCAAAGGACTTCACTGTTGCAGCATGAGCTGCTTTGGCCTGTCCCACCTGCCTAGGGCATCCATCCCCATATCTGTCTCTAGGGTTTCAGACAAAGAAAATGAGAAACACTTCACAGAGGGGAGGAGTCTAAAATCTATAGCAAGACAACAGCTCAGGAGGGGCGCCCTGAAAACCCAGAGCCAAACTCTACTTCCTCATACACCTAGGGGGTTCATGTCAATTCTGACGCTCTCATAGACTTGTGTCTCTCAGCGAGCATCCAAAGATCCCAGAGAAAGAACAAGTTGGGGAGTCTTTCAATAATAATAATGAATCAAAAGAATACAAAAATAAGTAGTATTGTCTATTGCTAGACATCAAGTTTAGGATGAAATGGGCAAGCTGGTAGTGGAAGAGAAGGGTTTAATTACACAAAAGTGTTTACTTGGAAAGTCCACTGTGTGATGACATTTAAATTCCAGTAGGTACTTCTTTCTATGTTTCTAAATCCACAAAACTTTAGGGGTACCTGGTTGGCTCAGTTGGAGGAGGATTCGACTCTGGACCTCCAGGTCGTGGGTTCGAGCCCCACACTGGGTGCAGAGGTTACTTAAAAGTAAAATATTTAAAAATAAATAAATCCACAAAACATTACATAGCTATACTGCCCATTCATTTTTGCAATGTACTTAACTAAGATTCAATTATATCTAATCACATTTCACAAAAGTGAAAATGAAAAATTTTTTTTCCTTTTTTCCTGAAAAGTACCCAAAGAGAGAAGTTAAAAACTTTTAAAAAATAATTCTGGGGGTGCCTGGATGGCTCAGTCGGTTAAGTGCCCAACTTCAGCTCAGGTCATGATCTCGCAGTTTGTGAGTTCAAGCCCCACGTCGGGCTCTGTGCTGACAGCTCAGAGCCTGGAGCCTGCTTCGGATTCTGTGTCTCCCTCTCTCTCTCTGCCCCTGCCCTGCTTGCACTCTGTCTCTCTCTCAAAAATAAACAAACATAAAAAAAAAATTCTGCAGAAACTAGAAGAATAAGCAATTTTCTTTTAGATCTTGAAGGTATTAGCTTTCATCCCTATGCTACTGCCAACATTCTAAACTTCAGAAATAGCTGTCAGATTCTCAAATATAAAATGTATAGTGAAAATTTCCTTGCCTTTATTTTAGCTGTGCCTAAGCAGCTGGCTTGAGGCAGCTGGCAACCAGAGAACAAAATGTAGCAGCACAGCGAAGCCAAGCACCTCCTTGATTAATATCACGTGCCAGGGCAAGGTCGGCGTCAGCTCCACTTGGCATTTCCTTTTAACCTGTCTCAAAAGCTCCCTTCTCAGAATATCTACATCAGTATGTTAATCCTGGCACTGGGTTCTGGGTATTCATTCTTCCCTCAGCTGCTCCCTGCTTTACATCCTCTAAAATCTACCCCATGCCAAAGTGAAAGGCAAAATGGTACATTAGTCAAAGACACAGAGAATGAGTGCCACATAAGGTGAGAGGCATGTGCCATGAATATTAATGCAACCCAAGCAATTATAATTATTACAATGGGAGCTGGCACAGCTTAGTTACTCACCACACAGAAAAGGCTGCAGTTAACCATGGTGAAGTTGAGGAAGCTGTGCTGGAGTCACTCAGAGGAGGCCTTCAGTTTTCTAACTGAGTCATAACTCTGGGTTCCCAACTCCCCAGTACAGCCAATTACTTTCAGGAGCACGGCTAAATTCACAGAATAAATCTGAATATGCACTAATTGAAGATAACGTGACATGATATAGATGGATGGTAGTAAAGCAGAAAAAACAGGATGAAACAATTTATAAGAAAGTTAAAAGGATTCTTAGCAATTGCTGGTTCATTTATAAATAACCTACTCTAAGACTGTTGCATTAAGTGGAATAAATTAATATTAGTAATAAAAACAATGTAGTACTGAATCAGAGCCATCACCCACCCTGAGGCATAGAAAGAAAATGCTTTTTATAAAAGGGAAGAATAGTAAAAAAGGAAAAGGAAGAAATAAAAGATACTCATCATGCTTAAAATGTGCATTTACGGTGGGAACAGTAATTTACTTAAATGAGACGAGTGTCCTAAACTGTGAATAATATATGGTGTTGCCTTTCACTCTTTATAGCATAAATGAGATTTCCAAACAGACCTAAACTATCAGACTTGCTAAATCTTCCCATATAGATCTAAAAACAAAATAAGGATTATATTTGGAAGCACAAAATAGAAAATTAAGCAGCTTAACCAGCTTCAAGAAAATACTCCATACACTGTATCCCAGCTCAGCCAACAGCGTGTCAATAAATATCTGTTGGATCCAGAATGAAATATCACTGCGTAGAATTTAAGGGAATTTAAGAGAATTTATTGGAAGCCTCCTTGCTAATACAGTTGAGGAAAAGCACTAGAAAGGTAATATATGAATTATTGGTTAAGGGTCTGACAAGTTTCTCTTCGACCAAACTTTAAATCAGCCTCTTCTGAATCCTCTTCCCAACTGGGCCTTGACTTCTGGACTTGCATGTCTCTCTTTGCATTGCCCAATTGTAGCAAGAATCCTGTTAAGTAGGTTTAGCCAGAATCCCCCACCCTTGATATCTGATCGTCTTCAATATGTGACCCAATTCCTCATCCTCCACCATCCCCCAAGTAGTATCACTCTGGCCTGCCTTCAGCAAGAATTCTCTTAGGTCAGTTTAGCAACGATAACCTACCCTCTTAGTAAGTTTCCATCCATCCATTCCCTTCTACTGCTATCCTGCTCCTTAGCTATAAATCCCCACTTTTCTTTGTTGTACTCAGAACTGAGCTCAGTTCTGGGAGCTTTGATGCTTCAGTCAGTTAAGCGTCTGACTCTTAATTTCAGCTCAGGTAATAATCTCATAGTTTGTGGGATGGAGCCCCAAGTCAGGCTCTGCACTGAACCTGGAGCCTGCTTAAGATATTCTCTCTCTCTCTCTCTCTCTCTCTCTCTCTCTCTCTCTCTCTCCCCCCTCCCTCCCTCCCTCCCTCCCTCTCCTTCTGTGCCCTCTCTCCCTCCCTTAAAATAAATAAATAAACATTAAAAAAAAAAAAGAATTGAACTCAGTCGTATACTGAGGTCTCTTTCCCTTATCACAATAGTCCTGAAAAAAAGTTTGTTTTTACTCCTTAAACAGCTTTTAAGCTCTAGTTCTCTTTGACATGTCTTAGTCACTGTGTCACTCTAGAAAATAGCTTCTCAGTTCTTCAAAATGTTAAACATAGTTACTACATGACCCAGCAATTCCACTCCTAAGTATATACTCATGAGAATTGAAAACAAAGATCCCCACAATAATTTGTACACAAATGTTCACAGCAGTATTAATCATAAAGCCAAAAAGTAGAAACAACTCAAATCCCCATCAAATGATGAATGGATAAATAATAAGCAGTATATCCATATAAGAGAATCATATTCAGCAATAATAAAAAATGGAGCACAGACACATGCCACAACATGGGTGGACCTTGAAAACATTATGCTAAATGAAAAAAGCCAGTCACAAAAGACCATATGTTGTATGATTCTATTTACATGAAATTTCCAGAATAAGAAAATCCATTGAGACAGAAAGCAGATTAGTGGTTTCCAGGGAATGGGGAAGGGGGAAATGAGAAGTGACTGTTAATGGGTACAGGGTTTCTTTCAGGAATGATGCAAACATTCTAAAATTAGATAGTGGTGATGGTTGCACAACTCTGGAAATACTAAAAACCACTGAATTGCATACTTTAAAAGAGTAGATTTTATGTATGCTAACTACATTTCAATAATGCTCTTATGAAAACAAGTCCTTGCCAGGATTCATTTGTTCAACTGCTGAGGGCCTACTATAATCCAGGCACTGGGAATATAACAAGCAGACATGATTCTTGCCCTCCTAGAATTTACAGCCTTACGAAGGAAGTCTGGATTTAAATCCTGGCTCACTACTTACTATAATCTGGGAAAGTATCTTACTTCTTTCATCTACCAACAAGGCTAAAGGTAGTACTCAGTGATTGGCACACTGCAAGGGCTCTATAAATGTTACTTATTAAGTGAATATAAAGGCTGATTATAAATGCCAAGAGAAAGAAAAAATATGAATAAGATGGGAGGGCTTAGATCAGGAGGTTAGAAAAGGTATCTCTTCAGGAAATGACACTTGAGCTAAACACTGAAGGATCAATCAGTTGAAAGTAGAAAGAACCTACAGACAAAAGTGTGACAAGGTCTTAAGGCAAGGAACAGCTTGAGGCATTCCCGAAAATGTGTATGGTTAGAGGACACTAAACAAGTGAAGAAAAGATAAGCAGGAGCCAGAATGTGCTGTGTCTTGTAGACCAAAATAAGTATTTTAGATTTTATTTTAAGTACAATGGAAAATCACTGAAGGCTTTCAGCAGAAGGGTGACATGACCCAAATTATATTTCAGAAGGATCCCTGGCTGCTGTGAGGGGACATGCAGTCAGAAGGCTACTGCTGCATTCCAGGGGAAAAATAATGGTGACTTAAATTACACTGTGGTAGAGATCCCACTAATTTTGACTGGGCTGAGGCACACAGAAAAGAAAACAAGGATTTTCAGCAGAATTCCTTCTCTTCTGTTCTACATACGCAGCCTGCACTGGATAGAACACGAAAAGGAAGAGTGAACACAGTACAGAAGCATAACCAGGGGCATCTGGGTGGCTCAGTCGGTTAAGCGTCTGACTTCAGCTCAGGTCACAATCTCACGGTTTGTGAGTTCAAGCCCACGTCGTGCTCTGTGCTGACAGCTCTGAGCCTGGAGCCTGCTTCGGATTCTGTGTCTCTGTCTCTCTGTCCCTCCCCCACTTACACTCTGTATCAAAAATAAATGAAATGTAAAAAAATAATAATTAAAAAAAATAGAAGTGTAGCCAACCAACTAGAATGAAAAGGCCCTCAAATTCCTAGTTCTACTCCCAACCAGCTATGGAATCTTGGCAAAAACTACCCCTTGAACTTGGGTTCCTTGTTAGTATACCTCACAAGGTTACTCTAACACTTAACTAACAATACATGTGAGAATGCCTCTGGAGTATCAATCAGGAAGTATGCTCTATAGGTGCTAGTCAATTTAAGAGACTGAAAACAAAAACAAAATACAGATTGTGATTACTCATTTGTTCTTCCTTAAGGTCCAGTTGTGTTTTGTTTTGTTTTGCTTTGCTTTCATGTAAAGTACATAGCCTGTACTTTACATAGCCTGTAAAGTACATAGCAGGCATCCATCTACTTCTGTTCCGTGGCACTTATTTGCAAGGAAACCCTTAGAGTTGTTGCAGATAAAAGTCCTCTCCCATAAACGTATCTCTGGAGAGCAAATGTTACTTAAAGAAATCTTTTCCCTAAAGAAGGCTGGGCCAAGGAATATACTCACCTAGAGACAGGTGGTGAACATTTTGCTATAAAACAGGTTTATGAAGCAACCAATATAAGGACTGATTTTAGGAGATACCCTGGCAAAGTTCATGATGAAACTATCCTGTTTATATGCTTAAACTTCTGCTGAAATTAATAAATTATACCCAAATTGCACCTGAAAAACATAGCATTTTGGTCTTGCCACTGGTGAAGACACTCCTGTACATATTTAGAGCCACCACCTTTTGTGAAACATATTTGTATTAAGGGCACACTTGGGACTTTTCTCAAGTTAATTAAATAGCTGTGAAAAAAAAAGCAAATTCTTCTGAGACCTTTCTGTAAGCCCCTGACAGAAGCCTATAGGAAAGTAGTTTTTTAATTACCTTGATATTTCATTAATGTTTTTGCTGACTTTTTATGATAATTATATCACATTTCTTGTTAAAAATGTTCTAAGAAAGTGTTAACTAGGAAAAGCAAAGGGTTATGTGTTTATTTACCAGTATGTTGAGCCAGATAATGAAAAAGAAAAAAAAAACCTTTTGCATGTACACTGTCCCATAAACTTTTATCTTCAATAGAACTAAATAAATTTTGTTTTACAGTTTAGTAAAATACCATATTAAAAAGCCAACGTAGGGGCATCTGGGTGGCTCAGTCAGTTGCGTCTGACTTCAGCTCAGATCGTGATCTCACAGTTTGTGGGTTCAAGCCCTACATCGGACTCTGTGCTGACAGCTCAGAGCCTGGAGCCTGCTTCCAATTCTGTGTCTCCTTCTCAATCTGCCCTCCCCTGTTCATGCTATATTTCTCTCTCAAAAATGAATAAGCACTAAAAAAATTTTTTAATAAAAAAAGTTTAAAAACCCAAGATAACAAAACAAAAAACATCTTTAATGTATTATTATGTTGTCATAGCTATGTTAATTATTAAATAAATATGAGGAAATCTATTTCCCTGAATAGGGATTTTAATGTTCTGCAAATTAGTATACTTCAAATCTTACATACAGTGATAGAAACTGTTATAAATAATACCTACTGGAAATTGCTGTAAATGGCACACACAGGTATAAAATTATGTCCCATGGGTGAAGGAGACACCAAAGGATAACAGTTTTACAAGTATTTTCTGAGTTATATTGTGTAGTAAACTAGGCCTCTGTAGAAAAAAGAAACCATGAAAGCAACAGATGTAATTATTTCACACAAATGTAAAATTAAATATCTTCCTCTACTACCTCTCAACTGAATGAAACACAGTGAATGGAAACACAAGCTTTATCATTCTGAAAACTTTTTATCTTTGTCCTGGGCTTAAAGCAAAAAAAAAAAAAAAAATTTTTTTAAAAATTAAAAAAAAGAAAAGAAAGGAAAGGAAAGGAAAGGAAAGGAAAGGAAAGGAAAGGAAAGGAAAAGAAAAGAAAAGAAAAGAAAAGAAAAGAAAAGAAAAGAAAAGAAAAGAAAAGAAAAGACAAAAGAAATTGGAGCTGTATTTTATCATTTATATAAAATCATCACTGACATTATAAAAAGAACCTTATTACCCACATTTTCTTTCTTATTTAATTCTGCCTAGAACTTTAAAAGAGAACTGAGTGAAATTAAAAACAAAAACAAATACTTAAGATTCTACATTCAGTTATTTTTTATTTTGATTGAGATATTTTTCCATTTACAGGACAATGCCCCTATCAGAGTATGCTAAAAAAAAAAAAATCAGTATTTTAAAATATCATTAGATATAGATTCATTAGAGAGTCTCAGCAAAGTCAAAGCCAAATAATTTCTTAACTTTTTCTTTTCTTCCTCTTGAAAGATGTTAAAAACTAAAAGAAAGTTCCCAGCATTTTGTGCTCCACCCTATCTGACTGTCTCTGTGGAAGATTAAGGCACCAAGATCTCTAACTGAAGTGACTGAACTAACCCATTACTTTGGCACAGAAAAATCAAACTAGCTTGGTTACAGGGAGTGCTGGCTAAACTCAGGATATTCCATTTCTTCCTTTGTCTCTTGTCCTGACGCCTATTCAATGTATACAGAATACAAAATTACATTCACTTTGTCCCTACAAAGAATCTGAACTTAATTTACCTATGACAAACTAGTATAATTATATCTTTTGAGGAGATCTCAAAAATTTATCATATCCTAGAAAATTTAGCACATATAAAATATGTTAATGCTATAGAAGAGGAAAAGAGAATAATTAAACACATAAACTGAACTGCTATTGTTGCTTGGCATTCTAATAGAAGGCTAACTCATTGAAATAAATCCCAAAGATTACTATGAAAATGTGACTGAATTTCATATCACAATGAACAAAACATTAACAAGTTACCAGCTTTAATGAACCAATACTGATTCTGATCTCCATGGCAGTACATGTATAATTAGAATGAGCTCCCTGCTTGAAGGCTAAGCAAGAGTAAGATAGGGTCATTGTTGGCAAGATTACTTACCATCTGCTATGGACTGAACTGCCCCCCCCCCCCCCACCGAAATTCATATGTTGAAGCCCTTACCCTCAATGTGAAAGTATTTAAAGATGGGGCTTTGGGGGTAATTAGGTTTAGATGAGGTCCTAAGAATGGAGCCTTCATGATGGGATTAGTGCCCTTAGAAAAAGAGACATCAGGCAGCTTTCTCTCTCCCTCTCTCAACCTCTCTCCCTCCTTCCCTCCCTCTCCCTCTCTCTCTCTGCACGTGAAGAGACAACAAGAAGGCCGTTGTCTGAAAACCAGGAAGAGAGCCCTCACCGTGGAAGTGAATGGCCCGGTACGTTGAGCTTGGAATTCCCAAACTCCATACTGTGAGAAAAAATTTCTGCTGTTTAGGCCACTCAGTCTATGATATTTTGTTATGGCAGCCTGAGATGACTAATACTCCAACAAATCAGTGACAAACAAGGCACCCTTTTGAATAGAAAACAAACTTAGGAATACAATCTGAAAAGAGGCCTAAATTCTTTTTTTTAATGTTTACTTATTTGAGAGCATGCATACATGCACAAGCAGGGGAGGGGCAGAGAGAGGGAAAGAGAGAATCCCAAGCAGGCTCCACATTGTCAATGCAGAGCCCTAAGTGTGGCTCAGTCCCACAAACTGTGAGATCATGACCTCAACTGAAATCAAGAGTCAGTCAGTTAAGTATTGAGCCACCGACGTACCCTGAAATTTGCCTACATTCTTAAGCTTTATCCTGCATGTCAATTTTCCAAAAGACAACCAGTGTGAATATTATTTATTTTCTTTTTTTGGAATAGCAATGGCTACATGTTTCCTTTTAACATCAGTATCGCCTTTCAGTACCATTTATACATAATCCTCCATCTTTGTTATGCCTATGGATCTAGACCTGTCATTTACAGTACTACCTCGACTTAAATTCCCCCTCTGTACCTTTGCAGAAATAAAATTCAATCTCACTGAGTGATATTTTCTGGAAAGTAGAGCATTTACATGTAACTTTCTCTTATCACTAAATCTGGGATTCAAATCATTTATGTAAGTTGTTCTCTGGGTATCTAATTAATTTACATGAAAAATCATTTCTATCAAACTACTTGCAAAAGCATCCCAAGTTATTTCTACTCCCCTCACTTGTCCCTCTCGGCCAGCAACACACACACACACATTGTAGAAAGTAAAATTCAAATAAATTTCATCAAGCTGGCCAGTAAAAAAGCTGGGCTAATGAGCTTGAATCTTGTGAAACCTGCCCTCACTGTTTCCCCTGTTAGTGAAGGAGTCTTTAGAACTGAATTGCGTGACTGGGACTGTAGGAAAAAAGCCAAATTCCCTACCACCCACTCACCGCAGGGACCTGAGACTCCATGTCCTGGAATTTCAATTCCATGATGTTTGTAATTAGCTTCACAAGGACAGGAATTAGATTCCTTTTCCTACTTGTTTATGGGAAAGGCAATATTACCTTAAACATTATTGTAATTATTTTAAAATATACTGTAAACTATCATTTTAATGGAATTACTTTCATTATTACCTATTTAGCTTTCACACACACTTATATCCTGTCTTGAAATCATATTGTGGATTCTATTCAACATTACACCCTAGATGTATTTCTTAAGTATTTAGTCTATACTTTTTGTTGAAATGACTTGATGAAATTTTACTATGTTGCGGTAGCATCATAATATACCAGTTCCTTTTCTATAAACATTGAGGTTAATTCCAATCATTTTGCTATTATGGAAAACAACAGGATCTGATCGTGATATATACACATATCTCCTTGGGATAGATTCCTAGAGATGGAATTACTAAGCCAAAGGGTTTGAGCAATTTTTCCACTTCTCCTATGGCTTGATTTTTGTTTCCAAAAAGGGCTGTGCAAATTTTACTGAAAATCTGCCAACAGAAGATGTTCTCTTTGTGATGGGAGGAGGGACTACTTCAGTAATTATAAAATATCTATGTGCTATAAACTTGAGTGAGATCTTTGATCATGAATTATGATAAACATTTTCTCATGTTCACTTTATGAATTGTATTTCCCTCTGTGTAAACTATTTGTTTTGTCCATTCATCTATAAAAGTCTCAGTGTTTGGGGGATAAAAATGAACAAGCACTTTATAGATGTTCTTTCTCAGTCACATTGGCACAAATCAACCTTCCACTTTGCTACTGTCCTATTAAAAATCTGTTATCACTGAGCATATATTTTAAATATTGTTCAAATCTATCTTTTTCTTTACTTCTATTCTTTTAAAACTACAAAAAAATCCTTTCACAATTCTCTTATATATTCTGTTCTATTTTCTTTTGGTCTTTCTAGAACATGATTTTTTTTGTTAATTTCACTACTTCATCAAGTTCACTAATTTATTTCAAATTTATATCGTGTAACAGTAAAAGATTATATAACTACTTTTTTAAAAACTGCTATCAGCTTCCCAACACCACTGTAATCCTTTCTTTTTTGGAGAAAACATATTTTATTATAGTTTATATATTGTTGAATCTATTTCTAAACTCAAATATTGTTCCACAGATCTGGGTTCACACTTTTTAATCATTATTACTCATTGCTCTTCTTTTTGGAAAGTTTCTTGGGAAGCTCCCATGTTTATTTTTCCATTAGATCATCCTTTCAAGTTCCCCCCAAAATCCCAGAATGATTTTGGCTGAAGTGGTATTACATGCATAAATTAGCTTTGAAAGGTCAGGGGTTGGATTTACAAATTAAAATGCTGCACACAGATAGAAAAAATGCTTTGGCTTTCTAATATTTGTTTTTAGTTTCTCTCAGGGTGAAGAAGTTTCATGTTCATTTTTGAGACTTCTGTTATCTATAACAAGTTCTCTATAATTCTATTTTCATGTCCTGCCTTTACTTACTTCAGAACATACTTGAAGGCCCACCATCTCTTCTAGCTACAAAACCCCTGGAAACAGGCAAGGTCTCCCACTCAACTGGAATCATGAAAGAGATAGAGGGAAATTAGCTCCAGCACTGTAATTAGAAACCTTTCCTTTATTACATTGGTGTTGCAGTCATGAGCTACCTGATATCCTGCTTGCCTTGTCTGCATTTCTTGCTTCAACTGATTCCATAGCCTCCAGACTCATTTTGTCCTCCATTACCCATATGGTCTTCTTTAACTAGCCAGTATCTAGCCCCACCTATGATCTGTCTCCACTGGATCCAGCCTATCCTGTCCAGGTTGCTTGCCACCCCCAGCCCTTCACACCAAATGATTCCATTGCGCATGCATCAACTGGTTACACTGGTCAAATGGATGTGAAATATAAAAACTAAATTCTAATACTTAATCAAACAAATGCTTAAAATTTGTAGAAGCCTAAGGCCCACAGTCAGAAATAAATTAAAATATAACTAACAATTAGTTTTCATTGAATATCAAGAGTACAATCCACAGTACTTCTGACCAAAGGCCTCCATGAAATGAAGAGTATGAGGGATGACATAATTCTCAATTCCATAATAAATCTAGATCCATATGTCTAAAATTAGCAGGAAATTTCATATACCTACCAGAAATACTACACACATAAACATACATACACACACATATGAAACTTTACCATGTTTTGTGTTCATTCTAGCACATGTTAAGCAGAAAAACATGTTTTAACTTAAACACTCTTTTTCTTTTCCATTTAAATAATAATCTATTCAAGAGCAGGAATTATATGTGATATTGCTTTGAGGCCTCAACAGCAGTTGCATAAATATGGCCAATCAATTGACTTAGAACCTGTGTTAAAATTTTTCTGTATTGTAATTTCTCATAAGATACAGGTTAGATATGAAAAATTTATAATTCTTACGCAATTTTTGATACTTAGCTTCCTCTTAAGAATTATGATATTCAATTTCGCCACAATGAATCAAGAAATCAAAGCAAATTTAGCCTTCAAATAATAAGAACAATGTGTCTTCATGAAAAGGAGGTTAACAACCAACAGAAAAGATGTATAACAAACTGATATTAAATAAAACATATTTTAAGTTTTCCACATTAACTACTTCTTATGCAAATTGATTTCATTAATTTCTGAAGATAGATAAAGCTAAAGAAAACTGAATGCTTACGTTTTGCCAGGAAATAAAAACAAAAAATACATCATGCAAACTTTATGGGAAATAACTGCTCTTCTACAAAAACAAAATGTGTTACTGATTTCCTTGTCTTATTTAGATAGATAACCTGACTGGCTAAAGAATAATCTATTCTCAAAAAGCAAAAGCAGATGTGTTTCCAACGACTCACTCACACAAGTTAGTCAACATTCCTGATACTCTTGATACCCACTTGCAAATGTAACATTAAGAATTAAAAAATAAAAACTTATGAAAAATGAGCTTGCTTTCCAATGACAGCTTGTAGAAATCCTGAATCTGTGGCTCCCACACAAGAAACAGCTGTTATCCTAAGTCGGCGTACTCGAGGCACTGCCTCAAACCAACTGGGATTCTGCAAAACATCCCACTTTGATAGGATTACTATAGCTGCCAGACTCTACAGATAGGAACAGGACTTGAAAAAGAATCAGAAGGGATCTTGATTTTTAACCCTCTTACTTTATATTTATAGCACAAATTGTTGGTCCCAACAAGTTAAAGTGACAGGCCCACGTTCACATACTACATAGTGACAAAACTCAGGTACCTTGACTCACATCACTGTCTTTTTTCAAAGCTTCCTGTTAAGAGGAAAAAGTAAGTCTGAATAAAAAAGGCTCTTGTACTATATTCAAATTCATGATTTAGTACAGGTCTGAAATAACTAGTTGATGTTAGAGGTCTTTAACGGGGCTTTCATTTGCTATGTTTAGGCATTTGAAGCCAACTAATCAAGTACAGACATGTTAGTACATAACTCAATCAAACAATCTCCTATTAGGAGAAGCCCTAACTCAAAGCATGTAAACAAACATCTCACAATTCCCTAAGGCTTAGTTTTTAACTTTAAGAAATTCACATCAAATCAACACTATGGAAAAAAGCATCAATTATATCCAAAACATAATGTTGAGTTCTATATGAAAAACAGATAAGAAACAAACAAACGAAACAGTCCTTAGCCTAACAAATCTGAAATTTTAGTTTTAGTTTTGTCCTGGGCCATTTATTATTCATACAAAGGGCATAAGAAAGACATATTAAGAGTGAATGTACATATAGCATATCATTACGTTGTATACCTAAATTGAATACAATGTCATATGTCAGTTATACATCAATTTTTAAAAAGAATGAATGAATACATAATAATATAAATTAGTGCAATACCGCACTAAGCATATTTATGAAAAACTTTACACTGGGCACAATTTAAAATCATTATATCTTAAATAGTCTACCTTTCAAATAATTAGAGAAAATAAAATATAAGGAATCAATGAAAACTAAATTTACAGCCTTAGATGATCCACAAGCCAATGATAAGCATCCCCTCTATTTATTTCATCCCAGATATGGACACAATGTTGAAACGGACAGGACTGAAGTTAGGACCCCACCACATACCACCAGAATCCTCCCGCAGGGTGACTGTGATGTAAAAGAATCCCTTATATATACAAAGCTCCTTCCAACTTACACTTTATTCTATTTTATCTCGCTTAATCTCATGTAACTCACAACTCTGAGCAAGAAACGTACTCTTCAGTAATGCATTGAAACCCTATTTTCACTTGACACAAATCGACATTCTCATCTCACCTGGCTCATTAAACTGCAACAAAAAGTCAAACTGCCATTTGAAAAGAAGGAGGAGTACCAGAAAGGTGGAGACCTGGAACTGACTGAAACATGAACACCAACAGGACCTAATATTTTATCAGGTAAATAAATTCCCACTACCCCACTGAGGAAACTGGGACTTAGGTAGTTAGGTATAGCATAGGGGTTGGAGTATGGGTTACTTAATCACAATGATCTGAGTGGAAAGCCCAGATCCAGAAATGGCAAATTGTGTGATCTGGGATTCCTCATTCAATTTCTCTGCACCTCAGTTTTTTCACATACAAATTAGGGAATAATAATAGTACCTACATCACACAGAGGGTTAAATCAATCAAATCTATTCCTTACTATAGTGAATTACTTTTTAGTAATTGAACAGTTACTAGGTAACTGTGAACCACTATTTTTTTTTAAGGTTATTTATTTGAGAGAGAGAACATAAACAGAGGAGGGGCAGAGAGAGAGGGAGAAAGATGATGGATCCCAAGCAGGCTCCATGCTGTTAGTACACATCCTGACATGGGGTTTGATCTCAGGAATTATGAGATCATGACCTGAGCCAGAATCAAGAGTCTGACACCTAACCAATGAACCACCCAGACGTACCGTGAACCACTATTACATATAACTATGATCATTACTATTAAGCTGTCCAAGGCCACGTGACTAATAAGAGATGAAGTAAAAATGTCAACTAAGAGCCAATGAATGTGTGTCAGAGGGTTCTTGTACCACATCATCCCTGAGCACAATGGCTAATGTTCCTAATTCATCTGCTTTTCCTTATTCCTAGCCCACATGTCTTCCATCTTTGCAAAGGAATATCATGAGATGGGTGTATTGCTAAAATCCACATTTATTTGTCTGCTGCACCTCCCTGATATGCCCAGCAGAGAATTCCATAGCAGTTACATCCATCAAAAATACCAGTTGTTTTTTTAAAACTAATAAAATAAAATACAATAAGATAAAATAAAAATTAATATGTCAGGAAACTGCTCACATAGAACTCAGCAGGTGAAACTGTTCTGTTCCTCACCCACAAATATGTATTTGACAAATTACCAAGTAAACCAAAGCAAACAAAAAAACACATGGCACCCTGCCCTCAAGCCCAGCACATTTATAGTATAGACCCAGTGTGATAAAGGAATGACCAGCGAAAGGCAAAAATGACTTATACTCTGTGTTCATGGTGTACTTTTAAGAACAGAAGAGAAGCACACCAAGAATAAATGTCACCTTCCAGGCACACTAAGAGCCCAGGTCTACCCACCTCCACCTGTAGCATGGGCATGCATCCTGCTATAAGCACAGCAGAGAAGAGGAGTTCCTGAACCCCAGAGGACTGTTGTAACAGGCTTGCACTGCAGCATCTGAGGATATAGCCTGACAATTCCAAAAATGCAGAAGGTCAGCAGAGATGCAGCATTACCAAGCAATGCCTATGCTCCACTGATGGTATTCTTTTATGGTATGGTTTTATGGCTTTGGTATGCAGCTCACACCTAAAGGGATGCATGTATAGGTTTTAAAATACAAAATGTAGTGAGTGCTTGGTGTGCACGGGAAAGCTAGGTAAGGTCAGAACTATCTAGAAAACTGTTTTGGTACATCACTCTCCCAAAAACCACACACGGCAATCTCTACTCTCTCCCATGTAGCTACTTCCCACCAAGCTTAAACTATGGAAACAACTTTCTTCTTACCACCATATCTGCAATATCTAGCCCAATTCCTGGAACTCGATAGGTGCTCAGTGAACAGTTGTTAAGTAATGGATGGCTAGAAGGAGACAACCCACTGAGACCGGAGGGAATCCACAAAGGAAGACTGGACTGGGGATGAAGCAGTGCAAATCTGGTGGCCTACAACCAGATTTGGTTGGTAAGAGGCTTGTGCCTATCTCTCCCTAATTTCAGCCAGTGCTCGAAGGCAAGACGCAGAAGCACTACATACAAACGCAAATACAGAGAGGGGTCAAAGGACCAGGGCAAAGATCCCAGTGAGTAATGGTGCTGAGAAGCTTAGCCAAGGGAATCCATGTTTAGCTCCAGCACCTCCCAGGACACAGAAAAGCCTGTGTCCACTGCCAGAGCTGAGAGCCCAGCAGACTAGGGCTGTTACTGCTATTGTTCAGATGCCCCAATCATTCTTCCAAAGCTTCCTGGAGAAGACCCTGGCTTTACCAATTATTTTGGTTTGAGTAGATGATTGTTTCTTTTGTTAAAACACTGTGTTTCGTACAAACTGTCTGACTTTCTTCCTTTAATTAAAATTTCCCTATGAAAAACAGCTAAAAACCTAAATGCTCAACAATAGGAAAATGATTAAATGCTCCATGCCATAAAATAGAACATAGCCATTTAAAATGTCATCTTTGAATAGCAGTTAATAAGATACAGAAAAGAGTCATAACAAAAGGTTAAGTGAAAAAATGGAGGATACAAAACTGCACAAAGAGTGTGAAGCATCTCACTGATTAGACAAAAAAAAAAAAAAACTGGAAAAAAATTACTTCTCAGTATGGGACTACTAATGATCATATAACTTTCTGTACTTTCCAAACTATCTACAATGAAGATGGTTTATTTATAACATATAAAGTTATTTATTATTAAAATAAAAAGAACAGATAAGAATAATTACTTTCCTCAAAAACTGTCAATGTCAGCTGGAAGGTTACAAAGCTATGCCTCCAAAAGCCTTTCTGGTAGTTATGGGAAAAAATCAGCTGAAAGCAAAACATACCACTCAACCCATTTAGTCTCCTGCAGATAGGGTTGCAGACATTAGCACAACAGGTCCTGGGAGAACAATAACCTTTATAGTGAAATTACACACCTACCAGGAGAGTGACCCTGGAGAAAATTTAATGATGGCCCTTTAACTGCACCATACTAATAAATGATGCCATTTTGTTTTTGTTTTTGTTGTTAAATCTTCCCTTTCATATCTGCCCTGTGAAATATTCTGGGAAACCAGAATCACAAGGCCTTGGACACTAACGCTTTTACTTGAGAACTCTGCATAAATTATTGATGACACAGAGACTGCACTGTGTTCAAAGAGTCTGCAGCAGATGAAAAGCTTTTATTTTGGTAAAAAGCAAGAGAATGGGAATAAAAACATGTGGGTGGCTAGACTCTACTAAGGGTTGCCAACCTTCATATTTCCTTTGGCCTTTGTTGTGTGCTCTTCTCCATTTCCTTCAGATAATTTCCTACATTGGTTAACAGCACTCCCATCCATTCAGTTCCTCATGCTAGAAACTTGGGAGCATCCTTGATTTCTCCATCTATCTCACTCTTCTCGCCCAACTCAACAAGCTCACTAGTTCTACTCTGCAAATACATCCTGAACACATCATACTCCCCCCGCCTACCACTCCCACCCTGATCCATGACCCCATCACCTCCCATCTTACACAACAGGTGTCAGGCTTCCACTCCCACTCCACCATCATAGCCCTACTGGCCTCTCTCCTGCACTGGGAGGACTCATGCTCTTTTCCCGCTCAGAGCTCTGGCACATGCCGAGCCTCTGCCTGAAAGGCTCTTTCTTCATAAGGCTGACTTTCTAGAATCCCGCACCTTAACTCTCAAGTTCTCAGGAAGGTTTTTTCTGACTACCTTATCTGTAGTCAGAGCCCAGCTATCCTCCACCTCAGCACCCTGTTTGATAAATATGGATGTGTTATGTATTTGCTTCATGTCTGCCCTATCCATGAAACTATAAACTCCATGAGGGTAGGGACCATCTTCTTCTTGTTCACTGTGGTATCTCTACTAGTGAAACGCAATATATTTTAATGAATTGAAGACTGCTTTGTTTTATCCATAACTGTGTTACTTCTATATCTATATTAGAGTGGGACAGAGAAAATAAATCCCTCACTTCCAAGCCAATTTCTTAAGTCATTGTTTACTTCTGCATTTGTATCCAAAGCATGCTTTACCAGGCCAATTTCTAGAATAAAAATTTGGCATGAAAATTTATAACCATGAAAAACATCCCCAGTCTCCAAACACCTGGTATTAGGCTGGCTAACCTACTCTCAGATGTCACAAACTTCACATTACATCTATTTAATCCAAATCCTTTAATTATTGCCAGCCTAGGAAGTTTTCTGACAATGCACAGGGAGTATAAAGTGCCAGACATTAACTCAATGTAAAATCAAATGTGGACATGCACATTTGCATGATTTTAAAATTTTCATAGAACACTCTAAACATAATCATCATTATATCATACCATACCTATACCATATCACAAGGCCCAACTAAACAGATTCTGGGAGAGCTTCATTTCTTGCAATCACACACTCTACTTGGTAAAAGTTCTCCTTAACTCATCTCATAAATAACACTAAGATTACCATATGCCTGTAATTAAATTGTTCTGATGAAACACATAACTCTCAGGTTCCAACTGTTTCCTCTGTGATAATGACCATTTCTAAATCCCCTTCATTTAAAATGCGGTGGGGAGGGGGTGGTATTATTTTTTAAAATTCTTATCCACTTTATGTAAACTAAAAAAAAAAAAAAACAGTTCACCCTTTTCTATTTAAATGTTTGAAATGTTCAATTTACCACTTCAAACAGAGCTCTATTGTAGAAAAAAGATGAGTATCAGAAATAATTCTAATGAACCCACAAGGTAACAAAAAAAACCCACGCTTTTTTTTAATGATTGATGTCCTTAGTTTAGTATTTTGCTCAATCATTCAATGCAATTTAAATCTAAGACCATCTAGTAAAAACATTAACTCCTCCAGAAAGCTTTATTGTTTTTATATTAGTGCTATATATGACAGTCCTTTTATATCATTGCATTAAATCCTCCCAGCAATACTAATAGGTAGGCACCAATGTTATCCCCCATTTCATAGATCAGGTGGAAGTTCAGAGAAATAAGTAACTTGGCGAGATCAAGCCTGAAGTAAGTGACAGAGCTGGGTATTAAGTCCATGTACTTAATAACTACCCTAAAGCAATGAATACATGAATGAATGCCTCATCCACAGAGCATTTTTGAGGAGTCTTCTACACTTTTCTCAGATTATAACTACTGTTCTTCTGTTTTTTAATTCAAAATCCCTACGTGTTTTCATTACCCATTATAGCTCAAATCACCATTAAGTGAGTGAAGAAACATTCACTTAGTATATAGCATATACTAGGCCCTGTCCTAGGTATCAGTAAAGCAAAGAATAGAAGAAAGCTCCATTCCTGGGGACTAACTAGAACACAGTGGAAAGGATAAGTAATTACTGCATAATGGGTGGCATTCTGGGAAGCTGTGTGCAGTGACCGACTACCTCCCCAACAGAAGCTTAAAACAGGCTTCATAGAGGAAGTAATACATGAACTGGGATTCTCATGATAAGCTTAGATTCCTCAGGCAGAAAAGGGAAGAAAAAACATTTCATTTAGTGGAAAAACATTTGCAGCAGTGTGAAACTGTAAGCATATGATCTACTGGGTAAAAAGCAAGACTTTAATGAGAAGCTGGAGTTGACAGTGTCCTGAAGAGAGAAAAACTGGCTCGTCAGATGGGCTGAATGCAGATTGAAAGGGTCTTCCGTGCCACGCTTAGGAAATAGGGCTCATCCGGTAGGTGATGGTGCGCCATCAGAGAGGCAGCGCGGCAGAGCTGGGAAAGCACAGACAGACAGACATGGATTTGAGTTTTCAGTAGAATGCATATCTCCACACCATTTCCTGCAGAACGCTGCCAGCACATTCCTCGTGGAGCTGGTGTAAGGTGTAAATGGATGCATTCTATCTCTCTACATGAAACATCTGATACAAAGCAACTGCTGAACACAGGCGGCTTCCTCTCACCACTGGGAATTACAACCTCCCTAGAACTTGATTTCCCTTTAACTGACAGGTAGAGATTCCCAAAGGAGTGTAATCAATTAAAAGCCTGGGAGCCAGGGAAGGTCCCTGTATTCCTTACTCTCAGCACAGAGCTTAATCCATGTTTCTGAATAAACGTATTCATTCCACAGATTTTATTGATCATCAACAACGTGCCAGGCCTTGACATAATTGCTAGGCACATAAAATGAACCATGCACACTCCACTTCACCCGCAAAATTTCTGCCTTTATGGATTTTTCATCTGGGAGGAAATCAGAGGGTAGGGGAAATAGACAATACACAGTAATAAATAAATTATATAATCTATTAGAAGGTGATAAGTGCAGTGGAAGAAATTTAAACAGGGTACAGATGCCAGCAAGAGGAGTGTTCAGGGTAGGCCTCTCTGAGAAGGTACCATTTGCTCAAAGACTTAAAGGAAAAGGGGGTGAGCCACGCAGATATCTGGAGTGAGAGCATTCCAGAAAGAAGAAATATCAGTTGCAAAAACCCCAAGGCAGCTGTGTGCCTGGTATGTTAAAGGGATAGTGAAAAGTCCTGTGTGGCCAGCTAGAAGAAATATAATAGAAGATAAGAGCAGAGGTAATGGGACCAAATCCCATAAGGCTTTTACTCTGAGGCTGAGGAAACTGGGGGGGGGGGGGGTGGCAGGCTGAGCAGGACGAAAGTCTGACTATTGTTTGAAAAGATTCTCTTGAGCTGATGTGTTTAGAATAGACTTGGGAAGCAAGGGTAAAAGCAAGGTAACCAGCCAGAAAACCTTTTCAGCAATCCAGGCAGAAAATGGCATTAGAAATTATGAAGGTAAAGCCAAAAAGACTTCTTGACAGAGTACATGTGAAGAGTAAGAAATAGAGAGGTCATGGATGACTTCAAGGAATTTTTGTCCTGAGCAACTGAAAGGATGGAGCAGTTATGCTATAAGAAGGAAACAAATGGGTGAGTAAGTAGGTGGAAGAGGCCTTAGAAATCAGGAGTTTGGCATGTATTGAGTTTGATGTATATATGTGCCATCCCAGTGGAGATGCTGTGTAAGCCGCTGGATGAACAGGTCTGGAGTTCAGAGAAGTCTAGATTAGACTAGAGAGATCCAGACTAAGGCTAGAGATCTAGAGATAAAATTTAGGAGATACCTGCATATAAATGATATTTAGAAATAGAAGAAATAGATGGATAAACAAACAGTAACTTTGGAGTCATAGAGTTCTTTGATTCTTGGCCCTGACACTGTATGACCTTAGATAAGCTTGTTCAAAATGAATTCATTTCCTTCTGTGTGAAATGGGATAATAAAACCTACCTTTAGGATTAAATGAATTAAGAACACAAAGCACCTAAGTGTTGCCTGTTACAACAGCTCTCAGATGGTATTGGGTTTATCAGTTTTCAAGCAAACAAGTGATTTTATCCAATTTGTTTCGTTAGAAAGAGAAGTTCCTTTATCTTGTTTCCCTTTCTTTCACATTCTTCCTGTCTGCTTATCCCTTCCCCTAAAATGAAAAGTTCTATCAGACATAAATCAAAATTGCAACAATCCCCATTTCCTTACAAAGCCGAGGAAAGAAGACATCTAAGAAAGAAGGAAAGAGGAAAGGTAGGCACTGGCACCCATCTCAGGGCTGTGCACTCTGAAAGAACAATAGATGTTGAAACTAAACAACAAGAAGCAGGGGTGGTCCAGAGACAAGAGTATTACACATATTTTCTTCAGAGTTGAAGACCTCGCTGATAAGACCATGGTTTGCTCTTGCCCTCTCAAAGCCTCTTTGAGAAACATAAACATAATTAAGCAAAACTGGCTAGAAACTTAAGAAACACAGACTGGCATCTTCCAGGCAAAACAGAACTAATGCTCCCAATACTGGAATCTCTGCCAATCTCTGGAAATAACATTTGCTATATCACAGGGGTGTGTTGGTGCTACTTGCAAGATTTGGACTTAAAAAAAATTGCATTAATATTAAATCTGAAGAACTAAAATAATATTTGCAGAATATTCTGAGTGACTTCAATAAATAGCAAATATATGTATCATGACTGTGTATGATCACTTCCTCATCTCAGAGATGCAATCGGGCTCCCTTTAGAACCCACTCATGACAAGCCTTCATTGACTAAAGGCAATTAAACACAGGAAACTTGCTTGCCTCCTCTGAGAGGTCCTGTTGACCTGGGAATACAAGGCAGTTATCACAGAAGTAATATACAGTTAATCAAGAAAATATTTCTTGACCTAAAAATTTAATTTGTCTCAAACATATGACTTCTTCAAGTAGATAGAATTTTGTTAGGCCACAACAAAGAAACTGAAAAGGAAAAGTCTCAAACACCCTAGCAATGCATACCAATGCTTGCTTCATTAGTCACTATTTCTATCAACACCAATTTCAAACAACAACTCTAAAACTATAAAGCATAAAAAATTCATCTTTATTTCCCCCACTGGGAAGCTTAAATCCAAATAAAAAATTACTAAGACTGAATACATTTCTCCCCCAATTTGATATAATCAGACATGAGGAAGTAGAGAGAGATAACAGCAAGGTGTTCCAAATATTAATTATTAACAGCATGTGTTTTGTGATGCTTCGAAGATTACTCATTCTTGAATGCCTACTTTTCTATGGATTACTATGATAATTCTAAAACAAAAAGGTGAACTGTTTTGTGTGTTGCAATGATGTTTCAAACATTATTTATCCCACCCTTAACACTTACATTGAAAATTTCAAAACCAAAAAAAGAATTATTATTAATTATATCATTCGTGAAAGAGTGTATACTGAGTGGAACTACCATGCTAAAATATATACTCAAGGGGCGCCTGCATGGCTCAGTTGCTTGGGCATCCAACTCTTGATTTCAGCTCAGGTCATAATCTCACGGTCCGTGGGCTCGAGCCCTGTGTCAGGCTCCACACTGACAGTGTAGAGCCTTTTTGGGATTCTCTCTCCTCTCCCTCTGCCCCTTCCCTGATCATGCACACTCTCTCTCTCTCAAAATAAATAAATAAACATTTAAAAAATAAAATAAAATATATATTCAACATAAAGGCCCTATAGATTATGCCAAATCATGTTTTAATATTTATTACATTAACTTTTCCTTGAAAAGAGAAAAAACTCTATTATTAGATCAAAGATTCAAAAGTAAAGAAGTATAAAAGTCCTAGGAGAAAATATGGGAGGTTTTAATAATTTTTATTAATCTTGGAGAAGGGAAGGCCTTTGTAGTCAAGATACAACAAGACCCCCCCCCAAAAAATTGTATGCGTCAATTAAAAGCCAATTTTATATATATTTAACAATGTTTAACCTCATTCATAATTAAAGAAGCACAGTTAGATGAGATATTCTTTTTACCCATCAGGTTGACAAAGATAATTATATAAAATGATTATGGCTCCTCTGAACTATTACCCTCATTTTATAGGTAAGAAAACCAAATAAGGGAAAACAGACAGTTGGATGTCACCCTGCCTTCCCTCCCTGCTGTTATGAGTTGTACAGTCACACCATGCACTATGCCGCAGGACATGGGCACTCCGACTTCTGTCCCGCTCTCACTATCTCACTACTGCTGAAGGAATTGCATTGGCTCTAAGACCCAGATCATTTGCACAACTGAAGCCTGGCCATCAGAAAACAATGTTTGACACTGTATTTAATAGGGAATAAAGAGAATGATACTCCATCTGATCTGTGTCTCTTAGTGTCTTGAACTATCCACTTTACCGTGACTAAAAATCAAGGTACCATCTAGCCCAGACAGAAGATACCAAACAGAATATACATTGGATGAATTATTTGGAGAGTAATTTAGAAACTATCAATAAAATTTTAAATTCATGAACTTATCCATCCATACCACTTTTCGCAATTTATGCTGCAAATATATTTATGCATATTCACAAAGACTTTTGCCATACTGAATGTTGGTGTCCCCTCTACCAAAATTCATAGTGTTGAATCTTAACCCCCAAGATTATGGTGTTTGGAGGTAGGGCCTTCGGGAAGTGATTAGTTGATGAGGGCACAACCATCATGAATAGGATTAAAGCCCTTATATAAGAGACTGCAGAGTGCCTGCGTAGCTCAGTCAGTTGAGCGTCTGGCTCTTGGTTTTGGCTCAGGTCATGATCTCACAGTTCGTGAGTTCAAACCCCATGTCAGGCTCCTCACTGACAGTGCAGAGCCTGCTTGGAATTCTCTCTTTCCTGCTCTCTCTCCCCTTTCCCCGAGCTCCCTCATGCTCGCTCTCTCTCTCTCTCTCAAAATAAATAAACTTAAAAAAGAGAGAGAGACCCCAAAGAGCTCCCTTGCCCTTCTGCCATGTAAGGACACAGCAGGAAGATGGCATCTATAAACAAGGAAGCCTGTCCTCACCAGAACCCAACCATGCTAGTGCCTTGATCTTGGACTTTTCAGCCTCCAGAACAGTGAAGAACAAATTTCTGTTGTTTATAAGCCCCCCAGGCCTATGATATTTTGATACAGCAACCTAAATGGATTAAGACAACTTATAATGGCCAAACCTGAAGACAACTTAATAGTGCATCAATAGAGAACTGTGTAAATTGTGGTACAATCATATAAAGGAATTTTTTTAAAAGCTGTTTTTAAAACACAATTCCATCGATATAAATGGTAAATCTCTACATCTGTTTTCAACAGTTGATTAAAAAAGCAATAACTCAAGGAATATAAAAGCATGGATTAAAAGTTCCCATTTGTGTAAAATGAAAAGAAGAGAAAATATATACAGCATTTATTATGCAAGAATATTTCTGAAAGGGTACATGTGGCCACCCACGTTCCTTGGCTCATAGCCCTCGTCCTCCAACGACAAAGGCAGCACCAGCAGGTTGAGCTCTTCTCACACTGCATTGTTCTGGCCTCTTCTGCCTTCCTCTTCCACATTTAAGGACCTTTGTGATTATACTGGGCTCCCTAGATAATCCAGGATAATCTCTATGTTTTAAAGTCACCTCATTAGCAACCTTAATTCCATCTAATACCTTAACTTCCTATTGCCATTTAAAGTACCATATCCACAGGTTCCAGAGGTCAGGACCTAGACATCTTCAGAGGTCATCATTCTGCTTACCACAGGCAAGGGCATGCAGTTTAGGGAAAAGGACCTTCTTATTTTTAAGACAAAATACACTTTGCTGAAATAGCCTATCCAGCTATTTTAGGAAAATAGGAATATACGTATGTATGCAGGCAGAAGGAGCAGTTATGGGTGAGAAAGGGGAGCTTTTTAAAAGACAATATACATGGAGAGAGTAAGTAATAATGCAATGAGAAACAATGTATAAGAAACTGTATGGAAAAGAGGGGAACATTCTAGTTAGCACCAAGCATTAACCAAATTCTCCCAGTAGCAACTGTTTTGTGGACCTTCATTCTTTGCTAATATTAATTATTTTAAAGTATCTATACTATTGTTTCATAGCTCTGGCTAATTTAGTGCCTGTAACATGAATTCTTGGCACATAAACATCTCTAAGCTTTACTGGAGGAGAAAAGCAGAACACTCCAGCAATAGCAGAATTTTCCATGAATAACCAATCTGCTTCCTCACCTATTAAAATTACATTCATCCTCAATGTAGAAACAGATGAATGTGCATTAAAAATTCAGTCCTATATTCAGGATGACACAGTTTTAAGCCCTTTAAATGCCACTAATACATCTGCAAACACATCACCCAGGCCTTCTTGCTCATGTATCACACCATAAGGCAGATACAGCCCTTGAAAACTTAACCAACAAAATCCTGAATATTCCAGAAAGCATCTTCTACTACTCTTCAATCCAGAGAAAAGGGAGTAGATGGTACAGGAAGGAAAGAAGAAGAGAGGAGGAAAAAAAGATGAATAATAAGGTTTGATAGGGTGTGTAATTCCATGAATCAAGTTTTAGAGAATGAAACTAGAGAAAAATATTCTCCAGATTAATACAGAGTTAACTGCAGATCATTTTGACAACTATATTGTTGCACAGGCTCTATTAAATGCAAATATGAAAGGATAGATAGGTAGGTAGGTAGGTAGGTAGGTAGGTAGATAGATAGATAGACCAGCAACATTTTCTACCAGTGATGATTTCCCAAAAGGTAACAGCACTCTATAGTGACAAACCCAGACCCACTGGTAAAGAAATGAACTGGATCAGCAGATTAAGGTTCCAATCTTTAAAAGAAAGTTCCCTGGGAATGCAAACTGGTACAGCCACTCTGGAAAACAGTATGGAGGTTCCTCAAAAAATTAAAAATAGACCTACCCTATGACCCAGCAGTAGCACTGCTAGGAATTTACCCAAAGGATATAGGAGTGCTAATGCACAGGGGCACATGTACCCCAATGTTTATAGCAGCACTTTCAACAATAACCAAATCATGGAGAGAGCCTAAATGTCCATCGACTGATGAACGGATAAAGAAGATGTGGTTTACATATACAAGGGAATACTACTTGGCAATGAGAAAGAATGAAATCATGCTATTTGCAGCAACATGGATGGAACAGGATGGTATTATGCTGAGTGAAATAAGTGAGAGAAGGACAGATATCATGTTTTCACTCATATGTGGATCTTGAGAAATTTAACAGAAGACCATGGAGGAAGAGAGGGGGAAAAATAGATATAAACAGAGAGGGAGGGAGGCAGACCACATGAGACTCTTAAATACAGAGAACAAACTGAAGGTGGCCGGCGCGTGGGGGAGAGGGAAAATGGATGATGTGCATTGAGGAAGGCACTTGCTGGGATGAGCACTGGGTGTCGTATGTTAAGCCAATTTGACAATAAATTTTGTTAAAATAAATAAATAAAATAAAATAAAGTTCCCTACAGCCATTGCCTAGAGACTTATAGTGAAGCAACCCGCTCAGATGGAATGTGCCGTGCAGAGAGGGGATCTTCTGTGTAGAGTACACACACACTTACTCACCAACTGAATTTCTTAAAATGAACTCTTCTCCTTGTGCAGGCATGTGACTGACGGAACTTCTTGGGCTCTTCTGGCTCCCACGGCAGATTACTTTCCTTAGGATCACCATCCAAACTTTGCAGGATGATTTGCAGGGCTAGCCAGTGTGGTCTAGGACTATAAAGAGGTGGGCCAGTTGGCCCACTGAACTCAAGCCAGACTCACCAGGATCACAACCTAACCAAGGGTCCCAACCACCTCCTGGCACCTGCACAGGTATGGAATTTGGGCAGGGGGGAGATTCATTTAAGTCACTTTTCTTTTACACATACAAAAAAAACATTAATTTTAAAAAAATAAAATTAAAAGTTCTCTTTTTCATATTCAAAAGAGAGAAAGTGAATGATATTGCATTTTTCCATGACCTTATAACTTCTGAATATACAAAGATATTTTTAAATATATACCAAAGAAAAGCATAAATTCCCAGGACAAGCTGATAATAGGAACCATGTATTTTAAACTTTTGATGTCTTTTGTCCTCCAATTCTATTTCTAGGAATTCATCCTAAGGTAAAAAGCATGGCTATGTGCAAAGATTTAACTACAAGAATGTTTACCACATCTGTTTATAGGAGAAAAAATGAAGAAAAAAACACTAAAGAACCATTACTAAAAGCTTAGTTTAAAAATACGTTTTAACCTACAACAAAATAATCTGTGGCTGTGGGGTGCCTGGGTGACTCAATCGACTGAGCGTCCAACTATTGATTTTGGCTCAGGTCATCATCCCACGGTCATGGGATCAAGCCCTGTGTCAGGCTCTCAGCTGAGTGTGGAGCCGGCTTAAGATTCTCTCTTTCTCCCTCTGCCCCTCTCCCACCTCATGCTCAGCCTCTCTCTCTCTTTCTCAAAAAAAAAAAAAAAAAAAAAATCTGTGGCTGTTAAATTTGGTATTGTGGCAAAAAGGGATTAAAATGCTGTGGCAAAATAATATATTGCTAAATGGAAAAACCAGATTGCAATACACATATCACTCAAAGACTATTTTGTGTTAAAACAGATTGAGAAGTTATCACTAAGTAGAAAGATGAGATCTTATTAAAGACATCTGCCTTAAAGACAGAGATGGAGATGTTCATTAGATTTTTACACACACACACACACACACACACACACACACACAGCCCTATATATCCGTGCTACATATGTATCTATGTATAGTTAAATCTCTCAGTATATTGCCCTATAAGTGCTCAACCAATACATGTTTATTTGTATTTATACTTACATTACTACCCATTCAACACTTAGTATAACTGTTTTAAGACATTTACATCTGCCCTTTCAGCATGGGCTACATGTTGTCCTCAACTGAAAGATTTTAAATTTACTAAAGACTATTTGCCCAGTAAAAGGCAGAATAAAGATTCAATCCCAAGTCTATCTGACTCCAAAACTCAGAGCCTCTTTTTCTTCTCCCTCCCTTTTTTCACTATTTGTATTATTTAAAACGTCTACAATGAAAATGAACTCTGGTGTGTTATGAAAACAAGATGTTATTTTTAGATGTGAAAAGATTAAAATAAGGGCACCTGGGTGGCTCAGTTGGTTAAACCTCCAACTTCGGCTCACGTCATGATCTCATGGTTAGTGGGTTCAAGCCCTGTGTCAGGCTCTGTGCTGACAGCTCAGAGCCTGGAGCCTGCTTCAGATTCTGTGTCTCCCTCTCTCTCCATCCCTCCCTCCGCTCATGCCGTGTGTGTGTGTGTGTGTGTGTGTGTGTGTGTGTCTCTCAAAAATAAATTAACATTAAAAAAATTTTTTTAAAGATTAAAATGGTTTCATGTTTTAAAAATAGGTCTCACTCTAACTTTGAGAAATAAAAATGTCAGTAGGTATCAACCAATACTCACTAGGGAAAATTTTATTTATAAGGAAGACTAAAACTGGCCAGCAAAGATTAATACAGGAACAAAAGTAAGCAAGTCTCTTTCAGCAATAACAACTGCCAAATCCTACCATCTGCTGTGGTCCTCTCTAGTTAGTATACTAGAACTCTTTTCCAATTAGCTTAGGAATGATCATTAGCAATAAAGAGGACTGCAAGTAAATTACAGAAAAGTAATTAGATCTGTCTTTTAGCACCTAGCATCTATCAAGTATTTTCCACTAAAGGCCATAGTGAAAGAAAGTCCAGACTCTTCTCTCCTACCATCATCCCTCCTTGAAGATCACAGGGTACTAAGTATTTTTATCAAAAACATCTCCCCTCAAAATCTCCACACACTGAGCACAAGTATCTGAACAACTATTTTGATGCAGTCTAGGGTCACTCTTGTTCCTATATAGACTAACACTAATGTCACCCAGAATCTTTCTGTAGTAAAGTATTTCCCAAAGCATCCATTTGCCATCAGCTGGACAACTTAAATGTTGGGCAGTGATAAGCTAAACTCTACTGTCGAATATTGGAGTCAGCTCTATCTAGAAATAATGTCATGAAATTCAAAATTATGCTACTTGCCATATAATTGAAAGTCTCACATGATCCCTCCCCTCACACATTCAGAAGCAGAGGTTAGCAGTAAAAACTCTTAGGGAGCAAGAACAATTTAAAAAAAAATCTTTAGGTTCAACACAGTGTGCAAAACATATAATAGGTAATTTTAACAGTTTCATGAAAATTGAATAAAATATTCCTTCCATTTCTAATAGGAGAATTTGAAAAGACTATATAGCACTCAATTATCTTGATTTCTGAAAGAGATTGTCTATTAGTATTAGTCCGTGCAAGAGGTGATGGTCAGACGCTAGGATTAACTTTTTTGAATCAGTCTTTTACCATGGGCTTGTCTGTTTCCCACCCATCCCTGCTCAGTTTAAATGGCATCATAAAATCTTTTCCTCTTTATCTTAAAATTGGCTCTCCTCAGGAAGCTTTTGTGGTAGTACTGAACATTAAGGGTATAACATAAAAAGGCAATGCTGTGTATTTTCATACAAAATACAAGGTCAAGGGACCTTGCTCCCAAATGCCAAATTCTTCTAATCACCAGCATAAAATAGCAATGTTAGAGGGCAGGCTGCCTCATAAAACATGGCACAGGCAATTGCTCTGGCTGCCCATGCGGCTTCCATGGCAGCTGTTCAGGGCAGGACTGCTCTCTCCACTTTGTATTGCCAGCGTTCCTAAAGCCAGAGTGCTGGATCCAACCAACAGCTTTTAAATCTGGTTAGAAGGAGGGAGAAAGTTCACACAAAACAACCTGCTGGATTTTATAAGAGTATAAAGAGGGCCTTTAGGCTGAAGTGCTAAACACTGACATGAAAAAAAAGTCTGACACTGTCATCACATCCGTTCCCACCCGTAGAAAAGGATTTGAAATTGAAATTGGATTGGAAGATTCAAGCATTTGGGGTTTTCCCACCAAATGCAGGGCATTTAATTATTATGCAACTACTGTTTCAAAATACAAAATGGACATCCGAACCCAAAAGTGTATGAATGTGACACATGGTTGCCAGAGGAAAAAGACATAACTGCCACCTAAAGGCTCCTGGCCCCACTTCCTTTTTCTGTTTCAACAGGATTCTCGGAAAAGGCAGCTTACATGATTATCTCATTTTCACAGAGGCTGGGAAGGAAACTATGTACAAAACGTACCGCAGCTGCTACTTCAGCCTGATTTCTACTACCAATTTCCAAAGCAAAAAAAGAAAGCGCAGTCAGCTAAATGAGTAAAATACCCAGTAATTTCCCATCCAGATTCTACTGATTCGGGATAAATATCACACTGTCCCTCATGCCAGACATGATGTTTTTGGGGGCCTCACACAATACAAATGATAAAATATGCTGCATCATTTGGGCTGACATCCAATCACCGATAATGGTGACCTGACCGCGTGGAGTGCTGTTCACTATTAGGGAGGAGGCTCACTGCATGAAGGCAAAACGGAAATTTTAGTGCTTCAGGAGTAAGGAGGTCTAATAAAACACAGGAAAGTCAAGCCTTAATGTGTGGAATGAGCTTCCCAAACCATAATAAACAATTCCCAGAGAGATTTCTTAAATAGCAAGTAACTATTTTACTTGTCAGCATGGGACCTCCACAAATGCAGTCCAGGTCAGAAAAAGAAAAACCAGTATCTCAGGCCTTTAGTGCTAATATTCTAAGAAACCTCCAGAATGATTTATGAAATAAGCATGGGGCTATATATTTCTTTGTATGTATCTCAAGAATTCCCAATCATCTGGTTCTTCATATTAGATCCTGAACTAATAAATAAAGCCTTTGAGGATTGTTTATTCTACAAAGACTAACCCTACATTTTTTGAATCTACAAATTAGAGTACATTAAATGCCAAAGGAAAGGAAAAATTAACTTTATAAACACAGTCCAATTTTATCCTGCTTAAAATTGCCAAGTAGAGAAAATCCTGAAAATATTTATGAAAAAGCCTATTCTCATGCTGGCAGCAGTGGTTAGAATGGAGGTATTTCTTTTATTAAAAAGAAAAAGCCTAAAAAAATAACTTCACATAATCAAACTGCTGTGAAGTGAAAGAGTTTGAAAATGATGAAACTGAAAGGCAGTTACAATTTCTACTATACGTATGTGTTTTACTTTAAGCAAATTAGATGTACTGAATAAAATATGAATTTGTAGCTGAATGATTTGCTCTTTAAAGAAGTCCCCCCCACACACACACACAAAAAAAAACCCAAATATAGAAACTGTTGCTTTCATTCATTTGAAATATTCTGACAAAAGAAATCAATGCACAATTTCAGGAAACAAAGGCGAGGCATACACCTCATCCCTGACTTATTGTTCCATTCTCACACCACACAGCTGGTGTTATGCGGACTCCAACTTCCTCAACAAGAGAGCCTGGAAAAGGTCAACTTAATATTAAAAACAAATGGACTATATAGTCAGGTGTGCAGCTGGTGATTACGCAGCAGATGAAGACCCAAGGACTCAGAGACCTGGGTATTTTGTATCTAAAAAAACCCAACTTTCCAAACCTCTGCATGGAACCCAATGTAGGCACAGTCTTTGCTTAGTGAACGCTTGAAGGAAAACTAGGCATGCTGCAACAACACAGGAATAGTCTTTCACGATATGGAGAATGTTGGGTATAGGGGGAATGCCTATTTCCCTTACAGAGCCAAACAAAAAACATCTCTTAAACATGCTGGTTTAAAACCTAAAAGAAACAACCCAAAAGTAAACTTATAGGTCTTTTATTTCCCTAGTATTCCTCCTTAAATAGTGATCATTCTGTGCACCCTACTTGAGAATCAAGAAGAGTTTGTCAAATGCCATTTAATCCATTTGAATAGAGATTAAATAAAGTATAGCATGCTGCAGCATCTAATCAAAATATAAAGCTTTAAAAAAAGCTTTAAAAATGCGTGACTTCAAGCATATCTAACAGACAAAACCACAAACATACGCATCAGATAAATTGGGGGATATTATTTGTATTTAAAAGATTCTCCTTAAACATCAAGCTCAAGATAAGTTAAAATATGGTACCACTAACTAAAGAGGTATGAATTTCATTCACATTTTCCTCAATAAAGAGATGGATATTGACATTATTATATTTAATAAAACACTGAAAAATGAGATTAAGCACAGGTATTAGGTGAAGAAAGCATAAAACCCAGAACCACCAATGTTCTGTCTTTAAATAACTCTTCCCAACACATCATAGACTTTTGTATAGAAAATTATTAAATGGAAAAATTACTTTTAATATTTAGTTTGGTAGCCACAAAGTGAGTAAATTTCCCAAGTCATAGGGAAAATTCAATGCATTTGGAAGGATAAGGCAATAACATAAAAGACTCTAATATAATAATACCTAATAAGAGGTAACATTCATTGAGCCTTTACTAGGTAATAAACATTTTATATGGCATTTAAAACTCAAAACAGTCCCAGGACATAGTACTATACATATGCTCATTTTAGAGAAGAAGCTGAGGTGAAGAGTAGTTAACCTACTTAAGGTCACAAGGCTGCGGGAGTGAGGATTCCAGCCCAGAAAGTCACACTCCAAAGCATACAAACCAAGAACCTGCACCTTGCATTATAAAGTGCAACAAAGTGGGGCACCTTGCGGGCTCAGTCAGTAGAGGATACAACTCTTGATCTCTAGATTGTGAGTTCAAGCTCCACATTGGGTGTAGAGATTACTTAAAAATAACATCTTTGGGGCGCCTGGGTGGCTCAGTGGGTCAAGCGTCCAACTTCGGCTCAGGTCATGGTTTCACAGTTCCTGAGTTCGAGCCCCGCGTTGGGCTCTCTGCTGTCAGCACAGAGTCCACTTCGGATCCTCTGTCCCCCTCACTCTCTGTCCCTCCCCAACCTGTGCTTGCTCTCTCTCTCTCAAAAATAAATAAACATAATAAAATAAAACAAAATCTTAAAAAAAAAAAAGTAAAGTGCAACAAGGTATGCAAAAATGTGAGATGCTTTCCCACAGTAATTACAAGGGTGGAACTGGAGTGGGGCAACAGAGGAATGACGACTTTGGAAAAGGAGTTGAGAAGAATTGTCCATGTCTATGATAATGATCAAGGGATATTTTTTTTTTAAGTGGCTGAGAATCACATTAGGAGAAACAGGAAAATTCATGGAGTAACTGGAACCTGAGATGAATATCAAAGAGTGAACGAGTGGTTAAGATTTGAACAGCTGGAAAGAAGGAAAAGATCCAAAAAGAAGGCCTTGATAAGAAAAGACAGACAGGAAAAAGCAAATAATACATGTAGGGTAGTAGTGGAAGGCAAGTTGGGAAACTGAAAATAGGGACCACGTGGTGGCTAGCTTTGAACACCTGGGCAAAACGTTTATCTTTAGTTCAAAAAGCAATGAAGAGCTCTTGAGAGTGTTTTGAACAGGTGTTGGGTATTGAAAAGCTAGCTGGCATAAAGGAATACAAATGACATAATTCCATACATATTAGTCCAAAGTAGAACTAACCTTAAATTCTAAAAATCAGAAAATGATTGCCTAGTAAGGAAGGAAACTGGAAGGGGCACAAGGGAACGTTCTGAAGTGACGGAAGTGCTCTATATCTTACGTGGGCGGTGCTTACAGGAGCGTGTGAAATTGTCAAAACTCATGAAATGGAACACTTAATTTAATATCTGTATATTTTCTTGTATGGTGGTGAGATTTCAATTTTTTTTTAAAAGGCAAAAATTTCACCTGTAGAATAGACCTAGGTATAAAATAAGGGGAGCTAGGAAGATAAGTTAAGATGACTCTTACAGAAACCCAAGAGAATAATACTAGAAGTGAGGAGACCAGATGTAAAGAGAAGCAAGAAGAGGGTTGTTCATATGTAAATGTGCATGTGTAAAAACATTTATACAAATCAATATCAATGTAAATAAAGTATATGTGCATGAATTATAATTTCATTCATCTTGTCCCCTCAGAATGTAGACTGCCAGATGGCAGGGACCGAGCTTAAAAGTTTTTCCATTTAAAATAATTTTTCTCACTATTTTCAATTTGTATGCATTTGATGCTATCATTTATATTCTCAATTCTCTGTCTTATATCAAATATACACATAGTGCGTAGTGTTTCTGGTATGTAAACTTTTAAAATAATTAAACTATCGGTTGCTTATTATGTACAGTTAGGGGCTTGTCATCCTACCTACCTATTTCATTTGAGCAATAACAGCAATCCCATGTGTTGATCTATCAATCCCATTTTAAGATGAATAAACTGAGGCTGAGAAATAAGATGCTCAAGGTAACAGTAAAACTGTGTTTTTGTCTGTCTTATCTCAAAGCCTGGGTTCTTAAGCATCGTGCTATATACTTACACCAAAAATAACAAAGTAGGGCTACCTGGGAGCAACACAGAAAAAGGGTGAGAAAGTCAGTACATATGAATTCATAACCCATTAAGTATATTCATTCCCACGGCTTTCCACAGATTGGTGAACTGGAGGCTATTACAGGACTGCCGTTTTATAAGCCATCTAAAATGGGGGTGGGGGAGGGACTTGATGTTAGTTGCTTTATACATCAGATAAATGTTTATAGATTCATATTTATAATACACACACACACACACACACATATATATATATATATATATATATATATATATATATATATATATATAAAATGCTATTTCAAGTCCGTTCAATCTCTATCAAATCTGGCTTTATGAAGTTTAAAGACTTTGGAAATGATCACAACTCATGTTAATTAGAAAAATTCTTAAATAAAGTCAATTCCAGTTCAATTTAATTTTTAAAGGTGACAAATGCCAACCTGAAAGGCTAGTTTTAAATCTTTTGAATTCATAAGGATCCATAGATTTATCAGATTCTTAAAAAGGCTGGTAACTCAACGGGGATAAGAAGGGGATTTGTAAGAAGCGGATCCTGTTTCCAAATATAAAAAGTCATAAGTTCAGATCCCTCTAACTAAAGAAATGTGAATATTTAGGCAAAAACTGAAGTGAAGTTACTTTTAAAATATAATAAAATGTTTTCCTAAGAAATAAAAAACAAGAGGTAGAAAGACATAGTTTATATCTTGTTGTGAGAGCAAATGTTTCAAAAGGGCCATAAAAGCATTTTACATGAACATAATTTTAAGTGTTCTAGGTACAAACCATTCTTACCAACTTGTTAAAACATACCCCCAAAAGACTTCATGGCAACATTTGTTTAGTGAAGTCTCATTTTTCAGGCTATTCAAGATGTTTTCAGAAATTCAACCAGTTCTCCAAATTCAAATAAATGACGTTTTACTAATACCACCACTTTTTAAAATTTTTATTTTATTTTATTTTATTTTTTTACTTTACGTCCAAGTTAGTTAGCATGTAGTGCAATAATGATTTCAGGAGTAGATTCCAGTGATTCATCCCCTGGAATATATAACCCCCAGTGTTCATCCCAATAAGTGTCTTCCTTAATGCCCCTTACCCACTTAGCCCATCTCCCCATCCACAACCCCTCCAGGAGCCTCAATTTGTTCTCTATATTTAAGATTCTCTTATGTTTTGTCCCCCTCCCTGTTTTTATATTATTTTTGCTACCCTTCCCTTACGATCATCTGTTTTGTATCTTAAATTCCACATATGAGTGAAGTCATATATTTGTCTTTCTCTAATTTCGCTTAGCACAATACCCTCTACTTCCATCCACGTTGTTGCCAATGGCAAGATTTCATTCTTTTTGATTGCTGAGTAATACTCCACTGTGTGTGTGTATACATATACATATGTGTGTGTGTGTATGTATGTGTGTGTGTGTGTATATATATATACACACACACACACATACATACACACCACATCTTCTTTAACCATTCATCTGTCAATGGACATTTGGGCTTTTTCAATACTTTGGCTATTGTTGATAGTGCTGCTATAAACATTGGGGTGCATTTGCCCCTTCAAAACAGCACACCTATATCCCTTGGATAAATACCTAGTAGTGCAATTTCTGGGTCACAGGGTAGTTCTGTTTTTAATTTTTTGAGGAACCTTCACACTGCTTTCCAGAGTGGCTGTACAGTTTGCATTCCCACCAGCAGTGCAAAAGAGATTCTCTTTCTCTGCATCCTCGCCTACATTTTGCTCTACTGAGGAACTTATATTCAGTAGGTGAGGTAAGTTACTCTACTCCAGATAAGCATTCTTTTATCAATGAAAAAAATCCATTCTTTTAATTTCATAACTCATTTTAACATTGCTGGGAGAAATAAAACTAAATAAAAGGACAGATATACCATGTTTATGAATTGAAAAACCCAATATTGTTAAAATGTCAATTTTTCACAAATTGCTTTATACATTAAACACACTTTCAATCAAAATCCCAGCAGGAATTTTTTTTTTTTTAGAAATTGACAAGCAAATTTTAAAGTTTCTATGGATATGAAAGGATCAAATATAACCAAAGCAATTTTGATAAAGAACAGACCTGGAGGGCTTACACTACCTGATTTCAAAAGCCATCATAAAGCTATTGCAATCAAGACAATGGCATTGTCCTAGGAATAAACACACAGATCTCTGGAATAAAATAGAGAGACAAGAAATGTAGATAGGGTCAACTAATTTTTGATAAAGTTGCCAATTCAACGGGGAAAGGATTATCTTTTAAGAAATGGTGCTAGAACTGAATTTTGCTGAAAACAATGAATGTCCACCTTTACTTCACACTGTGTATAAAACTTTACTCAAGATGGTTCATAACACACATAGAAGCAAAACATATAAAATATTTGGAAGAAAATAAAAGGAAAAAATCTTTACAACCTTAGGGTAGGCAAAAATTTCTTACATGTGACTCAAGAAATTGATAACCTGGACTTTTATCAAAATTAAGAACCTAACATCATTAATAAAACTAAAAGCTACAAACTATAAGGAAATATTGTCAATATATATATTTAACAAAGGATTTGTATCAAAATATATAAAGAATGCTTAAAACTCAGTAAGGCAAACACGTGATTTTTAAAATGGGCAAAGTATTTGAACAGACACTTCATCAATAAAGATATACTAATGGCCAACAAGCACATGAAAAGATGTTCAACATCTTTAATAATGACGGACATGCAAATTAAAATTATATCACAAAATCGTATCACTACACATCTACCAAATTAGCTAAAATTTAAAACAGACTGACAATACCAAGTGTTGACAAGGATATAAAGCAACTAAACCCCCGTACATTACTGATGGGAATGTAAAAACCATAATCATTTTGGAAAACATTTTGGAAGGTTCTCAACACTTGCATTTCTAGGTCTTTACCCAAGAGAAATGAAAATATATGTCCACTGCTATAAAACTATAGCAGCTTTATTCAATAAGAAACCAAAACAGGTAACAACTCAGTATCAGTAGACATATGGCTGAGCCAATTATGTTATTTCTTTTTTTTTTTTAATGTTTATTTGTTTTGAGAGAGAGAAAGAGAGCACAAGCAGGGGAGGGGCAGAGAGAGAGAGAGACTCCCAAGAAGCAGGCTCTGCACTGTTAGCACAGAGCCTGATGCAGGGCTCGCACTCAAGAACCATGAGATCATGACCTGAGCTGAAACCAAGAGTCGGACACTTAACCACCTGAGCCACCTAGGCACCTCCCCCCCACACAATTATGTTATTTCTACTACTCAGTAATAAAAAGAAACAAACTACCAACCCCCACAAACACAGCTGAAACATTATGCTGAACAAAAGAAGTTGTACACAAAGGTAGTATATATTGTATGTTCCCATTTATATGAAATTCTAGAGATTTTGGTTTTTTTTATTTTTTTTATTTTTTTTAACGTTTATTTATTTTTGAGACAGAGAGAGACAGAGCATGAACGGGGGAGGGTCAGATAGACAGGGAGACACAGAATCTGAAATGGCTCCAGGCTCTGAGCTGCCAGCATAGAGCCCGACGTGGGGCTGGAACTCACGGACCGCGAGATCATGACCTGAGCCGAAGTCAGACGCTTAACAACTGAGCCACCCAGGCGCCCAAAAATTCTAGAGATTTTAAAATTGACTGCAAAGTGGCAGAAAGGAACTTTTTAGGGTGAGGGAAATGTTCTCTATCTTGATTGCAGTGATAAGGGTGGTTACAGACATGTATATATTTGCCAAAATTCATCAAACTGGTAACGTTAAATGGATACATTTTATCATATGTAAATTGTTCCTCCATAAAATTATTTAAAGAAAAAACTATTTTCCTTTGTCATATTCATATCATGCAATGCCAATTCCAAGGAGAAACATTTTTTTTCTTTGATTCATGGGTATGGTATCAAAAATAATCTCATCTACACTGTTTTAACTGAATGAGAAACATAATTTTAGTATTTATTAACCTCTCTGCTCTCCCTCTCTCACTGCCTCACCCTTCATATCCAGTTGAACTTTAAATTTCTTGAAAGCTTTTTGCTCTCTTATTTCTTATCACATACTACTCCTCTGCATTCAATAAATATTTGTGAAACTGAATCACAGATGGTCTTTGTATCCTGTATTACTTTCATCACCTAGTGTTATTCTGGTAAAAGACTAAAATTAAAGCCTTCATATGTCATAGGATTTTGTCTATTTTATTTTTTCTCTCACTCATTTTTAACAATCTTTTTTCAATCAAAATAGTATTCAAGAGCCCAATATGTAAAATAGACTACATTTATAAGCTCAAATTTATAACATTTAATAATAAAATCAACCATGAGAACATAAGTTCATCTATCACTAGTACCCAACAGTCAAAAGTAGTTTTTTTAATATGTGAATATGTCTTTTTATTTTAGTTTTTCAGTTATTAAAAAGGAAACTCAGATCAAATATTAAGAGCAGGGGTCATTAAATTAACATCCAAGGGCCAAAGCCTGCTCACAACCTGGTTTTGTACAGCCCTTGATCTAACAATGGTGTGGGTTGTTTTTTTGTTTTGTTTTGTTTTTTTACATGTTTAAATGGTTGGGGAGGAAAAGAGCATTTTTTGATATGTGAAAATTATATGAAGTTCAAATTTCTGTGTTCATAAGTAAAGTTTTACTGGAACACAGTCACACTCATCTGTCTATGGCTACTTATTTGCTAAAATGGCTGAGATGAGTAGTTGCAAAAAAGACTATATGGTCCACAAGTCTAAAATATTCATTTTCTGGCCCATTACAGAAAAAAAGTAGCAGACTCCTGACAGAATTCCAGGAGGACCTGTGGAAAACCAACTTCATGGAGTAGAGTTTAGAAACTATGTGGAACAAATTATATTTTCCAAAGATGGCCACTGCAATATTTTTCCATCCTATTTGCTCTTCTACAATGTGACTTTCTACTCTCTCACCAAGAGAAGAAGTCAAATTTCTATCCTTTGAATACGGTCTTGTCCTGGTGACTTGCTTGGCCAAGATAATATGGTGGAAGGGACTCCTGAGACTTCCAAGACTAGGTCATAAGAAACCTTGCAGCTTCCTCCTAGGATTCTTGGAATGCTCCATCATGGGATGCTTCCTCTGAAAACCATGCTGTGAGAAACTTGAACCTCATGGAAGATCCAAGTATAGGCATATGTGCCTACATCCCCAGCTGAGCCCCAAGTCAACAGCCAGCTTCAACTTATATCCATGTGGGAGAGCTATCCTGGACCTCTAGCTCAGGTAAGACTTTAGATGACTGCTGCCCCAACAGACATCTGACTGCAACTGCATTAGAGCCCCTATGAGAGAACCACCCCTGGGTACAGTCAACCCATATAACTGTGAAATACAATAATAAATGCTTCATATCAAGCCACTATGTTTTGGGGTACTTTGTTATAAAGCAACAGATAACTGAAACATCATTATACTAAAACAAATCTAGGAAAGTTTCAGATGAGAAATTCCAGACTTCTGATTCAAGCCCATGCGTATCATCAAGTCAAACCCTACCAAAGCCTCTTGCTAACCCTAGGTGTTCTGGAAGTAGTTAGGGATAAAGGAAGTAAGTGGGAAATAATACTCTAATGGAGTCACTGTGATTTCTTAATCTATATATATATGCATTCCAATTAGGCTCAGTATTCCCCCAAAATTCCGCCAATAAGCCTGAATCTTAACAGTCTGAAACTCTCAAAAAGAAATGAAAAACAATTTTGCCAATTCCTAAAATTATATCAGGCTGGGTAGAGAGACAACTTTTACTTTTCATGCTATAAGTGAATTGGTAATTATAATATTCATTATTTTTTACCTGATAATCTAAAAAATGATAAGTGAACTTAGATGAAATGTACTCAATTATCAATATATACCTAAGTATCAGTATATGGCAGTTTACCTATAAAAAATATGGACTTAATAAAAATCCATATGCTATTCTAATTGTGTCACCTGCTCCTGCTCCAAAGGGTGACAAGAGTCATTCACTCATATGTTTCTGATATATGTCATTTAAATATAATATACTCCTTAGCCTAGAAAATTTAATTACACTCAATATTAACATCTTATAAAACCCACACAGCATATTTTGAATAATACTACCTTAAGCTTTTCAATAATATTACCTTAAGATTCAAATTTTAAAGAATAAGTACCTAGTATATGTTAGGTACCCTACCACACTCTGGGGATATATCTTTAATTGGTGTAAATTTCATTCAAAGAGATCAGTGGTGGCTCTGAATCATTAACCCTTTGACATTTCTGAGAACCATAATGCATTACAGAATGGTGTGTTTATTTTATATCTAAAGGGATATTACCAGAACACTTAGGATTCCTAATTTTTTAATTCAGTAATTATTTCCAAGATTAAATATTTATTTATGTGACTATGATTCACACTAATATAGAAAACAGTTGAACAGATAAAGTGTCTTAAGAGGAAAACATTCCAAACTTTAGTGGCTTCAGCCAATCTTACAAGAGTGCTTGACCAGTTAGTGATGCCTACCACAGGGGGTGCCCGGTAGTGAGAAATACCTGGGCATTTGCCAACTCTGACCAGTTTCATGCAGTCTCCTCTCATCAGATCTCCCACTAAGTCCCTTCAGAGACTCCCATGATAGGGGCTCCTGGGTGGCTCAATCAGTTAAACATCTGACTCTTGGTTTTGGCTCAGGTCATGATCTCACAGTTCATGGGATGGAGCCACATGCTGTCAGGACAAAAGCCTGCTTGGGATTCTCTCTCTCTCTGTCTCTCTCTGCCCCTCCCCTGATCGTACTTGCTCCCTCTCTCTCAAAATAAATTAAAAAAAAAAAGACACCCATGATAGAACTTCCACCCACTCTTAGAAAGTAACTCTTCCCTTTCATTAGCCAGTCTTTCCCACTGCTGGAGTCTACTCTCCACAGATAAACTTTGACAAGCCCCAACCTGGTATAAATGTCCTGGCCCAAAAAAGGATATACCCCTAACATCAAGAATTCTTGGATAAGCCATATTTTGAGATAGAAGAGCTTAGATGACAGGTGACCAAACCTTGGTAGAACACAGGAGAGCCAAGATTTGAAATTAGACAATCGAGCACCATAGTATCTACACTTAATCACTGAATCTGGCACATGTTTGCTGCCATTTCCACAACATGAGCTAAACTGTATCTTCCGTCTTTTAGTTCACAATTATGAGAATTCATTATTAATAAAAGCAAAATCTCCATACAGGAAATATTATAATTTACTATTTTTTTACATTTTTTAAATGTTTTTATTTATTTTTGAAGGAGAGAGACAGAGCATGAATGGGGGAGGAGCAGAGAGAGAGGGAGACACAGAATTCGAAGCACGCTCCAGGCTCTAAGCTGTCAGCACAGAGCCCGATGCGGGGCTCAAACCCACAAACTATGAGATAATGACCTGAGCCGAAGCTGGACACTCAACCGACTGAGCCACCCAGGCGCCCCTACAATTTACTATTCTAGCATAGCAATTATGACATCACAGAACCTTTCATTCAAAATTTGTGCATTTCCTAATTGACACATCAATAAACATGTTAATAAAAGCTTTATATTTATTAGGGAAAAATTGTGGGATAGCAATACTCTGAAAAACAATTTTGAAAATGACAATTCATATTCCTGTGCTCCATATAGTCTTATAATGAAAATTTAAAAGTATTTGAACATAATTTAATGGAATGACTATTATTAATGTTAAAAATACACACTAGCAGTAACTTTTCCAACTCAGAATCCATAACAACAATGAATCCCATTCACATCCTGTGTAACTCCATGGGGATTCTATGGGGAAAGTTTCCATATATGGTCATTTATCCCCATAGACTCCCCATGGTTTATACAGGATATGAATCTGGTCTATTGTGACAATGAAAACAACAGATCACTGAATTGTAATGTGTAATTTCTGCTGAACAAACTATAGACTAACAATTAGGGAAACCAATATTCGAGTGAAAATAAGTAATCTGAGAATTTAAAAATAACCACTGAGTATTTTTATTCCATTTCTATATTAGCAGAATAAGCACATAAATAATCAGAAGAAAAAAAATTAAATCCTAAGTTTAAAATATTTTCTTGATACTAAAAATTAAAATATCAACTATTAACAGGCAAGAAACCCAAAAGAAAAAATCACATCAGAACTTATATTGTCAGAAGGAAAGAAAAGATAATATAGTAAAACAAGTCAAATGTTACATGAGCTTTATTTAGTTTCCCAGGCTCCTGTATGACCATGCCCTAACATAAACCTCAGTTATCTATAATTATTTTCCCATATTTGTGACATTAGCATCTGTGGCATTCTACTTATCTAAAGTTATGTAGAATAATATTTTTCTTTTACACTCACTGCTTGAGTGCTGACTTAGAGGTAAGTTTTTGTGTGTATACTTAAGTATTTGTACTTTTGCTTTATATAAGATGAAAGCATCTAAAATCCAATACAACTAAACACTAACAGTCAGATTAAAGCCGTAGGAAAGGGAAATGGCTGTGTACCTAAATTATCTTGTTCCATATGACAGAAACTAAAAAGATAAAAACAAAATATAGTACTAGAATGTCAAACATACTAACAGCAAAAACAGCAGTATCTGACACAATTATTTAATAAGAACTAGGACTTACATTGAAAAATGGTCCAGTTGTGAATAGTCATTTTAGAATGAACACGGTAACTATTAACGTCTCAACTGATTCACAAAAATTACACCAAAACAATAGACCCAAGTTCAATCTCATGTATGAGTAGGTGTCAAAAATGGCCTGAAATGCATGTTAAAAAAAAAAAAAAAGGAGTGTGACTCATTTGTTTCTCTATCAAAGAAATGACTGTTTAATTATATAGCTTCTTGGTGACCTAATATTGCTAGAGTATATTCATTTGACTATCTCCCACACAATGGCTCAAAATTTGAGATAATTACATTATTCTTAAAAACACAGTACCACACTCACTACTAAAATTGAGAAGCTGTCAGTCCCAACTTAATGCCTTTATCAGTAATGAAAACAAAAGGCAACAGCTGAACTTTGGGTGTCCTTCAAAGACAAATCACATGGGACATCACAAATCCTTTCCAGCATCCACCTACCTACCTAAGGTGATGTAGACATCCACAGAATGGCAGGGCCAGCCACACCAAAGCTAAAGAGAACTGACTTCCTGACATACACAGCCACCATTTCCCCATCACCACTAAGCTCACAAAATCCTACCACTTTATTGGGACGTTAGTGATTTCTTTTTCCCTTTACAGATGTCCTAGATGTTCTTTTCAATGTATTATGACTATAACAAAATTTGGGGACGAGGGATTAAATAATACTATTTGCCCAGAGGCATGCTGTTTCTCAAAAGGAAAGATATTGCTCTCTTCACTGGACTAATGAGGCAGGTTCTTTGGAAGACATATTAATGTGTTAAACCAGGGTACAATTCCCACCAAAGTACACCTTAAATGGTACCCTTGAGGACTGAAAAAGATACAAATGTGGGAGGGGAGGCAGGAGGAGGACTGAGCTAGGTAAATGTTAATTGAATAAATGTTCACTGTACTGTAAGTATTTACACTTTGGAGAATAACTGGCTTTATCAAGAAGAACGTAACCAAATGACAGCAGTATAAAACCAGTTTTCTTTATTCCATAAAGAGAAAAGATGAAAAATTTCTGCCCCTTTATAAAACTTTAAAAGTAAAATTGTCAAAATTTTGTGGAATTTAATTTATTGATCTTAAAATGTCATTAAATCAAATTTAGTACCAAAAATATGCATTTTTAAGGACTATTCTCCTCAACAAAACTTTACTGATAGTGCTTTTTTTCTTAAACTTAAATTATTCTGGCCACAGAAACTAAAACTGCATTTCCTCAAAGCAGATAGAGAAGACATACTATTCCCATTTTTAGACATGGGAAATTACAGTAAAGGAAAAGCTCAGTGAAATACTTCAAGATGGTAACAGAGCCACAGAAGCTACACTTCCTGCTTTGTAAGGATTAGTGCACATATAACATAGAACACTTCCATTTTTTCCAGTGGGCCCAAAACAGACTGTGCCCAATCTACAAAACTATGGAGATTCAGATCCACTAAGTCAGAAAAACTGACACTGGCATTGTTAAAGGTATTCACTAGAATGCTAACAGAAGACATTCATTAAAACAATGGAAGACAGGGGTGCCTGGGTGGCTCAGTAGGTTAAGCTTCTGACTTCAGCTCAGGTCACGATCTCATACTCCGTGAGTTCGAGCCCCGCATCGGGCTCTAGGCTGATGGCTCAGAGCCTGGAGCCTGCTTCCGATTCTGTGTCTCCCTCTCTCTCTGACCCTCCCCCATTCATGCTCTGTCTCAAAAATAAATAAACATTAAAAAAAATTTTTTTTCAACAATGGAAGACAAAGCATTTATTAATTCTGATGCCATGGTTATTTAAGTTTTCATATTTGAAGAACAAGAGTCTACTCTTCCAGGTAAATTTGTTTGTCATTTTTAAGGCTTTTGTATGAGTATGTTGGAGGGGAAGGGCCTTTTTGGTATTTATACATTAAACAATACTATTTTAGTGAGACAGAACATGTTATAACGTGATACCAGCTACTGCAAATTCCTGACTACAAAGGTCTGAAACATAAAATCAACTTACTCTAGTACTTGAAAATGAGGACATCGACATTTCCTTCTCTTATAGGCAAAGAGCAAGGAAAAGAGAAAATTTACCAGAGCCATTACACATGACTCTACAAGCAACAGAAGTCAGAAGTGATTTCCTTTTGACTGGGAAAGGTCATCACAAGGGAACTTTCTGAAGTAATAGAAATATTCTGTATCATAATCTGGGGCGTGGTTCCATGGGCATAAGCATAGGCAAAAATTTACAGAGCTTTGACTTACAAAGCTGACAGACACTTTGAGTTACACATTTTATCCTTTGTAAACCATCCTTCGATTTTAAAAGTAAGAGCATCCAATAAAAGCAAAGTAGTACAATCAGAAATCAAAAATAAGAATAATGAAATCAGAATATGTTAGAAAATAATGACCTTTCCAGGATCTAGCACAGCATTGTACACAGGGTAGATAAACAAGTATTTATTACAAAAATTTAGTGAGAATGTCTTAGTTGGTCTTGAAGATCCCTTCTGAACTAATGAGAACTTCAAATGTGGCTTATTTTTCTGAATATTCTAAATATGGACAGTTTCAGCCTGTAAGGCCTCCAAATGGCAAAAATTAAAGGCCTAGAAAGCTAATCTCAAAACATTAGTTGTCATAACTCTGAGTACAGATTTAGGGCATCTCCTTATCAAAAAAGAAGGCAGTCCATTCTCAACACTTAATGACCACTGACAGTATAAACCTATCTGTGGTCTTGTAGTGATAAACAAGAAGCAAAACTTAATACTCAATTAGGTTTAAAAAAATGCAAACATCTGCATGATGGTGCTCTGTCTTCTGAATGGTATTCTGTCTGTTCAGTAATCCGGTAGCTCCAGAAACCAAAAGCAACCAGCAGTTTTCAAACATATCACATAGCATATGGGTGACATTATTAAAAGATCAAGTTTGATAACCAGGCAAGGCTGTGTCTGCTAGGTAAATCTGGCCAGACAATGTTAGAGTCCCTAGTCCAAGAGCCCAAAGACTCCCACATGAGCTTCAACTTCTATTTTCACCTAAAAAAAGTATTAAGACTAATTTCCCTTTAGTAAATCTCTCTGTCCATACCTAAGTTCCTACATAAACAAAATTCCATGACTAAAATGAAACTGTAGAAGGTCTTTTCCACTTAATAATCTGTTCCTACTTGTTGGGTGACAATAATTCTAATTGTACCATTAAGTGAAAATTCAAAAAATATTTTTTAATTTTTAGAAAATAATATTGTCATATGCCGAATGGAACATTATGTCTCACTGTTATTCTTTCTTGACCTTGATTAGTCAGTGTGGTTAATTTCAGCAATGAGAAGCTTCCATGTGAAACAACAAAAATAATCCTTTAAAAAGCCAATCAAGAAACAAAAAAAACCTGAGGATTATAAGCTCTCCTGAAATACAACTATTCTAGAATAACCATCAGCTGCACACAAATAGATGCAGTGATCACCTAAGATCAGAAAGAAAATGCTGGATTATAAATTCTTAAGAAATGCATTTCCTAAATTGCTGCCCTAATCTTCTTCTCCCCACAAAGGTAATATCTTGCCAATTTTTAATGTTCTGGGCTAGCAGGTTGAGTCTCTTCAGAAATACTTAACTGTCACCTTTCCTTATGGATAATGACAAAATATTCTGCACAGCCTGAATAACTGCGTGGACAAGTTATATTATTCTATATCCAACATTAAATAATCCTCAAATTAGTTAGGCTAATACCAGTTATAGCTGTCTACAAGTGCTGTCCAGCCCAGCCCATTGTGCAGGGCCTGCTCTGCACCACAGCAATTTCATTGTATAAGTTTTAAGACAGATACGATGCTGCTAGACTGTGACGTTAGCCAGCATATCAACATTGAAACCATTGTGTAAAAAAAAAAAAAAAAAAAAAAAAAATCTTTACTATAAAGCTTACTTCTTATTCTTTAAATCTGCATATAATATCTACTCCTATGCTTCTGTAAAAATATGGAGGAAGAGGATATAATGACACCTTTTTGTCCTTTTAAATAAAAACTGTAAACCCTTTTTCCCTTTCTAATAAACACTATCATTTTAGATCCTCCCAGTTTCTACTTTAGGGTTTAAGGACTATTATAGAACCCACAACAATAGATCGGTGACAGACTTGATCCCATCAATTAACACGTTCTGGGGAGACTGCCTGGATTCCTGTCTTCCTTCCTCCCTCTTGAAGGCCTGGTTTTGGCCACACTGACATCCCTGGCCTTAAGGATGAATAACCCAGTTAAGGAGGAGTCCCTTCCCTGAGACCAATTCCTTTGTAATTAGAGCCAAAATACAAAGTCTATTAATGACCTATGGCAATGTGATATGAAGTCCAAGCCAACGAAACCATGACAGCAAACAGATTTCTGAATAGCAAAGAAGTGGGATCCATTTACTTACATGAAGATTCAGTGCCAAACATGGCTGGCTCCAGAGGCTGCTTTAAAAAAATCAGAAGAAAGAAAAAAAAAGGGAAGGAAATAAAATCGAGGAGGGTGTACGCGGGAGAGTGAAAAGATGAGCCGCTACACAGCAGGGGTCATGAAGACACACAATGCAGTCCAAGCTGTGTCCAGCTGCCAGATTCTCCTCTTACAAGCTTCAGTGTTCTCCCGTGTGATTGAAAAGCAAGGTCTCCTACAGCACAAAAACCCGAAGAGCTGCTTGTGAAAATCCAATAAGGGAAGGCAAGCCAACGTGGCTCTTCTGGGATGCAGTGAGGCAGGACTAGGTAGCAGCAGGGGCACGACTGGAAGCAGCAGCAACAGCGGCTACTGCAATCCCCAGCCCTGCCGTAGCAGTAAGACAATAGCAGGGCTTATGCATACACCGATGACGTCAGAGACACTGCACAGACGGACTGCGCTGCTTGAGCCAGAGGCTCCAGGGGCTTCAGGGGAGCAGGCGATTCAAAGGGGAATTCCTTTGTCACAACATGGACAAGACCAAGAGCCACATATATATTCACCTTCCTGACAAGATCTTCAACCTGTAATACCAAGCACTAACAAGGACCTCAAAGAAATCTAAATATTGGCTTTACAGCAACTAACCACAAAGATATCATGAAGATCAAGATTCTTGGTTTCATGCAGCAATTAAACTTTTCAAGGGAATTAAGAATATCAGAAATGAGAAAAATAAACTGCCTTTAAAAATAACTACAGAACTCTTGTTTTTTCTCTACACTTATGGTAAACTGACAGATCAGAGGCTGTAAACTCAACCACAATTACGTGAAAATATGTATACTATTGCATACACATTCTGGGCATATTAATACACCCACAAGTATACCCATTTATTAACAGTAAAATAACAGTGCAAGTGCTTAAAACACTGTGTGGCACACAGTGAGCTCACAAACATCAGCAATTACATTATTAGTTATGTTGCAACTGTTATTCAGATGTGAAAACCACAGCTCTAGGAATATATTACCTACATATATTTCTCTTATCCCATTCCTTTGGCCTTATTTTTATTTTGCCTTCCTGTCCTTTTCTAGAGTAACTCAGTCATTTTAAGGCTGTGTGCACACAGGCTGTACACACCTGTGTGTCAGTGGGCACATATGACCAACAAACACATTTCTTTTTACTCTATTCTTACAAGGAAATAATTGAAGATATTGTTATTTTGTCACTTGATAAATAAAACTCTTCCTGCCTTTACTCTTAGAAATCTGTTTTTTAAACTAGAAGTCTATAGACTATCCAACAGAAGCAAAGCAAGAAATTTTGTATTAATGTTTTAAAAACACTGAAATGCACAAAAAGTGTGTGTGTGTGTGTGTGTATTCCCATAATCCCACACTTTTAAAATCATATAAAATAGGAGATTCAAGAGCTCAAGATTCCTCTCTATCCATTCATCCAAGGTATGTATCCAGTATTTTCTTAAGATTTACAAAGACGTGTCTTCATATAATATAGTTTTTAAACATTAAATTCTGATAGGAATGTGAAACTGTAAGTTAACATCTAAAAACATCATTAATAGCTTTTCTGGTCAGTATATGTGGATCCATCTCATCCTTTTAATAGTTGCCTAATATTCCATTGTGTGGTTATAGAATAATTTATTCAAGGTAACTTGACCTTTGCTTACTGAAATGCTAAACCAGTGCAATGATGTTACATAAGATAATGAACAAATATTTTGTTGTAGGAAAGAATAACAATAACTAATATTTACTGAATATTCACTATGTGCCAGGTACTATTCTGGGAAGTTTACATGAATTAACTTATTGAATCTTTGTAACAATCCTACAATGTAGATACCATTAATTTCCACATTTGATAAATGGTGAAATAATTTTCCAAGGTCACACAGGTACTGAACAATAAGCTGGGATTCAAATCTAGGTAGGTTCCAAAACATTTGCTCTTAACTGCTCTTCCATAATGCTTCTTGAGAATTAACAAATACTTAAAATTATATTTTAAGTATTCAACTAAAACAAAAGGAAAATAGATATCAACTGAAAATGTGGACAAAAATATTCTTAAAAGAGAAAGGTCACCAGAGAAAGCTAAAAATGACAGAAAGAACTATGCCAAAAATTGCAGGAATTAAGAAAAATGCATCCTCCCAAATTATCAGTCATGTTAACAACCAGTGGAGAATATCAATAATGGCATGAAGATATAACTGTAGGGAAGTACAAAAGGCAATACCCTTCAAAAGGGTTGAAGCCAGAATATTATCTTACGTAAGATCTATTTTAAATTGCATACCAGATGTTGTACATGAATAGTCACACAAACGGTGGATGGATGTGGCCAGAAGAAAGGCAAGAGGAAAAGTAGAATGAGACGATGATCTTGGATAAGAGATATTTTCCACCAGAGGCCACGGTCTATAGGCAGTAACTGCTTTGCCAAGTCATTGATGTAGCTCCTCTCAGCTCATACGTGAGGGTGTACATATGCATATGTAAATGCACTTTTCTGAGTGCCTGTATTTATTTCTTGGCACTGACTTCTGAGAGTAAGTTAAAGGCTGCAATATTTTGCAAGAAGTCAACTTTTTAGATAACTATACCAGGGTCACTATGTTAAAACAATAGATATCTCACTTGCCAGCAAAACTGTACCCAAATGACAGCCTCCGACTCCTATTAAGGTTTCTATAACCTCTGGAGGCCTGAGGTATTTCTAAGTACTTTAGTATGTTGGAATCCATATCACTGAAGGCCCATCTTTGACAAAACAGATTCCAAAAATTTAGTTTACTATTTTTCTCTCCTCTAGGCACCTGGCATGAGCTCACAAAATGAAGACGAATTTTAATGTGTTGCCGAAAGAAAATATAATGAAATAAAACTGATCTGATGTCTTCCACACCCCTCAAAAAAAATCACATAATACATTCCAAGACCAAAATTAACTTTGAACTATCAATTCTGTCTAATTATGTCTATTTGCCTGTAACCTTGCCCTTTTTATTAGCAAAGAGAATACTGTTAATTTTAGTATAAAATTAGCAATGAAAGATCAATATTCAAAATGATTTAGTAGCCAAAATAATCATTATTAGAACACTGCTGATAAACAAAGACAGTAGTGAAAATCTTAAACTAAGTCAATAGTCACTTTTAGAGGAAACCCCATTCATAAATCACTCAACAACTTACTGTTGGGAGCTTACTGTTCTGCACTCTAGGGGTACAGCCAAGCACAAACTCCCTCCTCTGTGGAGCTTACAGTCTAGTGGGTGAGACAAACAAATATGTAATATGTCAGATGGCGGCATGTGTTACAAAAAAAGGTAAGAGGAACCCAAGGCTGAGGAATGACTGAATGTGAGGGTTATTAGTTCAGATAAAACTGTCAGGCAATACCACCCTTAAAAGATGACATTTCAACAGAGACCTGAAAAAAAGTGAAAAGAAACCACATGGATAACATGGAAACCCCGTGGGAGAAAGAGCATTCCAAGAAAAAAAAAAAAAAGATAAATCTATTCTTGAATCATCAAGAACCATTTTCTATTGGATGACAACCCCTTCAGTGCCATGATGATGTCATTAAGTGCAATATGGTTACGCTTCATGAACTGTGCTGACAGTAAAATAAATTCTCTTTTTCAAATCCAAAAGAATTCACTCTCCCATGAACTGAAAACATATGCGTTCTTCACTTCACAGTTTACTAAATATACCTATATTTGCAAATATGTAAATGGTTATAAAAATCACCATAGGTGACAACATCCAAAATAGCTTCCTACCTCATCAGACAACTAATTTAATTAGTTTATCTATTAATGTGGTAAGAACTTAAGCCACACGTTCTCTCTAGAGTACATACATAAACTAATTCTGAAGGTGTCATATCTGGAATTTCTCTGGAGCCATCTCCTTTGCTCACACTAAAGTTTTCTTAGTATTCCTCTTTTCTTAATTTTTGTAAAATGTTTATTTATTTTGAGAGAGCATGCACGTGAGCATGGGGGAGGGGCAGAGAGAGGGAGAGAGAGAAGCCCGAGCAGATTCTGTGCTGTCAGTGCAGAGCCCAATGCAGGGCTCGATCTCAGGAATCATGAGATCATGATCTGAGCCAAAATCAGGAATCAGATACAACCAACTGCACCACTCAGGTGATCCTCTTAGTACTCCTCTTGATGTCTGAGTAGCATGTTAAAGTTGTGTGTCTTTTGGAATACCATCTATACGTTTATAAAGTATTATCTAAAAACAGAGAAATGTTTTAGTGGCAATATATGACCTATAGAAAAATGAAAGAATCAATGGTTCTGTTCTTTGGGAAAAAGGTACAAACTTATCATTGAAAACATACTCCTTGTAAAACTCCCTGATAAGATTTTAGAAATTTCACTTCTTTGCATATGGCTATAAAATGTGTTTCTTCCTACTTCCACACGGTACCACACATACAGTGAGCCTTCTGAAAGTTGTCTATTTTATTTCTGAACCGTGGAACAAAAATTCTGGCACACTTACCTTATGAGAAAAAAAATTCAAAATACACACACACACCACCACCACCACTGCACACACATACGCACACGCTATTATATTGGCTTTATAGAAACTCTAAAATAGAAAAATATGGATTTACAGAAAAAACAGACTTGGGGCAAATAGTTACTTTAAAATGTCTTATTTTCAAAAAAATATTTACCACAGAACTCCTTTACATAGTGAGCTCCTAAAAGTTACATTTTAAATTGTCAATTTCACAAAAAAATCACAATTTGATACCATATTGTCAAGGATCCACACATACATCAACAGAGATCATTTATAGAGAATGAAAGAAGGGCTTAATCTAAATGCACACTGATATTGTCATTCCACTGGGTATGGAAGGTGGGTCTCCGCCCTGGTGGAAAATCTTCCAAAAGCCTTTGTTCCTTAGTTTAAAAGGAATCTGTCAGAAAACAGTGCCACCATTACCCAAAAGTTCAAAAATGGAAGGTAATATAATTTTGAATTAAGGTAATTAATTTTGAATTTGCTCACAAATTTTGGCAAAGGCTCAGGGCCATTCCTCCATATCATCACCTCACCTCCTCATCCCGCCTTCACCCCCTCCAATCTAAGGGAATCCTCCACTTACTCATCAAGCAACCAGTACCCATGGTTAGTCTAACCTTAACTTTATTTCCAAACCTGTCCCAATTTACCATTCAGAAACTACACTTTGGGAATAAGGTTATGCAGCTTAAAAAGGAAGAGGCTAGTTACCCATCCAAAAATTCTAGACACATTAATACTCAGAAAATTTGGGATAAAAACTGAAATTCTGTAACTCACTTCATTACGTCAACTCTCTGTGAAAGATACACTGCACGAAAGAACTACCACAAAACCAAAAATGTTTTACGGAAACCAGAAGCTCTCTGTAGACCATGTGTATATTTAATTCTCTGTGTGGCATAATCTGAACCCAGATGTTTGGACTCTAAACTTTCTGGCCCGGAGGGGAGACATGAGAATTAATGATGGTTTGCATTTTAATTTAAGTCTGTTTGAGCATGACCCAAACTGAAATAGAAAAAACAACAAATGTATGCCTGACAAATTCCTTTGTGTATATGCTAAATTAATCAAAATTTGTATACAACAAATTCATACATGATATCTTTAAAAAAACAAGCACAATCAACATAATTTCTATATATGAATTCAAAATACTTTAAGTAATTCTATATGACTAGAAAATATTTTAAATTTAATTTTACCTGTATAATCCATAATGAAGCAATCGGCAGGGAACTGGGTTATTTTCCAAAGTACAGCTCTATCAGACACAAAATGAAAGGGCTCCCTGGGCCGGCAAACTATTCTGGGGAAAGCCTCCTGCCATGTGACATTAAGCACACACACACTTCTGCTTATCTCGAACTCAAGCCACAACTGATGTGACTCTGCTCCCCTTTGCCTGTTCTTTTAAAGTCATCTTAGAAAAGTCTCTGTTAGAAAAGAACCGTTATTTCTTCCCATTTCATTCCTGTATTGTTAGTTAAAACTAGGGCGAAAAATTCTTTCTCTAAGTGAAAAGAAGAACACGTAGGTGTCTATACTTCATCCTAGTACTCAACGTTACAAACCCATTTAACCTGAAAGGAGTAATCATCCAAATTTTTATAGTTTTGTCATGATGTCCATTCATTTGATAGTATGCACACTTGATCCATTTGAAACACATTTGATTAATTTGTAACCAAACCTAATAAAGGTGATGAAAGAACAATCCTCTAAAGCAGATCTAAAACCCTGAAGTCATTTGTCTGAGTCCTGAAACAGACATCAGATGGAAAGGACATATGGTCATTCCTGAGACAGACTCTATCTGATACAGTCTTTAATGTCACATTGCAAAGACCCTGAGCCACCTTCTACTTTATTGCCAATTGTTTTGATCTTGAGCGTGTCCTGGCTGAAACTTTAACTTTAACAGTGGCTACTTCATCTTGATATAATTCTTAACATTGCTCAGAAACAGGATATAAATAAATAAACTGAAAAAAATTATCAGCTTCTTTTTGTCTGTTTGTTTTTTGAGCAACTTGAGTGGCTGGACAATTTTCCAATTTAGAGATATATTAAATACTCCCCTAAATTACAGCTGTTTTGCGAAAGATAAGGTATTGGTTGTTTAGAGAGGTTTTGTTTTGCTTTTATTTTGCTACCTTGAATAAGATTCTCAGTAAGATAATTACAAAGTTTACAGCACTATAAAATATGATTGCTAATTTCAGCTCAACATCAAAAGTATGTATCCTACAGAAATCTAAAAATTCTGGGCTCAAGATCATCATTTAACAGATCTCCCCAATAATTTTATAAAATAAATGAGAAAGCCTCATTTCACTCAGCCATCCAGTCAATGCCTCATTACCATAAGCAGATCCCATTACACCACCATTCTGTTGACAGTCAAAAGCTGTTAATTCTCATCAACCTCACCTGCCACTGCTGCTAAGCAGCCCTGTCTCATTTCTCAGGCCTTAATTCTCTTTATCTTAATCTAGAGTAGAGATTAGAAAGCTTTCCATGAGCTACAAAAATTTGATACAGTTTCTTCCTGGTAATTAAGATGTGCAAATGGTTAAAACAGTAATGCCATAATTGTTTTAAATGCTAACCTGAAATGCCTAATAATAACTGTCTTAATGTCCACAAAACTTACAAGTGTGTGGAAACACTGATAGCCATTATCAGATGTCACCTGAAATGACATTTTATGTCTTTCACAATTTAGTACTGTTAGCGTTGCTTTTTAAACTTCTTATCTAATTATTTGAGTGGCATTGTTTTAAGAGCAATTGTTTTATCTTATCCTTCTTAGTATTTTATAATTCTTGTTTAAATCACAGATGTTTTAAGGAAATGCCTTTTATTCACAAAATGAGAACATAATGAAAAATCCAAATGAGAAGAGACAAGAGAGATGGATAGATGGGTAAATAGCTATAAAACCTGTACTATACAGGCTACACTCAAAAAGACAAGAAATAACAAGTGTTGAGGATGTGGAGAAAAAGGAACCCTCATGCACTGTTGGTGGGAATGTAAATTGGTGCAGCCACTGTGGAAAACAGTATGGAAGTTCCTCAAAAATTAAAAATAGAAATACCAAATGATCCAATAATTACAATTACTGAATACTTACCCAAAGAAAATAAAAATACTAATTGAAAAAGATATATGCACCGCTCTGTTTATTCCAGCATTATTTACAACAGTCAAGATACAGAAGCAACCTAAGTATACTTTCATAGATGAATGGATAAAGAAGATGTGGTATTGCATGTATGTGTATAAGACATATACACACATATACATACATAATGGAATATTACACAGCCTTAAAAAGGATAAGATTGTGCCACTTTCAACAACATGGATGGACCTAGAGGATATTATGCCAAGTAAAATAGTCAAGACAAATACCATATGATTTCACTTGTATGTGGAATATAAAAAACAGAACAAATGAATAAACAAAAACAAAATGCAGAATCAGACCTGTAAATATGGAGAACAAACTGAGGATTTGCAAGGTGGGGTAATGTGGGGGGAGATAGGCAAAATGGGGGAAAGGGAGTGGGAGATACTGAACACCTGAAACTAATTGTAACATTGTTGTGTCAACTATACTCAAATAAAAAAAAATTTTTTAATTTTTAAAAAGCCTACAATCTACAGTTAAGTGATTTACCACAGCTCAGAAAGCCAGCAGGGTAGTTAAGAGTCAGGCTTTGAATCAGACAGAGAAGGTACAAGTCACACGTTAGCCACTTATTAGCTGGACAATCTTAAGTTTTTAAATCTCTCTGAGCCTCTGGTGGCTCATAAATTGACAAAGGACCTACCATCAATGCCTGGGACATGATAATAGCTAATAGGTAAATGAAGAGCTAATGTGTAAGTAGTTGCTTAATGTGTACCAGGCATTGTCTTACATCATGTATTAACTTATTTAAACCTCACAACAGCCTTGTAAGATATTTTCCTCATTTATAGATGAGGAAATTGAGGCATGGAGGGTAAATCAGTCACTTAACTAAACATAGCAGAGCCAGGATTCAACCGAAGCCCATCTCAGAGTCCTATATAACACTGCCTTTATAGAGTAGGTGATCAACAAATGGAAGCAAAACAACAACAAAAAAAACATTTCCAAAAACTTAGTTCATTCTTTCCAATAAAACCTGCAATTTCCCAAATATTTCAGTTCAGAGTTTATAAAACTTCTCTTGTATAGTCTATGTTCAATTCCAACATATGGAAAGATTAAACAAAGAAACAGAATGAAAGAGATAATGTCCTAAGTCATTTTGATAGTTAAAATGAGAGTTGCATTCATCAGTTAGGCAAAAATAAGCAGTCAAGAGCAGAAAGCTATAACCATAAAAGGACCGGAACTATTCCCCACACTCCCAGCAGCCACCAAGTCCATTCCTCTCTACTTTTCAGTTCTCCAAATGTCACAGTATATACTACTTTCCTGACCTCTAAAGGGTTTAGGCAAGTTCCTCTAACTACACAGGTCACTCAGGAGGAGGGCTTTCAACTACTTCTCCCTTACCTTCCTCCCCAAGAAACTTCTCTATCCCCATTTCACTCTCAGCAAAGGAGACTCTCTGGTATGTCCAGAGGCAGCCTCCCACACACACACCATCCCCAGCAACAATTACATCACAGTCCTCTCCAACAAGTAGCAACAAGTCGTCAGAGGCACAGGGACCACTCTCCTAACACCAACTTACTGACTTAGCAGCACCCCGCATTACACCCTGGAACCCCATTTCAGATTCCTGCTACAATTCAGCCTTTCATGCTCCAGGCTGGAAGAAGCATAGTTACTGAATCAAGAGACCTGAGGCCTAGCCTCAACATTGCCACTCATTTCCTCTCTAAGTCCTGGAACCTCTGTAGGTGTCCATTCCCTCGCTGGCAAAATGAGGAGGCTAAACTAGATGATCCTTAAAATCTAGTCCAACTCCAACAATCTAGGATTCTAGTGTAAACCAATTACACCTGGAAAAGAAAACTCAAGTAACTCCTGCAGGTAACTGTTCCTCCTCTAGTCCACATCATCCCCTCTTCCATCCTGCTGGAGCCTTGAGAATAGCCCCACCTCAAGGGTGGGGAGCCAGGGAGCCAGGTGTTATCATCCAAATCCAGTGCATTCACACACTGGATGGCTCTGAGGGAGCCTCCAACAGTTTCCAGGTACACTGTTTCTCTCAGCCTGGGGTTAGTAGATGAATACAAACACACACAAAACACACAAGAAATAAGTGTTGGGAAGTCTACCAACTGGTTCATGGTAAAGGTCACCCCTCTTAAGACAACAAGGCCTGGATGTCAGCAAGAAAGCTTCTGAAAGAGACCCCTACTTCCAGGACATGCCTGAGATGGCCTGGACAGGGAGTGCCAAGTTTGTAGGTGACAGCGTAGGGGCTGAGACAAAGCTGTCCTCTCTCTCCAGAGTAGTTCCTAAAATGTGAGTCCACAGCCCTTTTCTCTCCCCAGAGAAGGAGAAAGAGCATGACTCCCACTTCACTCTTCCCTCAAATCTGAAAACCATGACCTTATCATAATATTTACATCATATTTCCAACCCATTCAATAACTCACTTTATTGCACATTTTAAAACCCCAGAGGTGGATTATAAATGCTCACCCTGCTTTTCCACATTACAGAAATAATAGCATGGGGTTTTCCCTCTGGTCTCTATTCTCACCCTCCTCACCAACTCAGAGTTGAGTCAAAATGCCTTAATGTTATGCCTCATCCCAACTTCCCCTTAACTGGAACAAACTTTACCTAAGATGTTGCTGCTCTCCCGAGCTTCTTACCACCCACGCCAGCCTGCGTCTGCTTCAGCAACTCCTTTTCATATTCTGTCATTCTTCATTGGCTTTGCTTATCGAGCCCCAAGACTACCTCATGGCTTACCCCACAACATAAGAACACTTCACTACAAAAAGCGTTCTCTGAAGAAGATTCCAACAGGTGAAACCAACTCCTCCCATGAGTGTGCTGCCTCCATATCTCAAAATTTTTAAGTACACCAAGACAGATGACCATCAAGCACCAACCAGGTAACAAAACAAGTACCCAACCCAGACATATCCCTCTATAGAAAGTTTCTTTAGGCAAAACACAGACTTTACTGTGTGATTTTGGTCTGTTCATCTGGCTGGCAAAAGGAATCGCTGCAAAATAAGCAAAGATAGTTATGAAAAATAGTCATGAATGGACTACTGTGGGTTGTCCCAGAGGCAAAACAAAACAAAACAAACAAACAAACAAAAACAATGGAGAAGTTCTTCAAGAAATACGGTAGTATTCAGCACAAGTTTTTTGTAAGCAAAGAAAGTCACGAATTATCCATGGTACTCCAAAACATAAATCATTCTGGTTGTTTTATAAGGGTCAGCACATTCTTTCTATAAAGGACCAAATAGTAAATATTGTAGATTTTGTGGGACCTTCCAGTCTCTGTCACAACTCCTCACTTTGCCATTTTATTGCAAAAGTAACTATACACAACACATATACAAATGAGAACAGCTGCGTTCCAATAAAACTTAATTTATAGACTGTGAAACTGAATTTCTTAAATTTTCATGTATCATAAAGTATTTTTCTTCTTCTGAATTGATTTCAATCATTGAAAAATATTTTTTCTAGAAACACTGTTAACTTGCAAGCCAAACAAATACAGGTGGCCCTCGGATTATAGTTTGCCAACCTCTGTTCTGTAACCTTTACTATAGTTGATTTGACCTTTCTCTGAAAGAGCTCTGATCTTCAATTAGGTCTCTGCCATTAACAAGACTCGTAAAGGTAATGGGATTCCATCAATAACTGCTTGCTGGATCAGGGCTGGGAACTCAAGAAAACTTTCACCCCAGGCCCCTTCGCTTATAATGATACCATGAGTATTGATAGCCCACACTGCCTTGTTTATTCCCTATGCCTTAGAACTAGTGGTAATTGCTGAATCAATTGTGAGAAATCAACTTTCAAGGGCAACAAAAACATTTACAACCCACATTAATCTCTAACCCTCAAAAATTCTATAAAAAAATGGAAACCATTAGTAAAGATTTCCAAATCTCCTCAGTTATACTATAAGCCAGGAAACTTATATGAAGTACACTCATAGTATAAAAAGTAATAGCTAGTTTGGTATGAGAAAATCTGGCACTGCTCACCAACAGAAGCGGAAAGAGAATTCTTGAGAAACAAGAAACTTAGGTTTCAAATCCTAACTGAACAGTTTAATGCTTTGGTTGGCCTTCTCATGGCAGTATCTCATTTATGAAATTAAGAATTAAGTTTAGATTATTTCTGTGGTCTTTTCCAGTTCTAAAATGCTTGTAATGAGATACACTAATCATGATATCTGACTTAGCCCACTGAGAATTTCAGCATTTTTCACTTTTCATTATCCTTCAGATAACAGGCAGATAATTTCCTCTCTGCTATTTTATCTCTGGCTTTTTGAGAGGCCGTTGAAAATATATTTCTGATCAGGACTTGCAGCCATCTCAGAAACAATCCAGTCTTAGCACAGATATGAGTGAACCAAGAGAAAATACAACACTTGGAAGAAATTTTTAGAGACAGACATTTGTGCCTTCTGCAATCATAAAATCCAAGTTGTATGCCTCCCACAACAAAAGCATACAATCAAGTCCTTCAGCACCACAGAAATTTGTCTTCAAAACTGCTTCATTTTCTCATAATAATCACATCCTTGATATAGAGGTACCATGCTGCAGTCTGACTCCAGAATCAAGCAGATCTGGATTAGTCTCTACTAATCTCTACACTACTACCTTGTAAACTGAAAGTTATTCACCTCCAAGCCTCACTTTCGCCATCTGTAGAACACGGATGCTATTCTTGGTAGCCATGGAAATGACATATACATAATGGTGTGTAAATACCGATGTTTTCAGAAAGGCATCTTCAACATTGTCAGGTGTGAAAAAAAACATACAAAGCAGTAGGAATAATACAGCATTTTGAAGTTTTTTGGAAAAGCATACAGTGGAAAAATGGAAGGAAATTCTGACACTTGCTACAACAGCTGAACCTTGAAGACATTATGCTAGTGAAATAAACCAGTCACAGAAAGACAAATAGCATATGATTCCACTTTTAAGTGGTACTAGAGTACTCAAATTCACAGAGACAGAAAGTGGAAGGATAGTTGCAAGAGGCTGCAGGAAGCAGAAAAGGAGAATTGTTTAATGGGTATAGCACTCCAGCAAGATACAAAGTTCTAAAGGTTGGCAGCATAACTACTGAGCTAGTTAAGTGGTAAATTTTATGTTATGTATATTTTGTCACAATTTAAATTTTTTTGAATAGGGACACCTGGGTGGCTCAGTCAGTTTTGCATCTGACTCTCGATTTCATCTCACGTCATGATCCCAGAGTACTGGGATAGAGTCCTGCATCAGGCTCCATGCTTAGCCTTAAGATTCTCTCTTTCTGTCTGTCTCTCTCTCTCTCTCTCTCTCTCTCTCTCTCTCTGCCCCTCTCCCCATACTTGCACATGCTCTTTCTCTCAAGCAAATAAATAAATACACATACATACATAAATAATACACCTTTTTGAATAAACTTTTCAAATAAAATTTAAAATACTTAAAAAAAACCCATACAGTGGATATATCTAGCAATAGAATTACTGATGGTTTTCACTTTGTCACAGTTGCAAAAGTAGAATGAGCTCTCTATGAAAAATATTCACTCCATAAAAAGAAAAGGCATTTCATTTTATACGTGAAGTAAGTCTAAAAGCCTGAAAGCTATGAAATCTACCAGCTAAGAATCAGTCTTAAGATAAAATACTGTAACCAAGAACTACACATATAATTCGGGCCAGAATGACTGGCCAAGAGGATAAAGGATTGGTAACAATGCAGTGTATTTCTGTTCGTAAATCTGTAGAGAAATATTAACTTTAAATGGCATTTATGCAAAGATTATTTAAATTTTAATTCTGAATTAAAAGGCTTTCTAAAAAATAAAAATTTCAGTAATTCTAGTGCCTAGCAATGTTTGTTGAGTGAATAAATGGACATGCTTAAGCAAAATCCTTGAATCTCAGAAAATGTACAAACTATTCAGAATACATGACCATATTACACTGCTACCAACTGGCAGCAGCAACCCTAAAGCACAAGGACAATAACTTGCAAAGGAGAGAGTTCATTGCTGAAACTTTAAAAAATGTAAGAGAATGACAAACTTGTAACAACTTTTCTCCTTTGAAAGCTTTATTATTTCCAACAAAATATGGACAATGCCCTTTAAAAAAGCACATTGACTCTACCATAAATCAACTCTGAAAATGGTAGAAGATGGGAAAATTGCTGGAATTAAAGCAAGATCCACTTTTTAATCCTGCTTTAGGCAACACTGTACCTCAGTTTTCTCAGACATGAAATATGTGAATCTGTCAGCAACGTATTACCCTTATTTCATGTCTGAGAACACCTTGTAAATGGTGAAATATCAGGAATTAGTATTATTTATTAAATTACTCTGACTGACTTTTTCACCTAAACAACAAAATATCTCTAAAACATTTCTATTTATGATCTATATATACGTAAGTTTAACAAACAAAATGCATCAACTTTTGAATACATTAAATGCCAAGTTAAAGATAAAAGTATAACAAATATCTGTCCTTTGAGTCATTTATATGGAACACTATCTTCTCAATCCAACTCAGACTTTTTCCCAGGACTTTTTTTTTAGCAGAAACATGCCCTACATACTTTTCATGAGCATAATTTATTTTTAAATTAATGTCTGGGAATTCAGCATACCGTATCTTGAAACAGTGATCCATGTTAGCCATTGTTTCCACAGTCCACCAGCACTTGGGCAGGAAGTGTGATATGCAAAGAAGGAACTAAATCTCATGGGGTCTTATCAGTAATCCTTTAGCATTTCATAAAAATCTGATACACATATCTAATCATGAAAACTGGAAATGGTTTATATTAATGATAATGACCAATGTAAAGACAGAGGAAAAACAGGGACCATTTATGACTCTTTATCATAGGAGATAACTAAAGGTGAAGTGAGTTGAAACTGGGGCTAGACTTAGGATCAACAGCTTTTAGATTTCCCTGTTCTTTACAAATGTTAAAGTAGTATTAGATTTTATATTTACATAACATGAATTACTATTATTGAGATTCAGTTCTCGCAATAAAACATGAGTAAATAATGATCAAACAAAATTGAGAAAAATTTTTAAGTTATTTTGTCAATACTATAATGTATTAACAAATACATTCTACTTCAGTGAAATTAGATTCAAGGACTTATGTCTTAGTGTTTCATTAAGAATGTAAAAGATTCCAGGAATGTGTGTTTAAGGAAAAGAAAAGCATACACTGAGGACAGATGATATGACAATGAACAAAATACAGAGGCCATTGAACTTCCAGGCATTATACAGCAGCAAAACACTTAAACACAGCCATGTTACAAAAATATCTCAGGAAATAAAAAGATAAAACATGCTAGGTGCCCTTACCTACCTACCTAAAATACTCCAAAATACATTTGAATCAAGTCTTTATAGAAATACAGATTAAAGTACTGTAAATATTTTCTTTTATCCAAAATAGCCCTTGAAAGATAAGTCATCTTTTTAATTGTTTACTGTAACTTCTATATTCTCTTAATTTGGGTACTTTTTTAAAGTCATACTAATTCATTTATCTCTAAAATATCACAAGATAATAATAAAGGCTCACAGACATTCCTTAACATTTGACATAAAGTATGAGTGCACTAAATGTAAAAAATAAAATAACTATTAAAAAAGAAAATAAATGTTTTATTTCTATAATCAAGAGTTTATTTTCAGATACTCATCATCTAGAATCAATGTTTATTCAGAGATAGCTTTCTTTTTTTAATTTTTATTTTTTACATTTATTTATTTTTGAGAGAGAAAGAGAGAGACAGAGCACAAGTATTGGGGGGTGGGGGGCAGAGAGAGAGGGAGACACAGAATCTGAAGCAGGCCCCAGGCTCCGAGCCATCAGCACAGAGCCCGACTCAGGGCTCGAACCCATGAACTGTAAGATCATGACCTGAGCTGAAGTTGGTCGCCTAACCAACTAAGCCACCCAGGCGCCCTCAGAGATAGCTTTCTTAATGGTAAATAGATTCTTTAAGTCATTTGGGAGACAGTCCAATGGTAGCTTCTACATTTTCTCCCTGAGCACAGGACAAGAACACAGTTGCACATGTCCCCTCGATCCACTCAAAGAATTAGGGAAAAGTATGTGGGAGGCAGAAAGCTTCTGAACTTGGAGTCAATGCCTGGGGACTGAGCCATTCTTTTTTTGGTGGTTCATTCACTATGGTATAAATGTCTTTATATGAACTGACAAAAAATACATAACTGTAGAAATTATATAATATTATTCTAGGAATACTTGTTTAACATTTTCAACAAAAGAAAAAGTTTTAAAGAAAAAGACAAGAACTAATACCATTTATTGCATTCTTTAGGATATATTAGAGATGCTAGAACACTGACAGAAACCTTCATATATTACATGACTACAATCATTTTCTCCATCTTTGCCATGAAATCTTGATGGATTCTATGTTAAAAGGCATAAAAAAAAGTCAGTCAAGAACTCCAAATTATTAAAATGCCTCTTTCCAGAGTTAAAATAAATTTCTACGGACTGTTCATTTCTTTTCCATATACACAACATATTTCTGAATTAAGAGATTCAACAAGCTGAATATTTCATTGTGTTTCTCCAGACACCACGGGCAACATGGTGAAATGGTAAAATTCTGAGCCAAATGTTTAATACAAAAATAAGATCAAAGAACTCTGTAGCTGTCTCCCTAGACCTCTAATTATAATTGCCTGAGAAATCATCGTCAGGACATTGAGTTCTTCCCTCCTTAATTAAATCATTTTATTGCTATATATCCAAAAGGAAATCATCTTCCATCTGGATCCAGTTATTCTACCAAAAATATAGTATCCATACTATTCAATATTCATCCATATAAATATGTAAAGAAACAGAAAGAATGAAGGAAGGAATGGAGGAAGGACATAAATAGAATTTATAATGAGATATCATAAAAGTCATTCTTCTCAATACTAAAAAGTAGACAATACACAATGACCATATCATCTTAAGACACCCTGACCTCAGATTTATAGACAACTGAAAATGGGAGATCTCTAAGCAGAGTGCTGTCATCCTGCAAAGACACTCTCCACATGTTATGAATCAAATAAGTAACAATTATGACCTACAGACAACCCATTTAGAACTCCTTTCTAAGAAACATTAAAAATAAAATAAAAAATAATTTTTAAAAAAGTTCTCCAGTAAACCACAGTGGGGGAAAAATCACATTCTAGAAAACTAATTCAGTAAATGCATCTGGCATTGTAGAAAAAAAGAATGTATTTTGTGTTATTATTGATTTGTGCAATTTCTTCATTCAGTGGTTCATAATGAGGGGATTCTGCCTTTAAAACACACATGTAAGCATAAGTGCATACATGCACGTGTGCGCATGCACATGCGCGCGCACACACACACACTGCAACACTTAGGGAGCTAGCAGAGATTTTACATACTTAATGCATTTGAAATAGATTACACTAAACATATATCATGCTATTAACTGAAAGTAATTAACATAGCTTATAAACTGTATAAGAACAATATTGTATTAGAAACTTGAAATCCTCCTCCCAAAATAGATATTCTTACTTGATCTCCAGCTAAAATTAGATAAACTTCAATGTTTAAGAAAACATGTTTCATAGAACATCTTTTCAGATTTCCATATATTATATTTTGTCTTTAGGCAAAACAGAGACATCAGATTATATTTTTATTAGAACAAGATAAGGACCATTACTATAGCATTGAGGGGGAAAAATAAGAAAAATTGCTCATCTTTTCCTTTTTTTAACATACCCCCTATATTGACATTAATGCAATAATCAATCACCCATAATTACAAAAGAAAAAAAAGCATAATAACACCAGATTGTATCAAAAATGGTCCCAAGTGACTATGACAGTTACACAAGAAGTACCTTCTTCCAAGCGTGGCCCAGGAACAATCTTAAAGGCTTGCAGGCTCTGTCAACAACCCACATGGGTTGCCTTTGAAAGTGTCATTACCTGACGTCTGCAATTTTATCACCTTTACTAACTACTAGTCCTTTCTGTAACTCACGCAGACATAAAACCTTCTGTTCCAGCCCATTTATCAAGTGAAAGTTTCCTTTCCAGGAAAACAGATCTGTGCTCCAGGGACCATAACAGAAAACAGCAGTAAAACCATTCACCTGCACTTAACATTGGTAGTTTCATTTATACTTTGTTCTTTCAGGAAGAAAAGTGCCTTTAAGTTTGGAAATATATTCTATAAATACATGCATTCTTCTATACAATACCAGTAGTTTGACCAATCTGTCTTTTAAAGCGAGAAAAGTGAATACTGTGTGGGTAGGGTTCAGCTGACCAAAATTAGAGCTCCTGTTTTCTTCCATTCATTTGCAGCAGAATGGTTTTTCAATCATCCCCATGGATTTTTACACACACTAGATAAGGTGCCAGTTTCACTGCTTCAGCTCTAAACAAACATTAAATAGCTCCTTCAGCGTTTTCCAAAATCATTTCCAACATTCGAATGTTCTTTGAATCGTTTGGTGCTGAAAAGAAATCCTAGACTCAGAACACCATAAGCTACAGAACAGAAAAACCTTATAGCCAGACCGTTGGAGAATGTGTTCCAGATGTCTGTTTTTCAGAGGAGATAAACCAAAGGGTTGCTAGGATTCCTAAATCTAATATAACTCTTACCATCAAAAAGATCCAACAGTATCTCTCAATGAAGGTACTATGGGCATTTTAAGCAGGATAATAATGCAGTTAACATTCCTGGCCTCCAGGCATTCAAGGCCAGTAACACTGACCAGTCACCGTGACAACACAAAGCCCACACACACATTTCCACATGGTGCTGTGGGACAGTACCACCCTCACAACCTTAACAATGTATTTCTCTACCATCTTAAATAAGTCACACAAAGCTCCAAAGAAGCTGTTCCCAACAACTCAATTATTTTATTGGACATAAAACTAAAATGATATAAGATATAGAACAAACCCCTAAAGAATACACTGCTTGAAAAAAATCCCAAAGATCACTTTTCCTTTTTGCTCCACTTGTTTCTCCCTCATAAAAATGTTAAAGTTACCTCTAAGCCTGTGCTGTCCAATATGGTAGCCACAACTATGTATGGCTATTTACATTTAACTTAAAAATTCAGGGGCACCTGGGTGGCTCAGTCAGTTGAGCATTGGATTGTTCATTTCAGCTCAGAAAGTGATCCTAGGGTCATGGGATTGAGCCCTGCATCAGGCTGTGTGCTGAGCTTGGAGCCTGCTTAAGATTCTCTCTCTCTCTCTCTCTCTCTCTCTCTCTCTCTCTCTCTCTCTCTGGGGCGCCTGGGCGGCTCGGTCGGTTAAGTGTCTGACTTCAGCTCAGGTCACGATCTGATGGTTCGTGGATTTGAGCCCCACGTCGGGCTCCGTGCTGACAGCTTGGAGCCTAGAGCCTGCTTCGTATTCTGGGTCTTCCTCTCTCTCTGCCTTTCCCCTGCTCTCTCTCTCTCTCTCAAAAATAAATAAACATTAAAAATAATAAAAAGCACTAAAACATTGAAAAAACAAAAAAGATTCTCTCTCTCTCTCTCTCTCTCTCTCTGCCCCTCCCCCACTTGTGGTCATGCTCGCTCTATCTCTCTCTTTCCCACTCTCTCTCTCAAAAATAAAAAATAAAAAATAATTCAGTTCCTCAGCTGCACCAGCCACATATGCTCAATAGACACCATATTATAGAACATTTCCATTATCAGAGAAAGTTCTATTGGATAGCACTACTCTAAGTCTTCCAAGCATATGGCAAGGCATGACATTGCCATTTTGAGGGCAGTTCACAGCAAAAGCATAGAATTCTTTGGTAGCAATAACATAAAGCACTTATGCATCTCCAAACTCTTTTTAACATTTGGCCTTGAAACAAAATTCCAGACATGAGCAACATTAAAAACAGAAACTTTAATATTAGATCAGGTTGATTAGTATCTACAGAATGGATCAGCTCTCTTATAATATCTCATAAACAAACTGTTCTAAGAGATAATGTTGATCAGTGAAATAATACTTGGAAAGTACCTAATCTTTCTTTCTTCTCCACATATCATGTACTAAGGGTCAAACTTTGTTTTAGTAACAGGAGAACTATCCAGTGGCTATGTGCCCTCCACAAGGTTCTTTGTAGCCCTTTGGGGGCCACAGAGATATAGATATGTTCCTATATGCTATTTGCTCCTCCCAAATTCAGAGCTGGTCCATTCTCTCTCTCATCTGTCACTGGGTACTCTTCCTCACAGGGTTTGTAGTTTGTACACTTACCACGCTTTGGACCCGTGCCCAAGAAGAGGCCCAGAAGGCTGGATCCCAAGTATCTACGTTTAGTATGTAAACTCTTGAAAAAAACATTTGATAACACTGCAAAAAGTATTTTTCTCCTCTCTACTATTTAAAACTCTAAGACCAGGGCAGTAATTCTGTCATAATTCCTTGCAGATCAGAGTTTTCCAAAACTTTGAGTGTGCTAAAGTTTATTAATAGGCCTACTATTTAAAAGTGGGTCAGGGGGGAGGTGACCTTGAGTGGCTCAGTTGGTTAAGCGTCCTACTCTTGAGTTCAGCTCAGGTCCTGATCTCAAGGTTGTGGGATCAAGCCTGCATCCTCACTGAGCATGGAGCCTGCTTAAGATTCTCTCTTTTCTTCTCTCTCACTGTCCCTCCTCCCCCCCCCGAATCAATAAATAAACATTAAAATATAATAATAATTAAATAAAAAATACAAGGGGGAAGGATTTCAACCTCATGTTCTCACATAATTTGGAAGGCAGTATAGCACAACATGCCTGAGTTCCATCCCTGTTCCACCATGAATTGACAGGCTCTGAGACCTTAGGCAGATTGCATGGTAAGCCAAGGTTCCATTTGTAAAACAGACAAGAGATTACGGAGCAAAGTGCTCATTAGTACAGAGGAGGGGCACAAAGTATTTTGCTAATGTTACACTTGCCCTTGCTATTCCTTCTGCCTGGAATACTTTTCCCTTGGTAGCTAACAGAACCAATTCTCTCTCATTCTTTAGACCTCATTTTAAATGTCACCTTCTCAGGGAGACCCTATTACCCATTCAAGTTCAGTATATGCCCATGTTATTCTCCATCATAGCCACCAGTTTAGCTCTTTCCTGGCACTTCTCACAAACTATGAGGAATTTATATGTTAGTTTAGTTCTTCATTACCAGTTCTTCTCACCATAACATAAGTTCCATAAGGATAGTATATCCTGGGAGAATAACACAGTGCCTGGCACATAGCAGACTCTCAACAAATACTTGGCAGAGAAATGAATAAATATTTGGATTAAACAAAATTAACTGTTTCCTTCCTACAGGACTTCTTATACTTTCCCAAGCAAATATGCAATGTGACTCTTTTACAGGGCCATATGGTATGTAGTATTTCTCCAACTTACTCACCACAGAACCCTTTTCTTATAGAGCATCTTCCTATCTCCCAAAGTAACGTTCTAGAGGATACAAACTGCAAAGAAAAAAACATCAGTTTTGGATACCCATTCAGCTGTGTACAGAAAGTGTAAATAGTATCCAATTGTCATCTAGGAATTTTATCACCTAGCTTGACCAAAGAGGGTTAGTCACTCATTTGCACCATGAGAAAACACTGAAATAACTGAATCATACCAGCTGATATTCTGATCTCTGCAGATTGATAAAGAATAATGGATCTACTCAGAAAATGACAACTAACAGACTAGACCAAAAAAATAATAATAATAATAAAGATTTTATAGATGCCTGGTTAAGAAGAGACTGTATCTGCATAAACAAGCATGATACAATAAGTAGCAATAACAAGTTCCCATCATCGATCACCAGATCAACTTCTGTAGGAGTTGGAAGCATTTTTAAATTCAATTTCCCAGACAGTTTTTTTTTCTAAGATGTATTACCACACATTTGGAGATGTTAAGTGTCAAAGATAAAGAACTAGGAACAATTAGGAAGACACATCAGCCTACTATGGAAGTAGGAAGGGGTAAGAACTCCAGGCTAATTCCAGAATATCACTAGGAAATCCAAGATGGCCACATATCAGAGACTAAAAACTGGCAGTCCCAAGGTCATACCTAGCCCATAGATGTGTTTTATTGAGTCCAAAGAGTACTTAAAACTTTTTGAACTAGTTGCTGATATTTGTAAATTGGGAGACTTTCCATAAAAGTAGCATTTCTAACTTCCTTTGAGAAGTTAGAAAGTATAGTGCACTGATGACCCATACTCCCATATAGCAACAACAGACTAAATGTATAACTCACTGCCTTCTTTAATTTACCTACCTGACCTCTGTGAGAAGCATCTGAGTGTACAACCCTTGGATGTAGTTATATTCTATATCAGGAGCTAAATACTGGGAATCGAGGAAGAAGCAAGCACAGTCAAAGGAACACTAGGAGTTTATAGTCTGCCATATGGTCCACCCCAATCTGTAAAACAGCTTCCCCCTTACTTGGGACTGCTTTCCATGGGCTCCTAATCAAGTAGCAGCCCTTGCTGCTTAAGGCTTACATGTCATCTTCCTGCCAATTTATATCATCTCACCAGGAAGGATTTATTCCCTTCACTTGATGTTTGATACTGGTCATGTATGTAATAGCAACACCTTTCATGTATGGCAACTTGTTTTTCAAAAAGTTTTCAGGTAAGTAAGTAAATAAATAAATATGTATTTTTTTTGTACGTACATTGCACACAAAACCACAAAACTACCTCAAAATGGGGTGGGTTAATATTACTATTTCTAACTTGTCAAAGGGTAAAGACACAAAGAGATTATAGTCTATCCCAAGTAAAAGCAGATCCAAGACTAATATCCAGGTCTCCTGAATTGTGGTTCTTTCCTCTCTTCCAACTAATCACTAGACTTTTTATGTGTATTAGTCAGGGTCTTAGCAGGAAGCAGATATCACATCCACATTGAAGTACTTTGAGGAGAGTTTAAGAAAGGAATTATTTACAATGATGTGGAAAGAGTATAAGATATTCACAAAGGATAGTACGGTGCCCGAGGACCATTACCATCCCCAAGATGAAAAGAGCAAGAGGGTTTCCAGACCAGGAAAGTGAAAAACATATAGAGAGTAAAAAACCATATGGAAATACTATGGCCTTGGTGGAAGGGAAGAGCCAGATGATTTACTCTCTCTAGGTCTTCCAATCTCCAGCAAGCCTTCTTCCCATTGGCTAAATCCAACCAGAAGACAGAAGACAAGACATCTGACTGAAAAAGTCCATATTAGTTACCTCCCAGGGTAGAATGTAAGGGTATGGGAGGGTAAAAGTGAATCCGAAGGAGAAAACAGAAGATGGTTTCATATATTATGCTATCTCCAATCACTTATTTAAAAAGGGGAAAGAAGATTACATATATTCCCAGCATCAATTCCCCTACAGACAAACCACTGTTAGTACATCATGTTCAAGGATACATATTTATTTCCCTTTTTGATTGTGGTCTCTAAGATCTCTAACATGTCAAAGTATACCCTCTAATGTCTTAATGAATTCATGCTTAGTAGTCTTTGGTATAAAAATACCACCAAAGGTTTTCTCTTAATCTAAAAACATTGTGCCCTTTGGTTTTTTTCTTCTCAGATACATCTAGTATATTCTATTATAAAAATCAGGCTATATTCCCCCAAAGAATTACACTTGCTTCCTTGGTCAATGATTCCATTACTTATTAATATACAAAAATCACTGGTCAGTTAGACATTATATATTTTGGAAAATATATGTCCTTAAGTTTCTTTGATACTTCTAGAAAGATGTCTTTGAATCCCAGAAAGTTAAGCACATTTACTAATCAAGACCAAAACGTCTTCCTATTTGTTTGCTTCAAATGAAAATTTAGAACCTTGAAGACATTATGCTCAGCAAACTAAATCACAAAAGGACATATATTGTATGATCCCTTTTATATTAGGTTCCTACAGTAGTCAAATTCACAGAGACAGAAAGTAGAAAGGTAGTCTCCAGGGGTCAGCAGTAAGAGGAACAGAAATCTTTAGTGTTTAATGGGTATGGAGTTTCAGTTGGGGAATATGAAAAAGTCCTGGAGATGGATGGTGTTGATCATTGCACAACAATGTTAATGTACTTAAATGCCACAGAACTGTACAATGATTAAAATGGTAAATTTTATATATATCACCCCAATAAAAAAGAAAATTCGGAAATTAGGACATCTGCCTTAACTAAGACAAAAATTCATTTAATATCTCTGCTACTTGCTTTTCATATCTAAAAGATATCTTTTATAATATAATCAAAGGGTATCACCAATTTCTTAACCAAATTTCTATCTTCAGTGCATTTAGAATTCCTCCTATTATTGGACTTAACGCTTCTACATGGTAGGGCTCAATTTCATCCTCGATCCTTCTAAACAAACTCTACTCCCCCAACCCTACTATCCATTCTGAGAATAAAAGCTCATGTAATCACTCAGAAGCAGTCTTTAGATTACCATGTACATGGCCCATGCAAGGTACTAAAGTTTTAAAGATGATTAAGTCAAGATTACTGCTGTGAGCAGCTCAGTTAGTGGAGAATGTAAATATGACTGGATAGTATTTCCTCTTCCCCAAATTCAAGCAGGTAGTCAATCGTGCTTATTGCCTCAGAGGAAGCATGTATCAGAGTGGAAAAAGGAGTAGCCTAGGAAGCTTTTAGGCTTTGCCAAAATAAAAGACAAACTACGTATAACAGCTCCAAATGGAAACCACCAAATCATATCAACAATAAAATGGATAAATAAATTGTGGTCATACAATCCACTAGGAGTACTACACAGCAATGAGAATGAACAAACTGTTGATGTAGCATCATAGATGAAACTCACAAATATAATGTTGGCAGTGGGGGGAAATCCAGACAGAAAGGAGTATGTACTCTGTGATTCAGTTGATATAAAATTTAAAGCAGGTAAAACTATAGCTCAGGGTTAGCGATATAAAAGTGCATGAGGAAGGCTTCTGGAGTGCTGGATAGTGCTCTACTTCTTAATTTGGGAGACAGTAACACAGATGTGTACCATGTCATAAAAATTCACTGAGTTGTAAACTTACGGTTTCTGCTCTGTCATATATATGAATGTTATGGTCAATTAAAATTTTACTTTAAATTTTTCTGCTCTCATTTTCAGGGGAGATAAAGTATACAGCATGTCAGATGGTGAAAAGGGCTATAAAGGAAAAAATAAAGCAAGGATAGGGAATAGAAACTGCCATAGTATGCAGACGGGTATGGAAAGGGGTTTACAATTTTCAAGGTCAAAGAAGGCTGACCTGAGAAAGTGACATTTGACTAGAAACCTGAAAAGTGAGGGTGTGAGCCATGTAACTTTCTAGGGGGCAGTGCATAAAACAGACAGTTCAACCTATGTTTCTACACTGCAATTTATATAACACGGCGAGAACTGCTCACCTGTTTTCTACCTTCCTTTCTTACTTTAGTGCAATTGTAACAATCCGGACCATTATAACAATTTTTAAAAAGCTTGTTCCCAGGACCCCTGGGTGGCTCAGTCGGTTAAGTGTCTGACTCAGTTCCAGCTCAGGTCATGATCTCAGTGTTTCGTGAGTTTGAGCCCCATGTTGGGCTCTATGCTGACAGTGCAGAGCTTGCTTGGGATTTTCTGCCTCCCTCTCTCTGTCCCTTCCCCGCCCCTCCCTCTCAAAAAGAAATAAAAAATTAAACTTAAAAATGTTTTTAAAAAGGTTTCCCCATGTATATATACAACAGAACAAAACAAAACAAGAGGAAGGGGATGCTTAAGCACACATAAAGCTAGCATGCTAAACAAAAGTCAAAGAGATGAGTTTTCCCAGACTAGAAAGAAACTGATCCAAAATGGAGAAAGTTGAAAGAGAAATTATTCATTTTTGCTTGTTCACTCACAGTAAAGACAAAGGCTAAACAATCAACGACCTCCCCACACCTGAAGATCCCCCCCCCCCCCACACACGTCTTTTCAGTTTTCTATCAGTCAAGAATCACCAGACACATGAGGAAAATTTCTAACCAAACAGTGACAGAAACAACAGACTTTACAAAAAAAGCACTTGGAAGAAATAGAGACAATAAAAATAAAAAAGGTATTTTAAAATCTATATTCTCAGAGTGATGAAATGATTTTACATACTTGCGCAAGAATAGATGCTATTTTTAAAAAGGAGGTGACAGAGCTGTACACTTACAATGGGTGAATTTCTCCATAAAGATGGTGCAGCCATGTCCTAAATCCCCAGGATGCTGTCTGATGAGCATGCTGAGGAGAGCCACAGAAAGTTAGCCACTAGCTACATGTGTCTACTGAGCACCTGAGATGTGGCCATTCTAAGCTGAGATGTGCTAAGAGAATACACACTGAATTTCTTAGTACAAAAAAAATATACTGTAATGACCTCAGTAATAATTTTTTATATTCAGTACATGTTGAAATGACAGTATTTTAGATATATTGGGTTACATAAATATATTAACAAAATTAATTTCATCTGTTTCTTTTTACTTTTTTAACATGCTTTCAGAAAATTTTAAATTTCATATGTGGCTCAAGCATGGCTTGTATATTATATTTCTATTGGATAGTACTACACTAGACTACACATTCGTTGAAGACACAGATTGCATCTAAGTAATTTTGTGTCCTCCAGGGAGCCTAAAGCATAGTAGACCCTCAGTAAGTATTTGCTAAATAAATAAACAATGAATATTTTCACAGCACTAGTTTCCAACCTCATCATTTTGAGAGTACATTTTGGAAGTGCATCCATCCTGAGGCAAGGTAGACAGTCCATTCAAGTAACTGTTCTATTAACTTCTATTGATTATTTAAAAGTATTTTTGCTATACATTACAGATCACGACTTACCCCTCTCATACATTATTTTAATACAACAATCATTTTAATCACTAGCCTCAATTATTTCAATAGATGTAATCACAGAGATTGCTAAAACTAAGAAATGAAATCTACTGCCTTGTCTTTTAAGGCCTGCCCTCTAGTGCTCTTAATATTATTAAAATACAGTTGTCCACAAAAATCAATATGCTTTACAATAAAATTTAAAATAAATTTAATTATGAAATCTGCATATAACAACATGTTACAAGACTTAGAAAACCATAGTAAAAAACCAAATGTTACAGGGGTGCCTGGGTGACTCAACTAAGTCACTGTCTGACTTCAGCTCAGGTCATGATCTCATAGTTCGTAGGTTCAAGCCCCATGTCGGGCTTTGTGCTGACAGCTTAGACATTGGAGCCTGCTTCAGATTCTGTGTCTCCCTCTCAAACTGCCCCTCCTCCATTCGTTCTCTCTCTCTCTCTCTCTCTCTAAAATAAGTAAACATTAAAAATATATATATTCAAATAAAAACACCAAATGTTGCAGGGCTAAAATACTGGCCTCAAGTGAATCAGTTTAATGAAAGGAAGTTGAAGAGTCATTTTTTAATATCAATAAATATTCCTTTTTATTAAAATGGAAAAACTTACAACCTAATTTCCCACCAGTATCATTCCAAATAAATAAACACTCTACCAGATTGATCAAAGCAACTCATAAAGCTGGAATATGGACTGATTCAAGAAAATACTTATGACTCCTCCAATAGAATTATAAAAGTGTTTCAAGCACTTTGGATTTTTATAGGTCAGAACAGGGGTTAAATAGCCAGTACCACTGAAAGAGCAGAGAGGGAAAATAATGAATAGTATTAGGACTGGCTAGGAAATTTTTGGAAAATAAGAAAAGAGGAGTGTGGTCGTGGTAGGTGACTCCTGGTACCAGACAGAGGCAGACTCCTGAAGTGGAGAGAAGAGAAGCCCCTGGGTGACAGGCTTCCTATGAGTTCTGTCTGAACAAGTAGTAATGAAACTGCAGAACTGGGTGCCAAGAGCAATCTTATGGGAAACAATATGTATGAAGTTCAAGGGCATGTGCAGAGTGAAAAGAACCCAAAGCCGGGGTCAGTTTTCAGTGACAAGAACAGAACCTGCAAGGAGAGCAGTTTCTTTTGCCGTGGCCATGAACAGCCAGGCCAGCGATGCCACAGCAAGCCCAAAGGCCTGAGGAGATTGCATTACAGGATGCGTGTTCCCAGTGAGTCACTCTTGTCAATGGCCTCCTACCCCTCAACTATATCTTGGCTTCATGGAGACTCCCCCAGAACCCAGTTAGATACCTAGGGATGAAAAATATCCAAAAATACCAAACCCATTTAGATGGTTGTACATAACATGCAGCTGCTCATTTATAGCTTATAGCCCTTCACTGGGGTGACTATGAGGATAACGAAGGAGAATTCTTCAGGAGAGCTGAACACCAAATAATCCATTTGTTCACTTTGCAAGAAGAGAAGGCCTAGACTCAGAATCTATATAAATTCCTGGGCAGCAGCTAATGTCCTGCTGGATAATCAATCAAGGACTTGAACGGAGTAATACTAAAGCATTGGTGGCTAGGAACTTTAAAGACTGGGGAACATGGGTGGGCTGACCACTTGACAGGGCTCAGAGGATGAGAATGCACACACAAATTCTCAGTAAAAGGCCCAACTCCAGAAGAAGCTCTTAATCATCCTCAGTCTCCTCTGCTGGTTTCTCCTCTTCGTCCCAACCTCTTTGACTCAGAAAGCCCCAGAACTCAATCTAGAGCTTCTTCTCTTCTCTATCTGTAATCTTATCTAATCTTGTGGCTTTTAATACCACCTATAAACTCTGTCCAAAAGCTAACTCTATCTACTGACTCAATATCCAACTACCTGACATCTCCATTTGAATGTCTGAATATCTTTAACTTAACATATCCAAAACTAGTCTTCCCCCAAAACCAGCTCCTCCCTGCCCTTAAACTGGCCTTCCTCATCTCATTTGATGTCAACCGGGATGGATACATGGATTTTCTCTCCAAAGAATCTGATATTTGGCAATAATTAAAAAACAAAAACAAAAACAAAAACTGAAGTAGCTAGAATTCATTCACTCTGACAGTGGTATCTGAGAAAACTATCTATTAGTTCCTGCTACCTAGATCCCTGGAGATGCTCTATATTTTATCCTTTCTGTAATCTAATTCACCTTTTTATTAGATTCTGAAATTTTCACTTTTCTTTAAATTGGCTAGGGTTAGTTTCTGTTGCTTATAAGTAAAATCCCTTACACCATATAACCACTAACTCTCAGCTCACTGATTTGTCACCACCAACTCCTGATTTGCCACCAAACTCTGTCCTCTATCCTCCTTTCCACTTACACTTAGGATGCAGAAGCAGCCCATTATAATAGACTCTAATCATACATGCCCAGAAACGTTCTGTATGTTATCTGAGAAATTCTAAAGATTAAAATTATCTTTCACCAAAGTATTTGTTCCCAAATTGGCTATGTTCAGCTATTCACAGAGAACACAATGGGTAGGAAATCTGTCAGAGGGTGTTCCCTGCAGCTCATCTAAAACAGTCTTATACCACAAATTCTGATAATCCCTTCCTTTGATCCCACACAATCTCCATTATAGCAGCTAACCTCAGTCAAACACAATTAATTATTCGTGACTTCATGAAAGGAAGGGACGAGGTCTTCTCATCTCTGTACCTCATGTGAGGCAGGCTTGATAAATGTTTGTTGAATTTTATCAGAAAGTAGTACAGAAATGCTTCACATTTTTTAAACAATCACCATACTTTCAAAAGATATGCACTCTGAGTTGAACATGATGTTAATTATCTACTACTAATATATCTGAGCATGAACTATCAGCTAAGTCTTTCTAATCACATTAAAAAATAAAAAGGGAATTATACATGAGCCTACAAAGCGCTTTATTATATTGACATTTCTAACTAATTCATTAATTATCTTAGGTCAAATTTTGTATATATCTCAAAAATAAGAATACCATGTTTACTCACATTCCTCCCATCACATTGTTTTGGAATAAATGTCTTCTGTCAGGGCACCTGGGTGGCTCTGTCAGTTAAGCAACCGATTCTTAATTTCAGCTCAGGTCATGATCTCATGGTTCGTGAGATCAAGCCCCACTTGGGATTCTTTCCCTCTAACTCTCTTTCAAAATAAAATAAAAGTGAACTTAAAAAAAAATAAAAAATAAATGCCTTGGGGCGCCTGGGTGGCTCGGTTGGTTAAGCGTCCGACTTCAGCTCAGGTCATGATCTCACGGTCCGTGAGTTCGAGCCCCGCATCGGGCTCTGTGCTGACAGCTCAGAGCCTGGAGCCTGTTTCAGATTCTGCGTCTCCCTCTCTCTCTGCCCCTCCCCTGTTCATGCTCTGTCTCTCTCTGTCTCAAAAATAAATAAATGTTAAAAAATAAAAAATAAAAAATAAATGCTTTACATTTAAACTTGAGAATTACATGAATAAACAGAATGATCTAAAAGAACTTCCCAGTAATTTCTGCCCCTACCCTCCAGTTTAATCTTTTATCTAACCAACATATTGAGCATAAATATCAACACCACATATGTAAGGCTCAAAGGTAAGTCTCAAAGGTAACAAGATGTGTTTTCCTCTAAAAACTCTGCCTTTATAAAAGAAAGCCGCACAAATGTGTAGACAAGCACCATCTAGTGGCAAAAAGAAGTACTCCAGATAAACAGTTAACACTGACAGATACAAATTAAGTTACATACCAAAATCTAAATCATGGACATTTGTTGTCCAGAACTCAATTTTGTAAAAATGTTTTAATAACCGTGTGATTAAAAGTAAGCCAGTTTTAAGATAAATGTTAAGACTAAATATCATTAGGACAGTATATGTTCAGCTGTTTTTTAACATTCTTGAAGGAACCTCCTCACCTTGAAGTGGAAAGAAGTGAACTAACACCTGTATTGAACACCTGCTGTGCCATGCATTGGGCACATTTACATATGCTAATCTCATTTAACCCCCACAACAACTCAGTAAAGAAGTTATTAAAATTCCCATTGTAGGGGCTCCTGGATGGCTTAGTCAGTTAAGCAGTTAAGCATCCAACTCTTGATTTCCCCTCAGGTCATGATCTCATGGTTCGCTGATAGCCTGTTTAGGATTCTCTCTCCCTCTCTCTCTCTCTCTCTCTCTCTCTCTCTGCCCCTCACCCACTCACACGTGTGTGTGTGTGTGTGTGTGTGTGTGTGTGTGTGCGCGCGCGCGCGCTCTCTTTCTCTCTCTCAAAATAAATAAACTTAAGAAAAAATTCCCATTGTACAAATAAGGAAACTGAACCTCAGATACTAAGTAATTTAAATCATACGAACATTAGGTGATGGAGTCACCTCCCCATCTACTGCTCATCTATTACTGGGTCCTTGCAGAAGAATAAAGTACTACAATAGGCAAAGTGTATACAAACTGAGCACTTACTTTAGGTCATATATAACTGTCTCCAACATGGGCAAGAGATAATGTGCTGTTAGGTAACAGATAATTCCTCACACTTTGGGATTAATCAGACTGTTGGCTAAAAGGGGACAAAGCCCATCTTAGCCCTGAACATACCAAAGTGTATTAGAAAGATCACAGACTTTGGTATCAGGCCTAAGGACAAACCAGTATTAGCAAACTAGGGCCTCCTGTGCAACAGCAGAGCACAGTGCTGGGGCTGGGACACAAAGGTGTCCATGGGAGAAATGACTGGCTCTCACAGAGTCTACAGTCCTGCTCTTGAATAAGTCAGTCTAGTGAAAAAGAAGACAGACTAGTAGATCCTTTGGGCATATGGGGAGAGACTACCTATTCCATAACCTGATCAGGTTAAGACTCAATGTCATTAGTCCAAAAGTCATAGTCCAACTCCAAAAAGGAGGAGTTTCTTAGAAAATTTTTAACTGGGTAAAGAAAGTCCTCTTCACAGAGAGGCCTTTACAAATTACTCATCTCAGCTTTCAAAATATTATTATTGGTCTCTCTCTCTCTCTCTCTCTCTCTCTCTCTCTCTCTCTCCCTCCCTCTCTCCCTCTCTCTCTCTCTCTCTCTCTCTCTCTCTCTCTCTCTCTCACACACACACACACACACACACACACACACACACTCACACATGCACACATACATGCAGCTAAAATGAATATGTGCAAACTGGGGTGTATATTCAAACTTCTACTTTCCAGAAGACATGCCTTTTTTAACAGGGTTCAATTCTTCAAGTCCTTAGATCTTCACGGATGTAGAGCACTATCATTTTAAGAATTGAAGGATTTAACAAATAGATGATGGTATAATGTAATGAAAGAGGGCAAGACTTTGAAGCCAGGCCTATTGAAATTCCAGGTCTGTAATAACTGATTAACAGATTATTTGGTTTTTTGTTTTGTTTTGTTTTGTTTTTAGTAAGAAGGGTGGAGAGGGGATCTTAAAGGTAAGTCTACCTCTTCTCTTTCTCTTCCTAAATAATTCATTTCTAAACTCATAGGGAGGGCCAAGCAAGGTAGATGATGAGATGGTAAGACACACAGTGAGGGCGGCAGCAGAGGCCCAGCACAAGGTAAAGGAGCATCTATGCAAAAGAGCAGCCCCACCTGAGGTGTCAGAGCCCAAGCAGGGTAAGAAGGGTGTAAGAACAGGTAGTGGCCCCACGTGCAGTGCAGAGCTGAGTAGTGTGAAGAAGACCTCTCCTGGCAGAAGTGGGAAGGGATGCAGAGTTCCTGGTGTTGAAGCCCAGACGGGATGAACAGGGCCTCTGCAGAGGACTGCTCAGAATGTGGTTTCAACATCCAACTGTGTCAAAGCCACAGTGAGATTAGAAGGGATATTAAGAGACACCGGTTACACACAGATATGTTGAGTAAAGAGTAAACATATCAAGAATAAAGGGACCCAGGTTTCTCACTGTCAGTGAAGCAATGAATGTGGAAAGGAGGAAAATTGAAATGAATCCTGGATTAGATTGGAATATGAGGCATCAAAGTGAACACATGATTTCAAGAGAGATACATAAGGAATAAGTAGATATAAAGAAATATACATGCATATAACAAATATACATATATATGCATATAAAGACATATATCACATACCCACACACACATATATATATTCCCTTGCTCTGTCCTCTTGAGCAGACTGGGAACAGCAACACTCTAATAAGCAAATAGCATAATGCCCAGATGTTGGCTTCTAAATATTTTTCTCCACTAAAAGAAAAAGATTCTTAGAGAAATCACTGATTCCAAGGCTGTAGCAGGTAAAGCACAAGTTGTAACTGGACACCTTAGAAAGTAATGAAGACCTCAACGAATGACAGGGACATGTCAAAAGAATATAGAAGCCAGCTTGAATGGGCTCACATAGGCCAAATCTAGAACGGTTTGAGCATCAAAATAATAATAGTAACAAATTATAGCCCACTGAACAAAACAAGAAACCAGGAATCCATACTGGTAGAAAGAAAGAAATTAATACATTAAAAGTCAGATAAAGAACTCCCATGGTTTCAAGGCACTTCTCCACAAAATACTAACTACGAAACAACTAAGAATAACTTTACAGTACTGAAACCTTACAGACACCACCTCAGTCAAGTGACCAAAATGACCATCATCAGTAATGGGACAAATAAAAATCATGTACCACCTGAGAGGATGCAATGAGAAAAACACAGCATCACTACTGTGTTATTCCAGCCAAAGACACATACATAGCCTGAACTTAGTCATGAAGAACCATTGGGCAAATCCAAGTTGAAGGTCATACTACAAAATAATAGGCATGTGTTCATCAAAAGCATCCAGGTTATGAAAATCAAGGAAAGACTGAAGAACTATTCTAAAGAAGCCAGAGAGACACAGCAACTAAATGCAATGCATGATTGCAAACTGCATCCTTTTGCTATAAAACACATTACAGGTACCACTGGAAAGACTTGAATAGGGTCTGATAACTACATAGTTACTGGTTATTGTTAATTGGTACTATACCAATTTCTAATTAAGTTGATTAATAATCAAAATCAATTAGGGGTGCCTGAGTGGCTCAGTCGGTTAAGCGTCTGACTTCTTCAGCTCAGGTCATGATCTCGTGGTTTGTGAGTTCGAGCCCTGCATCCAGCTCTGTGCTGATGGCTCAGAGCCTGGAGCCTGCTTTGGATTCTGTGTCTCCCCCTCTCTCCGCCCCTCCCATGCTCATGCTCTGTCTCTCCTGTCTCTCAGTAATAAATAAACGTTAAAAAAAATTTTTTTTAATAATAATAATCAAAATCAATTAATTTTGATGGTCTTACTCTGGTTATGTAGGAGAATACCCTTGTTTGTAGGAAATGCTAAAGTAAAGTAAAGGGAATTACATCAGCAATGTACTGTCCAACAATTCTAGAAGGGGAAACAAACAAGTAATGGCTCCCTGGTGCTTGTAGCAGCATTATATTTTCAATTTATCTGTAAGTTTGAGATTATTTTTAAGTAAAAATTTTAGTTAAAAAAAAACTGAATGAGGACTGTCAGAGGGGGCTCCATGTAGTCCACCAGTTGTTCCTTGTGACCAACATCATCAAATAGAAGGGCTCGGCTTACAGATGACCATGTACTGAATGGGAGAAGACCTAGGACCCTGAGAGTCCAGGGGCTGACAGGCCTGGATGAACCATAATGTAGGAGTAAGACTCTGGCAGAAAAGGTCCAGCTCCTCAGAAAACATAGGACAAGGAGTTTACGGAGTCAATAGAATATATTGGTTATATGAGACACTTTAGAATTTGGGGCATTTGGAACCACTTGGACTCAGGTAAACTAGAGGTATCCAACTTGCAGATGAGTCATCTGGCCTCCACGATCAGAAAAATGAGGAATGTTTAAGATAATTAAGAACATGAATAGGGGCACCTGGGTAGTTCAGTTGGTTGAGCATCCGGCTCTTGACTTCGGCTCAGGTCATGATCTCATGGCTTGTGAGTCCAAGCCCCATGTCAGGCTCTGTGATGGCAGTTACAAATTTATAAACTTCATTAAAAAAAGAATATGAGCATGGAAATGATGTTACATGAAGTAAAGTACACTCTGAGTACAGCATAGAATCAAGCTAGAAAGGTTCATTGGAGTTAATGGAAAAGGACCTAGAATATTAGGCTTAGATGTCTCTATTTTATTTGCTAGGCAACAGAAAAACATTAAAGGATTTGAAAGCAAAATTTAGGAGAGATTAGGAGAGATTAGAGGCAGGAAGATCAACTGGGAGATTACTGTAATAAGATTATAAAGGCTGAAATACAGGTAGAAGTAGAAATCGAAGAGAGATTCATGAGGCATTACAAATCTGACAGGATTTGCCAACTACCACATATAAAGGAAAAGACAGATAAAGATTATTATGTCTCTTGAAAATGGTGGAATCCTTAAGAAAAATGGAGATCTGCTAGCAAGAAAAGAGAAAGAGCTAGTGATCTGTATCTCAATGAAAATATCTAATAGGCTGTTAAGAATGCAAACCCGGAAGTTGGGAGAGAGTCAGAAAAGAAATATACAGTTAACCCTCATCTAACGTAAAATCACCAAAGGGTACAGCCTAAGAAAAGAAAATTGTTGAAAACAGAACCTTGAGATAGACCTTTAAAAAAAAATGGTTCAAGCAGTCAGAGAAAAATGCCTTATGTTAGATATTTTTCCTTTGCTCCCCTCCATGTCTACTTCCTGTCTTTCCCACTCTGCCCTCTGGCTTCTGGTTGGATCAGCCAATGAGAGACCCTTACAAGGGATTAAGAGAGTGAAAGGAGACTAGAGACAGGCATTTTTCCTAGTTGTCTGAGAATCATCTCAGGGTCACAAACTGGCCCTGTCTCTCTCACAAACTGGCCCTAAAGACCATGGCCCTTCTACAACTATCTCTCCAGGTTCCAGGAACTGCTGTTTCCCCTTGTCCCTTCAGACCTACATATGGTTATGGCTCCCTGCTACTTAGCACCAGTGTATTGCACTATTTTTTATTATTAATAAAATATCCTTTATTATTATCCTGCCCACATCTTCATAAATAATCCCTTTATTAAATTCTTCTCAATTAACAATTTGAGTGTCTGATCTGTTTCCTGCTACGACATTCACTGGCATAGTAACCTTATCTTTGCCAGCAATAATTATCTCCATAATATATATCAAAGCATTTAATTTCCCCCATTCAAAACTGCTTACACAAAGTTCTAGTCAACAGCCTTTTTTCTAGGATCCACTGGTCCATTCTACCTTTGGTCTCCTCTGTTGCCTTTCGAGATGCTGGATTCTAAGACATCAGAACTGGGATTCATCCTCACTAATCCTGTGGAAGCTGGTGCCTCCAGGGAAAAGGAGATCTGAAGACATCAGAAAAGCATACACTGCAGACCAGGAAGCAGCCTCTCCCTTCCCTGGCAAGAGACACATTGTTCCAGATATACTGGCCCAGCCTTTGTGACCTATTGTTTCTCTCTTTGAAGACTGCCAATGGCCAGAAAGCCTACCTGTTTTACCAAAGGATGTGAGGCTGGCCAGAAGGAGCCAAGGAATGACTCAGCTAAGCTCTTGGCACCTTTCCCTGCTTACCTGATGGGATAAAATTTATTGATGCTGAAGAATGTAGCAAGTTGCCAACCACTAGCCTGTTAAAGAGAATCCTGGAATTGCCCAACCATCTACTGAAAGTGTGGCTTCAAGATTAAAGCCCCATTACTATTCAGGGTTTGGTGCCCCAGTCAGCTGCACTCCAGATTAAAATCACCTCTGTAAGACCAAGCCAAGCAGGCATGCTGGGCCTGACTTAGTAGCAGTGAAGACAATGGTACAAAGGAGTTTGGGGAAGGCGGGAAGAGAGATTCACTGAAACTAAGCCACTGAAAAGTAAAAGAATCACACAGAAAAGACCTGAACTTCTGAGTATTAAGTCATATAAGAATGTATTATTCCAGCAGGAAGAGATGTACCAAACCTGATAAGGAGGTGGCTTTTCTCCCACCTGTAAAAGAAAGCTATTTCATATACTGTTGTAGAATAGACCCACTCTGGCAATACTAAGCCCTATCCAGTTCACGGAAACCAGCAATGTCTCAATGACTGCTAAATAGACATATACAATTGGAAATGGGCATTAAAATAACAGTATATCACTTGGTACCCGTCAAACTAGCAAAAATATTGAAGTCGGTAACCTCAAGATTTGGTGACAATGTTGAAAAACAGAAGCTTGCACACAGGACTGGTAGAGTATATAATGGAATAACCAATGTGGTAAATTAATCATTGATCATAATTCTTCACATCCTCCTTGTTTTGAAATTATGATCCACATCTTTGCCAGATGACTTTGCAGTATCACCCACTAGAATTAGCAGAGTATATTTCCCCTCCCGCAGAGATGTTGGGCTTGGCCATGTGCCTTGCTCTGGCCAACAGAAAACGAACAGAAGTGGCAATGAGCCAGTTCTAGGTATCGTCCACATGAGGTTTCACATACTTCTACTTGTCTTTCTTTTGCTCTTGCCAGTTCCCATGAGAATGGGTAGCTGTTTGTATAAAAGACTGAGAAAAATGGAACAGAGCTGAACCCAACCTTAACCCAACCTGCAGCCAACAGACTAGAGCCCAGAGTCTGGAATCAGGAATCTGGCCTCACTCATCGCAGTTGCAACACTCACAAATCAATGGGGAAAAATAATTACTATTCCAAACCATTAAGTTTTAAAGTATTTGTCTGTTTGTTTCTATTTTGTTTTATGTAGCATTACTGCAGCAATCTCTGACTGCTACAACCATCTATAAAGTGATATGGCAATATCCAATAAAGTTAGAGATGTTCACATGGCTGAGAAATAGATGCTTCCGAGTATACGCCCTAAAGCAGAGGTTCTCAGCCCAATTATATTTAACATCTCCTTTTTATAAACAAATAATGTTAAACACCCTTTTTCTACCCCATAAGAAACCTAGCTGAAGCTGTGCTTGCAGGACTCTGGGAGTGAATATCTCCTTAAATTCTTCACCTATGCACCTCATTTGCCTCATCCCAGGCCCAACCCTATTTTAAATAGTCCAATTGTATTCAGAATGCAAAGTTTTCATGACTTCAATAGAAGATTTAATGAAATAGACAGATATTTGTACTCCTACAAAATATCACCAAGAATGCAAAATCTACTGATACAGGCTGATGCAAATGTGTTGTATTAGTAACTCAGACACTACAGACAGTATTGCTACTGGAGTTACGAGTTTCCAAAATGATGAACAATTCTTGGTGAAACTCTGAACAAAGTAGTCTTTAGTCGATTTACATGGTAATTTGAATTCTTAAAATCAATAGCATATACTATACCTATTAAAAAGTATTTTAGGATGACATCTGGAAGGAACAGATAATTATAAACAGATTTTTTGCCTGTATGAATACCTGTGGGATATATTTAAAAATTATGTAGGATACAGGAAAACATATACATTGTGGGTCACCAAGAATCCTTGTCCTCATCCTTTCAATGCCAATCATTGTGATAACTAAAATTGTCCCCCACAAATTTCTACACTTTCCCTACTGGGTACTATCACCATTGATAATCCCTTCCCTGGGGAAATCAGACACAAGTGCAAAGAGGTTTATGCAGCATTCACTGTTCATTTGTAATGAAATGTAGATGCCACAGTACATTCACACAATGGAATACTACACAATTAAAATAAATGAACTATGGCTACAACATGTAAAACTTTCACCAGCATATGTCAAATAACAGAAACAAGTTACTGAAAGGTATGTGCTGTACCCTTATTACTACCTTATTACTACTTTATTCATGTCAATATTTTAAACTTGCAAAAAATTACTACGTATTGTTTATGAATACATTAAATAAAAGGAAATAATACCAACTTCAGGAATATGTTTACCAATAGAGAGGAAAGGGGGGGTAAGGGATATGGTACAGCTTTACCTGTACAGGTAAGCGTTAATTTAAAAAAAGAGAGAGAGAGAGAGAGAGAGATGGGGCAGGAAATATACAAGATGAGCCAGGAGCACCTTGCAGCACTATAAAGTAAGGAAGTGCTTAAAAAGAAAAACCATAATGGAGGCACCTGAGTGGCTCAGTTGGTTAAGCGTCAGACTTCAGCTCAGGTCACGTCTTGCATTTCAAGCCATGCATTGGGCTCTGTGCTGGAGCCTGCTTCAGATTCTGTATCTCCCTCTGTCTGCCCCTCCCCCGCTCACATTCTTGTCTCTCTGTCAAAAATAAATACATAGTAAAAAAATAAATAAAAATTTTTAAAAAATTTTAAAAACCATAATGAAGAATGTATGTCAAAGGGACCCGGGAGTCATCTGAAAGAGCTCCCAGGACACCTGGGTGGTTCAGTCAGTTAAACATCTGACTCTTGGTTTCAGCTCAGGTCATGATTTCATGGCTTTGTGGGTTTGAGCCCTGCTTTAGGCTCTGTGCTGACAGCTCAGGGCCTGGAGCCTGCTTCAGATTCTGTGTCTCCCTCTCTCTCTGCCCCTCTCCCGCTCATGCTCTCTCTCTGTCAAAAATAAATAAACATTAAAAAAATTTTTTTAATATATATATATGTATATATATATAATAAATATCCATGAGCCCATACTAATGAAATAAGCAGGAACAGATAAATCTCCTATGAGAACCATTCCAACTCTGCGTGTAAATACTCTACCCTCAAGGTGGGTAAGAGATTGATTATACAAACAGGCAGTGACCAGACCACATATAAAAATGGAACTCTGATCCAGAACTCACAACACCAGTCCTGAAAGCCAAACCACAACTTCTGTAGTAATCAGCCCAGTCAGGACTTAACCAATAAATGACAGTTTCTCTAATTTTTTGTCCCCATTTCAAATTTAGGATCAACCTGAAAAAAACCTAAATATGCTCCCCTAAACCAACAACAGAGTATGTTCTGCTTATAGTTAGCCTTCTTCAGCTTCCCCGTGCCAAAAGCCTCCAGTTAGGGCCTACCTGAAGCCTTCCTTTTTTTTCTGCTGCAAAGCTTTCTTACTTAGTTGCTTGCCTTCCAGTCCCTGCCAAAAGTAAATGAGGGTGGCTGTAGCAAGCTCGGAAGTAATAGCCTTTACTTGTTCTCATTTGTATGGTCCTTGTTTATTTCCATAAGGGGAAGCAAAACTCTTCAATCTTTAATTGTGGGCTGCGCAAAGTGACTTCCATTCTAAGAGGACAGTATTTGGGGATGGAGGTGGGCGGGAGGGAGAGTCACTTTACAGTGTAGAACTTGACAAACACTACCTCAGCCAGCTGATCAAGGTTAACATCAACACTGATAAGTCAAACTGATAGTATGTACCCTTGATATGTATAAAAATGGCACTATACCTCTGTGGTCTTCCTCCCCCAAACCCATAATACCAGAAAGATCATGAGAAAAATACCAAAAAATTTCAACTAATGGATAGTCTACAAAACACCTAACCAGTACCCTCAAAACTATCAAGGTCATCGAAAACAATAAAAGTATGAAAAACTGTCACAGCCAAGAGGAGTCTAAAGAGACAGAACTGCCAAATGTAGTGAGTATGGTATTCAGAATGGGATCCTGGACCATAAAAGGACATTTGGTAAAAACTAAGGAAATGTGAATAAACTCTGCACTTCAGTTAATAAGGATATATCAAGATTGTTCATTAATGGTTACAAATGTACCACACTAATGTACATTAATAATAGAAACTGGGTGTGAGGTATATAGGAAGTCTCTACACAAACAAAGTAATTTTTCTTGTAAATCTAAAAGTGTTCCATAAAATACAGTTTATATAGTTTATACTAAAAAGAGAAAGGAAAAGCAATATGAATACTTATGGCAAAATATTCCTATCCTTTTCCATACAGGTAAATGCATCAGAATCAGAACTTTTTCAATTTTTTTAATTCTTCACAATGAACTCCAATTTAACCTCAACAGATTCTCACTCTTCCTTTTTCATCCTTCAGCCACATTTGCAGTGTTCTGAAGGCACCAAGTTCTGAAGGCACTTTGTTAATGCAGTTCCATTAGCCTCAGGGATTCCTAGAGCAAGGTCTAACTCAGTAACTTCCACCATGAATTTAAAGCTTTCTCATCCCTTGGTGTTTGGTATTGATTTGCTCCTTTGGGCTCTGCACATTTTACTTTGGATTACAGCTGATTGTATGCCTGTTTCTCTTTCCCTCTCTGCACCAAGGACCTTGAAGACAGGAACCATGTCTTATTCACATTTCTATTCTCCACACCTACCCCACTCTTCAATCTTCTTGTTGGCTAGTCAATGACAAAAAGAGATTCCTATAAAGCTAAGTATTAATGGAATTCACATATCAAGAGCATATTTTGAATGAAATATAACATTTTATTGAGATAAATGCAACAAAGTAATGTAATCCACCAATACGGTACTGTCTTAATGTCTAAATGTTCTTATATCTCCTTTTGTTTTTGCAGGTATTCTAAACATAAGAATATACATTAAAAAGGCATTTATGTTCTACTTCTAAGTCATGTTTATTCCTAGAGAGTAAGCTAGACATGAAACAATGGGTGGTCATAATGTTCAAGACACAGTAGGGAAAAGCCCATCCTATACCCTCACTGTTACACAACTCTGTTTCCCTGGTTAGTCCCAGTCTGCTAATCACTACACATACTAATATCATTTAAGTTTTCCCTTTAGACTGGGCCATAACAAATCTCTGTTCTCTCTTAACAGTTTTGATGCAAGCTTTGAATTTAGATCCCCTCCCACTTAAACAGTAACATGTTGTTTGCCTTATATTTTTTAAGTATCTTACTTGTTTTCTCCATCACATATATTCCCATGGTTAAAACTAAAAGTGCTCATTTTAAGATTCACAGTTCTTTTAACTGTCTTTTAAAATCCAGCAGAAATAGTTACAGTATTTTCTGTGGCTAAGCAAAACAAAAGCAAAAACAAAAACAAAAAAACCCAAAATACACAACCTGTAAAAACTGAACATTTTTATGAATACTTCTATAACCAAAACTAATATCTGTATATCTTTGTTGAAACTTAATTGTCAGTGCTTCTGTACTTCCCTCTAAGAATTTAATTTTTCCAATAATGTAAAGAAAGAAAAAGTTTATCTTTAGGATAATGCCTTTCTCCAACAAATTAGATTTTCTATAAAATTGTATATATTACATTTTCACAGTTTTACTGAGTGATAATGATGATGCATATATAACTTTTGGCTTAGATAAAAAATAATTGAGAAGCAAGTTTCTAATATTTAAATATTATAATTTAGCTTCTTGCACTTCATCTCTCAAATGTAAGGGTGCAGTTTAAAATATTCTCTTTGTTGGCAGAGCCAAATAAGCTAAGAAAAACTTTCTCTAAACCACAATCTCAAGTACTCTATCTAAGCCTGAACTGAGAAAAGTATAATTTATTTTTGTTTTATTTTTTCTTTGTCTTGTTTTATTTTAAATAAAAGATACGAATGACAGAGGATGGGAATTGCCCACCAGCACAAACCAGATCACACCAGTTCTTAGTATGTGCCATTATAGGAATATAAAGGTATATCCTGGAAAGGACACCAATGGAGTCAAGTGAATATAATAAACACCCCAAGAGCATCATTTTATTAGTTCTATTAGTAATGTTCAATAAACAGTACCTAGCAAATAAAGGAAAAGATCAATTTGGTAGAAAAGTAAATTTCATTCTCTCATTCTCTCTTTCTCTTAAAGAGACTACAAACTGGAAAAGCTTAACAGAGAGAAGAACTATACTCTACCTATTGCAAAACAAATAACAATTTACAATGGTATTACAACAGACTTCTTAACAAAACAAAAAATCCTCTCACTGTAGATCACACATAAATCTAGACCCAAACTGCTTATAGAGCTACTTCTTTTTTTAAGACTTTTATGCCTCGGAGTGTTTCAAATGTTTGTGTTATTTTAAATTGCTAAGCGTTTTATACAAAAAAATAACAAATAGTGCTTGCTCACTGACCTAAGAGATCCTTTAAAGCCCTCTACAGTTTTCTCAAATTTTCAAAAAGGTTGACCTTAAGCAACATCCTTTGTTAGATCTGTTAAGTCAATTTACGAAACAAAGTTAGGGTACTCCATAAAGTATGCCTATAGCTAGCACACTTTCAGTTTCCTAAAATTCAGAGAAAAAAATTCTTTCTCAGATAAATGTTGCCTTATTTTGCTGAGAAATTTAGTAGCGGGAATTTAACAGTGATTCCTCTGACCACAGCCACAGCTAATATGAAACACTGCTGTGGCTAATGGAGCCTGCCAGTTTCTTATTTTAGCACAATAGGTACTGCAGGAATGCCTGCTATATTTGAATGACTGGTAACAGTAACACAGGAGCAACTAAGCTACTCCACTGTAATTTCAAAAAATAATTTCATTACATATTCTCTCTCTTCTGGGAAAGTAAAAGCCTTTTATAGATATCTTTACAATGACATCTCAAATACAATGAGGATGCTAGAAGATATTGCTTCATATTTACAACAAACAGATGTTCAGTCCTGTGTAGTTAAAAACAACCCAATAGGGGCGCCTGGGTGGCTCAGTCGGTTGAGCGTCCAACTTCGGCTCAGGTCATGATCTCACGGTCTCTGAGTTTGAGCCCTGCGTCGGGCTCTGTGCTGACAGCTCAGAGCCTGGAGCCTGCTTCTGATTCTGTGTCTCCCTCTCTCTCTCTGCCCCTCCCCTGCTCATGCTCTGTCTCTCTCTCTCTGTCAAAAATAAATAAACACTAAAAAAATTTTTTAAAAAACCAACAATAAACCATTACCCTGCTTAGTGCAATTCTTAGATATTCTTTACAAACACTACCCAGGATAAATGAGATCCCATTATATATTTTAACCTGCCATTTCCCTGTGAGAGACAAAGCCTATAGAATACAAACTTCTAGAGAAACAACCTACTACAATGCCTTGGATTTAAATAGTTTAAAGTCTACAAAGCACTTTCTCATTCAATTAATTTATCATCTCATATGAAGTTGCACTCCAGTCAAGGAACCAATTCCATCACGAGGCTGGTAAACCAAAGGCGAATAATCTCAGTCATAGAGACTCATGCCATGATCTCAGCCATGACCCATATTCATACAATGCCCAGAGTTGTGCCTACTAGAGTCTATTTAGCAAGTACAAATACTCCTTAAGTTGTACTACTTGTCCAGTTCTATACTTGCTGTCAATCCCATTCCAGCCCCATGTCCAGACAGTCACTGAGCATCATCTGACTAGTCACGTTTACACCAGACTATTTCTTCTTCTCCGTAGTGTTTTCCAGCTCTGAATTTGCCCATTAGTTCCACCTAGGGCAAACACCTCCTCTGATTCACAAGAACACTCTTTTTTCCTCCCTTGTCTTTGAGCTTTTGCCCCAGTTATCTCAGCAGAATCCCCTATCTCTCTGAGTTTCAGTTATGAGCTAAATAATAAACCCAGCCTTGAATGGTGAGTGTCAGCAACAGCCCTCTGAACCAAGGGAAAGAAAAACCTTATGTGGTGAAGCAAAATAAGAAACGTACCACCACTGCCATTAATCTTGGGAAGCCTTAAAAATACTCATGCATTCACCTTTTCACATATTATCACTGAGTGATGACCATATGATGGAAATACAAAGATGAAAAAGTCATAACCCCTGCTCTCAGAAGAACCCAGTAAAGGTTAATTCCTCATCCCTTCCTAGTTCACATCAACAGATTTACATTCAATCCTATTTTTAAGATGTGACTTTACCATGCATGGACCTTGCTCATAAGGAGCAAAATATACTGGAAGCATTAGTGAACCTGGCAATATATTAGAAGACGATAATTGTTCAGCACAGAAAACAAATGCAGAACCTGGGAGGAATACAACTGACATGAGATCATAGATCCAAATAATAACTGACAGGAATAATACTTCAATCTACAGGCACCTGCCTCTCCTCTCCAAATGAATGAATAAACAAACCAGTGGATGAATGAATTAACTAATGAATAAACACAGAGTCCACAAAATGGACTAACAACCAGGTATACAACATATGGTTGCTAATATTATTTATGCTCAGGGCTCAGTGCTAAAGGTTATCTCATTTAGAGTTCAAAATAAATCTAAGAAATAGAGGCTATCCTCCTCATCTTGTAAATGAGAAGAGTCTTAATTTGTCCAATGATACCCAGCAGATGGCAAACTGGGATTTGAACTCAAATCTTCTAAATTCAATGCTCCTTTCATCTCATCATAGCTCATATTTCTTTCTTTCATCAGATAGTACTTTACAGAGAAAAAAATATTACAATGAAATTGGCAATAAAGCACATTTCTTAAATGCTAAAACTATTTTCATTCTGGCTTCTCATATAAACTTAGAAATGCTTCTATAGTTAGTGGGAAGAATATGCAAATACATGAATTAAAACTTGTGCTTAAGTATTTCTAATCACTTCAAATTCTGCTTCTGTGTGTTTCATAATGCCTGACAATAATGCTATGAAAGCCTTCCCAACCAAATCTTTCTTCTTTTACCCTGCCCTTCCCTATATATAAGAACTTTTTCCATGTTAGTAGAATCCCAAGCTCCTTCCTTACAGATAATATGAGGTACCTAACTCTGCAAATCCCATGTTTGAAGTTTCAGGTCATATTAGGCAAACTGGCTCCCAGTGCAATCAATTTTTTTACTCTTAATATTCTTCATATTAAACTTACTTTACAATATGGACCAAAAGGATAGCTTTCCTTATAGTCTACCCCTAAAGAATGGATCAAAACATATAAATATTTTGGAACATCAGTCAAAACTTCAGGGTAGCCTTTATCACTTAGAGTCAGTAAACACAATTCTCAATCTCATAAGAAATGACTAACTACATGATAATCTTATGATTATTATTCTAAATTCTTGATCAGATATATTGTTTATATCTGTTTTGAGCAATTCTTTAGCTGTCATTTCTTTCTGGAATTTCTTTTGAGAAGAATTCTCCCGTTTCATCATTTTGGCTAGTTTTCTGTCCCTTATGTGTTTTCATAGCTTGTTACGTGTCCTGCACCTGCAAGCACTACTATATTAAAGAAGGGTCATACACTGTCCAGGGCCTGGCCCTTCAGGAGGTGTTTTTTGGAGTGTGTTACATGCTTTCTGTTGTTGTGACTCTGGTTGCTTTATCTCCCTACTCGTAGTGGTGGTTTGGACCCTCCACCAGGTGTGCTTTGATTTGTTCGTTGAAGTAACTCAGGAAAAAACGAAATAAAATTTAAAAAAAGAAAGAAATGAATACCTGACAGATTTGAAAACCATTCCCAAAAAACAGTGCTACTGCTGAGTCATCACAACCAAATGACATAGTTTTCCATTCAACAAAACATACTAAGCCCTAGGCCCTAAACAGTCACTGTTCAAGATCCTGGGGATAGGCAGTAAGACAAAACAAGACCCTTACTCCCATGGCGTTTACAGTCACTTGCGGGACAACAATGAGAAGGCATAAGAAAAGAATACAAAGGACCGGGCACCTGGGTGGCTCAGTTGGTTAAGCAACTGACTCTGGCTCAGGTCATGATCTCACGGTTCATGGGTTCGAGCCCCGCGTCAGGCTCTGTGCTGACAGGTCAGAGCCTGGAGCCTGCTTCGGATTCTGTGTCTCCCTCTCTCTCTGCTCCTCCCCTGCTTGTTCTCTGTCTCTCAAAAATAAATAAACGTTTAAAAAAAAGAAAAAAGAATACAAAGGACCAGAGAACATCACCAGAAACATCAACTCTACAGGTAACTCCATGGCACTAAATTCATATCTTTCAATAATCACTCTGAATGTGAATGGACTAAATGCTCCAATCAAAAGACACTGGGTATCAGAATGGATAAAAAACAAGATCCATCTATTTGCTGCCTTTTAGAGACTAATTTTAGATACCAGCAAACTGAATTCAACAGTACCTTAAAAGAATTATTCACTATGATCAAGTGGGATTTATTTCTGGGCTGCAGGGATTGTTCAACATTTGCAAATCAATCAATGTGATACACCACATTAATAAAGGAAAGGATAATCATATGATCCTTTCAATAGATGCAGAAAAAAACATTTAACAAAATATTCCATACTTTCTTGATAAAAACCCTCAAGAAAGTATGGATAGAAGGAATATACCTCAATATCATAAAAGCCATGTAGGAAAGGCCCACAGCTAACATCATCCTCAATGGGGAAAAACTGAAAGCTTTCCCCCTAAGGTCAGGAACACAACAGGGATGTCCAGTCTCACCACTGTTGTTCAATATAGTACTAGGAAGTCCTAGCCTCAGCAATCAGACAACAAAAAGAAATAGACATGATATTCTACATGGAAAACCTGAAAGACTCCACCAAAATACTGCTAGAACTAATATGTGAATACAGCAAAGGTGCAGGATATAAAATCAACGTACAGAAATCAATTGCATTTCTATACACAAATAATGAAAGAGCAGAAAGAGAAATCAAGGAATTGATCCCATTTACAACTGCACCAAAAACCATAAGATACCTAATAATAAACCTAAGCAAAAAGGTAAAAGATCTGTATGCTGAAAACTACAGAAAGCTTATGAAAGAAACTGAAGAAGACACAAAGAAATGGAAAAATATTCCATGCCCATGGATTGGAAGAACAAATATTGTTAACATGTCTATATTATCCAAAGCAACCTACACATTCAATGCAATCCCTATCAAAATAACACCAACATTCTTCACAGAGCTAGAATAAACAATCTTAAAAATGGAACCAGAAAAGACTCTGAATAGCCAAAGTAACACTGAACAAGAAAACCAAAGCTGGAAGCATCACAATTCCAGACTTTAAACTGTACTACAAAGCCGTAATCACCAAGACAGTATGGTACTGGCACAAAAACAGATACATAGATCAATGGAACAGAATACAGAACCCAGAAATGGACCCACAAATGCATGGCCAACTAATCTTCAACAAAGCAGGAAAAGAGTATCCAATGGAAAAAAGACGGTTTTTTTCGGCAAATGGTGCTGGGAAAACTGGACAACGACATGCAGAAGAATGAACCTGGACCACTTTCTTACACCATACACAAAAAGAAACCCAAAATGGATGAAAGACATAAATGTGAGACAGGAAACCATCAAAATCCTACAGGAGAAAACAGGCAACAACCTCTTTGACCTCAGCCACAGCAACTTCTTACTAGATATGTCTCTGGAGGCAAGAAAAATAAAAACAAAAATGAGCTACTGGGACTTCATCAAGATAAAAAGCTCCTCCACAGCAAAGAAAACAATCAACAAAACTAAAAGGCAACTGATGGAATGTGAGAAGATATTTGCAAACGACATATCAGATAAAGGGTTAGTATCCAAAATCTATAAAGAACTTATCGAATTCAACACCCAAAAAAACAATAATCCAGTGAATAAATGGGCAAAAAACATGAATAGGGACTTTTCCAAAGAAGACATCCAGATGGCTAACAGACACATGAAAAGATGCTCAACGTCACTCACCATCAGGGAAATACAAATCAAAACCACAATGAGATACCACCTCACACTTGTCAGAATGGCTAACATTAACAACTTAGGAAACAACAGATGTTGGCAAGGATGCAGAGACAGAGGAACCCTTTTGCACTGTTGGTGGGAAAGCAAACCGGTACAGCCACTCTGGAAAACAGTATGGAGGTTCCTCGAAAAGTTAAAAAATAGAACTACCCTATGACCCAGCAATTGTACTACTAGGTATTTATCCAAAGGATACAAAAATGCTGATTCAAAGGGGCACATGCCCCTCAATGTTTATAGCAAAGCTAATCAATAATAACCAAATACAGAATGAGCCCTAATGTCCATTGACTGATGAATGGATAAAGAAGATGTGGTATATATATGCAGAATACTACCCAGCAATCAAAAAGAATGAAATCTTGCCATTTGCAACAACATGGATGGAACTAGAGTGTATTATGCTAAGTGAAGTAAGTCAGTCAGAGGAAAATAAATATATGATTTCACTCATGTGGAATTTAAGAAACACAACAGATGAACTTAGGGGAAGGGAAGAAAAAATAGGATAAAAATGGAGGCAAACCATAAGAGAGTCTTAAATACAGAGAACAAACTGAGGGTTGATGGAAGGGAGGTGGTGGTGGGGGGATGAGCATTAAGGAGGGCATTTATTGGGATGAGCACCGGGTGTTACATGTAAGTGATTAATCACTGGGTTCTACTCTTGAAACCAATACTACACTGTATGTTAACTAACTTGAATTTAAATAATTTTTTAAAAGAATGCATAAATAAATAAACAGATAAGAACTATAGCAAACAGTGCTAACTGCTATGCAGAGAATTCAAATACGGTGATATGACAGTAACTGGATGGTCATTTTAGATTGGGTCATCAGGAAAACCTCTCAAAAGAAGTGAATTTTAGCAGAGATGTGAACAGTTAAGACTATTGTGCAAAAATCAAGTAGGAAAGCATTCTGGGGGGAGGGCACAGCTAGTGCAAAAGCCATAAGGCAGGAATAAGCAAGTATGTTGAAGAATAAAGAAAAAAAATCACAACATGTCTTAGAAGGGAGTGATCTCAAGAAAGAGTGGTAGAAGTTCAGAAAGGAAGACTAGGAACGGGTGAGATCATCCAACTTTGTAAGCCAGCAGAATATATTTGGACTTTACTTGCAGTGAGATGGAAAGCCTTTGAAGGAAGCTGCATAGTATCTGAAGTTGTATACAGCAGGAATTAGAGTTCAAACCAGAAAAAATATATTCACTAAGTATATATGTTCACATATATTAAGTCCATGTATTTGCTTGTTTCTACACTTTACACTCAAATGAAATTTATCCCAAGACACTGAAAAAGAATCCTAGAGCTAGAAAGAATCTTAAAGAATATAAAACTATCATTGTACATGTACAGAAACTGAGGGCCTAAAGAAAAAGTATCACTGGGACACCAATGGCTCGGTTGCTTAAGCATCCGAATCTTGATTTCAGCTCAGGTCATGATGTCACAGTTTGTGAGATCAAGCCCTGAGTCAGGCTCTGCACTGACAGTGTGGAGCCTGCTTGGGATTCTCTCTCTCTCCCTCTTTCTTTCCTTACCCCCCCCCCTCTCAAAATAAATAAAAAACATTTTTAAAAATCTTTTTAAAATAAGTATCATTTACATTTCTTCATTAATGGCTGAGAGAAATGTCTCCAAAATAAGTAAGGACAACTAAAATGTCTGGGATATATCCTAAACTCAAAGCTGACATTAATTAGAAAATTATCCTTTCATGTGTTCATGAACTGGACCACCATGAATCACACGCATATGACCAATCACAGAATTTAAGTTTTTGTGTCAGCCTCTGACCTGGATCTGAAGCTAAAAATTTAAGTAAGGCACATACCCACTAACGTGTTTAATCAATTTAATTATTCCAATCCCAACCCACTGGGTACACCACAACCTGTAAATTCATTCATCCAATGAATGGTAAGGAACCACTCCTATGTGCAAGAAATTATACTGGAAAACAAAGAATTAGAATCACAAAACAATAATTCATGAAAGTAAAATCTGCCAACATGCCTCTCAGATAACAGCACTTCAGCTGAAAGGATCATCTGGCAGCAGGCAAGCTGGTCCTGAAGGATGAGTAGGATTTACAGATGGGGAGAACATTTTAGACAACAGGCACAGTAGGGGTAAAAGACCTACATTAACTGCAAGCAGCCTTTGAGACCAGAAATCTAGAGTATTAATTACATTTAGAGCAACTATTTCCAATATGAAAATACTCAAAACTGAGTTATACCTAAATGATATTTATGTTTCATTTCAGCTCAGTAATACAAGAGTTTTGCATCTGTATTTACCACCTTAATTAACACCAAAAAAAAAAAAAGTGTTATAATATAAACAAACTTAAGCCTAGGTCAGACTATTACATTTGTTTTCTAAAAGGAATTAAATAGGATTTCAAAAGCCTTTGAAAATTTGCTTTTCAGGAAACATAAAAAGAAATGGAAAATCACGTATGTTGCCTGGTGCAAAACTTGCAAAGGTGCCCTTTTTAAGAAACGATGTTAACATGCAAAGTGATTTAAATTCAGCATCCAAAATTTCAGAACACAGAGTAGATGAGAAAGTGCTATCAACATTGCAGTATAAAGTTGTGCTACTTTTTAAAGACTAATCTATTCCACTGTTTCTCTTGAATAATACCCTACATGACTGCTCCTGTCAACAATTAATTTTCTGCCCTTTTGGAAAAACCATTATTTTAATATATTAATTCACCTGAAAACTGACAAGCAATAACATAATTTGGGGTTTTTAAAAATCATGTTAAAAGTTCATTCTATTTTCAGTAAATCATAGGAAACTGTTTTAACATTCTCCTAGCCAACTCAAGGGCAGACCATCAAAAACAATCAATTATCAAAGCTAATCAATGTGTGCTATTTCTAATATGTTTGTATTCTCCCTTATCTTTCTTAAAATTCATTTTTCATTGCAAGATCTCATTGCCAATGTGATGTTTTCCCTATGTGGAATTCTCTGAACTTTATCCTTAAATGGCACAGGTAGGCTCAATGCAGTGAAGGTCAAGTAAACCCACATGGTAGTAGTAAGGAAGTAGAACAATGGAACTCGGGCACACCATAAAAAGAACCTTAAAGGTATTTTTACTTGGAAAATCATACATGATAGAAGAGCAACAAAGGTATCATTGTTCATTAAAGTCTTTTTCTTTCATTGTTTTAAATTCCACATGATTCACAGCTGAATCTGACCTTGGAAGGACTACTTTCTGCATCCCCAACTCAGAACCACAGAATTCTCTTCATGCTCCAAAGTTCAGTCCAAGAAAAGCTCCCACTGCCTTGCCCTGCTTCACTTTGCATTACAGAAAGTTTTTCCCATGTGGTAAACTGCTAATTTTGCCTGAGTTTTACAAACTTGTATATCTTCCCCATGACAGCACCTGTCACAATGTCCTATGCATTGGAGGCATTCAAGAAATTTTTTTTAAAGAGCAAATCAGACAAAGCACATTTATCAAAAAACAGATCAAATGAGGTCAGAAATATTAAAGTTGTCATTGGTAATCAATCTATTAAGAACATGCCAAGCAGGTATCCAAAACAACTCTGGAACATTTTTACCAGATTCCACAAAGTATAGAGTTGGGGCTGTGTCATGGAAGCCCTGGGCTCCTGGCTGCCTCACCAGTCTGCCCAACTGTGATGATGTCTTCACCATCCCTGAGGAAGGAGGCCTGTGCTACCCACAGCTCCCTAAAGGCAGCTCTAGACTCAGTGGCAACCGCAGGTATACTCGCCTTCACCGCCACAGGAAGAGCAAGCACCAGGACTTAGGAACAGAAAAATGAGTCCCATTAGAATCCACCAGCTCTCCCTGCAAGGACAATGTCCCCATTTTCCTCATCTTCTCACAAAAATAGCAGAGAGGTAGTTGTCTCTATATGCTTCTCCTTTTACCTTCTTTTATGACTAAAATGTGCATAAAACCACACTGAAAACAGAAGTCCAGCATCACTACAGAAAACAGCCTCAGGCTCCCTCCATCATATATCTGATGAGATCCAGCCCTGAAGGCCTGTACGTCTTCACATTTTCTACTGCTTACAAGCCCAAAAGAGCAACAACCCTTTACAAATTAACAAAGGTATTTGTAGACATGCCAGATTTACAGCTGCTGGGAGAAGATCTAACTACAGTATTTTCTCCCTTAAAAACTACATCGTTTCCCAATAGGTGTTCTGCTTCTTGCCTGTTCTGCACAGAGGATTGATAAATGGCACTTATGGGCACATGCACACAAATACACACACGGATGATTATTTAATCTACTTTTTAAAAAATGTGGTATACAAATGTGTGTTCCAAAACACAAATCTTAAAGTTGTATTAAACAGGAAATGTTCACATTTTTTTAAATCCTGCAATAAATTTCTGGGAAGAAAAAAAATCAAATTTATCAAGAAATACAGGATTTCCTTACCACATATATTCAAATAACTTCTCAAAATTACAGGGCTTTGGGACTAGAGGTATCCTGGAGATATATTCGCCTAAAACAAGGAAGATGTATTGTGACAATCAGCAACTCTAAATGAAAAATAGCCAGAAAGCCATGGTCTTTGAGATGACTAAATCCAAAGGCTGAGCGAAAGTTATTAAAAATGGCAGGATGATTCTAGGGTGCAGGATCCTGTTTCCCAGGGTCACTATGAAACAAATGTAAGTATGAACATGACTTCAAGTTACAGTTATCAAAGTGCCTGAGGTTTAGAATTTAAAAGCACAAGTATCTAACAAAATGAGTAGATTATCTCAAACGTTCTAAAAACTGTTTTAGTGAAGTTAACACACAGGAAAATGCATTACCAGACCTGGACTCCAACAGTATGTAAATACATCCATTACATACATATTCTGGGCTGTAAGGATTCTCCAAAGTACTGTGAAACGCAACTAAACTAAACTAACTAACTAAATAATAAAAACCTATCTATCTTTAGTCCCACAACTATTTCCAGACTTCGAAAAGGACCGTAACCCTTCCTTCAAAATATATTTTGTGTTTCTGAATTGTCCCTGGAGTGTTTCTGTCGGTGTGGATTTTCTTTGTGGCTGTTTTTTAAGGATTCAGTCGGCTGGCTGCCAATTTATTAAGGTCCTGTTCTAATCACCTTCACTTACGATCTTGGGTATGAGACATGCGGGACTCACTTCCTTAGCATGCGGAGCTGGATCAAAGATTCGGGACAGGCTAGTTACCAGAGCCTAAGGCAGGCGGGGAGAGGGTACAGAGAAGGGTAGAGAGCACTTAAAACCATCACGAATTCGATTTCCCGTCTCTCCTTGTCCCTCTGACATTCCGTTTGGTAACCCGACACGTCATCCATACCCCTAACAAGGTATCCCTCTCCCCTTCTAAGTCACAGCGACCCCGCCCCGCCCCTCAACGCCGGGGGCTCAAATTCGGACCCCCAAGGGCGCAGCCCGGACAGTCGAGCCCCCGGGTCCCGGCTCGGCTCCTGCTGAGGGCCTTCAGAGCTGGGCACCCCTGGCAGCACCCCCACGGGGGCGCCCTCCGCCGGCCGAGTGCCGGCGCCTGGGGAGAGAAGCCCGGCGCGACTACACTTCGGGTGTTCGGCACCCTCGGCAGAGAGGCAGTGAAGAAAGGCACGGTCTAACTCTGAGGGGGACCTCGGGGTCCGCGCGCAGACACCCGAGAGGGCGTCCGCGGGAACGCCCTCGCTCCCGACCCCCATCCTCTCTGTCGCCTGCAGACGAACACCCGGCAGGGCGGCCGGATCAGGTCGCGGTGCAGACGCCGCCTGCCGGGCCCGCCTTGCGGCGTGTGCGCTGCGCGGCTCCACCTCCGCGGGGCCGGAAAGGCCGCCGGCCGCCCCCTCACGCTCCTCGGACCCCGCCGCCGGGCCCGGCCACCTGAGGCGCCGCGTCCTCGGCGGGTGGCCGCGGGCGTCCGGTGCGCGGGCCCCGGCGCGTCCCCGAGCGCGCGCCCGGCCTCCCGCCCCCGCCAGCCGCGGCCCCGCGCGAGTTGCACTAACTTTCCGGGGCGGGGGAGGGGCGAGCGCCGCGGGCCCGACTGCCCCGGCCTTACCTGTGCTCAAGTTGTCGTTGATTTTCAAGGGCACACGCAGGATGTAGACCAGGAAGAGCACGATGAAGAACCACACGGTCCAGAGATAAGTCCAAGACCAAACTATGCAGGACTTGAGCTGCTCCAGAAAGCCCGTGCCCGCTTCAGCCATTTTTCAGCGCTGCTCTCTGCTGCCGCGGCTCTCGGTGTCTGCCGGGATGATTCACCGGCCCGGAGGCGCCGCTCGCGCCGCTGCCGCTGCCGCCGCCGCCGCCGCCGTGGCCCGGCGCCCCCGGAGCCCGCCCGCCGCCCGGGACGCGGGCGCGGCGGGAAATCGCGCGGGCCACGGACGCGCCTACCTTTCCTTTTCCAGCCTTATTGCTAACTCTCTGAAGGCCCCTACATGTGGCTTTCGTGGAGGGATCACGTGGCCCCTGCCCCCTCACGTTCTGATGCCATTTATATTTATTGTGCTAATATTTAGAAAGACAGGCCAACTGGGGCGCGGAGGGGAACTCTTAATAATGATAACTCACATATGTTGAGGGTTTACTATATGACAGGCACTGTTCCAAGCTCTGTAGGATCTCATTTAACCCCTTCAACAGTCCCCATTCTGTAGACAGGGAAACCGAGGCACAAAGCGATCTAGTAGTTTACCCTAAACTCGAGCCAAATTAAGTTGCAGTGTGATGAATGCCACACATCGACCCATAGAGGTCTTAAACTCTACACTCCACTCCTTGTTTTCAAAATTCAGACTCAGAGGGATGAATAAACTCAGGGCAGTTGGGAAAAGATAGATGTGCTCCCGTCACTGGTTAGTAGGCTGGAAAATAAATCACGCTGTTAAGCAAGATTTCCGTTGCACACGCTATTTACCTTTGTTTTGTCTTCCTTGGAGCAGCACAGGGGTTTTCCAAAGAAATCTTAACAAGAAGAATGTTTATCCTCTAATTTGCGGGGGGGTGGGGGGTGGGGGTTCACAGTTCAAACAACTCTCAGCCTGTTTTTAATATAAACAATTTTCTGGGATAATTTTGGCTTATTCTAAATGGGCTAGTTTGAGCAAGATTATTATAAATGTTTTTGTCTGGACTGAATAAAATGTTGCCTTTACCAAATGAAAGTTGGAAGTCTATTTCTGTCCATAAATAATTTCAGTTTCTGTGCGTTAGATAGTAATAGAGTAATTGCAGGTTATCCAATCTACAGCCAAGACATGTTTAGAATTCTGAGTATTCAGCAGAATATTTTATGATAAATTTTGCTTTGCCTAGTTGTAGTTTTCTCTATAATAAAACAAGCTTCTTTAACTTCTTGCATTCAGGATGTATTTATGGCATAATACACAATACATAATAGAACTACTCTCACATTTTCACTAATTCCAGTAGAAATAAGCAACATGAGTACATGAACCACCTATTTTATGTTATGAGAAGTAACCACCAGATTCTCTACAGAATTGCCTACTTCCTTTAAATGAGCGTCCTGGGGCCTTGCTTTTTGCTGTCAGTGAACCTCAAGGAAAGGATATAAATATGACTTAGATGAGCCACAGTTTTCTGATTATCTACTAGGCACTCCTGAAGGATCAGCCTGTCTTACTCATTATTGCCTCTCCCTAGTGTTCAGCCAGGAATGGGGGTTGGAGTTGGAGACATGTCTTTGTGCTTGGACACAAGAGTAAGAGAGCATGATCCCTTGGGAAGTGTGGCTGCTTCAGTGTGGCTGAAATGCAGGCTCTCCATGGAACGGTGTCGAGAGAGAAAGTTGAAGAAGATCTGATTTTGCAGAGCCTTGTAGAAACACAAAGGTGTTTACTGTCATTTGGCATCACACACACACACACAAATCCAAATGATCAATTCAGAGATGTATGTAGGTGGACATTAAAGAACTATTTAAGAAAGCAGAATTGACAGGCCTTGGTGACTGGTAGGATAGGCAGGATAACAATAAAAGGTAAAGGGTGGCTCTTTTGAGAAGAACCATTCACGAAATAACAACAACCCAGATGTGTCTAGCCTCCTCTTGACTATCTCCCAGTGGAATGGCTCACAGTCACCCCAAGCTTATCACATCCAAACTCACCTCCAACTGCTCCTCCTTCTAGAGTTTTGTCAGAGAATGAGCATCACCCTGCCAGCTCCCCAATTCAGAAATTTGAGGATCACCCCCAACCCCAGAAGGCACGGGAGTCCCTCTCACCTCCTTTCCTCTCCACATTTAATTGGGCATCAAGGGCTGTCCCCGATCTGTCACTTCTCTCTATTCCTCCGCAATAGCCTTTAGTGTCATAATCGGATCATCCCTCACAGAGAAAAATGTGTGGGCTTCCTGCCACTGGTTTCTCCACAAGCAACACTAGCACCACCATCACAACCACCACCGCCATGCCTCATCCCGGCTCATTCCGCCTTCTTCCACACTTCTCAGCCAGAGTTACCTTTAAAAGTACAATTCTGAAAACTCATTCCCTGCTTAAAATCCTTCACGGCCCTATCTACTCCACTCCTACTCCTACTCCAATGCCCACCTCAAGGATAAAATCTAGATGGCCCTCAAGGTTTGCAGGGCATTCCTCCCAACCTACACAGTCTCATCTCCCATCCTGGGCACACACTCTTCATACCACCAAAGTTTTGGCATACACGCTCTTCTCTTTCATGCCTTTCAACCTCCTGCTCCACAGGACCTGCCTGTAGTATACTTTTCTGTGATGTTCTTCCCACCAACCTTCTTTCCTGCCCAAACTGCCCGATGACAGCTTATTTAGAGATGCACTTAAAATATCACCTCCTTTGTGACACCAGCTCCTTCCTGCCTCCTAGAGTTCAGTCTCTTTCCTGAGATACAACACCAGGAAGCTTACGGTAGGCTGTTAAAGCATAGGATTGGAGCCAGACAATGATGGGCTCTATTCTTGGTCCTGCTATTCACTACCTGGGTGCTCTTTACAGGTCACTGAGTTTGCCTGAGCCAGTTTAGTTCCATCATCTGTTCAATGGATTACACTTGTACCTATTACATGGGGCTTTGGGAAAGGTTTGATGAGATGACTACTGAAAATGCTTAGCACAATGCCTAGTTAGTATCTTTCCTCTCTAGTAATAAATTGAGGCCTCTAATATTAGGTATTAGGTTATTATTGTTTATTTTAGTCCTCTTACCTCCTAATACAAATAGTGCTAATGTTTGGCACAAAGGACATGGTCAGTAAATGCTTATGAGTGTTGTATAAAGGAATGAAAATCAATCATATGAAAAGAAATTTCAAATCTTATATTTTATAAAGCCACCTGGGTAGCTCAGTCAGTTGAGCAGCCAACTCTTGATGTCGGCTGGGGTCATGATGCTGGTGTTGCGGTATCGAGCCCCACCTCCCTCAGGCTCTGTGCCATGCATGAAGCCTGCTTCAGATTCTCCCTCTGCCCCACTCCCCACTCGCACCCTTTCTCTCTTTCTCTAAAATAAAAAAAAAAAGTTAGAATAGTAAATTAAAAAAAAAGAATACTAATCTTAGATTTAATTCAGGGGTAAAACTTAAGATTTGGTCTTCCACCAGGTGTAACTACCCATAGTTGTATGATAGGAGTTAAATGACCACTAATTTCTGGGGATTATGTAAAAACAACACACTCCTAAATTCCTCATAAATCAGTTTATACGTTTGGTTAAAATGTGTATCTTAGTCTGATAAAATATCTGAGCTGAATAAGAAAAAAGTTCTTTAAAATCATTTCTCTATTGTCTTTTGTTTGTAAGTGGTGTTTACAAGTGTATATGCATATATTGGCTGCTATAGTCTTTAGGTTTATACTTTTTTATAAGTTTAAGAATCTATTTTTGTAAGTGATTTTCAGAGTTCATCTGGGATTACAATGCAAGAAATAACTGTTCTTGATCCAGCAATCCCACTTCTGGGTATTTATTTGAAGAAAGTGAAAACACCAATCCAAAGAAACACAAACACAAAGAAATACAAGAACAATACAATTGTTCATTGCAGCATTATTTGCAATAGTCAAGATATGGAAGCAACCTAAGTATCCATCTATAGATGAATGGATCAAAAAGATGTTCATATATATAATCCATATATATATGTATATATCCATGTATACAATGGATATTATTCAGCCATAAAAAAGAATGAAATCTTGCCATTTGCAACAACATGGATGGACCTAGAGGGTATTATGCTAAGTGAAATAATTCATCAAAAAAAGACAAATACCTAATGATTTCACTCATATGTGGAATCTAAAAAACAAAATAAATGAACAAACAAAACAGAAAGAGACTCATAAATACAGGAAACAACCTGTTGGTTATCAGAGGGGGGAGGGGTTGGAGGTAGATGAAATAGGTGAACAGGTCCAAGAGGTACAAACCTCCAGTTATAAAATAAATAAATCATTGGGATGTAATGTACAGCATAGGGAATATAGTCAATAATAGCATAATAACTTTGGTGACAGAGGATAACTAGACTTAGTATGGGATCATTTCATAATGTATAAAAATGCTGAATCATTATGATGTACACTTGAAACTACTAGGATATTGTATGTCAATATACGTCAGAAATAAACACAAAAGAATAAAACCGTTAAAACTTTTTTAAAAAAGAAATAACTGTTCTGACTCCTGTTTCTGGTTAAAATAAACAAAAAACTCACCCACGCTCATTGGTTGAATTTATGAATTAGTCAATACCCTATATTCATGACTAACACCCTAACTGATTACCCTTATTCAGTGACTTCTTTAGAACTGAATAAGTGCAACTCCAATCTAGTTTAGTGTTGAAAACCAGTAGGGCAGACAAATAGGCTTGGAAGGGAATTTGCCATTTCTAACTTCTTCAAGACAACATACTCTCTCATAGAGATATCGAAAGGATGGAATTTTAACTATCCATATATAGTTGGAAAGATGAGTTAGATATCAAAAGACTTAGGGAGAATGACCCCAAGATGTAATATTGTATGTATAAAGAAGAATACATGCACACACATTGTCATCTTACAGTGAAAGATTGACAAATGACTAGGTTTAGAAATTGTATGATTGAGTATAATCATACTTTCGTTCCCCTATTCCTTAAAAAATATATCTTAGTTTCTATATAAAGCCTTTCACAGACATGTCAATACTTAGTGGCATCCCTAATCTGTTTTAAAAAAGCAATATTATTTTAAAAAGACAAGGTTTCTTGATACAGAGAATAATCCTTATAGCAAGAATGCAAAATAGAATGATCAGGGCCTTGTAAAAAGAATCTGTTCCCTCTCTCTCTCTCTCTCTCTCTCTCTCTCTCTCTCTCTCTCACACACACACACACACACACACACACACACACAAATAAATAAATAAACTTTAAAAAAAAAAAAAGGATCTGAAGGCAACCTAACCCTATCTTCACCCTAAAATCCTGCTCTAGCCAGTGGAGACAGTACTTCATTTTCAAAGAAAAAATAATATTCCTTTGGAAATTTTTACAGTTTTCTTTACACTGCTGAAATACACTCAGGAGAGAAAACTAGAAGATGAGTGAGATTAAAAAGAAAAAATCTGAGAGATAGCACAGAGATCACATATATTCAAAAAAACAAGACCAGAAATATATATTTGAAGAAACCTTCTAAAGTTCTTTCTGATCCTTTGTTTCCTAGGCTAACCAATCATGTGAGGTAACAGTATTACTTACTGTCTTTATTTATTCTATTTATTCCTTACTATTATAATCAATATCTTTACTCTTGGGAAGATAGTCTAAGATGGGCTGGTTTTTCAGTTATAGGTTAAATAGTGTAGAAATGATAATAGTATACTTTCTTTTTATTCTTGATACTCAAACTAAAATTAAAAAAATAGCACTTTTAATCAAACTAAAAATCCATTGTCCGAAATTTACTGTGTGTGTAAAACACCATCAGTTATCCCAATTTTATTATTTAATTTTAAAACTGTGCATTTTTGGCCCATGACTGGCTAGAATTTCAGGATCCAAAGTCACATCTAGACACCTCTTTGCTAAAAATTATAAGATTTCAATAATACCCAGCACTAGTAATAACCATCATATAAAATAGTTCTGAGTACAAAAATAGTATGCTGTCTACTTACTTGCTATGTGCATAGCATGTTCTTCTGTGATTTTGGCTTCATATTTCAAGTTCATGCACACAAACCTCCAAAGCACCTGACAAATTTAGACATATTAATTAAACAAAGAATCTGTTGCATTGAAAAAAAAAATCCGGAAATCAGGTTACACTCATGTTATAGAATTATTGGTAGAATTAAGAAAAATCTGAGAGTCATTATATAAGCTTAGTTTTTTCTTTGTTACTGATACAGAGCATTTATTCTCAAATGTCTGAGAATTTGACAATCGAAATGACTGAGAATTAACCATGATGTATTCACTTACATTTTATTGGTTACATTCCATTTTGTTCCCATTTCTAATGTGCAAGACTATACTTAGGCATGCAAATTAAAGTGGAAGTTTCACTATCATCTGGTATATTTGGCCCATGGAGAAACTTAATCTAAAAAATGGAAAGAAAAAAAAATCAGATTGTTTTCATCTTAAAGTACATTTCAGGCTAGTGTTAAGTAATGTGCTTGCCCACTCCAGCCAAATTAATTGTGTATCTAATATCAATTCTAATTCCTCTTCTTTATTTTGCCTTGCAAAAATCATTCCAAATTTCCCTTTTATTTTGCATTTCAATGCTATTGCACAGCTGCTAAATTTGGCACCTTATGCACATTTAACTATAATGGGTCTTATCTCCTTGTTAATAATGACAGTGAATATGGATTATAATTGAAGCTGTGGCTTCCCTTGAGTCTTTCCTGACTCTAAATTATCTTTATAGTACTATTTTTACAGTACGTTTTTTTCCTTTGATCAAAGTTCGTCATTCTCCCTGAGAGCTGAAGATGTCCACATACTCAATCAAGCCGATTTGAATTAACTTGTCAAGTCTGATTGAATAAACTGTAGCAAATAACATGCTATGGCCTAGATTTAATTATCTGCTCTTCTATTTCTTATATGCATTGCATATTTATACACACTTTTATTCCAAAAAAGACACTTAACTTGGACTCCCATATTTAGACATATTTGTCAATGTGTCTAACATATCACTTTATAGATTTGTTCATTGGTCCATGTCTTCTTATTAGATCCCCTCCTGGGTCTGGCACAGGCCTTGTATGCTGAATTGAAATGAAATCACGATGTTAAATCGTTATTTAACACGAATAAGGGAGATAGGGTTGTTTGAATTTTTTTTACCTCTCATAAAGTTGATTTTCTCAATTTATAAAACTGAAGACCTATGTGTTTTGCATTACAAGAAAGGAACAATGCATGTAAATGACAGGGGAAAATATTTCAGTTTGAGGAGGCAGCCTCTAACAGACCCATTAACTAGCTTTCCATCACAGAGTATTGTGACAGAGATTCGGCTGACCACTAGCCTCATCTGGAAACTGGAAATAGCAATAGCCTATGTTTGTCATGTAGGAGGGGGGCCTTACAGAAGGTGGGAGGTTGCATGAGGTTTTCTGGGACTTTCCCAGTTTGAAAACTGCAAGTCCCATATCCCGGGAACCCCCTCAGTCCCAGTTGGGCTAAATGACCTCTAACTTTTCTTTCATTTCCTCAGACTTTAAGATACAGGGCTTCTCCCAGGCAAACTGGGAGGTAGGATGCAGTTTGTTTTCCACACTTCCTAGTGGGACTTCTCTCTTCCTCAGCTGTCTAGGGCCTTTACTTCCTCCCCTTGTCTACTCTCAAAATCTGCTCTCGCAACTATCAATTTATTTGTGCATAAACAAAATTTATGTCAGCTCAAAAAGCTACTCTTCCTAGTGCTATTGACACATGCCAGATAGCAAAGCCATAAAAGAAAATAATGTTCTCAAGTGTTTTAAGACATCAGTAAATCTCGGGTGTCAGGGGGTCCTTACTCAACCTTACCATGCTAAGTGTAATTCAATAATACAAGGCAAGAATAGATAGATGAATATATTATATACCTGCAATAAAACAAATCATAGCTAAGAGCATGTAACCATTAAAAAAACAGACAAGCTAAAAAACCTATATTGTTTCTTTTATAACTAATTTACTATTTACTCACCTATTTTATTGTTTATGAGGACTCTAGAAAACAAATGATAGCCATTGGCAAAGGTTTAACAACAATGTATGGGAAAGAAATTTAACTTTGAGAAAACTATTCTTTTTCCCAAAACTTAAGATTGCCATTAAAAAAATTTTTTTAATGTTTATTTTTGACAGAGAGAGAGAGAGAGAGAGAGAGACAGACTGTGAGAGGTGGAGGGGCAGAGAGAGAGAGAGAGAGACACAGAATCCGAAGCAGTCTCCAGGGTCTGAGCTATCAGTACACAGCCTGACTGGGCTTGAACCCACAAACCAGGAGATCATGACCTGAGCCAAAGTTAGACGCTCAACCAACTGAGCCACCCAAGTGCCCCAAGATAGCCATTTTAATCTAGTTCATATAAAGGTCTAAGTTCCAAGAAATTATAGATGGAGAAAATGGAGGTAAGCAAATGAAACTGCAAATTCATACACTAATCAGCTGCAGTGGGATTTGAATCATGAGGTAGTAGAAACAATCTGGAATTTAGTAAATGAATATGTAGGCTTAGAGAAAGGTCTTCTTACTTTGGCTGGCAGAAACACACACACACACACACACACACACACACTTAAACTCATTCCCAAAGTGTGTATATCTATTTATTTATACATTAAATTTATACATTAATATGTTCCACAATACCAATATACTACGTACACAATAAAAATAAATATTAGGCATTTCAAAGGAGAGTTGAATATAAAAGTTTTAGCATTTCCTGCCTAAACCCTAAAAGATTATCTATGTATTTCTGGACTGACTGTACCCCCTTTATTTTTTTTTATTTGTTTTTTATGTTTGTTTATTTTTGAGAAAGAGAGAGAGGCAGAGTGTGGGCAGGGAGGGGCAGAGAGAGAGGGAGACACAGAATCCGAAGCAGAATCCAGGCTCTGAGCTGTCAGCACAGAGCCCAACCCCGGGCTGGAACTCACCAACTGTGAGATCATGACCTGAGCTGAAGTCAGAGGCTCAACCCACCGAGCCACCCAGGCGCTCCTCTGTACCTGCCTTTAAAGATCAGTAGTTTTGGGGGCGCCTGGGTGGCGCAGTCAGTTAAGTGTCTGACTTCAGCCAGGTCACGATCTCGCACTCCGTGAGTTCAAGCCCTGCGTCAGGCTCTGGGCTGATGGCTCAGAGCCTGAAGCCTGTTTCCGATTCTGTATCTCCCTCTCTCTCTGCCCCTCCCCCGTTCATGCTCTGTCTCTCTCTGTCCCAAAAATAAATAAATGTTGAAAAAAAAATTTTTTTTAAAATAAAGGTCAGTGGTTTGGAAATCTATATTGACTACGATTTCATTTTTGCCAAGTTCCCTTGAATCACAAGGTTGCTGCCTATTGTAGCTAATTCTAAAATAAGTTTGAATGGAGACCCCATTTTGCTGGCTCAGCTGAGCCCCCTGAGCAGTACTACTGGCATCCAAGCCTCCTCCTACAGGAGCACAGAGCTTTCAGCGACTTCAGTCAGCGATATATGACTGCGTATGTCCCGACTTTCATAGCGGCTGCAAGTTTCCGGAGTCTCCTTAGTGTGGGTATAAATGGTTGACTAAATCAGGAGTCAGGGAGACTGTATCCTAACTCTACAAAAGTGTTACCTTTTTAGTCTCAGCTCACATTCAGCAGAAATTTTTTTTTCATACAACAGTTACGATCATGGTAATTGACTTTGGTTTTAGAAGCTTTATTTTTTTAATTTATTTTTTTTGGTTTAAATTCCAATTCTTTGAAAGTATAAGAAATCCTCCTTTTTTTTTTTATCTCTACCTTTTTCTCAATTTTCCTGAACATATTAATCATAGTTATTTTAAAGCCTACATCTGTTAACTTCAATATTTGGATCACCTATGGATCTATTGCTATTGTTTATTTGTGAGTTTTTTCCTTCCTCTCTTGGCTTTATGTCTAAAGATATGTCTAAGAAATTTTTAAGGAATGTTTAACCTTGATTATAAAAAGAATTATAGAGGCTTCTCCAGATGGCATCTTCTACTAGAGAGGGTTTACCTCTTCCTCTGCTAGAAAGAGTGGATGTGTTAAAAATGAGTTTTTATTTATGGAACTAGTGGCCATCAAGATATGAAATTGGCTAAAATAATTTGAGGATACACTACCCAGGATGTCAAAAAAAAAAAAAAAAAAAAAAAAGAAGGTGAAAAAAAGTGCAAAAAGCCTGATTCCTAAACAGTTCTGGGACCAGTTAATAACTGGGAGTTTTCTGGTTACCTCATCTCAACTGTATACTTCGATAACTATATGGTTAATTGAATCCTGTTTCTTTCAGGTATATTTTTCATATAAAGGTGGTAGAGCACCTAAAATTTCAGAAAGTAAGGACTTCATCCAACTTACAGAACAAATTGTATACTCTTTTAATGTCTGTTTCTAATAAATGCCTGAATGCATGTCAGAATTTGGCCTGACACTTGCTTTCATTTTAAGATACTACCTGGTAGCTAGGATGTTGAGGCTATATGGAGGAGAGAGGAGGAGGCCTATAGCTATATATAAATAGTCATAGCTATTGATATTAACCCCCCAAAAAGAAAAGCAGTGCTTGCATATGATCAAATTGGCTTTGTTCAGTTTGTAACTTGAGCCAAAACAATCCTAATATTTAAAAAATGAAGAAAATTGGATAAAAATAGTGAAGAACCATAACCTGTACACCTTCTGTTAGTTGACTTTTTAGTATATTTGCCCCCTACCTCTTTTTCCATACACAATTTTTTACATTGTTTTAATCATTCTCTAAGTTCATTTTTTCAGCCTGCTCTTACATATTATTTTAAAAGACTTGTCCAGGTTAGTATACAGTCTTCAAAAGCACCGTATCTAATGATTGCATGATATTCCGAACAACATAGAATTTTTAAACGATTCCACAATTACACTTACTAAGTTTTTGCTAGCTTAAGTAATTCCATAATGAATATCATTCCATTCATAGCTTTTTATTTTTAAATGTAGGGTTATTTTATTGGGATAGATATGCCCAAGTGGATTCGATGGTCAAAGTCAAGAACATTTACAAATTCCTTAACATATGCTCCCTCTTTGTTTTTCAAAAGTAATTCTTGAAAACACCACTCATCCTGACTATATAACAAAAACCACAACTTAACGTTATATCATAGTTGAAAATTATTATGCAACATGCATTGTGAGTTTTACCCTGTGATTAAGCTAAATCAGCTCTGTGGCACATGTAGTTCTGCTGATCAGATTGGTAGTTGCCTACTTTTCATTGTAATTAATTCCCTTTTCCATTCATTTACTCAAAGCTTTGTAATAGGCATTTTGGGCAAAAAATGGAGAAATCTGTGTGCTTGATAAGAAGGAAGTATCCATCCTAGGACGCCTGGATGGCTGAGTCGGTTGAGTGTCCAACTTCGGCTCAGGTCATGGTCTTGTGGTTTGTGGGTTCAAGCCCTACGTCAGGCTCTGTGCTGACAGCTCGAAGCCTGGAGCCTGCTTCAGATTCTGTGTCTCCCTCTCTCTCTCTGCCCCTCCTCCGCTCGTGTTCTGTCCCCCTCTCTCTCAAAAATGAATAAACTTAAAAAAGACTAAAAGAAAAAAAGAGGAAAGTTTCCATCCTAAGTTTCTCATAAACCATAATAGACAATAATTTAATCCCCAGAGAACAACAGCCATCATCTATCAATCTATTAGAAAAATTCCAGGATTTGCAAACTTAAATCGCTCTCCACCTCAGTCAACAATTAACTCTATATCATCAAAATGACATATCCTCCCCCTTAGAAATTATATTTTACTGTCAAGAGTCTTCATCTATTGTTTGGCTCGGAAAGATTCTGTGAAAATTTGCTCTGAGGAGCCACCCTTCACAGAAACAAGTTTTTCTGGTTAAACCCTATCTGTCTTAATTTTCTAGGACTGCCGTCACGAGTGACCACGCACTTGGTGGATTACGACAGCACAGATTTATTCTCTCAGAGTTCTGGAGGCCAGAGTGAAATGAAGATGACATAGGGCTGTGCTCCCTCGGGAGGCTCTAGGGGAGAATCGGCCTCACCTCTTCCAGTCTGGTGCCTCATCCTGGGTTTGTGGTAGCTCACCTCCACTCTCTGCTTCTCTGCTGTGTCCCCTCCTCATTTGTCTGCCAACCACCCCCCTGCCTTTCTCTTATAAAGATACTTGTCATTGGATTTAGGGCCTGCTCGGATAATCCAGGATGATCTCGTTTCAAGATCCTTAACCTAATTACATCTGCGAAGACTGTTTTCCAAATAAATTAATATTCACAGGTCCCAGGGATTGAATGTGGACATATCTCTCCGGGGGAGGGGGGGCACCATTCAACTCACTATACCATCCAACCTCCATTTCATGAGTAATACATCACATTCACCTTGTAGATTCTTATTCTCTCTTTCTGAACCATGAACAACAACCTCAAAATGAGGAATCTGTTTATAATAGATATTATTGGCTTAGTCTATGGCTGCTAAAGAAATTAGGTTATTATAACCAAAAAGCAGTTTAGATTTTTTTCTTTGGTTCTTTAAAAAGGTCTTCAGATCTTCAGCAACTGTACCTAGTGCATTTCAAATTAACAGAGAAATATGATGCAATACTATTTACTGTTTAATTATTTTCATTCTATTAATCCTGATATCTCCTTTGAGATTTCTTTTGAAGTATAACTGAGAATTTAAGACTTCAAAAACTCTTTTTTCTTATCTTAAATATAACTTTCCTTGTGATATTATTTACTTAAGTTAGGAAAACTTTCTTTGTGATAGTACTTACTTAAGTTGCAAAGAAATATGTATGTTTCGGTATGTGTATAAAATTTGAGAATTTTTAAACATCTTATGCATATTTTCATTTTTTTCTTCAAAAAATTTTTTTTAACATTTACTCATTTTTGAGAGACAGAGAGAGACAGAGCGCAGGTAGGGGTGGGGCAGAGAGGGAGACACAGAATCCGAAGCAGGTTCTGAGCTCTGAGCTGTCAACACATGACAGCTCAGAACTCGAACTCACGAACCATGAGATCATGAGCTGAGTTGAGCTGAAGTTGAATGCTCAACCGACTGAGCCACCCACGTGTGCCTCATTTTTTTCTTTATGGATGAACAAAATAAAACACATTTGAGGTAATTACACATGATCGACTTTGAAATAAAATTGAGAATATCTCACTTTAAAATGCTGCCTTTGGTATTTATCTCATGTGAAAGGTCCAGGAATTGTTTAAGTAGAACTCTGAAGTTATCCACTGTGTGATTTTGGACATGATACTTTACTTTTCCAAATCTCCATTTCTTCATCTGTCCAGTTTGAATAATGTGACACTCACAGGATTAAGTGAGTTTCCCTATGTAAAGCTTCTAGCAGTGGATGAATGTTCGTTTTTCTCTTCCTTCCTGAAGAGCTGGTTAAATTGGTCATTATTAGTTGACTAATACCTTTCTGTAATAGCTTCTTCCTGCTGTTTTTCATATTTTCACGGTTTCAAATTGTGATTTTTGCCAAGGGCACCAGTAATGCAATTTAGGCTAAGGATAAACAGCAGAGGGCGCCTCAGCGGCTCAGTCGGTTGTCTGACTCTTGATTTCAGTCATGATCCCAGGGTGGTGGGATTGAGCCCCAAGTCTGGCTCTGCACTGAGTGTGGAGCCTGCTTGGGATTCTCTCTCTCTCTCTCTCTCTCTGTCCCTCTCTCCCACTTGTGCTCTCTCTCTAAAATAAAAAATAAATAAAAAGGATAAATAGCCCACCCAGTAAGCAAATAGGGGTGTCCACTGGCTCAGAGCAGATGCTTGCCGGAAAACAGTCTTTCCAGAAGCGATTCCTCTCATCCATGCAAAGCCATCTCTCAGCAAGATAGCTCTTTCTTCCCTCCAATCACTCGTCAGGAAGGCAAACAGGAACTAAGCGATCTCATCTGCAAAGACCAATTCATTGTATATTAGACTATAATGCATTACATAATCTTAAAAGATTAATAATTAGGATGCGGTCATAAAGGGATTATATTCTAAGTCTAATAGGAAAGATAACACAGGTATAAAAATAACTATAAAAGTATTAGAATAGTATACTTTTCTCCTCTCAGTCTTTATGCTATTGATATCATATATTTTACTTTATACATGTTATAAGTCTGCTATAACCCTTTATACTACATTGATATTAGTTTTGTTTACACAGTCAGTTATCTTTTAAAGAGATTTAAATAATAAGACAGAACACATTGATCAGTGTAGATACCCTTTCTGGTGCCCTTTGTACCTTTGTGTAGATCTATATTTTCAATGGTATCATTTTCCTTCTGCCTGAAAAAAGTCCTTTGACATTTCTTGCAGTGCAGGCTTGCTGGTAATGAATTCCTTCAGCTTTTTATGTCTGAAAAAAATTCTTTTTTTTTTTTTTTTTTTTTACTTTCTATACTTTATTTATTTTTTATAATTTACATCCAAGTTAGTTAGCACATGGTGCAACAATGATTTCAAAAGTAGATTCCGGGGTGCCTGGGTGGCGCAGTCGGTTAAGTGTCCGACTTCAGCCAGGTCACGATCTCGCGGTCCGTGAGTTCGAGCCCTGCGTCAGGCTCTGGGCTGATGGCTCAGAGCCTGGAGCCTGTTTCCGATTCTGTATCTCCCTCTCTCTCTGCCCCCTCCCCCATTCATGCTCTGTCTGTCTCTGTCCCAAAAATAAATAAACGTTGAAAAAAAAATTTTTTTTAAAAATAAAAAAACAAAAGTAGATTCCTTAAGTCCCTTACCCATTTAGCCCATCCCCCTCCCACAGCCCCTCCAGCAACCCTCTGTTTGCTCTTTATATTTAAGTCTCTTATGTTTTGTCCCCATCCCTGTTTTTCTTTCCCTTCCCTTATTTTCCATTATTTTTGCTTCCCTTCCCTTATGTTCACCTGTTTTGTATCTTAAAGTCCTCATATGAGTGAAGTCATATGACATTTGTCTTTCTCTGACTAATTTTCCTTAGCATAATACCCTCCAGTTCCATCCACGTAGTTGCAAATGGCAAGATTTCATTCTTTTTAATTGCCGTGTGATACTCTGTTGTATATATATACCACATCTTCTTTATCCATTCATCCATTGATGGATATTTGGGCTCTTTCCATACTTTGGCTATTGTTGATAGTGCTGCTATAAACTTTGGGGTGCATGTGCCCCTTTGAAACAGCACACCTGTATCCCGTGAGTAAATGCCTAGTAGTGAAATTGCTGGGTTGTAGGGTAGTTCTATTTTTAGTTTTTTGGGGAACCTCCATACTGTTTTCCAGAGTGGCTGCACCAGCTTGCATTCCCAGAAAAAATTCTTATTTCATCTTCATTTTTGAAAGATGTTTGCACGGGATATAGGATTTTAGGTTGCTAGATTTTTCTTTCGGTGTTTTATTGATGTTTCTCTGCTGACTTCTCATGTCATTTCCAACAAGAAATCTGAAGTCATCCTTATCTTGGTTTAACATTGTTTACGGTTAACATTAAACATTAACACTTAACCTTGTTTTTTTTTTTTTTTTCCTTCAGCTGCTTTTAAGACTTTCTCTTTCTCTCTGGTTTTGAACGATTTGGTTATGATCTGTCTTGGTATGATTTTCTTCATGTCTCTTGGGCTTGGGGTTCATTGAGATACTTGACACCAATGGTTTATTGTTTTCATCAAATTTGGAAAATATCTGATCATTATCTCCTCAGATATTGTTTCTGTTTCCCTCTCTCTTCCTTCCTTTGGCCACTTGAAGTTGTCCCATGGCCTAATGAGGAGGCACTGTTGAATTTTTTCCACTTGAGTTCCAAGTGGAAACCTTTGGATATTTTCTATTGCTATATGTTCAAAACCACTGATCCTATCCAGTGTATTTTTCACTATAGACATTGTAATTTTCATCTCTAGAAATTTGATTTGGCTCTTTATCAAATCTTCCATGTCTTTAATTAATCTTTGCAGCATGTGGAGTACAGTTATAACAATTGTTTTCAAGTCCTTCTTTGCTCTTCTAACATATGGGTCAGTTTCAGGTCTTCTTTATTGATTGATTTTAATCTTCATTATGGGTCACATTTTTCTGTTTCTCTGCATGCCTGGTAAGTTTTTATAGGATGTCAGAAACAATTTTACCTTATTAGGTGCTGGATATTTTTGCATTCTTGAGCTTTGTTCTTGGATACAGTTAAGCTACCCAAAAACAGTTTAATCCTCCTGGGTCTTGCTTTTGAGATTTGTTAAAAGGGATCAGAGCTGTGCTTAGTTAAGGGCTAATTATTTCCTGCTACTGGGGAAAGGCTCTTCTGAGTAATCTACTCAATGTTCTGTGAATTGTGAGGTCTTCCAGTTTGGCTGAGGGGAACAGGTAAATTCTAGCCCCTGTGTCAGCACTGGGTACTTGTTTCTCTAACCCTTAGTTTAGGGTGGTCATCTGTCCAGCACTGAGTAGTTTACTGGTCAGTCCTCTGCTGAATATTGATGGGGGCACCTCTGCACATCTCCAGCATTCTGTCTGTGTAGCTCTGTCTTTCCCAGCGCTCTGTCTCATGAACTTGAGCGGTCTTGATCTCAGACTCTCAGCACTGTCTCATCAGTTTAGGATGTCTGTCAGGCTCTGCCTCAGTCTCCCCTCCATGTACTGTGGCCAGAAAACTCTCTGAAGACAGTAGGCTGGGATGATAATAGGGTTCGTTTCGTTTGTTTCTCAACCCTTAGGGTCACTATCCTTCCCTGCCTGATGGCCTGGGTATTGAAAATTGTCCTATATGTTCTGTCCATTTTCTTGTTCAAGTGTGAGAGTGAATAGATTCACAGTCTATTAAAAGTCCTCAGCTCATGTCTGGGGAGGGGGGCTAACCGCCTGCATCTGTGTCTATGTCTGCATTTGCTTGTGCCCCAGCTCCTGGGAGCATTGCATCCAAGGACACCTCGACCTCCTCAGCCTCCTTGACCTCCACAGTGGGGTCATCCAGGATGCCTGGGTCTGAAAAGCTAAGCCTGAGCCGTAGTGGTGTCCGAGTGCCTGGCAGCCACCCTCCTGTGCCACCCATGGTTCTGGAGGCACTGCAGGCTGGAGAACAGAGCCAGGGCACCTCGGTGGTGGCCATCAAGGTAATTAAAAAATAATACGTACATGTATACATACATACATGCATATCCCTAAAATAACTGCAATAAGATTTATAATAGGATGAGTGTTTTAAGAGAAATACAAATCAAGCATTTGAAGGATTCAAAAGAGAGAAACGAGTTTGCAGAAGGCTTTTCTGGAAGGGATAACTCTAGATTAGGGGAGGAGCCAATATGGCAGAGCAGCATGGAAGCTTTTTGTGTCTCTTGTCCCTGAAATACATCTAGATCGACAACAAACCATCTTGCACACCAAGAAAATTGATCTAAGTTTGAACCACAGAACTTGGCAGGTATGCAGGGCAGAGGTGAACTGCGCTAGAGAGAAGCCAAGGAGATAGGGAGCTGTTTTTGCTTGTGGAAGGGATAGCCCTGGGGTCAGGCCTCTAGGTATGGGTAGAACTTGCTTGTGCAGAAAGGGCATACAGGTAGAAGGAAGAGAATGAAGGAAGAGAAATGAAGAGAGGCAATTCAGCAAAGGGATAAGTATGGGTGAAAGTAAGTAAGTCCTACAGTATAGACAGTTTCGTGAAAATGTTTCCAGGAATAATTTTATGTATTTCATAACTTAGAAAGTATTCTTCTTTTATGGTTGGAATGATCTCTTCTTATGCTTTAAACAACGATCCTTTACAGATTGCTGACTCTACATCATGCAGTCAAGCTGCCTGGGGCTCTAGTTTTTTCCTTCATTATGAAGGGTTTATTGAGTGCTGGTCAATGTTCCAGGAGCAGGGGCTATATTAGTGAACAAAACAAAGACCTCAGGCCTTGTGGAGCTTACATCTAGGATGGGTGGGCTGCAGAAGGCCGAAAGCAAATGGAGACAATAAACAATAATCATGAGGGGCGCCTGGGTGGCTCAGTCGGTTAAGCATCAGACTTTGGCTCAGGTCATGATCTCAAGGCTCCTGAGTTGGAGCCTCGCATCAAGCTGTGTGCTGACAGCTCAGAGCCTGGAGCCTGCTTCAGATTCTGTATCCCTCTCTCACTCTGACTCTCCCCGGCTCATGCACTCTCTCTTTCTATCTCTCTCGAATAAATAAATATTAACAAAAATAAAAAAAAAACGCAATAATCATGATACAGAGTCTTTCCACACACCTTAGTCATTAAAAAAACACAAATGCCCACATTTCTTTCATTCAACTCCATAAGGTTAATGGTTTAACTTGCTGGATGGCAAGCTTCTTGTACATATTCATAAGTGCCCTGGGGGGGGGGGGGTGGAGAGAGTTGCTTTTAAAAAGTACCTAATAAAAATAAACTACACTTGTAGGCTAAGGTTAGAATTCAAAAAGAGTTTCATGTTTACTGTCGATGAATAGGGCTTTATGAGTGAAAAAAAATAGGTTGTGCTAATTGGTAGGTACCCTATGGCTGAAAGAAGAGTGTAGTTCCGTTCTGTATCCTAAACTGTGCTGGCTTCTAACTTGGAAGTTGCTGAACATGTAGTAAGGAGAGACACATGTAGGCATTTTTTTTTTCTTTATGAGCTAATGGAGGTGAATGTGCTCTGTAGACAGTTGAGAACCGTTTGAAATTATAGTTTGACATGTTACAGTAAGGACCTGTTCAAGGTCATACAGAGAAAAAGCAGAAAAGCTGTATATTTGTTCACTCATTCATTCACTTATTCATTCACTCATTCATCCAATAAACATTATCAACCCTATCCAATGTCCCAGAACAAGGCATTCATAATCTAAAATAAAAACATAATATGCACAGTCAACTATAAGAGAAGGCATATTACTCTATGTTGCTTAAGAAGAATGTGCAAAAAGGTGGATTCTCTCTGGTGGTCCATTCTACAAATGGTTGTTGAGAACCCTTCTACAGTGGCCGCATTTTAGGAGCTGAGGATTCAGGTTTGTTTTCATTGTGTTCGGTTTATATAATAGCAAATCTAAATAACCAAACAGAGGGTTTCTTTTTCTCACATAAAAAGTGTGATCACAAAATGTCAGCTCTACTCCACACCTGCTGACATGTCTCTTGCTCTCTAAATGCACAGTCTAAACTTCTTTCTTCTTTCCAGCTGCAAAGCTTGGAGCTGAAGCAGCCATTTTGTGGACATGAGAAGACCAAACAAACAATAAAAATACGACATGCTACAAACAGTGGAGGAAAAAAATGAGAAAAGAAAAGAAAAAGATGGAGTCTTGATGACATCACTGAGTTGCTGAACTAATCCTGGAATCACCTACACCTGGACTTCTTAATTAGCAATAAATGTCTCTCTGGTATAAACCAGGGTTCTTCAAATATTTTTTTTTAAAAAACCAAATAGTGGGGCACCTGGGGGCTCAGTCAGTTGAGCGTCCGACTTCGGCTCAGGTCATGATCTCGCGGTCTGTGAGTTCGAGCCCCGTGTTGGGCTCTGGGCTGACAGCTCAGAGCCTGGAGCCTGCTTCAGATTCTGTGTCTCCCTCTCTCTGACCCTCCCCTGTTCATGCTCTGTCTCTTGCTCTCTGTCAAAAATAAATAAACATTAAAAAAACAACAACAAATAGTAAATATCTTAGGCTTTCCAGGAAAAGACATAAACTAGAAGGTATTTTACAAATATATATGAAGAAAGAAAACAAATTTCCACAATTTTTTTGCAGACAAAATACAAAATATAATAAATGAAATAATAATAAATGAAATTCTTTTGGGGGGAGGTAGATAACATTTACTTAATTAGGGTTAAAATTAGTCTTCACTGGCATCCTTATAGAAACATAATCTCACTGGCCTACAAAGCCTTCCCTCACTTCTCTGAAACACAGTGAACTTCCTTCCCTAGAACTCACCAGAATGTGTTGTCCACATTTTTGCCACTTATATACTACCTTCACTGTGCTGGATCTTTTCATATGGGGAAGCAAGTTAAGAGCATAGGCTCTGAGTTAAGACTCCCTGGATTTGAATTCCAGCTGAATTATAACTAGGTGTTTGATATTTCACTACTTCCTTAAACCAAAAGGAAGCTTCAATTTCTTCATTTATAAGATGACTAACAATACCTACTTCATAGGGTTGTTTTAACTAAATGAATTGTTTATAGCAGTGCATGGCATACTTTAAAGCATTTGATATGTGTATTATTTATCTTTTGATTTTTCCCAACCATTTAATAATGTCAAAAGTCTTCTTAGCTGTCCAGCTGTAGAAGAACAGGTGATAGTCTGAATTTGGCCCATGGGCCAGTTTGTGGATCCCTGTTTTGAGCCACTGTTAGGTGACTTGAGGCTGACAGCAAGACTGACTATACAAGAGTAAGGGACAGGACCCACCACCTAGCATTGAACTCTCTTATTTACAGTTCTCTACCTCTACCACTGTGCCCTCAACAATAGCCCCCTTTACACACACACACACACACACACACACACACACACGGTTTACAGGTCTTATTTAGTATCAAGGGTAGAAAGAAAATATGGTTCAGTCAATATTCTTTTAGTACATTTGTTGCTGTCTTACAACTCTCAGATCCAGGGGTGCCTGGGTGGCTCAGTCAGTTAAGTGCCTGACTTCAGCTCAGGTCAGGATCTTGCGGTTTGTGGGTTAGAGCCTGCACTGGGCTCTGTGCTGGCAGCAGGAGCTTGCTTTGGATTCTGTGTCTCCCTCTCTCTCTACCCCTCTCCCACTCATACTCTGTCTCTCTCTCAAAAATGAATAAACTTTAAAAAAGAAAAAACCTCTCAGTTCCAGGTCTATTTTTTAAGTTTTAAAATTAAAAACAGGCAGCATGAGTGGGGAAGGGGCAGAGCGAGAGGGAAAGAGAGAGAATTCCAAGCAAGCTCCAAGCTGCCAGTACAGAGCCTGACACAGGGCTTGAACTAATAAAACCATGAGATCTTGACCTGAGCTGAAACCAAGAGTCAGATGCTCAACCCACTGAGCCACCCAGGCACTCCCAGGCTTTGGATGTAAAATTCAAGACTTTATACACCCTCGTTCCCAGTTTCCTCTCTCTTTCCCCTTAGAGAGTGTAGTTTTGTGTCTTCTGGTCTGAATAAGATTTGGGGAAGAAAGGGGAAAGAACATGAAGAAACAAAGTAATCAATACTTCAAGTAATCAATACTCCCCACCATGAAAGAAACAAGTTAGTGAGAGATTGTCATGGGAGTATGAACAGAACAAGCTCCTTGGCTAGGAAGTAAGTTGGTGGGGATGGGCAGGGAAGACTACTTTAGAAAAGTCATTTGGGAAAGACCTCTCTGAGGAGGAATTATTTGACCTGAGACCTGAAAAACAGAAAATGCAAGCCACATAAAGGGTGAACCTGGGGAAATGGGGGTGAGAGGAGCACAGGGGAGAAGCAGCAGCATGTAAAATGGCCCAGAGGTAGAGAGAGCACTTAATGCACTCCAGAAGCAGAAAGGAGGCCAATGCAGAGGGGCCAGGAAGGGAGGAAGAGTGTGGGACAACGTGTGACTGAGGAGGCAGGCAGTGGCCTTGAGAACAGGGGGTGTTGAAGACTTTCAAGCAGGGAGGAAAATGACAAGGTTTGCATTACAAAAGGATCACTTTGCTGTGGCTCCAGAGGAAATGGACTGGAGAGAAGTAAGAGTAGAAGCAGAATACCAGTTAGATTGTTTGCACAGTCTGCGTGGTTTGTATTTGGGCAAGGGCACTGAGAACAGAAGTAGACTTACTTAGATATATTTTATCAGTAAAACTGACAGGGCTTGTTGTCAACTGGATGTGAGGATGAGAGAAAGGGGAGGACTGAAGAGAATGCTAATAGCTCTACCAATCTGGCCAAGTTCATTCCCACTCAGAGGCTTTTGCAGGAGCCGTGTCCTTACTAGGAATACTCATACCTGAGTTTTTTGACGTCTCCTTTCCTATCTTACTTTATGTGCCATGTCTTCAGAAAGGCCTTTCCCATTTTGTTTTCTTTATGCACTTGCACTATCTGGCATTTTCTTGTCTACTTGCTTAGTGCCTGTTTCTCTGCCAATGAGCGAGGACATTTACAGTCCACTTTGCTCCTGCATTGCCAAGTACCTACAACAGTGTCTGGCACTGGGAAGATGTGGAGAAAGTTTGTTGAATAAATGAGTTATGATTTTAAAAAATAATTTAACCCCAACAGTGGGTTCTGCAAAACTGTTTTTTTCCTATAAAAGATGTAGGAACATTACCTGGGTCAGGAAACACTAGATTATAGAGGCCATGAACTCCTTTAAATTATCTGAAGTATGTGTATGTTGACAGAAAGGAAAGAGACGAATGAACAAACATGCATTTTTCTAAGAAGGATCATAGTTTTCTTCAAATTTTCAAATGAGTCCTTGACTTCAAAAGGCAGTTGAGAAATGCTGTACTGGGCTGGAGGTTGAGTAACTTTTCTAGAAGCATTAGTGGGCAATACCCTAATTTACTGCTCAATATTTCCACATCATAAGGGCCCTTTCCTCAAATACTAACTGAAAAGTCTCTTCCCAAGAACCAGCAGTGTCCTTCAGCTGAGTAACAGCCAACTCACGACAAGTCCACGTGGTCAGAAACAGCAGCACAAGGTGGCCTCATTTCTGCCTTTCCCATCTTCTGGAACTACCATTGGCCTAAAACGAGAACAGTGACACCTGCTGGTTTCTCTCAGGAACTGCCACTTTAACCACTTCACTGGTGAAAATTCAAGAAACATTAAAAACATAAGCTTAGAAACAGAAACTGCTTTCCCTTTCAAACAGAATTTTGAAATGATCAGTGAGACACATAGTGATAGTATTTCTGACCAAAAAAGATGCAACATGAAATTAAAGTGGTCATAAATGTTAAATGTTTTGGAAGGAGAAACCTATCAGTCTTCTTTATGACTTACTTTTGTCTGTTTTTGTTTTTGCTTTGGTGTTTGTTGTTGGTTGTTTGTTTTTGTTTTTGCTTTTAGAAAGGCTTTCTCTAATTTAAGATTATCAGTTCCCAAACATTCGTCATTTGGTTTGGCTAAATCTTTAACCCATCTGGAACTAACATTATTATTGTTACTATTATCATTATTTAATATCAGATGGGATGGGGATGGAGCTCCATTTTTTTAGGGTTATGTGTTGCAGGTGACAAGAAACAAACTAGCAGAGCCTTAAAACAGATATTTATTTCCCAGGTAAAATCCAAATAGATGGTCCAAGCTCATATAGTTCTCATATATCATGTGTGCCTGACCCTGATGACCCAAGATAGTGGCATCCAAGTTTCAGGCAACCGGAAGAGGAAAACAAGAAGGATGCATATAGGTTCAAATCTCTAGGAAAGTTCCCAGAAGTTACCCTACAACAATTTTGCTTATCTAATTAGCCACAATTTAGTTACATAGCTCTAAAGGAAGCTGGGAAATGTAGTCTTTATTCTGCAAGAGCAGGTGAAGAGCTAAAAATGGATACTGGGGGCAGCTAGCAATTTTGTCAGATTATCCCTTTGACCTGTGTAAATGCACCCTTCTTAACACACAGGGTAGTTTCCCACCCCTCCCTAAGGAGATACCCCAAATACCTACCCTCTGACTGCAGTCACCTCCAAGTCCAAGACCTCTGGGTATGTAGGTCTCCTCATCAGGAACAAATGCATCTCCTCAGTGTCCAGCAACCATAAATTAAAAGATGCTATCCACCCCAAAACACCCACTATAAAGTGGAGTTGTAGGAAAAGAATAATCACGATTCAAAAATGGAACAAAGTGGAAATCACCTATCATAGTTGCTTATCAAATACCACTCTGCAGTTATTTCAAGGTCCTCCTAGTCAGGCAATAAAGTGAGTTCCTTGGTTAGCCCATGGAGCAGCCCTGATTCTGCTCTTTGGGAAAAACTCCTTGTCCATTCTTCCCAGGAAGATTTATTTTCTTTAAAAAAAAAAAAAAAATCTTCTATTTGTTTCTGAGAGAGCGAGTGCGTGCAGGGGAGGAAAAGAGAGAGAGGGAGACACAGAATCCGAAGCAGGGTCCAGGCTCTGAGCTGTCAGCACAGAGCCAGACATGGGGCTCGAACCCACGGAACTGTGAGATCATGACCTGGGCTGAAGTCAGACCCTCACCGACTGAGTCACCCAGGCGCCCCAGTTTCTCATTTTCCATTGCCATTCCTGGTTACAACTGGGACTGTTTGATCAGGCGGCCACACAGTTTGCCTAGAATCGTACCTGTTTACACCTATTATCCGTGCAATTATTAAAGCTCCCCTTGCTCTCTCAAAATTACCCAGGTTTGGGTAATAAATTACATAATCATCCCATTCCTACATTCAGTTCATAAGGAACTGAATTCTGCCAACCACAAGAGCTTGGAAGGAAACCCCGTCACAGGTGAGATTGCAGTCTAAGACATCACTTTGATTTCGGCTAGGTGAGACCCTGAACAGAGGATCCAGCTAAGAGGTGACTGGACTCCTGACCTATGGAAATTGTAAGATAATGAATCTGCCTTGTTTTTAGATGTCACCTTTGTTATAATCTGGTACACAGCAATAAAAAACTAACACACCTTCTGAAACAATGGGTTTAAGTGGGAAGGTAATATCCTTATTCTCATCCTTGCCTTCAATGTTGTCCAGCTTATGCTATCACTTTGGAACTGCAGTCTAAACATTACAAGTGAGAGAATGATCAATCCTGGCAGTTTCAGGAAATCAATAATTAGTACATGCAATCTTTGAAAGATCCAATGTTGCAAGAAACCCAACTGGGTTCCTCTCCTCAAACATCCCAGACACAGGAGGGATTAAGTTCAAGCTGTTAACCCTTTCCTTCCATCTCAGCTGGGAGATTATCTTTAGCCTGAGGGCACAGTGGGTCACCATTCTGAATCTTCTGCCATCTTCCCCATTCCACTTTCCAAGGCATTTGAGGCAAGAATTTGTTTTGTCAGGGCCTAACAAGGGCCACCGGCTTTCTAGCTTGGCTTTCTAGCTTGCAATATCCGTGTCCTACTGAATCCTCCAACCAATGGAACAATATTCCTTTCCTCTAGGGGGCTGTTACAAGGATTAGGTGTCATTGGCCTTTGGGGCAGAGGTGATAAATGCACCAGAGTGCAAGGTTTGCACATTGCACTGTATTCAAATGTCAGTAGACCCATTGACAGACATTGCCTTTAGCCAATGCCACCACCTTTTAGGTTTTGTTACCTGTAGGACCCCACTTCTGGTACCAAATTGTATGTAGAATGAGACAGAAGTAATTTTTAAAAACAGCAGTGGCTTAAATAAGGTACACATTTATTTACTTTTCCAAGTCCAATCAGGCAGTCCAATATAGGTAAGGCTTTCTATAGTGTCATGGGACTCCAGCTTCATAGGATCTGGTTTTCAACTACCTATTAGACTCTTAATTATTGTTTTGTGGGTGCTTATTAGACATAAGGAAAATTAACCACTTGTCAAAAAAGTGGCAAACAAGTTTTCTGTGGGTGGTTTTTCTTCAACTTTGCTTAGACTATTTTAAGCCATACACAAAATCTTGATTTTTATGAAGTCAAACATATTTATTGTATGGATTGTCAGCTTTGTCTTACAAAGGTCTTCTAATACTCTTTTGAAATTACTTGAAAGTTGTTACCATGATTTCTTCAAGAACTTTTATAATTTATACCATTAGATCTTTGATCCAATTTCAACTTGGTATGAAGTGTGAGGTATGGATCCAAATTTATTTAGTTTTTCCAGCTGGCTATTCTATTGTCCCAACACCACTTACAGAGTCATTCATCTTTACCCCATTGATCTGAGATCCTGCCTTTAAAATCAGTATTGATACAAAATTTTATAAAATATTTCACTAGGAGGATTCTGTGTTTCTTTCCTTTACTCTGCTAATGCAATGAGTTACATTACTAGATTTGTTTACAAGGAATAATCATTGCATTCCACTGATAAATCTTATTCGGTCATAAAGTAACATGCTTTGATTATCAGTACAGTAGTAGATTTGGACAGTAGTTCCTTTAACTTTACAGAGAAGATTCATCAATAGTTTTTTGGTGCTTTTATTTAAGGTTATGTATGCCAGGTTCATTAAATGTATTTCCATCTCTTTCTGACATCCAGGAAGTCTAGAGCACAGAAATGATCTGCATATGGAAAGTCTGATAAAGTTCACTATAAAACAATATGGGTCTAATGACTTTTTAAAGAGGTATTAGTAAATTTCCTCCTCAATTTATTCTATGGTTATGACCTTCATCATTTTTACTACCTTCATTTGGGTCAATTGTGTTTCTGTGTGTGTATATCCTCTCATACAGAGTTCCAAATGTGTTGGCCTAAGTGATATTTGTTACAAAATATCAGACATAAAAAAATTGAGATTATTGTAACAAACATCTGCGTACCCATCACCTAGTTTACAAAATAAATTCTTACAGATACAATTGAATTCTCTATACTGTTCCCCAATCCCATTCCCATATGTTCCTCCCCACAATACACTATTCTGTTTTACTCCACTCCTTGTCTTATACATATGCTGTACATAAAAGTCTCGGAAGTTTTAAAATTTACACTCAAAACTGTACTTACCTTTCTGCAACGTGCGATTTTCTCTCAATATGTATACTATGTTGCTATATGAAACTCTGAGGAGTTTTTAACAGCTGTATGCTACCCCAGCTTTAATGAACCACAGTATCTGTATTCATCTGTGTTGCTGGATATTTAGACCAGCTTAAGGTTTTCCCAATACAAGTCTCTGGCATTTCCTTTTTTTCTCCTTTGTGACGCTCCAAAATAAGGGGAGAATGACTGCACATGAGAATTTTTTTCTACATTTGAGATATTTTCAGTTTCCTGGAACAATGATCTCCTATATTTTCCTGGGCATTCTGAAAGTAAAGTCTTCCTTAAGGGTCTAATTTATACCTAAGAGATCCGTGGCTCCTTGGTGTTTCTCTTTAGCCTTCCTTTGGGAAGCAAGATGCAACCCCTCGTTTTCAAGTGTAAGTCTGGAAGAGATGTGCATCAGTGTTCATTCAGAATCTGCTAACCTAGCAGAACAAAACTTGAAGGCAATGAGGAAGACAGTGACTTTTACTGTTCAGTCATGACTTCCGGAGGTATCCTTTTAAGAGAACTCCTTTGATATTTATTTGGTTTAAAAGCTGGGCATTTCACAAATTTCCCCAAGAAATTATCTTCTGAGACATACCAACCGTGTTTCCTTAATGGTCTTCTATTAATCAGAGAACTTTAACTTCGTGTTAGTGAAGGTTTGTTATGAGAATGAGTGGCTGATTTGACATCTGTGGTATGTGTATTCTCTAGCCAGTTTAAGTAAAAAAAAAAAAAAAATTATTCTGTTACAGTCCTACTACACAAGAATAAAAGGAAAAAAAAAAACACTGTATGTTAAAAGTGACATTAAACTAAGCAGTTTTCTTAGATTATACCAAAACTAGGGATAAAATGTTCTAGTTATCTTATTAGCCATACTCTCTAGTTTTATAAGAACACTTACTTTCATTTTATCCTTTCTGTTGATTTCATTTATACTGAGATATGTATAAAAGCAAAGTCACATTTAGTTTTCAACTGGATAATGCTGTCTGACCCATGACATACCAGGGAGCCAGCTACACTAGAAACCCGTTAGCTGTATTCTGATAACTCCATTAAGGTACAAGAGGATTTCCTGCCTAAGTTGCATACATACTTACAAAATATATGAGTGTGCATTCCAGGAAAACTTCCTCAGCTGGCCATTTCTTTACATACTACCTTAGGGGATGCCTGGATAGCTCAGTTGGTTAAGCATCTGACTCTTGATTTCAGCTCAAGTCATGGTCTCAAGGGTCCTGAGATCAAGCCCTGAGCTGGGCTCTGCGCTGACAGCCTGGAATCTGCTTGGGATTTTCTCTCTCTCCCTCTTTCTCTACCCCTCTCCCACTCTCTCTCAAAATAAATAAACTCAAAAAAAAAAAAAAAAAAAAAGCTACCCTGTTAACTTAGGTTTGAAGTTTATCTTGTAAATACTCTTATTTTGTTACCCATAGCACAGCTTCCAAAATAGAAACAGTCTCAAGGTGTACTAAGATACGAGTCCCCTCAACCCTTAGAACAGGTGGCAAACAGCCTAATCCATTTTTCCCAGATATGCCTTAAAAATATCATCACTTTCTTTTAAAAAATATTTATTTATTTTGAGAGAAAGAGCACACACAAGTAGAGGAGGGGCAGAGAGACGAGAGAGAAAATCTCAAGCAGGCTCCAGCACTGTCAGTGCACCAGATGTGGGGCTCAAACCCACTAACTGTGAGATCATGACCCAAGCCAAGATCAAGACCTGGACACTCACCTGACTGAGCCACCCAGGCGCCATCACTTTCTATATATGTTGTGATGTGAAAAAGTTTAAAGGACACTGTCATAGACTCATCACTACTTTATAGATTCCTTCAGGAAACAATTTTGTATTTTGAGTCTACAATGCCTAGAATGGCTGGTTCTCTGAACACAGTATGGTTAATCTTAAATGATCTGACATTAGTTTCTAATACCAATCAGGCCTTAAAAGTTTTACTGGTTCTTTTAATTTTAATTGAATATTTTGAATATTCTTCAATAGCTAGCTAGCACTACTGGCCAATCCTACAATAAAGCTTTTGTGTAACACTCAGAATATCAAATTTGAAGATGTCTGTACAAAGTCATGCCTTTAAAAAATTTTCAGTTTCAAGGACAAAAATACTACAACTTAGGAATACCAAGTACATTGTGCTGTTGCTTTTAAATAATCTATCCTAGAGAACTGAAAAGAAATACATATCCTTCTCAGGATGTTTCACAGCACACATGTAACTACAAAGTACCTGTGTTAACTGTTGCCAAAACATGCCTTTATATTTTATACCCACTATCTGGCAAAGGCACAAACTGATTATCAGCATGGAAGGTCTTCTCAAAGGATCTTACACCATTCCAAAGTTCTTGGTGTGAATTCAGTAAAAAATGATTTTAACAACAGAAAGGGCCATCCAAACGCTGTGGCATTTATCTATAGTTGTTTTTACTTTCCTAAGAATTTCACTTTTCAAGAACACTTTTAATGAACCAGAACTTCCAGAACACCTTTTTAAAAATGTTCCTGGTTCCCATTTTAGTTTCCAAAATCCCAAATGAAGAAAGCCTCATGAATATCTGTACCACATATTTACCTAACTCATACAAATGTATTATAAATGTGTATTTAGGAACAGTCCTGAAAAACAGCACTGATGTCAGAATACTTACTTATAACCACAGCAACCCCAGGCTTCACAGCTGCTTGAACTTCTGTCCCCTCCTACTTTAGCCAGTAACTCTCTTTATCATATTGTTATGACTAATAAGTGTTAACTCCTTAAAATCTCAATTTTAAACACATCACCCTAACCACTGCTTCCTGCATTTCCGGATCATTCCCTTCTAGTACCCCAACTCTAACCATATGCAATCCACTGATTGTACCCCATTCTCACTATCCCTCCCTTCCTTTCTTGGCCTCATTTCCCCCGCTTACCTACCTTAAATTCCACAGGTGATCATTACAACCCTGCCCCCCTCTTCCTGTGGTTAGTCAGCCTCTCTTGGCAAAACCACAACTTTGGTTAAATTCAGTTCATCTACTCTATGCCTGCACCCATGCAGCTTTATGCGCTTAAGAGAGCCATACTCACTGGTCTCACTTTAAATCATCACTAACCTTGAGTCAGCCTTCACTTTGCCTGGCTACCAAACCCTGTTGCCCAGGCCCATTCACTCCCCCATTCTTGCAGCCAAGAGTACCCCTCTACCTCCTGTCTCCAGTATCTAACTGCTACATGGTATTTCCCCTTGAAATCTAAAACCAAGCTCCTGACCAGCCCTTGCCCTCAAATCTCCAATTTCTCAACCCCAAAATGTCTCTGACATTTCTCTTTATCTCACATTCTGCAATTAAACTTTTGGCAAATCTTCTTGATTTTACCTTTAACATATACCCAAAACTCACCACCTCTGTAGCCGATAGCTACCACCTCAGACCAAGTCAGCATTTGCTCTCAACTTAGGTCAGCCTCCTAAGTGTTCCCCTAATTTTGCCCTAGCCTTCATACTTCAGCCTTAAGGCATCACCTTCAAGACAACTGCATGTATTTTCAAGACAACACTCTAGACCATAAAATAGCCAAAGTAATTGACCTTCAGGGGATACACACCATGACAGTCTAACTGATATGACTGAGCTAGCCTATTAAGATTCATCTAGTACTTAGCTCAGAATTATCATAAGACTTTTGAAAATGTCTTTTTAAAAAGGGAAGAGATAAAATAACATTGCTAATTCATTTTCTTCAGAAATCCCAATATGGCAAAACTTGTATTTTAAATTAGAGAAAACAATTTAACCAAAACCATCAAATTTCATATTAAATTCTCAATGTTTTCAACGCCCAACACTGATTTTTAAAAAGGAATTAAATAACATGCTTTCACTGAGAAATTTTTAAATTCTATACAATTCAAGCTAATGAAATATTTTATTGTACATAATAAAAGTGGTGTTTTAAAAAAAACACTTCCAGGCCCAGACATCTGCAGGAGTGTGTGAGGAAGGGATTCCACTGGAGTATAATAAGCGATACTCGATTGAATGAAACCATAAATCCACCCCACTCTCTATAGTAAATACTAACATTCACCACAGGTTTGAAATCCTGTAGCATCAGTACATGTATATTTTAAAATATTACAAACATGCTTATGATGCATAGGAAGACGGAAAAATTTATACTGTAATGCACACCATATGTACTCCCAGCTTTTCTAATTTACAACCAGTTAAGAATCACAATATCCAAAGAAAGTATTTTAAAATAGTATGTGACTCACTGATAAGTGATATTCTACTCAAATAAATAGGAAAATTTTCATTTTAATGTCACACTGAATTTCAGTACTTTTCAATCCAAGAAAAGAAATAAACTGAGACATGGTCATGAGTTCAGGATTATATATATTACAATTTGCCTTGTTATAATACATTTGTGGCTTTATGATAAAAATAACTCAGGGACATATGGAATTCAAGCTAATTCGCGTAACTGTCACAAGAAAAGAAGCATTAAATGCATTTCTGAAATAAGTATTTTCATTTAATTTCAGAATCTCAAAACAGCATTAGACCTTGGCCTCGTTTAAAAAAAGTTTAGTTAAACACTAAGCTAGCTAAATAACCTTCTTGAAAGGTTCAAACACAATTGATATAGAAAATGCTTTCCCTCTAATCTCAATCTTACATAAATGGAAGAGGTGAGGGGGAAAAGGTAGACAATTTCTTTAGCAGCATATATGGCTAAATCCATCAACCACCTTAAACTAGAATGTCCATTATTGACCCCATTAAAAAGAACTGGGCAAATATCAAAAGTTACCCACTTCATAAACCAAAAGACAATAATTTTAGGGTTACGATAAGTAAAATATTTTTGAAAACTTCAAAAACTTTTAACATTAAACTAGAGGAATCATCTCTTAATTGTAAGAAAGATAGGTATAACAGAAAGTAAAAGACATTTAAACTTAACTGATTTTCAATCCTCTGTGAACAAAAGAAATGAAAAAAATAATGGTTGATTAGCTAAGCTTTGTGCTCTAACCAAACTAATTAATTACAGTGATTTTAAATGGCAACAGCCCACCTGACTGGGTAGCCTGACAGTTCTGAATACTTTTGCAATGATTTTTTTTAAAACGCAAAGACACTAAAATGATCCGGTCATGCAGTGTTCATCTTATGCATTCTGCATCTCTTTGCCAATCTTGTAGCTAAGGATCTTGTTCCAATCGATCTTAGTGCGTGTAACTGGCAACTGTCGACGTAAGGCTTTGAAAGTAGTGTCCGACATTGTCTGATAATTCTCACTGATGGCGGTCTATGAAAAATAGTAGTTAAAGTTTAAAAAATCATCGGAACAGAACAATTTATAAAACACAAGAGATGTTTTAGGAAAAATCTTTATTTAAGCAGCCTCTTTCACTGTTTTTAAAAAGTAGAAAAAAAAGTAAAATAAAAACCCCAATGTGGTTTTAAATGCTATCTAAAAGCAGCTAAGAAAAAGCTTATTATTATTATTTTTTTAAGTAAGCTCTATACCCAACGTGGGGCTTGAACTCACAACTCTTGAGATCAAGAGTTGCTCTTGTGCTCTACTGATTTAGCCAGCCCGGTGCCCCTAAAAGAAGTCTCTGATCATTATGAATAATTAAATTTAATGAAATGAATTTGCAAATTAGATTTGATATTTGTGTGTCCTCATTGTGAATCTATTTTACTATTTCACTCAGAACAATTTTATAAATTACTGTTTTCAAGGACCAGAAATGTGGCCAATCCACAAACTAAATGCCTAAGTTCAAGAGTGTAGGTTAGAAGCTGATAAATAATGTAAAAAGTAGAGTATAAAATGAAATAAGATCTAAGCAAATTATACATAATCCAATTGCTTTGGGAAATACTGCATAAATTAAAAATTTCAATCAGAAATAAAATAAACATTTAAAATCTTGGCATATTGTGACCAATACTCAGAAATTACAGTTGGCTACAACAGTTTTGGCTACATTTTTGTAAGTTTGCCACTGAAATAAAAGAAACAAAAAACCCAAAACACTGTATTTTATTAGAGTGAAACAATGAAAAAAAGTCAGGCTTATGACTGAAATTAAAATTTCAGTGCCATAATTTATCAGCAAATATAAATCATGTAATAGTTTTGAAAATCATACCTGGTATTCATTTTCTGCAGCTTCTACAATCTTTATAAATTCTTTTGCTGTCTGCACCTCATTCTGAATAAAAAACAAAACCAAAAGTAAATAGTAATTTAAAACTACACTATTTAAGTTTTCCAATTTTTTTGACTATAGTTGACACACAATGTTACAGTAGTTTCAGCTGTACAACATAGTGATTCAACAAGTTTATACATTATGCTGTGCTCACAAGTGTAGCTACCATCTGTCATCATACAACACTATTATAGCATTATCGATTATATTTCTTATTCTGTGCCTTTTATTCCCATGACTTTATTCCATAACTAGAAGCCCGTATTTCCCACTCCTCTTCACCATTTTGCCCATCCCTCACCTCAACTCCCTCCGGCAATCATCAGTTTGTTCTCTGTATTTATATCTGCTTTTTGGTTATACATATTTTTTTTTTTTTTAGATTCCACATGAGTGAAATCCTATGGTATTTGACTCTCTCAGTTTGACTTATTTCACTTAGTATAATACCCTGCAGGTCCATCCATGTTGTTGCAACTAGCACAATCTCATCCTTTTTAATGAATATGTAATATTCCATTATCTGTGTGTATATCTGTATATACATAATTGTGTGTGTACACATACACACATCTCCCACATCTTCCTTATCCATTCATCTATTGATGGGTACTTAGGTTGCTTCCCTATTTTGTAAGTAAGGTTGCAATAAAAATAAGGGGTGTTTGCACAATTAGTGTTTTCATTTTCTTTGGGTAAATATCCATTAGTGGAATTATTAAATCATATGGTATTTCTATTTTTAATTTTTTGAGGAACCTCCATACTGTTCTCCACAGTGGCTATACTAGTTTGCATTCCCACCAACAGTGCATGAAGGTTCCTTTTCCTTCATATGCTTGCCAATACTTATTGTTTCTTATCTTTTTGATTTTAGCCATTCTGATAGGTGTAAGGTGATATCTCATTGTGGTTTTGATTTGCATTTCCTGATGATTAATGATGTTGAGCATCTCTTTATCTGTCTGTTGGCCATCTGTATGTCTTCTCTGGAAAATGTCTATTCAGGTCCTCTGCCCATTTTTTCCCCCTCTGCCCATTTTTAATCAAACTGTTTTTTTGGGTGTTGAGTTGTGTAAGTTCTTTATATATTTTGGATATTAACTAACCCCTTATCAGATACATCACTTGCAAGTATCTTGTCATTCGGTAGGTTCCCTTTCTGTTTTGTTGATGGTTTCCTCCACTGTGCAAAAGTTTTTTACTTGATGTAGCCCCAGTAGTTAATTTTTGCTTTTATCTCCCATGTCTTAGGATACGTACTTTGAAAAATGATCCTAATAGCAAGATCAAAAAAAAAAAAAAAACCACTGCCTGTGTTCTCTTCTAGGATTTTTATGGTTTCAGGTTTCACATTTAGGTCTTTAATCCATTTTGAGTTTATTTTTGTGTGCACCAGTATTATTTTTAAATAAGAGTGTCAATGTATGTATGGTTAATGGTTTACTATAATTTAATAAATAACACAGATGAAAATTATGACAAAGGGAAAATACTATACGATCAGTTATCCTAAGTCCAAGGGGAACTAGGCAAAAATATTTTAAAAGTCTACAGAATGAGCCTGGTTTCACTGCTTAAGGAAAGTGAAGTCTTAACACATACTGATGGTGCCTTGGTGGCTCAGTTGGTTAAGCATCTGACTTCAGCCCTGGTCATTAACTAGTGGTTTGTGTGTTTGAGCCCCAGGTTGGGCTCTGTGCTGACAGCTCAGAGCCTGGAGCCTGCTTTGGATTCTGTGTCTCCCTCTCTCTCTGCCCCTGCCCCACTCATGCTCTTTCTCTCTCTCTCAAAAATAAAAATAAACATTAAAAAAATATATTGATAAAAACTTCAGTTATAACACTTAACATGAATCTGACAATCTTACAGGTAAGTAGTCACAGATTTCTAATTAATGACTATCTAAATATTATTAAGTAGGTACTGAACAATATTTACCACCATGAAAATACATTTTAAAAATATTAGGAAAAGCCTAAAGCTAAAGGTGAGGGGCACATGGGTGGCTCTGTCGGTTGGGTGTCTGACTTCAGCTCAGGTCATGATCTTGTGGTTCATGGGTTCAGATCTCGTATTGGGCTTCATGCTAGCAGCATAGGGCCTGCTTGGGATTCTCTCCCTCACCCTCTCTCCCTGCCCCTCTCCAACTCCCTCTCAAAATAAATAAACTTTTAAAAATAAAGTTTAATGTGAATTTACTGTAGTGTTTAAATATGTTCTGGAATATATGGGTTTCTTTACTTTTTCCTAACAGTAAAAAAGTTAATAGAAATCTAGACTTTTTCATATATCAGTAGTAATGTAAAATTCTCTAATCTTATTTTATGTATCATACATATTTGCATATATATATTTATATTTCCATAACATGTGCATTTTTTGTCCAAAAATAGTGGAAGGAAGGAAGGGAGGAATAAAGAAAGAATGAAAGAAAGAAAGAAAATAAATCCTGTGTAAGGTAAAGTGAAAAATGCATTTCTAAATAGCATCACAAAAGGCATGTAAGTCAAGTTTAGTTACTATGGCTGTCTCTCACAACTCCAGTCTATAATTTTGTAGACAGCTGTCTAGTAGGAAGAATCTTTGCTCAATGTCAAACTCCCTAAAGAAGAGAGTACCAAGTACCCTGTTATGCAAATAATGTTACATGTATGCATATGATATAGAACAATACCAAATACAGTGTCTCATGGAAAACCAGACATTAGTTTCTTTTACTGGCAAATTTTACAAGTAGAGTACCATTTAGCAAAAAGGCAGAAATCATCTAAGTGTTAATGAAACATTTTTTTAAATACCAGCTCTCTTCCCTTCTCAGGTAGCATCTGGCCTTACACAAGGACACATTTCTTAATGTTAAATCAAACACTTTCTTATATTAAAAATTAACTCTTTATATTTTAGGTTAGCTAATTTTGTATATTAGTAGTTGATGTTTATAATATATTGGTACTTTTAGGTGTACCTATTTATGGGAAAATGTAAAATTTGACTATTAATGTTATATTATTAATATCAGTGGGACAAAAAAATTCCACAAATAAATAGCTGCATATGTAATGGAAAGAGAAAACTCTGTGGGGAAATAAAAGCAAGTTCAAAGTTTCTTGAATTTGAAAGCTGAACTTCAGAAAAACTTCATTAAATCATAATCCAGATAGAGGAGAAAAAAAGAGTTTAAAAGTTAAGTACACAATCAAAGACCTAAATTTAAGAGGTAAAACTACAATTTTCTCAGAAAAAAATACTGGGATAAATCTTCATGACCTTGGGTTAGGCAAAGGTTTCTATTAATATACCAAAAATACAAGTAACAAGAACAAAAAAATAAATTAGACTACATCCAAACTAAAATCTTTTGTTCTGCAAATGATACGATCAAGACACATGAAACAGGAGAAAATATTGGCAAATCCTGTATCTGATACAGGACTCCTACCCAGAATATATAAGCAACAATCACAACTCAACAATAAAAACACAAATAACCAATTAAGAAATAGACAAAGGATCTAAACAGACATTTTCCCAAAGAAGACATATAAATAACCAATAATACATGAAAAGATGCTCAGTATCATTTTCCATTAGGAAAATGTAAATAAAAATCACATTAAGATTCATCATTCATTCATCATCTGAATTCAAGATTCATTCATATCAACTAGGATTGTTATAATCAAAATGACAGCCATAACTTTTGGTGAAGATGTGGAGAAATTGGAGCCCTCATAGGCAACTGATAGAAATGTAAAATGGTGAAGCCACTTTGGAAAAAGTCTGGCAAAAGTTCTTCAAATGTTAAATATAGAACAACCGTACGACCCAGCAATTCTACTACCGCCAAAGAAAAATTAAAACAAATTAAAACAAAAAAGAGTACACAAGGTTCACAGCAGCAAAAAGTAAAAACAACACAAATGTCCATCCAACTGATAAATGCAATGTGGTATATGGAATATTATTTGGGAATAAAAAAAGTATTTAGTACTGATATATGTTCCAACATGGATACACATTAAAAACACTAGGTTAAATGAAAAAAGTCACAAAAGACCACATATTGTAGGATCCCATTTACGTGAAATGTCCAGAATAAGCAAGTCCATAGAGTTAAAAAATAAATTCACAGTTGCCTATGGGCTAAGAGGGGTTTGGAGAAAGGGCTGGTGGGGGGATGGGGAGTGACTGCTAAAGGGTACTGGGTTTTTGGAAGACAAAGAAGTTCTAAATTAGATTCTGGTGATTATTGTACAATCTTGCTTATATACTAAAAAACATGGAATTTTATACTTTAAATGAGTAAATTGAATGGTATGTGAATTATATCTCAGTAAGGCTGCCAAAAAAGTCAGGTACAGATTTCTAGTTACTTACCATCTTTAATCTACCTAAAAACACTTCAATCAGAAGCAAAAATATTACTTAAAACATTAATTCCAAAACTGTTCTGGTTTTATAGAAGCATTAGGTTGTTGAAATTTTATTTTGGAATTAATTACTTACAGACACTGTTAGGGAATCTTGTATATCTTTATGACTCACTAACTGAACATTACCATCTTCATAATAATGAACCTATTAGAAAAAGAAATTATAGAGACCACATTACAGGAATCATCAAGATCTTCATAGCTTCAACAATCATATCAGTGCAAATGACTATCAATTTCCACTCTAAACCTAGACTTTTCTGCTGAGCTCCTGACCTTTCAAACCCCAGTGAAACTTTCTGCTCTCCGTCTAGTGAGGAAACAAATTTGCAGTTCATGCGTTTACTCAGGCAAGCCCTCCACCAACCTGACTACTGGACGTTTTTACCTCATAGATATTCTACTGATATCTAAACTCAAGATATCCAAAATTGAGCTCACAATATTCCCTCCCAAATGTTGTTCCTCTTTTGTGCGTTTCCACCAACCATTTAATTCCTCGAATTCAGACACGAATTTATTCAATAAACATTAACTGAGTGATTACTATATATGTCTGCTACTACAGAAAGTTCTAGGGACGCACAGCTTTTAAAAAAAGAGAGTCCCTGGCCTTATATTCCAACACAACACAGTAAGAGTTATGTACAAAGTCTTGAGACTATGAGATTTAAAGAAGGATTTCAGAAAAGAGGCAACAATACTTGCATTTAGCAATATGAGTATGACAACAATTAAACCAGGGAAAGTAAGGCAACTGAACTTAGAGAACAGCATTCTTTAGAAAGGCTTGGAGATACTTATAGCTGGCGTGTGTGTGAGATTGGAGAGGGAGAAGAGTGGCTAGAGAAATAAATAGAGAAAGACAAGTCAACTTTGGGCGTTGTATGCCATGCAAATATGTCTGGACTATCTAGTAGGTTAGAGTGGTCTTAAGTAAGAAAGTAATATATCTAGATTTACATTTTTAAAAATTATCTTTGCGATGGTGGCAATGTGAAAAATAGATGAGGGGATGGCAAAGGGTCCAGTAACTCAACAAAATAACAATTATATGTTAGGCAACATGCTAACTGATGAAGATAGAACCGTGAGCTAGACAATTCCAGCTCTCAACAAGCTTTGGCTCAACAGAGGCTTAGAGGCTTCATTTTAGAAATTATCCAGGTGAAAGCTACTGAGGCCTAACTATCGGCCTCATTGGTCATCATTTATCAAGAATTTCATGTCTGGCTCTGTTCTAACCATTTTGCCCGTATCAACTAATCTTCAGACAATCATCTGAGCTTTCTATTGCTGTTTTCGTTTTTTGACTCATGAGGAAACAAGCAAAAATGGCTAAATTAAATGACTTCCGGGTGTCACACAACTAAGCGAACAGTGCTGGGATTCAAACCCAGGCAGTCTGCTTTCAAAATCCATGCTCTTAGCCTCTATTCTCTTGCCCTTAATGGACAGTTATACCGAGACATAAAAGCAATAGGATAAAGGTAAGAAATGTATAGTGGAGTCAAATGATAGAAGAGCAGTATCTGATTCATCTTTATTCCTTTATGGCTTTTAGCACAACACCTTTCATGGTAGTTAACAAATGTACTGAATAAGTAAGTGAACCAAGACAGAAAAAGTCATTTCCTTTAACTTGTTTAGTAATATTTATATTCAAATACTTGGCCTTAGTTATTAAAGGTTTTTCTATATAAACATTTGAGTTTACATTAAGAGTCAAAAAATTCAATTATGGTGGATTTCTTATAAGAAACCAAATAGGAGTACAGAAGATACTTAAAGGATATATGTCATATGTACATATATTAATATATACATATAATAAATAGGTATTTATAATCCAATACACATACATATACTAATATTAAACTTCACAATTCCACCTAATTCAGAAGACAGAACAGCACAACTCAAATTCAGAGGATGCTTGGATGAACAAACTGTATGATGAGAAGACCAAATGGTAGCATCTAATTTTAGCTGTGTTTTGAGAATCTGTAAGCTATCTTTGCAGATTTTTGATGACTGCAAGGTTATTTGAAAGATGAAATCAGCACTACTTGTTTTTCCCATTACCTCAAAACAAAGATCTAGAAAAGAAATGGTGATTGTGTACTAAGAAAATATAAACTTATGAATTAGTTGTTTCTCTGTTCAGAATCATCTCAAGATCAGTAAACAAATACTTTTTATTTCATACCTGAATTTTCAAGATGCCAACCACTTGAGTGGTTGAAGGAGTGATTGTAAACTTCCACTCTGACCTCCAACGACCATTCCTTAAAAATAAAAACAGCAGCTGTAAATAAGGTAGGGAAAATAATTTGAATAAATTTTAAGTTCCAGATTTAAATGTAGTGCTACAGCACGAGAGTAAGTGGGAAGGACACCGGATATTCATTTTTTAATCACTGAAATATTTAAAAGAATCAAAGGGTTAAGTTCAGTTATGAGCTATATTTAATCTTCATCCTATTGATAAAAAAGGGCCTATATAATGGATGGAACTAAAGAATTCTAAAGCTAAGGCTTAAAATACAGTTCAAAACTAAATAATATAAACTACTTTTGGAGAAAATCTTAAGCTACTTCTTCACAACCAACACACTTGCGCTTTAATTAAGAATAAACTGAGTAAATAGGTGAAAGGGAATAGGAGATACAGGCTTCCAGTTATGAAATTAATAAGTAAAGAGGATAAAAAGATAGGAAGAGGGAATATAGTCAAAAGTATTGTAATAAGGTATGATGACAGATGGCAGTTTTACTTTTGGTGAGCACAGCATAACTATAAACTCATTGAATCATTACATTGTATACCTTAAACTAATGTGACCTTGTGTGTCAAGTATACTTCAATTAGAAAAAAAAAAGAATAAACTGAATAAATGTTCGGATCATCAGGGGCTTTCACAAATACAGTCAATGCAGTCTGACATTCAGTGAACCAAATAATTTTTAAAAAGAATGGACAGAAATACAACATTTCAAGGTTCTGATATTTAGATTATATAAGGAGTTGTACGAGTCAATTTTTTTTTTCTTTTCCCGTTTTAGGATTAAATTTCCACATAAAAGGTATAACCTCTTCTCACTTCTCAAAGGGACTTTTCAGGGGCATCTAGTGGCTCAGTCAGTTGAGCATCTGACTTTGGCTCAAGTCATGACCTCGCAGTTCATGAATTTGAGCCCCATGTCTGGCTCTCTGCTGTCAGTCTGTCAGCATGGAGCCTTGCTTTGGATGCTGTGTCTCCCTCTTTCTGCTCCTCCCCCACTTGCGCTCTCCCAAAAATAAATAAATATTTAAAAAAACACAACTTTTGGCATACAAATTAACAACATTAATGGTAGGAAATTGTGACATCACAAACAAGCAACGAGTATATTGTTAACTCATTTTTGTCTCCCAGATAATGAATTTTATCCTGTTTTTTTCTGCCTTTTCGCAGCAACCCTTCCTTCTACCTCTATTTGCTTTTTGAATACTAAAGACATATTATAAAATGCAAACTGATACCTGTTAGGTTTTTCTGAACAGTACCATGTATTTCTAAAATAGCCATAGAGCTAATGGATTCACTATACTGGCTTTGCTATAAAATTACTTCTGGGATCCTTACAGTATTCTTGCAATCTACCCAATCATGAAAATCCATAGAATGAGAGTACTCTCATAGCTACAGTTAACACTTAACATCTGAAAAGTGCTATTATTAGAACAATGTTTCTGATCTACAAAACAAAAGAGAATTTTATACCATGTCTTGATGTTGAATGATATCCAAAATTATCTATAAGTAGCTCATTTGGAAAAAGAACCTAGGTCTATTTATTTTTTATTTCATGATTCCAAAAGAAGTTACAGTATTCCTTTTATTTAGGTATTAGGACTGAGTAGTAGTGAGTTCTAAGCACATACATTTCAGATTTATTATGCCCACATGCATATATCAACACTGACTGCAAAAAGAAAAAAGTAATTCCAAATCAGGTAATGGTAACAATTTAAGAACTATTTCAAAAGATCCTTCCAAAGGCATTACTACCATATAGTAATGGTAAGTGATGCTCAGTAGATGGTACCCTTTTATCAATGGAGTACATACTTGAGATGTCCTAGACTTTATATTCTTCCCTTCTCTTTTATTAACACTGTAATTAATAAATGTGTTTTTATTCAACAAACATTTATTAGGCCTCCAAAAAACTGCTAACCATTAGGGAAACAGTAGAGACCAAGAAGAGAATGTACTAGTGAAATCTAAGAAACGTCCATGATTAATACCTTTCAAGTTTTATTCCATCTGTATTTTAGGCAAACTGAAGTATATTTCTTTGTAACAAACTATTTAAGATTTTAGTGAGATTATTGTGGTATGTCATGTTTAACACTTTGGAATGTCATTTAAAATTTATCTTTTCTAAAAAGTGGAAGTAAGTTTTAACTTCAATGATACAATGTTCATAGTGGTAGTATGGGAAAAAAATTCACATTTTTGTGAAGCAAATTCGTGAGAATAGAAAAGTCAAGAACAAACATCATCTTCATTTTACAGATGCTAACGCTCAAGTTCTATTTTTGAAAACTGATGAGTAAATTCACTATAACATCTCCAATACATTTTAAAGTAAAACTTAGTAATAAGAATTTTCCTTTAATAGTTCAACCTCAGTAAGATTGATTTTTGGATATATATCTTAGCACAAATACAATAAATTAATAATGATTTTGTGAAGATTTATTTCTTTAGGATATTGGTAGGTTACTGCTACAAGTTTTTATGCCTAAAATGGAGACACTACATTTATATTAAGTTCATAAAAGTAACTTTGTACACCAGAATCTTTAGGGAATTGAAGCTTGTCATAAAGGCATATGTTTACAGATGGAATTGATTTTCCTTCAGTGATAATGGATCTGCATTCCTCCAAATGTTCTTGGTTAACCTTGTAGCCTTGCATTTATTTCTAAGATGGTTAAACAGTGGAGCAATCTTGGGCCATGGACCAAATCAGTCCATAGGGGTTACTGATACCTCTTACTCTACCCTCAAGAGCACAACCAACTTAGGTAACAAGTCAAATATTATGACTATACTTACTCTGATGATCTTAGCATGTATTAACAAAACAGGAGATTAAAGGTAAACACTTTACTCAATTCTGAGTTTATGAAGTCTTGCTGAGCCTCAGAATTTTATTAAAAGAGGGATCTCAGAAACAGTCTTGTCCAAAAAATAAAAAAGCCCAACAATATGTCAAAGGTCCAAGATTAATAGGGAAAGTCATTGCTTTAGGGAACTGGGCTTTTATAAGAATTAATCAACAATATAATTTGATCACAAAATTATAATCTAGTTAAAACGAAATTATGATTATAATCTGCCTCATTGTATAAAACATGTCCTCACTTCCTTACATTGGCCAACCAAGCACACTAAGCAATCTACATGAAAACATCTACTTCAGAGCCCCCAAAGTTCACCAGAAAAATCACTCTTCTTTCCTTTATGATCACCTCTGTCTTCCTCTCCCATAGAAATCTCACTCAGGAACAATTCCTTCTCAGAATGAGCATATGGGCTTGCCAACTGGTCTGCTCACAGCCACAAATGTTCTCTGAGGATGCTGCTTGCAAGTCTCTAAAAACACTCAATGTAATCCCACGCTCTTTTCACAGAGTGTCAATGGATTTACTGCTACCTTTAAATAAGTATGCAGATTATGAAGCAAATACCTTTCTTATATGAAAAGGCTGAAGTTTCATGTTTAGATTACACTTAGTCAATTATAAACAAATAAGGTATAGGTCCAACTAATAAAGCAAGGACTACAAAGAATATAAACAATGTCAAAATTCCCAAAACACAGAATTGTCACTTACCAAAAGTTTTTTGCTTGGAACTGATGGCTTTCTATGCATGCAATAATGGTTTGCTGTCCATCTATTTTTTTACCATATACCTTAATGGCAAAAAAAAAAAAAAATAAAATAAAATAAAAAGAAGAGTGAATTCAGGGCCACAGAATGTTCAGCTTTAAACATCTATAAAAAAAAATTGTGTATCACTTTGATAGGAACATATAAAAGAATACCAAGTAGGTCACTATTTTAACATAGTTGCTAGAAAAACAAGTACTCTAACACATACACCTATAATCGCAAATTCTTAGTGAATCATGAAAGAGCTCAAAATTTATTTATTTACATTAAATGTTTATTTATTCTGAGAGAGAGTACAAGTGAGGGAGGGGCAGAGAGAGGGGGGACAGTGGATCTGAAGTGGGCTCTGCATCAACAGCAGCGAGCCCAATGTGGAGCCTGAACTCACAAATCATGACATTATGACCTGAGCTGAAGTTGGATGCTTAATCGACTGAGCCACCCAAATGTCCCAAGAGCTCAAAATTTATGAAATAGGGTTGCTGGGCGGCTCAGTCGGTTAAGCATCCAACTTCGGCTCAGGTCATGATCTCGCAGTCCATGAGTTCGAGCCCCGTGTCGGGCCCTGTGCTGACAGCTCAGAGCCTGGAGCCCGCTTCAGATTCTGTGTCTCCCTCTCTCTGTCCCTACCCTGCTCATGCTCTGTCTCTCTCTGTCTCAAAAATAAATAAACATTAAAAAAAAATTTTTTTTAAATTATGAAATAAAACTCATTATTACACTCTAAAATATTCACAAACATCCTAGACATAGCAAACTTTTCATTCCAAAAACAGGTATCACATGGACAGTTTATTTTAAATGTATAGATACCAATTTGGCTGTTTACACACAAATAAAAATTGGATCTACATTGTGATTATCATCTTTGTTTCCTTTACGATCTTAGGGGTTGCCATTTCTTTCGTCATTTTACAAAGTATGAGGACAGAGCTGAGAAAGTTAATTTACGTAGAGATGAGAAAGGTCATTAATAGAATGCCTGTGATAATATGATGACGTCATTTCACCTCTTGCTTACTGCCTCAAAAGTAATGGATACTTTTGTGTCTTTCAATCCTCCTAGAACAAATAAGATTGTCATACTCAACCTAGCGATCTATTCTTGAGTTATTCCTCCAAAATAATTCTAATCAACAAGGTTATAATTCAAAGAATTTGTAAAGTATTTTTGGTTATGTTGCAATTTTTCCTCAAGTAATTACTGAGAGCTAGATACTTAATGGGACCATATGAATTTCTGTCCTACCCAGAAAACTTCTGAGAGTGAAATGGGATACTACTGGTAATATTAATAATTATGTTGGGAAAACAAGTATAAACAAGGATATGGTAACCTTAGGTTCCAGAGGTAGGCAGAGGCCAGGTCCACAGGGCTACAAAAGTTTGGACTCTGTTCAGAAGCCTGGATTCTATCCTAAGTGTAACTAACGGAAAAACCTTTGAATGATCTCAAGCATGGGATTTTCATGATCTGATCTGAATTTCAGAAGATCACTCAGGCTATGGAAAGGATCAAAGAAACACAAACTCTGGGGACATGAAAAGACTATTTGGATACAATCTTATGAGAAAAAGAAAAGAAAAAGCATTCCTAGATACTATCATAGTTTATCCTGAAAATATAAAAATAGGTTAAACCTATGAAAGAACAACATTAAAAAAAAAAAAAACTTGATTATAAAACATGCAGGGACATGACTCCACTTCCAAATAACTTTATTTCTTCTAAGAGCTTATAACTTAATGAAAAAAAAGTCAGATGTAAAGTTAGTGAGATGAGTTGTGAACAAGAGATTAAAGAATCTTATCAAGCTCTAATCAATGCAGGACAATTCTTACATGGATTTAATTCAAGGTACAACCATTTTTCCATTTTAGGCAATCATAATATATTTACTATTTAGAGTTTCTTGAAAAAATATTCTTAGAAATATTTACTTCAAGGAAAAAAATGGCAAGTTATAAAATACCAGTTCTGTAAACTATTACAGATTTCAGGAGACCATAAAAACATTTTCATATTTACGTAAGACAGAAGAAAAAATATGCTTATCGATGACTTACAGTGCAGACCCCATTTGGATAATGTTCTTTTACATAAGCTCGCAGAGCAGTTTCTACTGAAGTTCTCCATGATTCAACTGCATTTTCTGCTTCATATGGTCTTGGATCAGTCGCTTCCTTTCTTAAGTGATCAAATTTGAAACAGATTCTGTTTTTGGGATCCAAAAACTTTCCATTTCCCAAGTCGCCATGTTCTGTTATCAATACCTTTAATGATGCAATGAATTTTGGAAAAAAAAAGTATTTAAAACAGCATTTAAGTACTAATATATATTAATATATATTCACTTAAACTTTGTCCTTAACATGGTAAAATAATTCTACTCCAAGCAACGGATTTAACTATATGGCACAACTATAGTAATTCAAATGAGGCTATTCTCATTCAGCTTAGATTAGTGGATCTGACTTTCTCCCAGTATAACTTCTGGCTACCTGGTGAAAATAATGCATCTTTTAATAAACTACTGGAGTTTTGTGGGTTTTTTTGAGAACTATAAACAGTTTATTATTTCTGTACTCAGTTTCCAGTCCACAAAACTAGGAAAATGGTAATAACCTCCAATGAGAATGGTTACAAGAATAGCTTTAACGCTGACATAATGCTCTTCAGTGTGTCCTACATTGTTCCTGGGCCCCAAATCTCATCTACTGTGAAGTGCCTGCTTATTTTTATAATCTATTCATTGACAGCTGTTTTCAACAGACTTCCAAATTTTTAAACATGTAACTTATTCATTTATGTATATTTAAATTGTACATGCATAAATCTGATATTCTGTGCTTTATTTTAAAAGTTTCCCTCTTTTTCTTCCCTCCCAACTCTCCCAATCTTTGATTCCTTACCTATGTCAGGACTTCCCCCTCCCTCTGATAACAAATCATGTAAACATAGGATGTATTCTTCTAAATTTTTTTCAGTCCTATAATCCTACATAGATAAATACACATCTATTTATACATACACACATATACCCGGTTTTTTGGGGTCACTGTTTCACAAGAATGGAATGAAAATGTGCACATGCACACACATTTTTCTGCCTCTGGCTTTTTTCAACATCAACATTATACTTAGAGAAATCCTTCAAAGTCAACTGGTAAACCTCTTATTCTTTTTAATGGCTGCATAAATGTCCCATAATGTAAATATAACATAATTTATTCTGCCATTCCTTTACTGATGGAACATCTCTTTATTTTCTGGCTGTTTTTCTTTTGAGGGGGGGAGGAATAGGTACATTAAAACTTTTAAGTATTTTTGTACATAAATTTTAACATACTAATGTTTTTATTTCCATTAAAGGCTTCTACATCTCTTAAATAGATTTCCAGCAGTGGAGACAGTAGGTAAAGGGTCTATATGTTTTTAATTCTTCCAAAAAATGGTTGTGACAATCCACATTTTTATGAACAGTATATAAGATGTACTTCCTTTCACATTACCATCAATAGGCATACAATTCTTTATTCAGTCTAACAGGTATAAAATTTCTCATTACTTTAATTGTATTTCTCTGACTACTCATAGATCTAAATTTCTTTTCATGTGTGGGCCATTTGCTCTTCTGTGAACAAATATTCTTTAATATTTTTCATCTGAGTTGTTTTTTGTCTTATAAATTTACGAGTCCTTTGTTTAAGGTATCTGTTTCATTTTATGGTTAAAATAATTATTATGTAGCAAAATGTCCATCTTTTCTTCTATAGTTTCTGGGTTTCCAGACTTTAAGACAGTCTTCCCTGCCTTAATATTGTACAGGTAGACTCTTTTCTCTTAAAATTTTAATCATTTTACAAATTTTTAATCTACCTGAAATTTATTTCTGTACATTGTGAGACAGAGGTTCAACTTTCTTCTTGACAGAAACCAGTTGTGTCAATTTTTTACTTTTTGTCTGTCTAAATTATGATCTTGTCATGTAAAAAAATTTTCATATATTCTGGGACTAAATTCTGGTTCTATATGCTGCTGTATTGATCTGTTTATCTACTTTATACAATACCATTCTGATTTGACTTTACATTGGTTATAAAGCATCTTCTGCTATCTAGAAATTCTCTTATCTATTCTTATTGTTCTTACATTTTCCTTGTTTTTTTCCCAAGCATGTATTTTTTTCACATAAATCATGAACATTTTGACCAATTAAAAAAACTATTAGGATTCTAATCAAATTACATTAAATTCACATTTTAATTTTTAAGTAATTTAACTTTCTATTTCAAAATGGAATGTGGTGTTGCCTTCCCATTGTTCATCACAACCTGTTTTGTGTTTTGTTTTTTAAATTTTTTCTTTAACGTTTTTATTTATTTTTGAGACAGAGAGAGACAGAGCATGTATGAGCAGGGGAGGAGCAGAGAGAGAGGGAGACACAGAATCCAAAGCAGGCTCCAGGCTCTGAGCTGTCAGCACAGAGCCTGACGCGGGGCTTGAACCCACAGACCGTGAGATCATGACCTGAGCCGAAGTCGGATGCTCAACCGACTGAGCCACCCAGGCGCCCCCTCACCTGTTTTGTGTTTTAAGAAGATAACCACAATTGTCTTCACAATCTTTTGCCTTTCATATTAAAACTATTCCTAGGTTAATGCACAGTTTTACCATTTAAAACGGAATTCCTCCCCCTCCAACCATTTCTAGTGTAAAGTACTCATTTGGCACAATAGAGAACAGCTAATGAGTTTTGTATACTTACCTTAAATTCAGCCATCCCACAAAATTTTTTTAAGTCTAGCAGTTTCTTTTGATTGGGAGGTTAGTTATATAAATCATGCCACCTAAGAGTTTTCTTTTCCTTCCTAAAGCTTTAAAAGCTCTCATTCTCCTGTCTTATTTGCCATACCTCCATTTATGTTAGATAATAGTGATAAGCAAACCTGGCAAATTGTCTATTTTAACTAAAATTATTTTATTGTTTGTAGTCTATGATATTTACTGTGATTTTTGTAAAAAGTCTACTCTATTTAAGAGGTTTTATTCTATCCCCATGTAACTTAGAGTTTTTGTAATGAGAACTAGCAAATTCCTTTTCACTGTCTAGTGATACATCATAAAATTTTTTTCTTTGATTTGTTTAATAGAGAAGACCAATATATTGTCTGGCATGGAACCACTCATGCATTTTTGTAATAAATTCTATTTAGTCTTCATATTTCATTTTTTAATATATTTCTGAAGTCTATTTGTTAATATCTATTTAAAGTTTTTAAATCTACGATCATATGTGAGATTAGTGTAGTTTGCTTTTTTTGTTTTACCTTTACTAGGTTTAAGTATTAATAGTACGCTAAGTTCATAAATGAGTTTGGGAGCTATCCAACATTTTGAAAAGGTGGATTCCCTGGACCCAGCAAATATTCTTCTAGGGATTTATCTTAAGAAAATAATAGTCAATGTGCCCAGAGGTACAAAGATGTACAATAACTTTGTTTACCGTTAAAGAAAAAGAAAGAAAAAACAAAAACAAAAACAAAAACCCAACATTTCCCAAGGGAAAAGCAAATTTAGGAGATTCATAAAATGAAACACTACACAGCTTCATATATGTGTACACACATGCCTGTCTATACACATATGCTTGTTTTCTGTGCAGTTACAAGTCATCTTCTGTCTACACTTTCCCTGTAAATACAAGACTACATACTACATAATGAATAACGCCAAAAGCAAGCTTTGACATAACGAGCCACTTAGAATTGTTACAACTCTCATGTTCTACCTACCAGTTCCTTCTGTATATTGTTTTACATAAATTGTGCTTCACAAAAGCACAATATGAATTAATACAATCATTGTTCGATTATTTGTAACTCTAAACCAAAAAAACCCCAAAAAACAAAAAACAAAACTAGTGACCTTTGGTAGCTTTTCTTAGCAATTCTAGCTTTCACTTTGGAAAGAAAAGATTTAATAATTACTAAATGCTAAGTTACTCACATGAAGAACTGTAGAATTCCAGAGCAACCAAAATATGATATAAATCTTACTAATATATATTCTAGATTTTGGATTAATATAGGATTGATTTTTTTTCCTATAAAAAACAAGAAAGTAGATTTAAAGCAATTATTTTCTAAAATCTCAAAAGAATTACATTTGAACACTTCTAAAAGGGACTTTCTGCTAAATAGTATTATTGGTCTCAACAAAAGAAACCAAATTTTCAATTACTTTGCCCATAAGTGGCTATGATTAAAATGAACACTTTTTAATCTTTACACATACCATTTCACAATTCTTATGGAATACATTAACCATTATAAATGAAACAAAGAATAGTCAGATCCTGTGTTCATATGAAACATACCTGATCTTCATAACCTTCAATTTTTACTGGAGTAAACTGGTCCAAATTATACTGTGCAAATGCACTAAAAAAGAAAAAGGCCAATTATTCAAAGTTACAAACTTACCACTCTTAAAATATCATGAACAATTCACTTGTCAATAAATCTCCTGCACTACATATGGCAAGTTAAAAAAAATTGTAATTCTCCATTATTGATCTTATATTAACTAAAATTATTATACAGATATGGCTACTTTTAAAACTGATGAATAATACCCAACCTTCAATGTTTAGCAAAAGAAAATTAAATCAGTAAATATAATTTGACTTTTCACTCAAAACCTTGAAAGTAAAGGTTAGCCATCTACATATCTAATTATTCAAGTATATATTTAGTACAAAATATACCAGGAAACAGAGCAGGTGCTAGGAGAGATGCAAAGAGTAATCAGACAGATCCTCTGATCAAAGGACTTACAGTTGAATAAGAGATGATAGATAAACATAACCATAACACAAAGTAGAAAGTACTATAAGACAATGGCCAATAAAGAAGCATCAAGGAGAATTATTTATTTTAATTTAATTTAAATTTAAATTTAAGTTTTATTTTATTTATGAGAGAGAGAAAGAGAAGGTGCAAGTGAGCGAGGGTCAGAGAGAATCCCACGCAGGCTCCACACTGAGAATGAGGCTGGAGCTCACGCGTTTGCAGGGCTCCAACTAACGAACTGTGAAATCATGACCTGAGCTGAAATCAGCCTCTTAACCAACTGAGCCATCCAGGTACTCCAAGGAGAATACATATTTTTAAAAACTATATTCCATGAAGGCAAGAATAAGAAGAGAAGTAGGGGTGATTTCATTAGAAATCTGACAATGAGAAATGGCCTTGAAATAATGGATAGAGTATTCCATTTAGAGAGACCAGGATAAACAAAACACATGAGAAGATAGGTTAGGTTCACACCATAGGAAGCACCAAGCTCAAGGCCTGACACATAGCATTGTGTTCAATTATATTTACTAAATTAAACTGAAAGGCCCTGGTTGATAGAATAATTACTTCATTTGGGAGGCAAAGCAGAATCACAGAAACTTTTTGAGAAGGAAGAACCTAACTACCTCTAGAGAAGATTAATCTGGTAGCAGTGTGGATGACAACTGGACAGTGGAGCAACTAGAGCCAAAAAAAAAAAAAAAAAAAGGCAGTTAGGTTGTTATTAGGCAAATGTCCATGTTAGAACTGCTGAAGAGTCTGAACTAGGAAATGGTGATAAGTTGGATTTGAGAATAAAACCTCTCTATTCTATGAGTAATACTAAATTACATATTTATGTGATATATTTATAGGAAAGCTTTTCATAGTACAAAAAATTATCTAGAAAATAAGTAAGGATCATATATATAACCTGGGAATTTTTTCTCCACTTAACAGAAAAGATATTGAGTATTTTAAAATTTGGAAATACATCTCTAAACCTATTCTACCTGGAAGATTTTCTAGATGGCAAGACATCCACTGAACTTTGAGGTATTAGCTACTGAGTCTCCTCTAGAAAGGAATGTTTGGTTGAGCAAAGCACTACTGATAAATTAGCAGACTAGCAAATGCAAAATCTAGCAAAGTAGAATTAAATTACTAGCTGTCAAATTCCTGACACTGAATGTTCAAAAAAGATGGGGGGGGGGGGCGGTGTACACATAGAAATGCATGATGTGGGAGCAGGGAGGAAGGGTAGTACTCACTTCTGATCTTAATTCATTAAAACTATAATTTTCCTAAGAATAGCTTCAACATAGCCAGGCAGTTACTACCCTTTAAGTGAATTGATCTCAAAAGTATGTTTGAGATGAAAAAAATAAAAAAAGTTTCTAGATCACTTAGATATTAGGATTCACTTTCCAGTGAAAGACATATTTAAATAATATATGTAGATAGTAATTTGATTCTAGGCCCTTTACTGCCCATAATACCAAACCCCATCCATACATCACTTGGGAGTGAGGAATAATGCGGAAATCCGAAAAGGAGACTATGAGTTTAAAATAGGTAAATTTTTTTCTTAAATGCTCAAAGCAAATTAAATAGGTGACAGTTACATGGTATTGTGGGAAAGGTACTCACTAACCTAGGACTCAGAATACATAATACCTAGGTTTTGTCCAAACCCTGTTATTAGCTAGCATGGGGCCCACTTACCTTATCTATAAAAAGAAGGGTTTGGACTAGATGACTTCTAGAGTCCCTTCCAATTCAGAAAACTTACTCCATCCACCCAGTCATCATATACTCACCCACCCCTCCACCCAGGCAAATATCTACATGTTAAATCCTCTATTAGATACAATGAAAACGTGATTTCTCTGCTCTTATAGAGTTCTGTAGCCCAATCATCCATTTCTAAATACTTGTTCCTGTATTTAGATTTTTACACCCATTAATGTTAGTCCTGCACCAGTCACACATTATACTTTTCACTAGGTGTCTCTCTCAGTTTAGCCACTTTATTTCCCTATTTACTATTCAAACCCTGTATATCATTTAAATTCAGCTCAAAGCCACTTCTAAATAGAAATTAAAAGTTCCTTCCTTTGGGCTCCAAAAGCTTTTGATACACCCTATTATGATAATATTTTATTTCATTTGGCCTGATACTAAACATTTCTGACTCCCCATTAGAAAATCCCTAAGAGGCTTATTTATCTCATTATCACAGTGAAGTCTGGCATTCATAGGTCAGTTGAATAAAAGGTCTTTCTGGACATTTAAAAGTTAGACTTGAGAGTACCAACTCTCTGGTACTCTCCATCCTATGAAACATACTGAATTTGTGCCCACAGTAAAAATATCCCATTAAAACCACTCAAGAATAATAGCCATGTTTTTCCCCTTACAAAAAGATAGGAAGAGGGGGAAAAAAGATTAAAAGAGTTAAAGCAGCAGGGAAAAGGTAAAAGAAAAAAGAAGTACATATATGTACGAAAGAGAAGTACCTGAACAAAAGAAATTCAGTATCAAAGATCACAAGTCGCAAGAAATGCGACTACAGCTATGCACTTACTCTGGTGAAACTGCCACCAGCACACGCTCTAAATGTTTTTACCATGCCTTGCAAGCTTTGGTTACGTAGTTCTGGACAGCCTCAATGATCGGTGATAAAGTTTCCTCAGAAATTTGGAGGTATCGTAAAAGTAATTCAGACCAAGTTTAGTGAATAATGAGAATAATACTATTTTGGCTTGAAAATTATTTCCTATAGAGGACACTGACCAATGATTTAAGGCATATTTCTCATTTCACAAATACAGATGTCTACCAAATGAACTCGAATAGTTTTGAGAAATTTAGTATGAAGAATACTACTGAAGTCAACAACAAAAAAATCACAATATTTTCTCTAAGTGTTCATCTAGCTAGTAATCACTTAATAGTATAACTACATACAAGACAATTTGAACTTTCTCCTTAAGGTTTTGATGCCTTTTCTTGGTATCATATCATAAACATCTTATTTTATCATTAGTTACTGATTTCTTCAGACTCGTTTCCTTAGAATATCAGAATATCAGGTATTTCCATGTATACACATCATGAAATGTGGACTACAACTGTCCCCAAAATGTGTTTCATAATAAAAGAGATATGCAGCTCACATTCTAATTTCTTTTTAGAACAAGTATAATTTATTTAATTTAAATGTAAAAACATCATCAGATAAGTACTTCTTTGGACAAATACAATTTCAATACTGTTCATCATTGAGTCAAATGTGACTATTTCACACCACTTATATAATTATGAATATTTCTTTGACCTTCATTAAACTTTATTCTGCTGGGGAAAAACTCTTGTTCTTTCAACAAATCAAGTTTGTTTTCTTAACTAAAAACAAAACAAAATCCACTAATTCTTGCACCTACATGAAATAACCCACATATTTATTTACCACAGAGAACTCAGAGGAATAGTTTACTTTGAAAGTATTGCTGTTAGAAGTTATAAATGCTGTACATTTTCTTTACTTCCGTAAGATTTTTGTCAACACGGCACATGCGACTATAAAGAAAATTCATTTTATTTAAATATACAAATAATTTAAATAGGGTTTAAAAAACTTAGGAATGAGCAGCCATTCACTCAGAAGCTAATAACTAAAGTCAAAGATATAGAGTAAATCGATTTCTATAAAGCACTTTAAATATAATAATTAAGAGGAGTGGAAACAATCCAAATGTCCACTGACAGATGAATAGATAAACAAAATGTGGTTTATAAACTCACCATTAAAAAGAAAAATTCTGACATGTGCTACAACATGGAAGAACCCTGAAGACATTATGCTTAGTACACTAAACCTGCTACAAAACAACAAATAATGTATGATTCCACTTATATGGGGTACCTAGTGAGGTCAAATTCATAGAGACAGAAAACAGAATGGTGGTTGTCAGGGGACTGAGGGAAGGGGAGAATGAGAAATTATTGTTTAATGGGTATGGACTTTTAGTTTGGGAAAATTTAAAAAGTTCTGGAGATGGACAGTGGTGACAATTACACAATGTGAATGCAATCAGTGCCAAAGACCCACATTCCTAAAAATCATTAAAATGGCAAACTTTATATTATGTACATTTTCTCAGAATAGAAAGTAATAAATACGGTGAAATAGGTAAAGAGGATTAAGAACACACTTATTGTATGGCACAAAAACAGACACTCAGATCAATGGAACAGAATAGAGAACCCAGGAATGGATGAATGGCCAACTAATCTTTAACAAAGCAGGAAAGAATATCCAATAGAATAAAGACAGCCTCTTCAGCAAGTGGTGCTGGGAAACCTGGACAGTGACATGCAGAAAAATGAACTGGACCACTTTCTTACACCATACACAAAAATGAACTCAAAATGGATGAAACACCTAAATGTAAAACAGACAGTCATCAAAATCCTGAGGGTAAAGCAGGCAAAAACCTCTTTGATCTTGGCCGCAGCAACCTCTTAATACATCTCCAAAGGCAAGGGAAACAAAAGCAAAAATGAACTATTGGGACCTCATAAAAATAAAAACTGCACAGAGAAGGAAGCAATCAGCAAAATTAAAAGGCAACCGACAGAATGGGAGAAGATATCTGCACACCACATATCAATCAGATAAAGGGTTAGTATCCAAAATCTATAAAGAACTTATCAAACTCAACACCCAAAAAACCAATAATCCAGTGAAGAAATAGGCAAAAGACATGAATAGGCACTTCTCTAAAGAAGACATCCAGATGGCCAACTGTCACATGAAAAAATGCTCAACATCACTCATCATCAAGGAAATACAAATCAAAACCACAATGAGATAACCACCTCACACCTGTCAGAATGGCTAACATTAACAACTCAGGCAACAACAGATGTTGCTGAGGGTGCAGAGACAGAGGATCTCTTTTGCACTGCTGGTGGGAATGCAAGCTGGTGCGGCTGCTCTGGAAAACCGTATGGAGGTTCCTCAAAAAATTAAAAACAGAACTATCCTATGACCCAGCACTACTAGGTATTTATCCAAGGGATACAGGTATGCTGTTTTGAAGGGGCACATGCACCCCAACATTTATAGCAGCACTATCAACAATAGCCAAAGTATGGAAAGAGCCCAAATGTCCATTGATGGTTGAATGGATAAAGATGTGGTATATATATACAATGGAGTATTACTTGGCAATCAAAAAGAATGAAATCTTGCCATTTACAACTATGCTTACGCTAAGCGAAATTAGTCAGAGAGGAACAAATATCATATGACTTCACTCATATGAGGACTTTAAGACAGATGAACACAAGGGAAGGGAAGCAAAAGTAATATAAAGACAGGGAGGGGGACAAAACATAAGAGACTCTTAAATATAGAGAACAGAGGATTGCTAGAGGGAGGGGTTGTGAGAGGGGGGATGGGCTGGATGGGTAAGGGGCATTAAGGAATCTACTCCTGAAATCATTGTTGCACTATATGCTAACTAATGTGGATGTAAATAAAAAAAATAAAAAATAAATTAAAAAAAAAAGAATACACTTACTGTAATGAGTACTAAGTAATTTACAGAATTGCTGAATCCTATATCGGACACCTAAAACTAATGTAACACTGTATGTTCATTATATTGGGATTAAAAACAGATAAATAAACATTGCTATTAAAAAAACCAGGAAATTAAATCAAAAGCAAAATCAGAAATGCCTAGAAGTCTGTTGAACCTCCACCTTCATTAGGGTTAACTGTAAAGGACAGATTTTTGATAAAGCTTTGAAACATTACAAAAACAGAATAAGAGCAAATTCCCCCCACTGGTAGAATACTAGGATTAAAAAAGGTGCCTGAGTGGACACTGAACACTCTTTGTATGGCAGCTAAAAATCCATTTAATTTTATCATTTTCCAATGAATTATGGAGTTAGTGAGCCTAACATAGGAGATGGAGATGGGAATAGAGAAGAGAATCAATTATTTCTCTGAAATCCTAAGACAGTGTGGCAAGTCATGATTGTGGGCACTGGTCCAAAGATTATGTATTACGATTTAAACTGCCTAGTTATTTGAATTACTCACATATTTAGTAAATATTTATTTACTTAGTATGTGTCATGTACTATATTAGGTATTTATGGATAAAATAAATTCCTAATTCTCAAAAATCTATTAGGGTCAAACACATAGTAAAACCTGCATAAAAAAGCAATCACAATTTCAAAACTCTAAGTTTCTAAAATAATTTTATCCATTCTTGCAAATGCCAAAATGTAGTATATATGTAGAAGTATTTAAGCCACTACCAAACACTCAATGAACAGAAAATTTTATGTTATAATTGTGTCCCTATGTCCCTCTGCGATCAAAAATATTTCTCTTTTAGCTGAGTGCACACATATAATACATGTGTACATTTAAACTTTATGTACAAATATCTATTTCAGGAATTAGTGCTTAAAAACCACCTTTAAAACATTTTTTCTCATCATGTCACTTAGTTATGTTAATATGTAATACTTACTGAGCTGCTCCTTCCCTGAGAAGATTATCATTATTAAGCAGTAACCGAACATCTGCAAAACAAGTATTTTGTATTATATTATTATTTCCATATGCTTGAAATTTCTATATAATGAATGCAGATTACTTTAGTCATGTATCAACACTCCCCACTCTTCTCTTACCCCTAACATGTAAGCAAGATCAAAACTTCACTCTGATGACCAAAATAACCATAAAAACATACCATCATATTATTTTTTAAAAGATACTGGTTAGGAATAAGAGAATTAAATAAAAATACAGATTTCCAGGGATGCCTGGATGGCTCTGTTGGGTAAGTGTCCAAATCTTGATCTCAGCTCAGGTCTTGATCTCATAGTTGTGAGTTCAAGTCCTGTGTTGGGTTCTGCACTGGGCGTGAAGCCTACTTAAAATTAAAAAAAAAAAAAAAAAAAAATACAGATTTCCCCAGCTATCTAAAAGTTCACTCTGAGCCACTTGGCTTTTAACTGTTTTTACTAACTGAATGGAATCCAAGGAGGATTTTCACTTTTACCAAATTGTAATTGTCTCTCCACTTTACGCCATTTCAGTTTATGAAAGATTTCACATAATGCTCTACTTTCAGATAGCAGGTGAAACCTGTACATGTTATTTTATACCTTTAATAGCCAATGTAGGCACACTGTAATTTCCAAGGAAAGTGGAGATAAGCTCCACCAAAAAGATGGTCTGGTAAGATCTGCAGAAAATACACACATCTCAGTTTGATAACACCAGCATGAGTTTCAAATGAATCTGCTCCACAGAAAAGGGGATTAAGCAAGAAACAGCTTGTGAACAGAACACAGATGTAGACATTTCTGTCCTAAGACAGCTCATATTCAAACAACAGATGAAAGCATTTAGTTCAATATGGATAATTGCTTTATTTGATTTAGCAATCTCTTTTTTTTTAATTTTATTTTTTATTTTTTAAAATTTACATCCAAATTAGCATATAGTGAAGCAATCTCACTTTGGTTATTGATTCTTAGTTCTGTTCTAATTTTAGACTCAATTATTATGTAGACATTTGCCCACTCATCATTAAAACATAACTTTAAAAATAATACTTTTATTGGAAAACCCAAGCACTTTGTAAAACAATAAGGAAAAAAATCACATAATCTCACCAAAAAAAACCCAAAAAAACAAAAAACAAAAAAAATCTATTCTAATCCTGTTATATTTTCTTTATTTCCCTACACAGTTGGCTATTTCACACAGTTGCTATCATAAAGTACATACCACAATGTTACCCTAATCTTTTCATTAAATGAAAATAACACAACTAACCTAAGTATCTTCCATTAAGTAACTGGTTAAATATAATATAAGCACACTATATAGTTCTTATAAACAGTGCAAAATTGAGCAGCCATTAAAAATAATGTAGATGTGAAAAAAATGTAGATGTGTATTTATCAACATGAAATACATCCATAACATGATAAACAGGAAGCGGAAAATTCAGCATGTATAGTATTATCTTATTAATGTAATGTTATATATCTGTGTCTACACTAAGTGATATTAAGTATTTCATTCAAATGCTGGAGAATGAGAGGGTAGAGTTCTGGGTCATTTTTAGGTTCATTTTTATATTTTGGACATTTTAGAATGTCTATGGATCATTTTTACATAAATCATAAAGCTACTCCAAAAGAAAAAATACTGACTATTCATATGCCTCTTTTCAGTAGCAGGCCCTCATATAAAAAAAAAAATCTCGGGGCGCCTGGGTGGCGCAGTCGGTTAAGCATCCGACTTCAGCCAGGTCACGATCTCGCGGTCCATGAGTTCGAGCCCTGCGTCAGGCTCTGGGCTGATGGCTCGGAGCCTGGACCCTGTTTCCGATTCTGTGTCTCCCTCTCTCTCTGCCCCTCCCCCGTTCATGCTGTGTCTCTCTCTGTCCCAAAAATAAATAAAAAACGTTGAAAAAAAAAATAAAATAAAATAGATTTAAAAAAAAAAAATCTCTTTCACTAACCACTAAAATAATACTAATTTGATTTCTAAGTTAACTTATTTTAAACAATAGAAGCTACTGCCTAAAAATTATTTTAAAAAATACAGACATTTAAAATTATAGTTACTTCTGTCTCACAAAGCAAACTGAGGAGTTCTATTTGATAAATATGATGCTTTCATGTTCAATACTGAAAATATAATTATTAACAGTGGTACTGCATGGTAGTATATCTTTTCCAGTTCTAAATGTGAAAAAAAATTTTAAAGCAACATCTATTTGATCCAGTTAGCTTTACACTGGAAAAAAAAGTCCTGCTTTTATCATAAGGAAAGTACAGAAGAAAAAATAGAAAAAATTGAATAAAATCTACTCTTACAGAAAGGATTAGGCTGTGGTTCCAAGCCAGGCAACACACTGGACCCATGAAGTGGTGAGTACGAGGCTTAAAAAAAAAAAGAGCACCAGCCCAGATCTACCAAATCAGTATCTGACAATGAAGACCAGAAATTTATGTTTCAATGATTTTAGCAACACCAGACTAAGAAATAGTATTTGGTAACCACTAAACTAACAAGATTTTATGACCTGGCAATTCTAAAATTTGTCACTTCTCTTGGAATTATCATACTGGTGTTATCAAAAAAAAATAGCAATGAAAATAATCAAATTCATGACATTTTTCCCTCAAATATTTAATTCCTTTTTAATTCTAAAATACTCCTTATTTAAAACCTCTATAATATACTATGTCCTACTTTTATTCCATAGCTCACTCTCCACCCCAAGCCTACTGAATGGTTTATCCTTAATGCCCAAATTTACGGTGCCTCAACACAAAACTTACCAACGTCAATTTCCAATGAGACTTAGAAAAGCAATTTCTAGGACTCATACATTCTTTTAAAAAGGACCTTTCTGATTAAATCTGTAGGGCATTTATTCAAGGTAAGAACATTAAGTGAAAAACTTTCTATGAATTGTACAAGAGAATGGGGGCCACTGACTTTAGTGTAGTTTCACCATTATCAATTTAAGTTATATGCCAACTTTTGAACCTAAGGAAAGTAGAGGCTAACATCTTAAAACAGAAGTTAAACCCTATAGGAAGCAGAAATATTTCTGAAATCTCTCCCAAGTTCCCAATCCACTACTTGAGATTTTAGTTATCTTAAAAAGAATACAGAATACGGTATAGACTTGCCATTCTTTCTCTAAGTGTAGCTCAGTGGTTAAATTTTTAAGTGCATAAAAATTACCATATGTAATTGTATGCACTAAATTATGTATTATTATAGTTTTTGGATGATTTAAGGGATTTTCAATTTTTGCCTCATTTTTTGACTTTCAAACCTGATCTTTTTTGAGGTGAGATTCCATTATATCTTATACTATGAATGAAAATTAGTGATTAAACTTCTTTAAAAACATGTTTACATAGTTTACTCTGGAATAGAGTATTTTTAAAATAAAATTAAGAATCCTGGGCAAATTAGTTTAATTTAAGACAGTGAAGTCCAAATATTTTTAAATAGATACGGTAACTTATTCTTAAAATTGCTTAAGAAAAGTTTTGTAAGATCACTACAGGCCATTTTCCTGGTGACTTTTTCAACCATGTCATTCTTATTGTTAAAAAGGAGCTATTGTTACAGTTTTAATAGTAACCAGGACTGTTTAACAGTTTAAACTTCTGCTATGGGCGTATAATCATAAAAATGTTTGCCACTGTGGTTTAAAGAAGGGCATACTGTGAACTAATTTACAAGATATAAATTAAATAGTTTTTACATGTGCTCTCATCTTCTGAACATGGTAAAACGATGCTTTTTTCCTCTGTTTGTTCTGGCTGTTCATATTATTCTAGTAGGATTTTAATTTTTTTTTTTTTGATGTTATTTATTTTTGAGAGAAAGAGAGAGCACAAGCAGGGGAAGGTCAGAGAGAGAGGGAGACACAGAATCCGAAGCAGGCTCCAGGTTCTGAGCTGCCAGCACAGAGCCTGATGCAGGGCTCAAACCCATGAACTGCAAGATCATGACCTGAGCAGAAGTCAGATGCTCAACTGAGCCACCCAGGCGCCCCAATTTTTCTATAAAAGAAATACAAAACTGCATTTCACAATTTCAAAAAAGTAGTTAAAATTTTGTCTTTTTAAAAAATTAATATTACTCTCTTAAGGTTAACTTACTCAAACATAACTATCATATACATCATAAGTGTATTCTAACCATTACGAAATCCAGATTGACAAAAATTTTCATTGTAATTCAGAAAGCACATATTTTTCTACATACCCCACCCCACACACACCAGTTTTGTTATTTTGGTTATATAATTTATTCTTAAAAAAAAAAAAAAAGTGCTTGATATATCAAGCCTTAGTGTTATGAATTAAACACTCACCATTAAACACCTCATTAAATTCTCCAGGAGGGGCATGAATAATGAATTTTGCTGCTATACGCACCTAAAATAGAAATGAAGATATAAATGGTCCATGGCATAGGCCTCTGCTAAAATAATCAAAAAACACACACACACCCAAAATTATACTATTTCAAAGTTCTACTGAAAATGGCTTAAAAATTTTTAGATAGTGACTCTTCTTCAAACCAACTTTATTACTGTTTCAATTATTTAATATAATCACAATGTACAGGCTAAATGCAGATAAAATACATATTTAACGCATTTAAGGATTCAAAGCTACCTACCATATAAACATTTTCTTATAAGCAAATTCTTCTTTTAAAATAAAATGGAAAAAAGTGTCAATCGAGAAAAGTTGTATGTGTGAAGAAATAAGATGCATTTAGGTACAATAAAGAAAATAGATATACTATATTTATGTTTCTGTAAAATCACAAATTAGTAAAAAATATATAAAAGAAGAGGGGAAGAAAGGTCTAAATTCAAAATGTTTTTAACAGACCTGACTGAAGACATTTCATAAAAGCAAAACTTTGTATTTGCAGTAAACATGATTATTTAAAATAAAAAACCCTGAAGAATCTAAAACAATAATAATTTACATGTAAATTTAACAAAACATCTGCAGGACTAGTGTACTGAACACTACACAAAATACTAATGACAGAAATGAAAGAAGAGCTAAATAAATGGAGAGATATGTTCATGGATTGGAAGACCCAATAATGTGAAGATGACAATTTTTCCCAAACTAGTCTATAGATTCAATGGAGGCCCAATCAAAATCAAATCAGGATTTTTCTCTTCTTTTTAATGTTTTTTTTTGAGAGAGAGAGAGAGAGAGAGAGAGAGAGAGAGAGACACAGTACAAGTGGGGGAGGGGCAGAGAGAGGGAGACAGAATCTGAAGCAGGCTCCAGGCTCCCAGCTGTCAGCACAGACTCTGATGCGGGCCTCAAACTCACGAACTGCGAGATCATGACCTGAGCCAAAGTTGGATGCTTAATGGACTGAGCCACCCAAATGCCCCAAAGCAGGATTTTTCTGATACATATCAACAAGCTGATTCTAACACTGATATGTTTTATGTATTATTACTTTTCTATGCATAAAGAATGTAATGAATGCCAATTTTGGCCATTTATTAAGACACCCCTCTCCAAATGCAAGAAAAATAAAAAAGAAGCCACTGTGATAACCAAAATAACCACAAACACATACACATGGTACTAAAAATAGATTCTGGCTAAGAAATGAGAGGATAGGGGCACCTGGGTGGCTCAGTCAGTTAAGCATCTGACTTTAGCTCAGGTCATGATATCCCTCCTGGTTTGTGAGTTTGACCCCTGTGTCAGGCAGGCTCTGTGCTGACAGCTCAGAGCCTGCAGCCTGCTTTGGATTCTGTGTCTCCCTCTGGCCCTCCCCACCCCCCCAACCCCCACACGCCGGCTTCTGCTGTTTCTTTCTCTCTCAAAAATAAACATTAAAAAAAATTTAAAAAATAAATAAATAAAAGGATAAAATGTTATTTCACACCCTTAATAGTAAATGCAAAGTAGTAAAGACAAATAACATATATATATGTATGGCCAAACAACTGTGATAAAGGTGCAAAGACAATTCAATCAAGAAAGAATTTGTTTTCAACAAATGGTATTTAAATAATTAGATACCCGTGAGCAAAAACATGAACATCAACCTAAACTTCACACCTTATAAAAAAATTACATCAAAATGGATCACAGCTCTAAATGTAAAACATGGAATTAAAAAAAAAAATAAAAGAAACAGAAGATTTTCATGACCTAGGGTTAGGCAAAACATTCTTAGACATGATACTGAAACCATGATCCATTAAAAAAAAAAGACTGATAAAGTGGACTCCACTGAAATTAAACCTTTTGATCAGTTAGAGACACTGTTAAGAGAAGGAAAAGACAAGCTACAAACCGGAGAAAATATTAGCAAATCACATATCTGACAAAGGACTTGTATCCAGAATATAAGTTCTCAAAACTGAACAGAAAGAAAATAGTAAGCAAAAGACTTGGGCACTTCACTGCATAGGATATACAGAAGACAAATAAATGCACAAAAGGATGTGTAACATCCTAAGTCATTAGGGAAACGAATACTGAAATCATGAAACACTACTACATACCTAACAGAATGGCTAAAATAAAAAAGACTGCTTATACCAAGTACTGGTGAGCATGCAGAGCTAGAACTCTAATACATGGTTGTGGCAATGCAAAATTTTACCAAGCAGCCTGGAAATCAGTTCGGCAATTTCTTATAAAGCACACACCACAAAACAATCTCACTTCCAGGTGAGAAATGCAAACCTATGTCCATACAAAAATCTACTCACAAATGCTCAAAACCAAAACCCAAAAGTCCACAAATGAGTGAATGTATAAATAAAAGATGGTGTTTCTACACAATGGAATACTACTATGTTTTGTGTTTTCAAAATTATTTTCTTCTAAGTGTTTAAAATTACTATTAAAATCAAAAGCCAAAATATAAAAAATAATTTTAAAACAGGCAGTGCATGCTAAACATACATTGAAATCTATTATGTTTATGTAAATGTCTTAACTTCTTAATTTTCTTCATTGTATAGCTGCTCTGCACCCGCCGCCCCCTCCACTAAGATAAGGAGCTGTTAGCATTAAAAACAAAGTCTTAATCATTACTAAAGGCAACAAATAAAAATTGTGGTAACTTGCTGATGAACTTATCAATATTTTTCAAAAACATTTAGAATTTTGAGGTAATTGTTTTTCACAGCCCTAATGACTTATAAAACTGGCAAAATTAAAGTACTAATAGCAAGCAGTATACATATAGCATATTTACTAATTGCTAAGTTGTTGAGCTTTGAAATTTTAAGTTGTTTCAAAAAAAGGCATATACCATTCAGAGTTTTAATCAGTTCTACTTAGAGTTTTTACCAAGAAAGCAAAAATGATCTAAATTTTTTTTTCCTATGGACGTATTTGCCTTTGTCATTGAACTAAATGTATGCACTTAGTACACAGTGACCAAAAAGTTAATGACTGTTCACAATACCTAAAGTGAATGGTGGATCAAAAGAAGTACCATTAAGGGTTGGAAGGTCATAGGAGCTGTCTGAGAACCCAAAACACAACTTGGGTTATACCAGCTATGCCTGGAGTTTTGTAATCTGGTCTTTGTGAATTTCACCAACTAAGAAGAATGTGATTTTTTGGATTTCTCAGGTGATAAAGGAAAGGAAATACATCCGCCACGGTAAATGCTTAATTGTCTTCTAAGAAATTGTTCGATCATCAAGGTATCTTCTAAGCACAGTTATAGACTCAACATGTCCTTACATCCATCTTTCTTAGCTGACATTTTTTTTAATTTTTAAAACTATTCTAGACCACTTCTAAATCCAAGAAAAGAAAAAAGGTCATACAAGAGTTCTCAAGAGTAGAATGAATTCCTGAAAATAATAAAAAACATATTTCCTCAAAGGTTTTCTAATACATATGGAGCTTTACTCTATTTACCCTTGGGAATATTATAGCTTTCCTGGAAGAGCCCAGTAAATTAAATTATTAGATACATTCCCAGGCCCTCTGCTAAATCTTCTGCATTACCCACCATCTTCTTCCATGTATTATTTGAAATCAAGTCCTTCTAAATTGGAGTCGGATTCAATAAAGAGTTATTTCATTGTATTTCTAAACTGCAATTCTAGATTGGTAGGGGTGGGGGACTCGGGAGGCTTTTTGGGGGAGGAAAGTTTGGCTAGATGGAAGATTAACTCTTATCTGTGTTAGTCACTGGCATCTGACAGGCAAACTTCGTAACAACTGTACCAAGAAGGATAGTTTTAAAAAGTTAACCCTACTAATGTAGAGCTTAATGTATTAACCTGAGCTAAAAGCTGAAACAGCTCTATTTTTCCTTTTTCTTGCTCTTGGATCCAAATAATATTTTGTGTAAAATGTATACAAAAAGATAAACATAACATAGAAAGTATATTCCATTCCTTTGTGCTTCTGGTAAAAGAGCAGATAACAACGTATGACTATAAAGTTACTTATATAGAAAATAGTGTATTCAAAATAATATCCAAAATGTCAGAATACATTTGTCCTGCAAAAAAAAAAAAATAACTTCTGCCCATCAACTGTCTAAGATAATATGAAAGTATTACTGTCAAAAATTTTTTTGTACGTTGTTTTTCTTATGACCTTTCTTTCTTCCTTTAAAAGAAATTCCACAATTCAAATAACAAATTAAGTAATGATAGTAATGGGTAGTAACTCACAGAATAAAATAGGAATCTATGAGTCTACACTGACACAAAGAAATCAATGAACAAGGGAAAGCTCCTCATTACAACAGATTTCAACTAAGGAATGTAGAAGGAATGACTGAATTATAAAAATCACCTTGGATGACCACTGCAATAACTGTTGCATGCCAAATCAATAGATGCTAAAATTTGTGGGTAAAAGTATGATAAAATGACAACAGGACATTTACATGGTCTGAAAAGTATCTTTCCAAATACTTAATTATATACTTACATTGAGGAAACCTGCCACACACCACCTTTACCAAATGATCAGTTATAGGTAAGAGGAAAAACTGATATCATGTGCCTCCTAATAGGATATACTGAGGACATAATATCTCTTACAGCCAAAAATTCATAGGCTGAATCTAATCATGAGGAAACAAACGAAAATTGAGGTGCAGTCTACAAAACAGTCTGTACTCTTCAAGTGTGAAGGTCACAGAAGACAGATAATGCTGAGAAATTGTTCCAAATTAAAGAGACATTACAGTAAAATTCAACGTGATCTTAGATTGGATCCTGGATCAGCAACTGGTGAAATATAAATAGGGTCTGTAGATTAGAAAATAGTATTGTATCAATGTTTAATTTCTTGATTTTGATAACTGCACTGTAGTTATACAAGAGAAAGCCCTAAACAGTCAAGTACTTAGTGGGAAAAAAATTTCTCCTCTACTCTGAGGTTGTGGGGATTTCCTCCCATATATATATATTTTTACTTTAAAATTTTGCTCTTTGCATTTACATTTAGGTCTTTACTCCACTGGGGACTGATTTTTGTGTATGATATGGGATGGAGATCCATTTTTTTTTATTACACTGTCATATGGATAAATAAAACAACCTAATGTTATTTGTTAAAACGTACATCTTTTCCCCAGTGAAGCAACACAAAAGAAGAAGAAAGTATCTTACATATGCACCATATTTTAAAAATATGGGTTACTCCCTTATTTCAGTCACAGATATGAAAAACTTGTCACATGCTTTAATAAATTCCAAGTACTTCTAAAATGTGTCTGATGAATTTAGGAGTCATTATTCAGGTAGTAATTACAAAAATATAATTTCCTCAAGGAATTTCTGAATATTCAATAATATCAGAAGGCAATAGTAAGAGATGCTGTCCTGTTATTATGAAGACACTGGCTAACAGTAAGAAAATATCACATAAGTGATGTAAAATTAAATTAAAATCCCGTTTCTTCTCACAAAGAACTTGTTTTTAAAGAGTTCCAGTGGTTGTCTCTGGAAGTAATGAATAATTCATTTTTATACATAAAAATTCTAGCATGGTTGTTTAGACATTGCTGTAATTCACAATGAGCCACTGTGTCCTTAAAATTAAGTTAAACAAATTTGGGTTAGAGGATTCTAATAACCTGAGTTCTAATTAAGATATGACCCTATCCACCATTTTTGTTTGTTTACAATAATTTAAAACAACTCATGATTCCGGAGACTCAAAAACAATTTGTTATAGCTTAGACCTTATAAAAACAAGGTGAATGGGTACTTTTTTGATGTTTCACCTATGGCTGAACGTATTTAATTTCACTTCAAATTTTCATTAAACATCTACACAAATTTTGTTTGAGGAGGGCTCTACCTGTTTAATACAGATTTTCAAATGACAAAAAACTTGTTGTATAACCCATCAAAATGACTTACCTTCAAGAGTTTTCTCTTGTGACCCAGCAATCTCATAAGGTATTTACACAAGAGAAATGAATGCATATGTCCACAAAAAGACCGGAATGTTCATAGCAGCCTTATTCATAATAATCCCAAATGCCCATCAAAAGGAAAATGGATAAATAAACCGGGGTACTAATGCAAGCAACACCATGAATAAATCTCAAAATCAAGTTAAGTGGAAAGAAGCCAGATACACACAAAAAATACACACTGTGTGATTCCATTTTCATGACATCCAAAATCGGGAAAAACTAATCTTTGGTGACAAAAGTTAAAGCATGGTTGGGCAAAGGGTGCAGGGATTGATTAGAAAGAAGCATGAGTGGACTTTTTTGGTGATGGAAAATGTTCTTTAAGTGAATGGTGGTTGCATATAAATTGTGAAAATTTGGGGCGCCTGGGTGGCTCAGTCTGTTAAGCGTCTCACTCTTGATTTTGGCTGTCATGATCTCATGGTTTGTGAGATCCAACACCATGTCAGGCACTGCGCTGACAGCATGGAGCCTCCTTGCTATTCTCTCTCACGCCCTCTGCATCACCCACATGCATGTGTGCGCTCCCTCTCAAAAACATACAAATAAACTTTTTAAAAAACTGAAAATTTCTGAAGCGAACATTTAAGACTTGTACATTTTATGGCAGGTAAGCTATATCTCAACTAAAAAATTTTTAAATTTCTTGTACATATGATAGTATTATCTTATTTTTTTAATGTATGTATAAAATGTTAACGTTAAAACTTAGTAACCAGACATAAAGATGGCCAACAGACACATGAAAAGATTCTCATCGTTACTTGTCCTCAGGGAATGCAAATCAAAACTACAATGAGATACTACTTCACACCTGTTAGAATAGCTAAAATCAACAAGACAAGAAACAACAGGTATTGATGAGGATATGCAGGAAAAGGAACTCTCCTGCAGTGCTGGAGGGAATGCAAACTGGTACAGCCACTGTGGAAAGAAAGCAGCACAGAGGTTTCTCAAAAAGTTAAAAATAGAAGTACCCTATGAACCAGCAATCGCACTACTGGGTATTTACCCAAGGAATCCAAAACCATTAATTCAAAGGGATGCGTGCACCCCTACGTTTAAAGCAGCATTATTTACAATAACCAAGATATGAAAGCAGCCCAAGTGTCCATCAAACAATGAATGGATAAACAAGATGTGGCATATATATATAATGGAATATAAAAAAGAATGAAATCTTGCCATTTGCAGCAACATGGACAGAGCTAGAGAGTATCACACTAAGTGAAATAAGTCAAGTCAGAGAAAGACAAATACCATGAGTGCATTCATATGTGGAATTTAAGAAACAAAACAAACGAGCAAAGGGATTAAAAAAAAAAAAAAAGAGTGCGAGACAAACCAAAAAAACAGACTCTTAACTATAAAGAACAAACTGACGGTTACCAGTGTGGAGGGGTGTAAAACAGGTGATGGAGATTAAGGAGCACACATGTCATGACCTGCACCGGGTGATTAAAATAAAAACTTAGGGGCAACTGGCTGGCTAGGTCAATGGAGCGTGTGACTCTTGACCTTGGAGTTGTGGGGTTAAAGCCCCACGTTGGGTATAGAGATTACTTAAAAAATAAATAAGATCTAAAAAAAAAAAAAAAAAAAAACCATGTAAAAACACTCTTAGTAACCATGATAATTAATACTATTTGCTTACTTTCTAATTAAGAGTCAAACATTGAACATTGATTTTTATTGCTACAGTACACAAAATCCAACATTGTTTGCTTTATCTGAAGTAGGCTCCACACCCAACATGGGGTTTGAGCTCAAGTCCCCACGACCAAGAGTTGCATGATCAACCTACTAAGCCAGCCAGGTGCCCCTAACATTTTGCTTTTTTAATAGAAAATACAGTAAAAAAAAAAAAAGAAGGTAAAATTTTAAAGAAACAAAAGTTAAGAACCTTAGGCTTTCATTCTGAATTACAGAGTCTAATATGTTGGCATTAATCTATACCACCTAGGGCATCTGTCTCAAAATACTGGGACATTCTCGCTTAAATTGATGGTCAGATAATGTCTTTACTCATTTCCTTTATCAGTGCACAATTCATAAGCAGGTAATCTCAATGCTCATACTGAATAAACTGAAGTCATCTTTCCAAGAAATTCCACAGTAATGAAATGTCTACATTTGAACTCTACATAGATTTCATCAACTAGCTTCTGTTTGCAGGGAAGACTCAAATGATAAGGATTGTTGAAGTAGGACATGTTAGGGAAGAGGGTAGACCAAGTAAACAATACAGGGTAAAATAAGTCAAAATCTTAACACTTCAGTTCTAAGTCACTGCACCAAACTATACAAATGTTATAGCTGTATCTGACATCTCACAGGCAAATATGTTAGAATTTGTTCTCAAAAAAATCATATTAAAATCTCCTATTGAACTTACTTAAAAAAAAAAAGCTAACTTTCCATCTCTTATGCTTCCAAAACCCTCACTGTTTAGCACTGATTTCGTTTGGAAGAAAAAAAATTCAGAGGGAAAAGAAAAAGAAAATCAGAGAGGGAATACTGTATCTGAGTGCTTAGAATGAATGGTGTCTGGCAGATAGCAGGCTCTCAAATATTCGTTGAATCACCAAACATTCAATCTCCTTTCAAGGCAGGATTCCTGCTGCCTCTGCCCTATACACTGCACTCAGGAGATAGTTGAACAAATGTATAAGCAAGAATAAACTCTCATTTACTGAGAACAGTCAGGAAATACAGTATTTCAATAAGACAAAAATTTTAAGAGTTATCACTACTACAATTCTACAGAGACTTAATTTTCAAATAAATTACAGTGAAAACCACAAAAACTTACGCTAATATAAAGAAGCTGTATAGTGTATCTCTCTGGAGCCAGACTAACCAGGCTGGATTTTCATCTCCACTACTCATTAGCTATGTAAACTTGGGTAAATAAGTAATATTAGCTATTATTCACAGTAACAGTAGACAATAAGTATACTTGTATTAGTATAAACTCTAGGTTTTTTAAATTATTATTCATTTTTTGAGAGAGAGAGTGTGTGTGTGCAAATGGCGGAGGGGCAGAGAGAGGGGGACAGAGGATCCAAAGCATCCAAAAGCATCCAAAAGCATCCAAAGCCTGATGCTGGGCTCAAACTCATGAACTGCGAGATCATGACCTGAGTCGAAGTCAGACTTAACCAAATGAGCCACTCAGGCACCTTGATATAGCTCTAGTTTTCTTAAAAATAGCCCTGGAACACAGACATTTTCATGTTACATGTTAGTTTCTTTGTGCCCTACAGTGATACAAAGGTGGCATATGCCCAGGCATTTCTGTGTTCTTTGTAATGCATTCACTTCCACACACTGACATCCTTTCTCCTCACTTGGAAATCATTCTTTCCCTATTTGACTCTGCTCATCCCAAAAACCAGGAGAAAAAGCTGGCTTCCTAGCTGCATGGTGGGAATGTGAAAGATCTAGACTTTTATCTAAGACAAATGATCTGTACACAAGTTTTTTTTTTTAACTTCTATAAACTCCCACTTTTTAAAAAGTTTATTTATTTTGAGGGGAGGAGGGGCAGAGAGAGGGAGAGAGAGAGGGAAATCCCAAGCAGGCTTCCTGCTGTCAGCACAGAGCTGGACACTGACAAAGGGGCTTGACGTGGGGCTCAATTTAACGAACCGTGAGATCATGACCTGAACCTAAAACCAAGAGACAAACTAACCAATTGAGCCACCCAGGTGCCCCTCTAAACTTCCATTTTTTACAGGGAAATCAAGGGGATGAAATATACCATTATTTCTTAACCTGTTGAAACTCCTACCTTTGTTAAGTAAAATAAAATGATATCTACAATTACTCTCTGAGACTGCTGTTACTACTTTTAATTTATGAAAGAAAACAGAGGTCCAGAATTGGGATGTGAACGAAGTTTTGAAATACACTCCAAGGCTTTTCGCAGAGCTACCTCCCAGAACAGCATCACTTTTCTATGATGGTTCTGAAGACAGGCTGGGAACAAAAGAAAACTCTGGGCAATCTCACCTATGTCCAATACTTCCCTTATCACCACACAACAACAGCTCTCAGACCTATACATCCAACTCGTTTGTCAAGATCAAGATGCATTTTTCTAAGTATAACTTATTTACTAGAAATCTTCATTAAAATGTCTCAAAGATACTTCAGACCAGCTCACCCTAACCTACTCCTTGCTATTCTTTTAAAATTACTATGGGGCGCCTGGGTGGCGCAGTCGGTTAAGCGTCCGACTTCAGCCAGGTCACGATCTCACGGTCCGTGAGTTCGACCCCGCGTCAGGCTCTGGGCTGATGGCTCAGAGCCTGGAGCCTGTTTCCGATTCTGTGTCTCCCTCTCTCTCTGCCCCTCCCCCGTTCATGCTCTGTCTCTCTCTGTCCCCAAAAAAATAAATAAACGTTGAAAAAAAATTAAAAAAAAATAAAATAAAATTACTAGCACCACCTAGAAATCATTCCATTTTTCCCCCCCCTCAGTCACATGAATAGTGTCTATCTCTCTTGCTCAAATCTTTGTTCAGCATTGCTACAACAACAGTCCTGCCTCTAATCTCATATTCTTCTTCAATATTCATTTCCCATTCTACCATCAGATTGATACTTTTTTCTTTTTTTGTTTTTAATATTTATTTATTTTGAGAGAGGAGGGGAGGGGCAGAGACAGAGGGAGAGAGACAATCTCAAGCAGGCCCTATAATCTCAGCACTGTCAGAGCAGGCCTGATGTGGGGCAAGATCTCACAATATGGGGGATCATGACCTGATCCAAAATCAAGTCAGGACACTTAACCGATCGAGGCACCCAGGTGCCCCAGACTGATGTTTTTCAATGCAAATTCTCATCATGTTTCTTCCTTAAATCTAACGGCTCCCCAACTGCCAACAAAATAAAGTCCAAAGTCCTTAACATGACATATAAAGCTTCTCCATTATCTGAAGGCTATAAAATATAACTGTTAACAGCATAAATGCTAAAATCAGACTGTATGGACTTAAGACTATAGCTCTACTGCCTTCTACCTGTATGACTATAAGCAAATTAAATTCAGTTGTCTTACTTGCAGTAAATGAGATTAACACACTTAGAAAAGTGCTTGGCACAAAGTAAGCACTCAAATAATAGCTACTACCTTTTTTTACTCTGCCACTTTCTAGCTCCTACAGTCTATCCATTCTTTTTCTCATCCCACATACACACAGTACTGGAGCCCCAGCACTCCATTCAGTCTCTCGAACAGAACTCTCGGCTTTCATGCCTCTATATCACTGCATACATACGATTTGGCCATCTTTTATCTACTGTAATAAAATTGCACATAACAGAATATCTTAAACTTTGTAAAATATTAGAAGATCACCAAAAAAGGTAAACTGAAAGATCAAATTATACTATTACAATTTTTTGATATATTATTTAGCACAGCATAGTAAATCCTTTTTTTTCCCCCTAATTTGAGAGAACGTGCACTTGCAAGTGGGGGAGAGGGGCAGAGGGAGAGAGACAGAGAATCTTAAGCAGGCTCCACACTCAGCGGGGAGCCCAACATGGGACTTGATTCCATGACCCTGGGATCATGACCTGAGCTGAAATCAAGAGTCAGACGCTCAAACTGAGCCACTCAGGAGCCCCAGTAAATACTTCTGATAAAGGGTTACTACTATTAAGATCTGTGGTATAAGGCCTAAAGTTAAGGACCGATATTATGTGTGTCTTGACATCTAGGGAAAACCAGGAGGGCCTTGAATGGCCTAAGTGCAAATTCTCATCCTCTGCTCCTGCTAGTAAGGTCCCTTAGCCAGATAACCCTATTTATCACAGGGAACAGACACAGTTCCTGCTTATCTGTGCTTCAGTTCCCGGCCAGCCTGGGCAATTATTCAAACAAGTTGATCACATCCTCCTGTGGGAACCAGGGATCACTCCACCCTCTTGATACTACAAAACTTGCATCCCATGGATTTTGCTTGTTCACTCTGTTCCCAAGTGCAACTTCCAAGTGGACCTACATTGTGTGTGGTGTCCCCTTCTCCTGGGCTGTTGAGTATATGTGATTAATACACTGCTGTTCATCTCATCTGTCCAGCGTCAAGTGCTGTGTGTTCAGCCATCCACATAACCCTAAGGCAGGAATCCCTCCCTCACAAACAGAATGAAGAATGGGGGACTTAAACAAGATTTCACTGAACTGGAAAGCTGAAATTAAGATATATAACTGGGGGCTAAGAAGCAGGAAACTCAGTTATTTAAAATATATTTTAAGCAAGCAAATAAGCCGATACATATAGTCCAAACATTAGAAGGGCATGAGAGAGATTCTAGTTTCCTATCCTCTAATGGAAGGGAAGACTGAAAGGTTGACAGTTATACTTACATTAAAAGAAGGGAAAACGTCTGAGCCATCCTGACAAAGGCTGCAGATAACAAAGTGCTGTTACAGGCAACAAAAAATTTACAAATAAAGTCCTGAAATTCAGGGGCTAACCAAGTGTCTTGAAAAGAGAGCTCTAAAATTCTTAGTACTCAATTTTTATTTAAGAATAACTATATACTTATAGATGAAAGCTGAAAATAATGATGTAGATTAAACATCTTCTGCAACTCTACTGAGTGATCAAGTAATTGGGATAAGTCTTGCGGATGTGGCCAGTGGAATGGAAGATGAATTAGAAACTCTGCCACAACTTTAAGGTAATATTCCTCCACTCTTTTACTGCGTGGCCTATGAGGAACTCTTTGCTAGTATCCTTATTAAATCAGTTCACTAAATAGGGAGAAATGTTCTTTGATAAAGCAAATTAGAAGACCTAAAAGTCAAATGGACTTTCTCAAAAATGAACACTAGGCCAACCTGGTACTCTTTTTTTTAATTTTATTTTATTATGTTTTGAATATTTATTTATTTTTGAGAAAGAGAGAGAGACAGACAGAGAGGGAGACACAGAATGTGAAGCAGACTCCAGGCTCTGAGCTGTCAGCACAGCTGTGAGATCATGACCTGCGAGATCATGACCTGAGCCAAGTCAGATGCTTACCCAACTGAGCCACCCAGGCACCCCATCAACCTGGTACTCTTTGAGACTGTTCAACCTTCTCTGGATCAGAATCCTCACAAATGTCTGAAGAAAGTGGACAGAATTCAGTTTTAAATGATTAAACTGTTCAGACAGGGGAAAACCAAGGATATTCATCTTTTTTTTTTTTAATTTTTTTTAACGTTTATTTATTTTTGAGACAGAGAGAGACAAAGCATGAACAGGGGAGGGGCAGAGAGAGAGGGAGACACAGAATCTGAAATGGGCTCCAGGCTCTGAGCTGTCAGCACAGAGCCCAACGTGGGGCTCGAACTCACGGACCGTGAGATCGTGACCTGAGCCAAAGTCGGACACTTAACCGACTGAGCCACCGAGGCGCCCCAAGGATATTCATCTTTCAGTATCAAAGGAAGTTGATTCCACTATTCTTAAAGAGAATTCTCCAAGAAGCAACTGGGTGGCTCACTAGGTTAAGCGACTCACTCTTGATTTCAGCGCAGGCCATGATATCATGGTGGTAGGTCTGAGCCACGATTTTGGCTTTGCACTGATAGGATGAAGCCTGCTTGGAATTCTCTCTGCCCCACTCCCACAGGCACTCACAAGGTCTCTCTCTCCTCTCTCTCTCTCTCTCTCTCTCAAAAATAAATAAATAAACTTAAAAAAAAAAGAATTCTCCAAATCCTTTACCTAAGAAAGGAAAGAATACCATCTTCTTCACTGACTAAAGCTAAGATTCATTTTGATAAACTCATAGAAAACTATCTCTTGCTTTCTACCCGGCACCACTCTCTCTCTGTGAATGTTGGCAGGTACTCATTTAGAATCAGAGCTATCTCAGATTGCAGACAGTTAAAGAAGTATTTCATTAATGCTGGGATGCTACCTGCCACAAACTGTTCCTCAGGTGCTGCAGGCAAGAGGGGAGTTGATGCCCTTTATATTGTGTAAAACATGCCTACACTCTGAGCCTACAGACAGAAATCAGCTTCTCCACACACTCTTCAATTTGATAAAGAGGCCAGATGATAAGCAAAGCAAATAATACTGATGGGTTATGTGGCATCTGCACATCATACTGGACTACTATGTGTAGAAGCCAAGCATCACCACAGTGATGGAAAGAGATTAGTCACAATATCCAGAAAGATAACTACCTGTGGCTCAATTCTATGAAGCAGCGGTGCCTTACCATCCTATGCTTCCTGGACTACAGAATACTGAAGTGTGCAATCTTATCTGATATCTACAGTGCCGAAGAGGACCGAAAACCTTCTTCAGGAAGGAGAACAAAGTGGGAAGGGCTAGCTGCACATAAACTCCATGTGTCCTCAGCAAAGCAGCTTTAAGAGTAAGCTGACAACAAATTTAAATTTTTGAAAAAGACTTGAGCAACAGGGGGAAGGAGATGAAAGTATACAAAGCAGACGAGGCATGTGCATGGAAGCACATATACACACACACCACACAAATAGCTATCTGTTACCATTAAATTTAGAAGCAAACAGTACTGCACAGTAGCTGCATGGGAAAGATCTACACTAAAAATTATTTCTTGTTTATCTTAAATTAAAATTTAATGAGGCATCTTATAGTTTACCTGAGAACCCTGCCAATATCCCCTTTAATTCCCATATGTTGGACATTATGCCACATAGTTATCTCTTCCCTGATCAAGTCAGGAGACATTAAAGATTTCCCAAGTCTAGATGCCTGTTAAATTTGCTTGGAAAGCTTTTGAAAAAAATAGAGGATCTCAAGTTCTATTCCAGATCTACTGAATCCATCTCTAGAGTACTGAGACCCGGAAGCCTGTATTTCACAAAATCTCCCCAGGTGATCCTGATGGGTGGCCAGTTATTATACCCACTGCCCTAGAAGGCATTGTATATGCAAAATTTACATATCCTCTTCTGAAAAAAGGAATCCAAGGAATCAAGTTTCGCCTGATTCTCAAGGAATGTGATACCAAAAAGGTTCACTGCCTTGTGGACTAATAGTAAAGTTAAAAAGAACTAATGGGCATTTTCCCATTTCAACTACAAAATTACTTGACACTGTTTCCTATAACTGTAAAAAACTTCCATGTCTTTTTGAGAGTTACGAGTAAAATGAGAATAGAAAACACTTTATTGGGGGGGCACCTGGGTGATTCAGTTGGTTAAATGACTGACTGACTTCAGCTCAAGTCATGATCTCACAGTTCGTGGGTTCAAGCCCTGCGTCGGGCTCTGTGCTGGCAGCTCAGAGCCTGGAGCCTGCTTCAGATTCTGTGTCTCCCTCTCTCTCTGCCCCTACCCCACCCCTGTCAAAAATAAACATTAAAAATTTTTTTTTAAAAAAAGAAAATACTTTTTTGAACTCTATCATATTTAAATAGTTTATGATGAAGCGATCACTACTGTAGGCTGTGTTATAGCCAACCTTTTTTTGAATACACTTAAAAGTGATAATTTGACAAGTTTTCCTCAATAATTTTTTCCTTTATAACTATCATTTTGAGTGAGTCCCTATCAGTCTAAAACTAGATCATCTACTGAGTTAAAAGCAATTTTTCTTTAAACATGTGTTTACCATTTATTTACAAAATGGGGTGCCTGGGTGGCTCAGTCAGTTAAGTGTCTGACTCTTGGTTTTGGCTCAGGTGATGATCTCACAGTTCATGAGTTCGAGCCCCATATCAGGCTCTGCGCAGACAGCATGGAGCCTGCTTGGGATTCTTTCTCCCTCTCTCTGTCTCAAAATAAATAAATAAACCTTAAAATAAAATAAAATAAAAATAAAAATAAAAATAAAATAAAATACTAAAAAACCCATGAGTCCAAAGTAGGCATTATCATTAACTGAAAAAGAAGTTATGTATAAACTATTACTTATCTTAAATTTTCAATTTCTTTATCTCCTCTGAATCATCCCCCTTAGTCCATGAACATTCCTAAATTTTTTCTATCTTAAAAAACATAAAGTATTCCTAAATTAAATAGTAGGAAAAAATGAAGTAGTAATGCCTATCCTTTCTCTTTTGTTTCACTATCATATTTTTTCAAAAATAGTTTATACTTATTGTTGCCACTTCTTACCTTTCTTTAGTTAACATTTATGGAGCATCTAATACAGTGACATTCAACCCCATGGCACATTCAAATCATCTGGGAAGCTTTTTTTTGTTTGTTTTACAAGGGTACAAAGGCTCGAGGCCTCACCTGTAAGTGAAGCTTGTGCATCCAAGTTTGTTTATAAACTCTCCAATTGATTCCAATGTGCAGCTAGAGTTGAAAACCAATGATCTAATGTATGCCAGGCACTCCACTGGAATTACAAAGATTAGTAAAACACAAGGCCTGCCCTTGAAGAACAAAGGAATTAGGAAAATCAGGTAAATCTATTTAAAAAATTGGTAAATGTTATAACAAAGGTATATACAAATTTCTAAGGGAGCATAGGCCAGGATACAAAAGTCATGAGGGAAGTTTTTGGTCTGGTTACCGAAGGATTGTTTACAATGCAAGACATGAACGAAAGGCCATTTCTGGAAGAAGGAAAGCATATACACACCTTTTAGACTTGGGTAATCTGGCTTTTCTCTACCTGCTCCCTGCTGCAGGGCTCTAATAAAATTGCTCTCTTAAAGGCAACCAGTGGAAGGAAATAATGAAGATTAGAGCAGAAATAAATGATAGAGAAAACTAAAAAAAAAAAAAAAAAAAAAAAAAAAAATCAATAGAACAGAGCAATGAAATCAAGAGCTGGTTCTTTGAAAAAATAAAATTGAGAAACCTCTTGCCAAACTTATCAAAAAGAGAAAGGACCGAAATAAGTAAAATCACAAATGAAAGAGGAGAAATAACCAACATCACAGAAATACAAACACTTATATGAGATTATGCCAACAAACTGGACAGAAGAAATGGATAAATTCCTACAAACATACAAATTAACAAAACTGAAACAGGAAGAAATAGAAAACTTGAACAGACTGATAACCAACAACGAAATTGAATAAGTAATCAAAAACTCCTAACAAACAAAATTTCAGGACCAGATGGCTTCACAGGTGAATTCTACCAAACATTTAAAGAGTTTATACCTATTGTTCTCAAACTATTCTATATAAAATAGAAAATGATGGAAAACTTCCAAATTCTTTCCATGAGGCCAGCATTACCCTGATACCAAAACCAGATGAAGACACCACAAAGAAAGAGAGCTACAGACCAATATCTCTGATGAACATAGATGCTAGCAAAATACTAGCAAACCAAATCCAACAATGCATTAAAAAAAAATCATTCACCACAATCAAGTGGGATTTATTCTTGGGTTGCAAGTGTGGCTCAATATTTGCAAATCAATTAATGTGATATATCATATTAGAAGAAAGGATAAGAAACATATGATCATTTCAATAGCTACAGAAAAAGCATCTGACAAAGCACAACTTCCATTCATAATAAAAAAACCTGAACAAGTAGGTTTAGAGGAAACACACCTCAACATAATAAAGGCCATCTATGAAAAACCCACAGCTAATATCATCCTCAAAGGGGACAAACTGACAGCCTTTCTTCTAGGGTCATGAACAAGATAGGGATGTCCACTCTCACCACTTTCATTTAACATAGTACTGGAAGTCCTAGCCATCAGACAGAAAGAAATAGAAAGCATCCAAGTTGGTAAGGAAGAAGTAAAACTTTAACTAGTCACAAATGACATGATACACTCTATACAGAAAACCCAAAAGACTCCACCAAAAAACTGCCAGAACTGTTAAATGAATTCAGTAAAGTTTCAGGATACAAAATCAAAGTACAGAAATTTGTTGCATTTCTATATGCCAATAATGAAGCAGCAGACAGAAAGCAAGGAATCAATCCCATTTACAACTGCACCCAAAACAATTAAGATACCTAGAAATAAACCTAACCAAAGAGGTGAAAGACCTGTACTCTGAAAACTATAAAACACTGATGACAGAAACTGGAAGAAATGGAAAGACATCCCATGCTCATGAATTGGAAGAATACTGTTAAGATGTCTATACTACCCAAAGCAATCTACACATTTAATGCAATCCCTATCAAAATACGAATAGCATTTTTCACAGAGCTAGAGCAAACAATCTTAAAATTTGTTTGGAACCACAACTGACCCCGAATAGTCAAAGCAATCTTGAAAAAAAAAAAAAAAAAAGCTGAAGGCATCACAATTCTGGACTTCAAGTTATATTGCAAAACTGCAGTAATCAAAACAGTATGGTACTGGAACAAAAACAGACACACAGATCAATAGGACAGAATTGAAAACTCACAAATGAACCCACAATTACGGTCAATTAATCTTTGACAAAGCAAGAAAGAGGGAAAAAGTCTCTTCAACAAATGGTGTTGGGAAAACTGGACAGCAACATGCAAAAGAATGAAACTGGACCACTTTCTTTTACCATACACGAAAATAAACTCAAAATGTATGAGAAACCTAAATGTGAGACAGGAAACCATAAAAATCCTACAAGAAAACGTCAGCAGTAACTTCTTTGATATTGGTTGTAGCAACTTCTTTCTAGATAGGACTCCTGAGGAAAGGGAAACAAAAGCAAAAGATAAACTTTTGGGAATGTATCAACATAAAAAGCCTCTACACAGTATAGGAAACAATCAACAAAATTAAAAGGCAACCTACAAGGGGCACCTGGGTGGCTCAGTTGGTTAAATGGCCAACTCTTGACCTCAGCTCAGGTCTTGATCGCAGGGTTGTGAATTCAAGCCCCATACTGGGCTCTGCGCTGGGTATGAAGCCCACTTAAAAATAAATAAATAAATAAATAAATAAACAAACAAACAAATAAATAAATGGCAACCTATGAAATGGGAGATGATATTTACAAATAACATACCTGATAAAAGGCTAGTATCAAAATAAAGAACTTTTAAAACTCAACATCTCAAAAATGAATCCAAATTAAAAATGGTCAGAAGACATGAACAGACATTTTTCCAAAGAAGACATACAGGGGGCCAACAGATGCATGAAAAGATGCTCAATATCACTCATCATTAGGGAAATGCAAATCAAAACTACAATGAGGTATCACCTCACACCTGTCAGAATGGCTAAAATCAAGAACACAAGAAATGACAGGTGTTGGCAAGGATGTGGAGAAAGAGGAACCTTCTGGCATTGTTGGTGGGAATGCAAACTGATACAGATGTGGCAAATATATAAATGGAATATTACCCAAGCATAAAAAAGAATGAAATACTGCCATTGCAAGGACATAGACAGAGCTAGTAAGTATTATGCTAAGCAAAGTAGTTAGCCAGAGAAAGCCAAATATCACATGAGTTCACTCATATGTGGAATTTAAGAAACAAAACAAATGAGCAAAGGGAAAGAGAGAGAGCGAGCGAGTGAGAAAGGGGCAAACCAAGAAACAGATTCTTAACTATAGAGAACTAACTCATGGTTACCAGAAGGGAGGTGGGCAGGGGGGATGGGTGAAATAGATGATGGGATTAAGGAATGCATATGTTGTGATGAGCACTGGATGATGTATGGGAGTGTTGAACCACTACATTGTACACCTGAAACTAATATTACACTGTACGTTAACTAACTGGAATTTAAATAAAAACTTAAAAAAAAAAAAAGGCCACCAGTGATCTCTAGTCCACTGCTTAAATAGCCTTATCTGTGCTAGTTTTCCCCCTATAAAACGGGTATAACAACAAAATTACTCTGACAACTGAGAGATTAATGTAGTATAGATAGTGGCATACCATAGATAAAATGTTTCTCATCCCTTTATCTTAAATATAAAGGCTTTTCTCAAACCTATATTCCTTCTTAATCTCTGAAATGCTGTTATTGCTCCTTCTAGAAATTCTCTTCAAGTTCTGTGACATTAGCACCTACTCTGTACTACAACACAGATTTCTACTTCAAGGATCATCCCTCACCTTTTTGTTTCTCTCCTTGTATTTTCTAAATAAGTGTATATGCAAAAGTATATGCTCTCTGACCTCTCCTCTTTGCTATGTCTAAGCTTGTTCTTTTAACAGTTTTATTCCATCTTGTGGCCGCAAAAGAGAAATTTCCAAGTCTGTATAAAATATCTGGGACTGTTTTTTCCAAGTTCCATTTCTGTTTCCCTATCTTCTAGGCATGTTCAAACAGACATTCTGCTAGCATTTCAGTATAACCTGAGTCAAACTCACCATTACTCCTCCCCGCTGTCCATCCTCTTCCTGAGTTCCCCAGTTAATGGTGGTACCACTTCCTAGTTATCCAGATTTTAACGTTCAGTTATCCCTGATTCTCCCATTTCCACTACATTCACTCACCAAGTCCTGTTGATTCCAACTCTGAAATCTGTTAGCAATGTTTTTTTTCTTCATGTCTTGTGAAACTACTTTAAGTCACGTCTTAACACTTAACTCAAGTTCCCACTGTTCTTACTAGCTCCTATAGTATGTCTAGAGCCAAGGTGCTCAACCAGGGACAATTTTGTCCTATAGAGAACAATCTGATTATCATGCCAGGGGAGGGGAGGGAGGTGTTATTGGCACCATGTGAGCCAAGGATGCTATTAAACATCTTACAGTGCATAGGACAGCCCTTGCAATGTTTTCTGACCCCAAGTGTCAATAATGCTGAGGCTGAGAAAACCCTGTGCTATTCAGTAGCACAGTTCATCTTTGCATCTCTTAACTTGCAAAGTACCTAATATAACTCATACTCTCTGTTCATTCCCAGTTTCCTATTTTTACTTCCTTTGTTGTGCACTGAGGCATGAGCCTGCACCTCAACTGATGTCTACCATCCTCCTAGGCAGAAGTAATTTTTCTGTCTTCTGAATTTCCATGAACTTATTACTTTTTGATGCTATACTATGTATACATCCATATACGTGTGTGTGTGTGTGTGTGTATAATTTATCTTTGAATCTATAATCTTTCATCTACCAAACAGGTGATCAAATCACCAAACTTCAGTGAGTCTGAAACCTAATACATGGTGTCATTACTGCTAGTCACAAATGCTACAATTCTCTTTTACTCCCCTGACCCCTCTGAAATTAGGTTTATAGATATAACTTGCTTTAGTTAACTAAAACCTGAGCACTAGTGTAATGATCTCCAAGTGCATGTGTGGTGAGGGAGGGGCAACTTTAAAAATCAGTGTGCTATTCACATTTCCTTCCCACTGCTGCCAGGACCAGGACGGTGGGGGAAAAAGTCTAAAATTTGTGGGGTTTTTTTGGTATCTATTTTCTTATAAGTATGACATGCTACATACTGTAAACATGAAGTGTACAGCATGACGGGGTGCCTGGGTGGTGCAGATGGCTAAGCATCCAACTCTTGATTTCAGCTCAGGTCATGATCTCACAGTCGTGAGATTGAGCCCCACACGGGCGTCTGCGCTGACAGCACAGAGCCTGCCTAGGATTCTCTCTCACTCTCTCTCTCTGCCCCCACCCCCTCTCACGCTCTTGCTATAAACTTAAAAAAAAAGTGTACAGCATGTTACTTTGATACATTTATATATTCTTAATGACTGCCATTGAAGCAATATTTATCATTACTATTTTATATTTTACACACTTTATATATTATTGTCTATATTCACTATACTGTATATCACATCTCTATGGCTTATTTACAACTCATTACAAGTTTTTGCTCTTAAACACTATCAGTCTTATCCTCCCAACCTCCATCCCCTGGTAACCACTATTTTGCTCTGGTGGGTTTTTTTTTTTTCATTTTTTTTTGTTTTAATTAAAAACAGGCTCGACTTTTTTATATTTCACATTTTAAGGGATATCGTACAGTACTTGTCTTTCTTTGACTTATCTCACTTAGCATAATGTGCTCAAGGTCCTTCTATGTTGTCATAAATGGCAAAATATTATTCTTGCTCATGGCTGAATAATATTCCATTATATATACATACCACATCAAAAAGCCCAAGTTCACACTGAAATCCTCCAACAGCCTGAAACTCTACATGCCTTCATTGAGCAGGGCCCTTCTGCTGCTGATCCACATTAGACATATTAAATAGAATGTGTAAGGAGATGCCATATAAAGCTCCCTTCCCCAAGCCCCTCATGCCAAGATTTTAGGTTGTTAGTGGTCGCATTATATCCTTGCTTACTTTGATTCACAATCAATGTAAGAGGCATAATTTAATGTACTACTAAAAAAGAAAAAATGCTACTGATTAATATCATAAGCCGTTGACTGCACAATGGAACCTGATTCCAGAGATCTTTTTCTTTTTTCTTTTCTTTTCTTTTCTTTTTTTTTTTTTTGAGAGAGAAAGAGAATCACACACCCAAGTGGAAGAGAGGGGCAAAGGAAGAGAGACAGGATCTTAAGTAGCCTGCACACTCAGCATGACACAGGGCTCAATCCCATGACTGCGAGATCACAACCTGAGCCAAAATCAAGAGTTTGAACGCTCAACCAACTGAGGCACCCAGGCATATTTAAAATATGGAAAATTATGAGTACTGGAATCAATGAAGTATGGTATATTTGGTAAATGAATAAACGTGGAGGCAGTTTTCAAAAATTATTTCCATTCACAGTCAATACAAACATTATGAACTAAAATGTGTAAGGAAAGTTCTCAGACATTAGGTTCAAAGTGAAATGCTTAAATAAATGCTGTAAGAGAAAGAATGTAAAGAGAGTACATCTAACCTTCAAAACAAAATTTGTGAAATTCTCCTTTTTTGACAACTATAGATGGTTTTATGGAACCCCTAGTTTTTTTTCTGACATGCACAAATCTTTTCCAATAAGTTACTGCTTCAGGCAATCAGGCTTTTAGGTCAGAGCACAGAACGATAGGTCAAGTTTTCCAGTCATGCTTTCAACTTCAAACATTACTTTGCACTCTGCTCTGTTTTTACATCCCATGTTTTTACACTAAGACACAACGTTCTGTGTATCTAACTATCCTTATTTTATGTAGAAATGGCTCCCAAAAGCACTGAAAAAAGTACTACCAACTTGTTTTAATGTGCAAAGTCTAAAAAACTCCACTAACGATACAGCAGCTATAAAGTTTCTGCTTGCTGTAGGAAGTTTTACATTCTGTTCATGCAATGACAGAATCATTCGTCCACAGAATGAAATTAGGAATGAATATTTTCTACATTAATAGCTTACTGGTTTAGTTTACTTTCTGGTTAATAAGAACACTGTAAATTTTACATTAATTATGATTGCAACTTACATTGCTTTCAAATACAAACAAAACTTTAAAAAAACATTTTTTTTTTAATGTTTATTTATTATTGAGCGACAGAGAGACACAGAGCATGAGCAGGGGAGGGGCCGAGAGATGGAGAGACACAGAATCCGAAGCAGGCTCCAGGTTCCGAGCTGTCAGCACATAGCCCGAAGCAGGGCTCGAACCCATGAACTGTGAGATCATGACCTGGGCTGAAGTTGGACGTTTAACTGACTGAGCCCCCTAACAAAACTTCTGAAACCAAATAATGATTATATAGTGAGGGAGAACTATATAAACTACTTATAAAGAATATTTAGCATGTGTGAATGATTTAAACCATAGCCAATATGGAGCTGTACCTGTACCTTAAGGAGCACCAAGAATTTCATTTGATTATCTAAATCTTTAAAATCTATAGCATTATTTAGAAATGAAAAATTCATGTACCCTAAATTTTCCCTCAAAAACTTGACTTTATATGTTACTTCTACTTCCTTTTTCATTCACTCATTGAACCCTTCTACTCACCACATGCAGCATAATGACAGATGCTAAGAATATTATTTCTGTACTTAGGAATTCCAGAACAAGAGGAAAAAGACAGTTAAGCACATAACTGTTATGCAAAATTGTATTTAATACTAATGATACAGAGTTCAGAAGAGTTATTAAACCAGTCATGTGATCTGAGAGAAATCTTGAGGAATGAGTAAGATTTTCATCTTTCAAAAAAAGAAAAAAAAAGGACAGATCAGGGAGCAGTACCAACACTCAAAGTGGGTAAGAAGTCATCTACAGATAAAAATAACTATAATGTATTGTGTGTTTACTACATGCCAGGTACCATTTACACTTATCCTCACATTTTAGAGGAAACTGAGGCTGAGAGGCTAAATAATTTACCCAAGGTGTTAGACACGGACTAACATGTAGGTCTCTGAATTCACAGTGTGATTAAATAACAGTATATATATTGGAGTCAGACCTATTTAGGTTAGAATGGAACACAAGGCCATGAATATCATTTTTAAGAGTTGAGCTTCCTAGTAAAGGCAATGGAGGATTCAGCAACTAAAAGTTTGGGAATATATAAACATATTAAAACATGGCTTGGATACAAGAAGTTGGAGGCATTAGTCTAGAAAGTTTACAATAAAAGCCTATCAGTGGCAAATACAACAGAAGGTGAAGACCAGCTATGACATTCTTCTAACCCTACTTTTCTTCCCCTGCCTTTATTTCTTTATTTCCTTAACTGTGTAGTCACAGAGCAGCTACAATCAATTTGCATTCTGTTCATACAGTAAAATTTTATTACTAAACAAGAGTAGTTAATAACATAAGTAACAACAGTTAATAGTCTGGTCAACTGAGAAGTAATAAACTAAATATTAATATCAATGAATTACCTTTTTAAGCGTAAGAAACATTTTGATGATAGAAGTGACAAGATTCGGAAACAGATTGTAAGGTACAGAGCTCAAGGAGACAAAAGTTAAAGCTGAAGTTAAAAACCTGGATGACCAGAATAATGGGAATAGAGAAAGAAAAAAACGAGTAAGAGGAGATAGATTTCTGCCCCACTTTGTGTAGGGGGAAAGGGGAGGGGACTTCATGTATTTACTTGTAGGAAGGTTCCATTTAAACACATCTTATTAACTATCTCCTATAAAAAGGACCAACAATAAAAATGTGCGACCAGTGCTCAGAAGAGAAGTTAGGGCCGAGCTATATACTCAAGACACATTTACAAAGATATAAAAGTTGCAACTATGGAAGTGGACCACTAATCACTGGGGAAAGGTGAGAGGGATTATGCCGGGTGGAGGATGGGGGGGGGAGGGGAGCCAGATCCTTTCCAACAAATAACTGTCTTCCTTCTGGAGCTTAGGAGTGACTTCCCACTGTACAGAGGGGTGTGAAGCAAATAATTCTCCTGCTTTGAGCCTTATACCATAATTTCATATAATTTCAAATTTACAAAAATGCTTTGCTGTACAATGCAGCTGACCCCAGAAGTGGAAAACATGAATTATTTTTGGCCTAGAGTTTCTAAACTATGAAAAAAGATCAGTCAGATACACTACAACAAACGAAACTTTAAAGAACTTCACTGCGCTTCTTCAGATAATTTTATTCCCTATTAACCCAGTGGCCAAAGGTGAAAGATTATTAAATTTCATAGTGGTATCCTCACAAAGCAATTGTACATGATTTTAAAAAGTAAAGATGTTATTCTAGATTAATTTCTAAAATGCTTCCTACCAGATATGAAACTATACCAGTAGCGTAAAATTTTTAAACGTGTTAAACAGTAATAAACTTTGCTCTAAAATGATCAAACACAACTTAAATTTAGAACCCAACATTATTTAATGTTTGGTATTTACAATTTTTATTACAAACAAAAAGAACTATGTTTGTTTTTTCAGCATTAGCCATCAACAAATTAAACACAAAAATAAACCCAGAAGAGGGTCCTATCATCATTTACTAAGGAAATATAATGCCACAAGAGCATCAACTTTGGTTTCAGACAAACAGGTTTAAATACCACCTCTGTCACTTTTTACTTAGGTGTCCTTGGGAGAATTACTTAAAGCTTCTGACATATCTGTAAAATGGTATTACATGAAATGGTATCAATAAAACCTACCTCAAACTTACAAGAAATTAATGAATCTAGCGTCTGAGCCATGCATATACAAAGTATGAGTACTATGTAAGTTAATAGCTTGCCTTCTTCAGATCTGCAATCAATAATGGAAATTCCAACAACCTAAAAATTTTAAAAGCTTATTTTTGAAAATTACAAACAAGGTGGCAGAAAAAGTAACACGATTTAAATATTAGTTTAAAAATACCACCTTTTAAAATCCTACTTCTGATTCTATACCCAGCTGTCCTACTCCCGAAAGATTAAAAAAAAAATTTAGATAAACTGAAGTGACAAAAGTGTTAGAATTTCACTTAACTAGTTACTTGAATTTAACCCAGAAGTTTGGTCAGCTGTCTTCTTAATCACTAAATAATCAATGAAATCTATATGAAAATATCTACAGAATAATCTTACAAAACTCGAAATAAAAACAAAAACACCAAATTCCTTCAAATTAGAATTTTCATTCATTTACTCTTAAACCATTGTGTTGCAGCCTGGAGAATAAGACACCCTACCCCTCCGCCTTTATGGAGCCTTAGTGCTTTAGTGCCCTGAGAATGCCCAGATAATGAGGAACCTTGTCATCTCATTTTGAAAAAACTTTGCTATTTTAGGCCTTTACAACACATGACAGGACTATATTAACTCCCACACTGAATACTCAGTCCTCAGCCAGATTCTAGCCACTTGAACTACTAATCAGTACTTAAGAACGGTAGAATAAAAACATGAGAATTCCTTTAAAAACTTTTCAGCACTTTAATATGTGTGTGCCCGGTTGCATAAATTTTCAGATGACAACTCCTGGTTATTTACCAATGTAACACATGTGAATATGGCACAGCAACTTTTATGTATACAGGGATCTGCTTGGTTCTCCCCATCTTGTCCTTTTATTATCACTTTCACCAAAGAGCACAAGAGAAAGAAAAAGACTTCCGAAATTGAAGATGAGGCCGACTTCTGCATATTCACATCGGGAAGGAGACAGAACATGACACTTCGGTGCAAGTTTATATTACAGGATATAAAAACACTTGGGGCAGGGAGTTCCAACTGAAAACATCCTTAGGTTTACATGAGGATTTCTTAAACATCATGAGGTGTGTGTGTTTCATACACCGCGGTTCTGCTTCGGGAAGTTAAAAAAAAAAAAAAGAACACTGTGAAATTAAGAGTGGACACTTGGAAAACTGTATTCACAGGTTATGTCAGTCACTTCTGAGTTTGAGAAACGTCCAAGCCCTTCCCAGAAAAATACTCAAAATTAGTAGCCCCCCCCCTCTTCACCAGGGAATGGGCCTTCACAGTAGCCAAAGGAAACGGCGAACAAGAGAGACTATTTCAATGATCAGATTTCTTATTTTAAATGCCTGAGAATTTAAATCGTTCATCTGGTTCCAATGTTGTCATAGCATCTAAGATAAAGCAAAAGGAGCTGCACAATCTCCCCTCTTCAGAAGTCCTAGCAGGACGGTGGAGCGCCACCAAATCGCCCCCGAGGGGCTAGTGCCAACCGGGGCAGAAAACAACCATGGGGAGCGGGTCTTTTTGTGAACCACTCCGCCTTTCAGGGAACACGGAAGCTGCAAGCCTAATGCTAAAGCCGAAAAAAGAAAAGGGGGGAAAAAAAGGAGAGGGGGAGGGAGACTTCCACGGGGAAAGGAAAAAAAGCGTAGAGAACCAGAAAAGGAAGCATTTTGTTTCTGGGAGGAGGGAGTAGAAGGGAGAAGCGAAGGTCTTCTTCCTATGCGATTTTTTTCCTTTACCCCTCACCCGGGCTACAGTCTTCGGCCAGGCCATCGGGCAGAGCACCGCCCTTGGGCCGCTCGCAGGCCGGGACACGGACCAGTCTGCAGTCCCCAGACCCCGCGCAGGGCCCCGCGACCGAGGAGGAACGAGAGGGTTCCCAGCGGCCGCCGCCCTCTGCGCCCCCCGCGCCCCCCGCCTCCGCGCCAGGCGCCGCCGCCCGGCTCCTACTTCCTATTTTCGGAGCACACACCCTACAAGGAGCTGAGCGGAGCGAGCAGGCCTGCCAGAGACCTGCCCCCGCGCGGGGCCTCGGGTGACTGACAGGGGCAGGCACTAGGGTGCAGCGAGGAGAGGAGGACGAAGGGCAGCCGAGGGCACAAACCAATGCCCTTCCCCGGCGGCCAGAATCCGGGCTGACACGCCAGGGTTCTACTGACTCCCCAATGACGGACTCCGCCACCTCCGCGGCACTTACCTTCTCCTCATCAGACAACTGCTCCTCCAGATCCGCCATTTTCCTTCTGGCGACAAACCGTGGCGGCGGCGGCGGCGGCGGCAGCGGCCACCTGACTTCCCCCTTTCCGTGCGGTCCTCCGCGCCGCGCGCCTCCGCCAAGGGAGGGGCCCGCAGCCCAGGTCGCCGCGCACGCGCCCCGGAGCCCCGCCCCTCTCCAGCCGGCCCGCGGGGGTCTGCACGAGGCTGTGCGCGTGCGCAGGAGGCTGGAAGGCCTGGGAGGGAGGAGGAGTCGCCTACCGCCGCCCGCTGCAGGCTTGTCAGCATCAGGAGTATAGGATCCTTTCTCCACTAGTGACCATATGGACCCAGTCTGCGACGAGTACATTCTGAGCCCTTGATTGTGTTCCCATCAAGCCTTCAACTGTGCTAGCTCAAATGTGATAAAGTGTACGAATAGAAGCTTTTTAAACAATCTTTTTAAAAATTACCAGAAAAATACTGTTTTTATGGAAATATGTACACATAACCCAGCCCATAATTAGAACATTGTTCTTGATATATCCATGTATTCATTTAAGAAATATTTATTGGTTCTTTATTGTGTGGCGGGTACTATGTTAGTCCCTGGGAATATACAACATTAAATAAAATCCAGAGAAACCCCTGTTCTCAAGAGGCTCAGTGTCTATTCCTTAAACATTGAGCAGTTAGGGAAAGCACTGTACTATTGCAGGGGAATACAAAGTTATGTTAGACATAGATCCTACTCTTTTGAATTTAATTGCTAGATTAAATACAGAGAACCCAGTAAAATTTGAATTTCAGATAAACAATAAATATATATTTTAAACATAAGTATGTCCCATGAAGCATTTGAGCTATATTAAAAAAGTATTCATTGTTTTCAAATTGTATTTGGAATCTATTACTTTTATTTGAAAAATCTGGGAACCTCACTTGTGACCACTTCAAGTTTAGCAAGACAGTGGAGTTATAGTAAAAGCTGTATATATGAATTGGATCGGAATTTTGTTAAAATGCAGTTACTGATTCAGTAGGTCCATTGGGGCTGGAGACTCTGCATTTCCAACAAGCTCCCAGGTGATGCCAATGCTGCTGGTTTGGAGACCACACTTGTTAGCAAGGTTTTAGAATATAGACAGGAGTTAGGACTTTAATCATTCTGTTGTACACCTAAAACTAAATCAATGTTATATTTCAATTATCTCTCGATTTTAAAAATACTTTTTAAAATTTCATTCAGTAGAAAATGAGAAGTTGTTGACAACTGTTGAACAGTGACGTGGCGTCAGAAACATATCTAGCAAGATGAATCTGACAACTGCAAGGTGTAAATAACACGTCTGAAAGTACCTTAAGAAGTTCAAATCATGACACATACATAAAATACTGTTATTAAGTAATTTACTGCGTGTTCCTAGATGCAAATCATTGTTTCTTGTGGATGGAAAACAAACAAAAACCGTGCTACTGAAAAGCTCATAGTCCATTCAGAGAGAACAGGAAGGGGATGCTTGCTGACACATGCAGGAAAAAGCAGGTGTGCTGTTGAGGATAAATGGTGCAGGGAAGACATGATAGAGAAAAAAACTGCACCGTTTGGCCAGGGACCTCACTGGATGTAAATAAATAGCATGTTCACTCTTTCACAGTGTACAGGTCATTGCTTCATGTATTTCTCACTGCAATCTCATGAAGTAAGGTATTAGTCAGCATTATTATACCCATTTTACAGGAGAAAAAAACTGAGGCTAAATAATTTTTCAAGTTTGCACCTAAGTGACTAAACTGATATTAGAACCCAGGCATCTTATTCTGTATCCAATGTTGTTTCCACTTGCTTTCTTTCTTCCTCTCTAAAGCCTAGGCACTCTCTACCAAACAAAACTTAACGAAGGCGATTGATTACTCTTCCATTCCTTCGGTTTTAGTCACCACCACTTGCTGCATCAACTCTACTTCTGGTTTTGTTTTGTTTTGTTTTCCCTTCTGGTTTTTTTTTTTTTTTTTTTTTTTTGGTTTCTGTTTACTTAGCAACACCTATATTAATGTGTACACAGTGGGTACTCAGTAGATGATTGCTTCACTAATCAGCTGCTCCCTTCCTCTAGAAACCTCACCCAAATTTGGTAATGCTCTGCAATAATTTGAGTTAGACTATCTTCATAACCCTGGTGATACTTTATATATGGCTTCCATAGTGACACAACCAGTAGTTATGTATAATTTCTGATAACCCTTTCAAAAATCTCCCAATACCATCCTCTTAATACAGCTAAAAGAAATTATAGAATTCATGTACCCTAAGAATTCTGGGAAGATATCAAACTGTCACACAAAATAGGTATAAATATGGAGTAACCACTATATGACTGCAAGTAAAAATATACTAGTATTTAAAAAAAATTTTTTTTCTTAACGTTTACTTGTTTTTGAGACAGAGGGAGACAGAGCATGAACAGGGGAGGGTCAGAGAGAGGGAGACACAGACTCTGAAACAGGCTCCAGGCTTTGAGCTGTCAGCACAGAGCCGGACGCGGGGCTCGAACTCACAGACCATGAGATCATGACCTGAGCCGAAGTCGGAGGTTTAACCGACTGAGCCACCCAGGCGCCCCGAAATATACTAGTATTCTTGATAATCAGTTATTTTATGATGAAGAGAAAAGAAACAAAAAATTCCTTCCCACACTATTCTACCTAGTAAGAATTTCTATCCTCTTCTGACTGTTTCTAAGCTCACCTTTATTCTACTTACTAGTGGTGTAATCTTTGCCTTCGAAATTAACTGAACCAGAACGTGATTTTTAAAAATTTTTTATACAATATTTTTAAAGATATTTATTTATTTATTTTTGAGAAGGAGAGAGAATGTGTGCAAGCATAGGAGGGACAGAGAGAGAGGAGGACAGAGGATCTGAAGCAGGCTCCACACTGACAGCACAGAGCCTGATGTGGGTCTTGAACTCACAAACTGTGAGATTATGGCCTGAGCTGAAGTCTGATGCTTAACTGACTGAGCCACCCAGGCACCCCCAGAACCTGATTTTTTTTTTTTAATTCTTCATTTTATAGTGTTTGTTGTTAAGTTCCTTGTGTGCTTCTTAAGCTTTTTTCCTGTGGCTATGCTCTGTGTCCTAAACTAATTTTAAATTTATCAAGGTCAAAAGTTCCCTAATTTCATAGAATCACACTCTTAGATTCTGCAAGCCTCTCATTTTACAGGTAAGTTGAGTCTTAGATAAATTAAATGACTTGATAAAAATTGCACATTGAGTGATATCGTTTTAATTTTTTTGAGAGAGCCACATGCACGTGTGCGCACAAGCAGGAAAGGAGCAAAGAGAGAGGAAGAGAGAATCTTTTTTTCTTAAGCTTATTTATTTATTTTTGAGAGAGAGAGAGAGAGAGAGAGAGAGAGAGAGCAGGGGAGGTGCAGAGAGAGAGGGAAAGAAAGAATCCCAACTAGGCTCAGTGTTAGCACAAAGCCCAATGTGGGGCTTGAACTCACCAACTGTGAGACCATGAGATCATGACCCGAGCTGAAACCAAGAGTTGGACGCTTAACTGACTGAGCCACCCAGGTGCCCCATGGAAGAGAGAGAATTTTAAGCAGGCTTCACGTCTAGCACAGAGCCCAACGGGGGCTTGACCTCATAACCCTAAGGTCACGACTGAAATCAAGAGTCAGGCACTTAACCCACTGAGCCACACATGTACCTCTCTAACTGATATCATTTTAGAAGCTAAAGTCCTTATAGTCAGACTCATGTTCTTAATACTATTATATATACATATGCATACACACATTATATATACATAGTCATATATAAAATATATATAAATATAGCTTGATCATATAATGTATAATAAGGTGATAAATATTACTAAGTGCGAAATGGTTGCATTGGATATAGATGTCTATAACACCATATTATGTAATCTTGGTACTGGAAAACTAATGTCTATAATTTAAAAGTATGGCTTACCTCACTTCTGAGAAAAACTACCAGTGTTAGACAACTAATATTTGGCTGTTTGTTACTCTCATGATCAATGAACACAACTGGTCTCAAATAATGTCCTTTATTGCAGTAGAAAATTGTCAAAAATCATGTATATTTTAAAAGTAATTGTCTTGGGGCACCTGAGTGGCTCAGTTAGCGTCTGACTCTTGATTTCAGCTCAGATCCTGATCTCGTGGTCATGAGGTCAAGTCCCATGTTAGGCTCTGCATTGGGCATGGGGCCTGCTTGAGATTCTGTCTCTCTCCCTCTGCCCCTCTCCCCTGCACGTGCTCTCTCTCTCAAAAAGAAAAAAGAAAAAAAAAGTAATTGTCTTTCTAAATCAAGTAATTGCCTAAACTATTGATTACTTGCAGTTAAGTGTGTCCTACCTATAATTCATTTCTTCAGCTATATTTGAAAAGGCCCACACAAGTGGCACGCTTGGAGAAGCCTGGTATAGATAACTGTAGACATATCAAGGAATTATTGAAGAAGCTCATCTTTAAATTCTTCCTCTCTCCTGAATATGCCATCCTTCATCATTTGGTTCTTCCCAACTTCAATAAACCCACCTCTGCCACTGCCCCCAATGGGTGTCATTGAAACACAGAAAGTTATTCATTTAGGCATCACATCCTCTTAGGCTTTGGTTGAAGCACTTTCTGGAATGTTCTTTGCTACCTATCCTTTAAAGTTCAGTTATCCCTTTTTCCCATGAAACTCACATTGAATCCTCTAGCTAAAGCTAGTAATTTCTTATTCTAGATTCTCACAAAGTTTTCCATAAATTTTTGTCATGTATTCAAGTGGTGACTCACTGTGGAATTTGGTTTCTCCGTCTAGGCATTCAAGATAGTAATGGTGCCTCCCTTATATGGCTATTGTGAGGATTTACTGAGATAGTACAGCCAAAGTGCTTAGCACTGGGAACAGGCATTAGCAAAGTTCTCAATAAAACATTAGCTATAATTATCATATTATAATACCAATCTCTCCCTGAGAACCTAGATTATTTCTTTTTTTAATCTTTTTTTTAATGTTTATTATTTATTTTGAGAGAGAGAGAGAGAGAGAACATGAGCTAGTGAGGGGCAGAGAGAGAGAGAGAGAGGAGAGAGAGAATCCCAAGCAGGCTCTGTGCTATCAGCACAGAGAACCTGATGTGAACTGTGAGATCATGACCTGAGCTGAAATCAAGAGTTGAACTCTTACCCAACTGAGCTACCCGTTCCCCCCCCCCCCCACCAAAGACTATTTCTTAATTAGTTGTCTGACAAACACAGAGTCTGGCACATAAGTGGTTTAAAAAAAAAATCTTTATTAGAATGCGTATTGATTGAATGACTCTTTCATTTCACATCTTTAAATGGGAGCTGAAGAACTGAGCTAGCCACACTTATGTGGTTTAGAGATTCCCCTAAAATGTGGCCCTGAGACTCCAGACCAGGAGAGCAAACATTTTCTCCAGCAATCCTCAAACCATACAAATACTCCTGTTTTTCACTACCACATATTCAGTCATCAGTGAAATATCTAATTAATTTCCAGCTCTTTAATTTCTCTGTCACTGTAAGCTCAAGCCTTCAGCATCTTTACGCAATGTCCCAAAGGAGGCACAAGGTATGGGGAGTGCCCAAGGTAACGGCGAGGCAAGGAAATACTACAGCTTGTAATTGTTCCCATGTACTTATTTGAATCATTATTACAAAATATTTCAGATATACAAAAAACTCTAAAACAAACAAACATGGTCTACCCCTTCCAGATCTAATTCCTTTTCCTTCTTCCCATGGATAACCACTAATCTGAATCTGATGTTCATCATTCCATGTATGTTTGTTCTTATTCAATATAAGACTGTTTCTTTTTCATCTTTTTTACCCAGTTAATCTGTTACCTAATTCACAAAGTATTTATGGAATAAATTAATGAGTATGATTCCTTTGTATACTCTTAAAAACAGCATAGAAAGTATTAGACTAATTTATCACTTTAAAAATCTCCCTATAGGGATGCCTGGGCTCAGTCAGAAGAGCATTCCACTCTTGATCTCGGGGTCATGAGTTCAAGCCCCACATTGAATGTAGAGATTACTAAAAAAATTAAACTTTTAAAAAATAACAAAAAAATTAAAAATCCCCTATATGGCCAACATAAATTTCAGGGCATGGGTGAAAAATTAAGTCAGACTTGACTTGGAAAGGTGAAGCAAAACAATGAACAGATTTGCTGGTAGTAAGTGGAAGATAGATCTAATATCTTCGATTTTTTTACCCTTAATGTCTAATAATACTTTTAACTCTTATTTGGACTCCATGATAGAATGGCAATAGAGCAGAAAGATAAGTTTGTCATTAGTGTTTCCCCAGGCCATACCAGCCTACAATAAAATTGTATTTCTCTACCTCAGGTGAAGCCAAAGAATCGCAGGAGTACCTGCTCAAATTCCCTCTTCTTGGTTCTTTGAAAGTGCCATGGTGATTCACGTACATTTAGAAGTACTTACACTGCCATCTTCCTCTGCCTTTTGACGTTGGCCTTTATCACCTCCACTGCTGCCTGCCTCAATCAGACCTTTCCCAATGTTGTAGCTCTGGAGTCTTTCCTCCTCATGTGGTTCTCCCCTCATGGGACATACAGCTTAGTGTTCATGTCACTTCATCTTCTTCTGGTGACTTTAGCTGCATCTTTTGCAGGTAGGTGCTGGCTGATCTCCAGCCACTGTCCCAGGCTGTGTGGTAGGGTGCTCACTTCTCTCCAGTCTCCTCCTGTGAGCCTCTTCTGATGGATAGGGCTGTAGCAGACACATCTGCTCTGACCAGATCCCTTTGGATCACTTTGACTATTTCTGGGCTTCTGTGCTTTTTTGCCTCTGCTTCACAGAACCTGCAATTATTCTTTGGAAGACTGCTCCTTCACTGCTGAGGCTGTCCTGCCAGCAAGCATAGAGCCGGGAGTTTAGGTCCAATGAAGCAGCTCTTAACCAATGGCTGTCAAATGATGAGTACAAAACCCCAGCTCCCTAGCCCCAGATCAGAACAACTCTGAGGTGTAACTTATATTCCAGATTTCCCCTGAGGGATAGAGCCAATCTCAACTTGCCATTTCCCCTCTCTTGGGAGTGACTGAGGTATTCTGAAAAGTAATCAGATTAGGAACATAAGAACAGCAATAGAATAGAAAGTAGGTTTTGCACATGAGGGCACTTGGGGCTCCAGATTGGAGCTGGGAGGCCAGTTGTCAAGCTTGGAGCACCTCATCAAAGTTAGAATAGCCTTGAGGATGAGCCCCAAAATATTGATTTGAATAGACTTTAATCTACTCTTGCCTCAAGTAAGATTAGCCCTGGGAACAGTGTAGGGCTAATTTTGTAGGTGATTTGCAACGTGGAGAGAAATAGAGCAAAGCAAAGCCAGGAGCTCACCTGAATGGGGTTTGACACTATGCAAAGCAGAGAGGTGGAGGAGAGAGAATGTTAAACCACAGGATATGACCCATGTCCTAAAATAACTTATATTCTGGTTATAAGATAAGCCTGCAAGGCAATATGTGATAAGTGCAAAATAAATGGCACAAATGAGAAATGTTTTCTTTATGAGACTGGATGTAAAACATATTGCAATAATGGATGGAAGGAGGAAATATAGGCTTTTAAATTCTACTCTTTTGTATTTCCTAATCTGCTACACTGCCTATTTCATGACTAAAGTGTGAATTTAAGGCATACTACAATGTTAAATTATTCAAACCTAAATCTTAATACTTTTAGAGAAAAATCTAGATTCCAAAGATAAGAGTACATGTGATTACTTCTATGGATTTACATACCAACTGCTTCTTTGATTAATTGGCTCATTTTAGAAAAACAGTTTCATAACTCCACAACATTTGACACAGTAAACCAAAGTGAGAGATTGATGTATAGGAGCACATATTAGAGTAGACCGTTTTGAGTGATGTTAAAGAAAGGGATGTCTACATCTTGGGAAAGTAATTTTCTTTTGTAAAAAAGCACCATATTTCAGTCAAACATTTCTGTATTTTAACTTCTGGGAGAAATAGCTTATGATTTCTGCCAATTAGTGAAATCATCCTGGGCCTCAATTACATCATCCATTAAAAGGGAAACAAGGGGCGCCTGGGTGGCTCAGTCGGTTAAGCGTCCGACTTCAACTCAGGTCACGATCTCGCGGTTCGTGAGTTCCAGCCCCGCGTCGGGCTCTGGGCTGACAGCTCAGAGCCTGGAGCCTGCTTCCGATTCTGTGTCTCCCTCTCTCTCTGCCCCTTCCCCGTTCATGCTCTGTCTCTCTCTGTCTCAAAAATAAATAAATGTTAAAAAAAAAATTTAAAAAGAAACAAAAGTAGTACCAACATCACTGTTTTATGAGGATAAAGTAATATATAAGTGTTGCATACTTTATAAATATGTAAAGCATCACTGTTTGTAACTCAGAGTCTGGGAAAATTGAAATCTATTTATTCATCTTCACTGTCGTAACTTGTATAATGGATATACAAAATATTTCCACCAACTTTTCATTTAAATGAAACATTAAAAAGATGTTTTGATAATGTCTTACCATGTAGTTGTCATGGATAAAAAAACCTTATGGAATATAGGAAAGAGTATTGGCCTAGAATATGCAGATTTCAGCTCTGTTTTTTGTCACTTAAAAAGTCCATTGAGGGTGAAGCAGGTGAAGGGGATTAAGAGTGCACTCATCATGATGAGCACTTAGCAATGTATAGAATTGATGAGTCACTATATTATGCACCTGAAACTAATATAAAACTGTATACAAAGTCTAATAGTCTTGATAAGTCTCTTAACGTGTTGATTCAATTCAAAGACTTACTGTGAAACTTGGATGAAATAATGTACAAAAGGGACTTTGTAAAAGAGAAAGTGCTGGATGAATGTAAAGAATTTATCATTAGGGGGTGTCTGGGTGACTTGGTCATTTAAGCGACTGACTTTGGCTCAGGTCATGATCTCAAGGTTCATGGGTTTGAGCCCCATGTCGGGTTCTGTGCTGGCAGCTCAGAGCCTGGAGCCTGCTTCAGATTCTGTGTCTCCCTCTCTCTCTCTGCCCCTCCCCCACTTGTTCTCTCTATCTCTCTCTCTCAAAAAAAATAAATATTAAAAAAAGAATTTAAGAATTTATCATTAAAGTACATTATGACTTGTGACATCAGTAACCTGTCATTCATCTTTCTTTTGGTTGGGTCTCTAGTGTACTCAAGTCTACTAATGCATGAGCAGTTGTTCATTTATTGTGCTTCTATTATATGCCAGCACTCTACTAGTTGGAGATGCAGCAATGAACAAAGCAGACATGGCGCCTGCCTAGCTACTTATTTAAAGGAGAGACAGATAGTAAACAAATAATCACTCAAATAACTATGGAATTACAATTGTGATAAGTGCAATGAAGGAAACGTACAGAGTGATTTGAGTGTATAGGTTGGGAGGTAATTCTCCATGGGTCTTCATGTTTTGGCACATCTTGCAAGCAGACTGACTACCCTTTGTTCTGGACTATCTTTCTAAAGGAAGTTTGCATAGCAAACAATCCTGGAGGATAATATCTTCCTCCAGAGCAATGCATAGGCATGCTTACTTCCCACTCTAAGACGTTTGGGTTCCCTAAGCTCAAGGTTCTTCTCCTGTAATGCACCCGATTACACATGCAGGCTTCCATCTGGACCCATCTCTGTTGCCAGATGAGACTTGGGCATCAGAGAAAACTAATGCAAATATGCTGATGTTCTTGGTGCTTGGTGTGCCATGAGTAATAAAACACTTTGCCTCTGAGCAAGAGGTCTTGTATTTTCTTCCAGCATCTATGAAACTGTAGCAGGCTAATGTGTTGCTTGAAAGCAGGGCAGGATTACAGACTCATTATTAAAAAGGATTGACGTGTAAGCCTCTAGTCTAACCTCCCTCCAATTCATTTTAATGCATTTAAGAATATAGATTAGTATACTAAACACCTGCATATTCACAGCCCAGCTTTTTCAAATGCTAACTAGCATTGTTTCATATTTGCTTCAGCTCTGGTGTTTATGAATAAAGCATTACTTACACAGTTGAGGTTCCCTGTGTCTTCCTCCCTCATCTCATTCTCCTCTGTCCCTCCCTCACTATCATGAATTCAATATGGATCATTGTGTGCCACTTATTTTCTCCTTATAATATCTACTATTTTAACAACAGTTTGTATGTAAATGAATGTACAAGGTGATAAAGAACTTTGATGTTCAAGCACATATTTCACTGTATAAGGACAGGGCAATATTGCCAATGATAGACGAAGTCTTCCTGGAGAAGATCATCTGAATCATCTCAGGATTATAATCTGGCTTCAGCTTTCTGTGAGTTTACAAATGCTCTCTCTGGGGAAGTCAGGGGGCAAGGGCATGACAGAGTCCCAGGAAACACTGAGCCACCACAGTTGGTACTGGAATGTGGACCAGGTTTGAGACATCTGAGGAATAAATAAGGGGAGTGGGTAGGTTTCTTTGTGTGTTCAGGTCCTGAGCTCACAATGGCCAACCTCCTGCTCTCAGGATCAGGTTGCAGCAGTGTACTTCTGTGGGATGAGATGGATGTTCTCAAATAGTCCAAGCAGATGGTCTTTGGCTTGGCATGGAGGAGACAGCAGGAACTTCTGCACATGGTCAAAGCAAGCCAAGTACAGACACAGATCTGATCCAGGCTTACCTCGGCATTCAGCCCTCAGATTACAGCAGGCATTTTTATCCTGAAGGCATTTAACCTGTCCTATTTCTCGAGGTATATGGTTCTCCAATCTGGACATGCCCCCTCTTTGCCAAGTTTATAGGTATCATCTCGGTGTCTTCTTTTCTCATTCTCTTGGCGATTCCTTTAGTACTCTGTGTTGAATCTATTTGAGATCTATTTTGTGTCAGATCTCCTATTTTCTGTATCCAACGACTTCCTCTTTTTTTCATTTACCCTTATGTTTATAGAACTTATAGTCCAGATGCCTCCTGAGAAAAGGTATCTAAGAGGTAAATTTTTGCAACTGTACATATCTGAAAACATCATTATTTGACTGTTATGCTTGATTGATAGTTGGATGTATCTAGAATTCTAAATTGGAATTCATTTTCATTCAGAATTTTGAAGGCATTTTTCCATTGTCTCTAGATTTGTGTGTGTATGTCTGTGTATGTGACCTTCTCTTTGTCTCAGTGTTCTGAAATGACACAAGTGACTTTTGCGGGTCTATTTTCATCAATTTTAGTGGGTCCTGTGGGTTCTTCCAATCTGGAAAATCATGTCCTTCAGTTCTGAGAAACTACATAAATTATTTCATTGATAATTTTCATTTTTCACCTTCCCTGTACTTTCTTTCTGCAATTCCAGTTATTTGTACATTCTACCTCCTAGGTTGCTGCTCCATTTTTATTTTTTATTTATTTATTTTTCATCTAAAAAAAACACTTATTCTTGAGAGAGAGACAGGGTGTGAGCAGGGGAGGGGCATAGAGAGAGGGAGACACAGAATCCAAAGCAGGCTCCAGGCTCTGAGCTATCAGCACAGAGCCTGACGCGGGGATCAAACCCACGAACAGCGAGATCACGACCTGAGCCAAAGTTGTACGCTCAACCGACCGAGCCACCCAGGCACCCTGGTGCTCCATTTTTAAAAGTCTTTTCTTTACTATATTTACATATCTTTTCATTTCTTTACTATTTTTCAAATAACAGCCCTGACTTACTTGACTACTGAGTTTTTCATTTTATTTTTTACCGGCTCATGTTTATGAGTGTTTGGCTAACTAGTTGAGTTTTATTTTAGGAATATCTGACTGGGCCATTTTATGATTCTCCTCTTGTTTTGGTCAGAATCCCCAGAGCAGACTCTTCTTCTAATCTCTGGAATTAGAAGAGAGAAGGCCTAGCTAATAGCATTTGAGAAGTCCAGTCAAAGAAGGCTGGATGTCTCATCATTCACCATCCAGATGTTCCTTTAATTACTGGATGATAATTGTCACCTTCAACCATGCTTGGTATCCCCCAGCCCAGAATCCCTTTATTTTACCCTTATCAGAGAATAAAATTCCAGACTTCTGGTAGACTGGGGATGGCTCAGCAGTACAGAGTAGGGGAGAGCATCTAAGGATCTATCTGTCTCTCAAACAGCCTTCATCTGGTCCCTATAATTTGGGGCCTCATTTCACCCCATTTCCAAAGGTATTTTGTGCTATCAAGTCATGGACCCTTGAGTATTCCGTGGGTACAAATGAGATTGGTTCTTGGGTTTTGCCACCAGAAGTTTAGCTTCTTGAGGTCCTCAAGGCTACTGCCATCCTCTACCTGCTTTCTAGTCTCAAAATTTCTGGCAGTGTTGTATCCTTTCCTCTTCCCCCACATTGTTGTGTGTTCATTAATTTTAAAAAAGTTCCTTTTATTGGGGTCTTGTGATGGGGGGGAAAAGTATGTGTTCACTTTACCAACTTTATGTAGAACCTCCAATCCATCTACTATCATGCTGTAGCTGGGAGGGACATCCTGTGTTGGTTTTGTGGGTGCAATCCTATCATGTGAGGATATTATACATAATTTGGTTTTGTTTTCTTTTTTAGTTTTCCCAAACACTGCATTTTTCAAAATACAAATCTGTTAGCATAGCTCTCCCCATGTGACTTCTGTTTCAGCAGCTTCCTACATAGCTATTAGATCAAGACAAAATTCTTAAGCATGATTTTTTCAAGATCATATCAGCGGGGACAAATTTACAGTGAAACATATATACATATATATATAGCAGCACAGTGTTGTTTTATTTCAAACTCAGATGGAATGTGAGTGCCTGGAGGCAAGATCTAGATCTCCATTTTACCATAGGTCTTGCCTCTCCCTCTTGTCATTTCACACATTGTCTGCCCAATCCTTGAGTATTAGAGTCACTTACCAGGCTTTTCATGTTTTGGCTTCTCTAGCTTATGCTCTCACCACATGCCTCTCATTTTCTCAGCTTCACCACATTGGCTTTCTTTTGGTTCTTTGTAAGCCCTGTGATCCCTCTTCTTCTGGGCCTCTGAATATGCAATTTACTGCACTTGTGACCCTTTTTGTTTCTTTAATGCTGTCCTCCTTCAGATAGATATCTTGTTTCTTGGGTCATCTGGCCTTCCTGGTGAGGCCAAATCCCCCATCATAGGCCTTCCTGGCACCATGGAGCTATTTTACATTTTTTTTGTATATTATTTGGTTGGAGTCCACTTTCCTCAACTAAATTATAAGCTTCATGGGACAGGATCTAGGTCTGATTTGCCTTCTGCTGCATTCACAGTGCCTAGCACAGAATTTGGCTCAGGGGAGGTACTTAGTAACTATTTATTAAATGAAGGAATAAAGCTGATATCTTAAGGATAAATAGGAATTATAAGATGAGGACTGAGGAAAGATCTCTAGGCCAAGAAAACATATGAGAATGAGCTTGGTGGATTTGAGGAACTGAAAGACAAGGGCTGTGACCAGAGCCATGTGAACCAGGGGAAGTGGTGCTGAATGAAGCTTGAGGGACCAGCAGGGGCCAGATCACAGGGCGCCTTCTAAGCAATGATAAAACTTGCAAACTTTTCTAAGGGCAATGAAAATTTTAGTAGGGGAGTTACATACCCCAGATGCTATGAGAAGAAGGGGTTAGAAATGGCAAAAGTGGATGAGGAGAGGCTAGTTAAAAGGTTTTGGTCCTAATCAAGGCAAAGCCTACTGGGTTAGACAGGAAAAAAAGGTAGCAAAAATGGACAGAAGTACCAAAGAATATTTTAGAGGTCACACAATTGGATGATGGATTGGAGATGGGAAGTGAAAAAAAAAAAGAATTGTCAAAAAGTGACACTCAGGTTTCTGGTCTGACCAACTGGCAAACATGGGTACTATTTATTAAGCTGGGGAGCAGAGTTTGGGAGAAAGAAAAGAAGATCACTTTTTGAATGCTTTGTTTGAGATGCCTATGAGGTGTCTGAGAAGACATGTTGAGAACACAGTTGAACCTATCAGTCTGGAGGTAAGAAAAGAGGTCCAGATTGGAGGTATAAATTTGGGGGGTGTTGGCATATAGTTGTATTTAAGCCATGGTGGTAGATGAGCTTATCCAGATAGAGGGTAGAATGGGAAGATAAGAGGCCTGAATATAAGCAACCTAAAGAAGAAGCAAATCTAGTAGGAATATTGTGGTCTCACAATGATGTCTACATTAGTGATTTTGATGTGGGAGCGGAAGTAGGTAAAATGTAAGGTGGGTGTGCTTTAATGAGCTGGATTGGAGAAGCTCACTTGGGGTTGGGTTAATTAGGTGAGAGGCCAAGATACTGAATGTCCACCTTGTAGGTTAGGTTAACGAGAAGAGTTGGCGGGCGAAGAGGGGGAGAGACTGAAAGGTGCAGATACTACAGACTTCAGGAAATGAAAAGGAATGACCAAGTCAGTGGATAAGGGTAATGAGAACGGGGAGGGGCATATGACTGAGTAAGCCAGGTTAAAGTACTTTCTGCTTTTCAGGCAGCAATAAAGTATTTTCATTACTTGAGTGTTACAAGTAAAACCTAAAACCAACAACCACGAAACTAAGAAAACAAACTAAACTAAAAAAAAAAAAAAAGTTTATTGCAATTATTTGCCTGGTTTCTTTGTTTAAGCATTCAGCCTTTTTGTTAGAGGATAGCAACAACAAGCAAACATCAAATGCTCCAAAAAAGTAATATAGTAAAACACAGTAATATAAGAATATGAAAATACTTGCTCCTCAAACACTTTGCCATTTAGACTTAGTACACCTGAAAACTCTGAAAAATAAAAACAGAAAATAGAAATGTTGGGGGCATATATAAATGGAAGTTTTATTTGGGATGATGAGGCCGCTTCCCTTTGGTGATAAATATTTAAGATTTTGCAACATTGTAATTAAGCGTTATAGTGTCCTTAATAGATTTGATACCTTAAATTTATAGATCACCTATTCAATTGCCAAACATGAAAGGAAATATTCATTTGTTTTTATATACTGGTAGTCACCCTCAACAAGATAAAGTCACTAAATTATAGGTTAAATCACATTACTTATTAGTATTATAATTCCATTATATTACATAAACCTAAGATATATGAGAACTCTGATTCATAGAATGATCATTCTTGAAACAATTCATACACACACATACACACACAGGATTATCACATACCTATTAGTACAAGTAACAAATTTAGCTACATGAAAGTAGTTTCTGTAACCAGTTAGGTAAAATTTTATGCACTACAAACATTTGGAAATTTAACAGGTTACATTTTAATATGGGAGATTCCTAAGAAGGTCTCATATGGCTAACCGTATCCTGCTAAGAAAGACTATACTTATTGTATTGGTGATTAGGAGAGAAAGTAGGTTTTCTGTATTTTACATTTGTACCACCTAAAACAGAGTGGTTTTCTTAAAAAAAAAAAACATGAAAAATCATCTAGAATGCTAAGTGTTTTTTGTTTGTTTTCATGGTTGATAAATATTCACTATGACAAAAACTCAATTTAGCTTCTGTGCTCATTATAATTTTTACTTTTAAATAGGGATGGGATGACTGGGTGACTCAGTTGGTTGAGCATCTGACTTTTGATTTCGGCTGAGGTCATGATCTCATGGTTCCTGGGATTGAGGCCCCTGGCTCCACACTGACAGCAAGGGGTCTGCTTGGGATTCTCTCTCTCCCTCTCTCTCTGCCCCTCCCCTGCTCATGCTCTCTAAACAAGAAAACAGACATTAAAAAGCAAAGAATAGGGACAAAGTGGAGTTAACCTTGAGTGTGAGGAATTTATTACAAGGAAGCTGGGTAATTTAAAAAGACGGGGATTTCAGCCAGGTGATGAGGCCTCAAGAACGTGATCTCCCAGTTCTAACTAGAAAAATTGGAACCTACGTGCATTTCAGCCTCCTGTAGACCAGACTGCCACAAGACCTGGAAGACCATTCCAGACTGGAGCAAGGCAGCTCTGGCATCCATTCCTCCTCTGTGCTCAGCCATTAATGTGATTCAACTACTTTCTGCTCCTGCTGTTACCACTTCCACAGTTATAAATAAATCAATTCACTCCTACTCTCCCCCACTCCCATTCTCAGTTGTCCAAAAAAGCAAAAATAAATTAAAAAGGTAAGCCAGAAGGGATGTGGTTGGGGGAAGGTGTCATTCAATTGGTCTCTTCCACCTCCTGGAGGGATTTCTGGTTGCTCAAGGACTTTGTTTCCTCAAGATCCTACTGGTTAATGACTCTGTGTCTCTAGTTCAAGTAAGAAGGAGAATGTGATTGGTAGTACCTCTTATCTCTGCTGGGAAAAGATCTCATTTCATAATGGCCTCATTGTCCACTCTCAGATGACTTTCTCTGGTCAGATAGTTGGTAAAACTTTACTTCTGGGTGTGTCTATGAAGTATCTCTGGAAGAGACCAGCATATGAACCAGTAGATTGAGTAAAGAAGATCTCCCTTGCCAATGCAGGTGGATATTACTCAATCCATTGAGGGCTTGAATAGAACAAAAATTCAGAGGAAGGGCAAAGACACTCTCTCTGACTGAATAGAGGCATTCCTCTACTTCCGCCCTTGGACATTGGTGTTCTTGATTCTTGGGTGTCCAGACTCAGAGACTTACACACTGCTATCTCCTCTTTTCCAGGGGTCTGGACTTAACACCACCAGCTTTCCTGTTAGTAGCTTGCATATGGCAGATCAGCAGATCATGGGCCTTTTCAGCCTCCATAACTACATGAGCCAAGTTATATCTAAATGGCTTCTTATATATATCTTATGGAGAATCCTAATACAGCAATATGTAAAATTTTCCTTTCATTGTAAGTGGTAACAGTGATTTCATCTTGGGTAATAATCAATTATACAGAAACTTTGTCTTTTTTTTTTTAATCACAGACGAGGCCTATTTTCAAAATGCAAGTCTAGTAATTCTTTTGTTTTCTCTTATAATTCTCTTAAAGTAATTCATAGGATGATGAGCCTCCTGACTAAATCCAATGCTCATGGGTGGTAAAGATAGCCCAAAGAAATGTTTGAAATTGTAAAGCACATTTTAATCAAGCTTAATCTTATCTTGCTCCTAGCCATCCTTTCCTAGAGCCACAGAGAACTCTTAGGAAAAAAAATAAAATAAAGAGAACTCTTGATTTTCACTTTTACTTCTCTTGAAGAGGTGGTAATGAGTACAAAATAAAGAAAAAAGTACTTGAATACTTATATAATTTAAGATGTGCCAACCCTGGAATGTTCCAATCTTAAGCAAAATATAAAATTTATTTTTGTTAATTTTAGTCAAAAAAATAAGAAAGAATATATTTAAAAGTTACGTAACTCATACTGAAGCCAGACTAAACACTGTAAATCAAGGCAATGGCTCTACTGAAGTGAAGTATGTTGCAGTTTGGGTGTGTCCTAGGACTGATCTGGGTACCAAGGCAGTGGTTCCTGGGTACCAAGCCTGGGTACCAAGCCAGGACCAGCTCAGAAGAATTTACTGTAACTCATGTTTGTATGCAAATCAAGCAGGCAACCCAAGAGAGCTGAGATGGGAACAAAAGATTGTGTTTCTACCCTTATAAATCACAGAGGATCTTCCAGATCATAAGAATTATCCTGTATTTTACTGTGCTTATCTTCACATATAAAATCCTACTAGGGGATAAACAGAGAATTTAGAGGAAGGTAAGATCTGTATATTTAGGAATCTTTCCCATATATATTTTTTAATGTTTATTTATTTTTGAGAGACAGAGTGTGAGCAGGGAAGGGGCAAAGAGAGAGGGAGACACAAAATCTGAAGCAGGCTCCAGGCTCCAAGCTGTCAGCACAGAGTCCATCGCAGGGCTTGAACCCATGAACTGTGAGATCATGACCTAGGTCGAAGTCAGACGCTTAACCGACTGGGCCACCCAGGCGCCCCGTTTTCCCATATTTTTTGACTACAAATTCTCAATTGTTTTCACCAGAGTCCAGAGCCTACTAGGGGCCAAGAGGCTTTCCTTGGCTGGAGAAGTGTGGGTGGAGCAGGGTAGAGGTTAGAGTGGAGTGGGGCACTAGGGGAGTAAAGGGAAAAGAAGAGTGAGTGGAAAGAGGAAATGGCAGAGATTTCTCCCTCTCTCTGAGGTTCACATAAAAAGGAAACTGGAAAAGCAAGTGAAACTGCAGGGCAATCAGAGTTTCCATGGTTAGGGCAAGCCCAGTGCCAGCAGAAGTGCCCGAAAAAGTCTTTAACCCCAGAATCCTAGAGACCTGGAATCCCATAACCTGAATCCTAGAGACCTAGAATCCCATAACCTGAATCCTAGAGACCTGGAATCCCATAACCTGAATCCTAGAGACCTGGAATCCCATAACCTGAATCCTAGAGACCTGGAATCCCATGCCCCAACTCTGGGAGAAGCGTCTGTACACAAATGCAAGATGACAGGGAAGGGTGGTGGGGCTCTGGAAGCAAGAGAATGACTAAAATGAAAAGCTGGTCAAACATTGGAGAGAAGACCCAGTTGTTTTAGAATTTATCTTTAAAAAGAGTTCTTATGTTATCTTTAGTTTATCTTTATCTTTAACTTAATTTAAATTTAATTTATCTTTTAATTTATCTTTGAAAAGGGCACCTGGATGGCTCTGTCGGGGAAGCATCAGACTCTTGATTTCGGCTTGGTTCGTGAGCCTGTATCAGGCTAGGCGCTGACCGCAGGAAGCCTACAGGAGATTCTTGCTCTCCTCTCTCTCTGCCTCCCTCCCCCCCTCTCAAAATAAATAAACATTTTAAAAAATAAAAGTGCAAAAAAAGGAAATAAACAGGAGAATGAGATGATACCACTCAGGGGTATCCACTCAACATGGCTAGGGAATACCGTAGGGGATACCACTCAGCATGGCTAGGGAAGGTTTCTCTGAGGAATGAGGCATTGGAACTGAAGCCTGATGTGTGAAAATGAGGCAGCCCAGTGATGGGGCTGAGAAGCAGGAAGCAGGAAAGAAATGGAAAGGGAGGAGAAGGGTCAGGTTCCAGTTTACTCTCTGAGAGTACTGAGGAACTGTCCCTCACAGATTACTGTACAAGTGGAAGGAGGTACAGCTAGAAGAGTGTTATGTGTTGTAGAAATGGGTGGAATTCTGTTCACATGGACCAGAACATGCAATAAAGTCATCTGTGACCTTGTCTTAGTCGACATGCAGGGATGTTTTCTGATGCCTCATCTTGCTGGATTTCTACTAAACCCATTGCTGACAACTTTCTTTTTTCTTCCAAATTCTCCTTCTCCAAATACTTTGTTTTCTCTTATAAGGGGCCTTAGAAATGGTGTAGACTAGCTATTTTCCAAACCTGAGTGCAATACAGAATTACTTGGGTGATCTTGTCAAAAACAGATTTTTCAGGTCTTGGGTGGGGTGCAGACATCTGCACTTTGAAACTTTCCATGTGATTCTGATGCAGCAGGTTTACTATCCTAGTCTTTCCTGATCAGTAATTTCCAAATTATTCAGCAAAACATTGGTTCCAGGAGTTGTTGTCAGTGCTCCAAGAATAAAAGGATCTCTTATCAAATGAGCTGGAGCAACAGATTCTCCTCTTAGCATTTCACAAAGCACCCTAGGATAAAGGCTCTGAGATATACTGTGTCTAACAGCTAAACAAACAATAGAATCATACTAGATATTTTTTCTTAACTTCACCTAGAATAGTTTTCCCCAAAAAACAGTATGAAAAACACTAATCTAGAAAAACAGCCTTTTTAAAATTTTCACAAATATGTATGTGTATTTTAAATTATTATATTATAAATTCTATTAAGTGTAACTGGGCATGATACTCTTTCGGTTAAGAAAGCAGCCCCAGGGTGCCTAGATGGCTCAGTTAAGCTTCCAACTTTGGCTCAGGTCAATGCTCTCACAGCTCATGAATTCTAGCCTCGCGTCGGGTTGTGTGCTGACAGCTCAGAGCCTAGATCCTGCTTCCAATTCTGTGTCTCCCTTTATCTCTGCCCCTCCCCTGATCGCACTATGTCTCTCTCTCTCTCAAAAATAAATAAGCATTTAAAAAATTAAAAAAATAAAGGAAGAAAGAAAGAAAGAAAGAAAGAAAGAAAGAAAGAAAGAAAGAGAAAGAAAGAAGTCTCAAAGAAGGCATCTAGTCCTAGTTGCTAGTAAAGCTCTGACCAGCCCCACAGCTGGTTCTGAAGGAGCACCTCCCCATGATTCTGCTCTTGTCCTTTCTCTGTGTTCCAAAACCTCTATGCTGTCTTTCAAATTTACAACTCTAGGATCAGCCTGTCCCACATTCTACCTGTTCATAAAACATCTCCATCTAGATGTCCCAGTGTTACTCTCCATAATTCTGACACCAATTCAATGTTTAAGCTATTTTCCCCACAGCACCAAGCAATTCTCTGGCACCATATGGGCATCCCAAAATTCAACACAATTCCAACACAATCTACCCAGAGATGGCATCAGATTCCACAGGTTAAAGACTCAGTCCTACAACACTCACCGACCCCCCCCCCCCCCCCCCGCCCCGCACACACACTTGGAGGCCAGTCACAAGTCCAGATTGTCATCTGGGCTTCAGACCCACTGCCTATAAATCAGAGGTCCCCATGACGTCTCTGCTTAGATTAATTTGCTAGAGAAGCTCATGGAATTCAGGAAATCAATTTACTCACTAGATTACTGGTTTATTACAAAGGATATTAAAAGGTACAAATCAACAGCCAGATGGGTGCATAGGGTGTGGTCCTGAACGAAGGAACTTCTGTCTCTGTGGAGTTTAGAGCCCTGGCACAGTACTGGTGATTGTGTTCCGGTTCACCAACCTTTAAGTTCTTTGAACCTTGTCCTTTTGGGTTTTTATGGAGGTTTCAATACTTAGGCATGATTGATTAAATCACCAACCATTGGTGATTGTGCTCTGTCTCCAGCCCCTCTCCCCTCCTTAGGGATGGGGTTGAAAGTTCCAACCCTCCAGTTGCAAGGGTGGTTACCCTGGGAATAAGCCCTAGTCTTATGGTTACCTAGGGGCTTTCCAAAAGTCACCTCAGTAATGGAACAGAAAACACCTTTTGTGGGGAATAAGCTTAGGAATACCCTGAGCTTGCACCCATGGGTTTACAAGGCATAAATAATTAGAAAGCCACAGGATGAACACACCCAAGTTTGGGCAAACAAGATTGGGTAAACAGGACAAAGGCCCCCGTATAGGACAAAGATATAGGAATAGAAACGCCTCAGGATGAAAGCATCAAAAATGAGGTAAACAAGATTAGGTGTTCAGGGCAGAAATGCCTCCCCCCCCCCCCCAACTTAGTACAATAGCACAAAGCTGCTTGCACAGGATGGAAGGACTAAAATAGGTAAATAGGTAAATAGGGCTATGGACCACAGCAGGGTGAAGTTGCTAGGAGTAGAGCTAATTAGCAAAAGAAAGGGGCCTTGTTGACCCAGAGGTAGCATGCTCTGTCTTTTTTGTCCCCTGGCCAGTTTAGGTAAACAGAGGTTGCGCCTCAAGTCTTCTGTAAACAACCTTCTGCCCAGCACCAGAATTTTGTTTTGTATTGACCCAAACCCCTTATACTGCATATCTTCAAAACCCCTTTCTCCCATGCCCATGAGTTAATGTTCACAGTTTCGTTGTCTCTTTGTGCAGGTCGATCACTCTTGTAAGTCTTCTGATCCTAATAAAAATGGAGCAAGGACGCTTACTCGGGGCTCTTGTCTCCTCCCAGACATTAGCCTCTCTTGCCTTTCAATCCTGTGTCTGCTCTCTTGCTGGACAAGAGAGAACTCCAGACCCAGAGTCTACAACAACCTTTATTGCTCTTTTAGGGAATTCCAAGGGTATTAGGAGCTCTGTGCCTCGAACAGGGATGAAGCCCAAATATATCTTTCTTATTATAAATCACAATATCACACTCTCCAAAATAAAAAACAAAATTCATATTTCCTTCCACTTTCTCTTCTGACTTCCCCAGCTGTGTCAGTGATTGGTACTGTGCTAGTGATGCAAATCTCAAAATCTTGTAGTAACCTTTGCTTCCTCATTCCATTGGAAATTCAAATTCTGTTGCCAACTATCCTTGAGTCCCTCAGTGTCATCTCTTCCTTCCCATTTTTTACTGTTAGTGACTGCACTTTTTGTCCTCCTTACTTTATGCATAGATGATTTCAATTACCTCTTCTTGGAATCTTCACTGCACATTGTCTCTCTTCCCCCTATTTTACCTTGCTCCTCCGCCAGGTTACTAGGAATCTACAATGTTTTCTTACAATCTATTGGATTAAGAGAGAAAAATTTTAAATAAAATCCCCTAATAACTAGTTCTACTTGCTAAACAAGTTTCTCATCACCTTTCTCCAAGCTACACTCTGTTCATGTTATACCTGACTTGCTTTGTGACATTGTTATGTTTTCTTCCATTTCTCTGAAAGCCCTTCTGTACTCTCCAGTGAAACCTCTTAGACCAGTCATTCTCACATTTTAGTGCTTCTCAGAATTACCTGGAGGTCTTGTTAAAACACAGATCACTAGTCTCTATCCCCATAGTTTCTGCTTCAGAAGAAGTCACTAATTTGCATTTCTCACAAGTACACAGGTGATGCTGATGCTGCCAATCAGGGACCATGCTTTGAGAATCACTGACTTAGACCAATAGCTCTCAGTCCTGGGTCCACATTAGAATCACATGGTGTAGTGGGCTGCTGTGATGCTTTGCCCAAATCTTTCTCCCAGGATTAAGACCTTTATTTCCCCCAGATGCTGGGGATGTTGGTTGCTGATGGTTCACAACTGTATTCCTCTCTGAGAATTGCCCTTGCACATACTCTTTGTAACTACCAACCCAGATCAGGATTAACACACACACACACACACACACACACACACACACACACACACCACATCTCTAAGTCCCTAGAAAGTTCTGCTGTGCTCCTTCTCAGTCAAGTCATCAAAAGATAACTTGGATTGCCATGATTAGATTTACCTGTTGAAATTTTAATAATTATTCAATATATACTCTTCTGTCTCTGGCTTCTTCCACTCAGTAAAATTTGAGATTCACCCATTTTGTTCTGTGTGTAGGTAGTTTCTCTTTTATTGTGTGTAGTATTGTATCAGTGTACCACAATTTATTTACCTATTCTCTTATTGAGGGACATTTGTATTGTTTCCAGTTCTTGAATATATTCATTGCTAATATATATCTTCACCCAGTCTGTGGTTTGTATTTTACTCTTTAATGATTGTAAAATCTTGACTTCATTGAAGTCCAAATTTTTTATGGTTATTTTTTTTGTCTTCTTTATGAACTCTTTGCCTATACCTGAGGTTTAAAAAGATAATGATACCCAGAATCTACTCCAGATAAATTAAATCAAGATTATATGTATTTTTAAAAATCTCCTCAGATGATTCTAATGCACAGCTACTTTTGCAAGCCACTGACTCAGGCCATGAGCTTCCGGAACTTAGAGATGGTGACTTACTTATCTCTGTTTATAGAGCCCAGCACCCACTGCCTTACGTGATGGTGCTTGATAAACCCTCATATTTGATGAACTTACTCCGTCTTTCCCAGGTCATCTCAAATTCTATTTTCTCTATGAAATTCTTCCCCCTATACGACTCCCAATGACACTGTCTTTCTCAGACTATTTTGCTCTATTAGTGTTTCTCAATTGTTTAAGTATTTGTATCTTCTGTCTGTAAACAGTTTGCAAAGCTGTTAGTAAAGAGAACATTCAGGGGGAACCTTGTTCTCTCTCCCTCCTGTTTCTCTGGGGGAGATTAGCCTCCAATCTCTGGAAGGAACTGTTCTGGAGCATTATCTCCACTTCCTTTCTCCATCCTCTCATTTCTGCTCTCTCCGGGGTTCTCTCCCACAAGAAGTAACCAATGTGCTTGGTGAAATGGAGAGAGTCCAATGGACATCCCAATCCAAGGAGAGTTGGACATTGAAACCCAGGATTTTTCTATTCATTTTCTTCCCCTAGCTGCTGCAAACATTAGTAAGAATGCCAGGGCTCTCTCATGGCCTCTTTCTCTATGTAACTAGTCAACTAAACTTCTCCATCTGCAACTGATTAAGGAAGTTATATTCATACAGAGCCCTGGGTTCAGGCTGTCAAAGGATGATGTGACCCTCACTCGATATATGAACTAAAACAATAAAACTGAACTGATTGCTGATCGTAGTAAAGAAAGCACATAGTAAAGGAAGTACTGGAGGGTACTTTTGGTTTAGAGTTTTCTGACATTTAAAAACAACGTAACCATGTCCTTAATATGAAGAAAACTTAAATGAAAACTTACTGTAACCTAAGAGCTAGCAGCAATCCCCCTCCTTTGGTCTAGGACACAGTGGGAGAGCAGATGTTTCCGTTTTACTTTCTTGTTCAGGTGGTTAAGCGGAAGCTGCTCTTTGCTGTCCCTGATCTCCTGCGTTGATTCTGGTGATGCCTTGCACCACAGTTCTGTTTGCCACTGGTCACCTGGTCACAGCTCAGGGCACAGGCCCTGGTGGGATGTGATGCCATTGACTGGGCCCAGGTTGGGGAGGAGAACGGGTGCCAGTAAGTGTTTATTCCACTGCACTGTTCCTTTAGCTTCTAGAGCACCAGCATGCTGGTGGTCACATGTTCAGGCTTTGAGCAGATAGAAGTTAACCTTTTCCAAAAAAAAAAAAAAAAAAAAGGAGGTTAGAGTGGAAGAGAGCTAAAGCATAAGAGACTCTTAAAAACTGAGAACAAACTGAGGGTTGATGGGGTGTGGGAGGGAGGGAAGGGTGGGTGATGGGTATTGAGGAGGGCACCTTTTGGGATGAGCACTGGGTGTTGTATGGAAACCAATTTGACAATAAACTTCATATATTGGAAAAAAAAAAGAAATGCTCTAATGGAAGAAAAAAAAAAAAAAAAAAGAAGTTAACCTTTTCCAGAGTCCAAAGGGAAAAGCACAGTAAAGGCAAAATCTCTCTGCCGGTTTCCCTTGAATTCTATTCTAGCTTCCTTTTTGGCTCCCCTGCCCTCACATTACTCCTGTTTACCTGTGCTTCCACTGTCTTTTTAAGGAGATCCCTGAGTCACCCTCAGGCATTAACCTGGTGCCAGGGTCAGCCTCTCTCTCTCTCTCCAGTCCTCAGTTCCTGACGTCTGAATCAGCTGGTTCAGGTCCAGACCGTCACAAATTTCAATGTGCTTATAACTCACTCAGAATCTTGTGAAAAGGCAGCTTCTAATTCATGAAGTCTTCGGAGGGGTTTGAAAGTTTGTAACAAGTCCCTGCTGATGCTCTCACACGGTTGACCTGCCACCACGGTTTGAATAGGGAAGTTCTTGTAACACAGTAGGGAAGGGTTCATGAGGACAAACAGGGAAGGCAGATGACATGATTAAATTCCAAGACACATCATGCGGATTTGGCACTTAAAGTGGACTGGGCGCTGGGCTTGGGCCCTGCACACCACGTCCCCTTTGTGACCTCGTCTGTGCGCTGCAGGCTTCAGGGCTGCTTTATGATTTTAGTGGGCTACAGACATGTTTGCCTTTGTGGATTCCTTCTTCCATAAAAAAAAAAAAAAAAGTTAAAAATTATATTTTATGATTGTGCTGGTACAAAGATGAATTAATCCAGGCTGAATTCATTATTGTATATAGTAATCTATATATATTTTCTTATTTTTAAAGAAATGAAAATCAAAACTTTTCTGTGGGGCCCTGAAAGTATCATGGGCCTTAAGCACTGTGCCTACTATGTCTAACAAAGAAGCCAACCCTGGTGGGCCTGCCTGACAGACATCTGCCATGAGAAAAGTACTTCTTAGAGACAGAGCCGTTTAAATGTTAAGGGATAAAAATATTTTCTGTCTTAAATTTGCAAAGCATCACCTTTCTGTGGCACTACATTAATATTCAGGACAAGAATTAATTCAATTTGTTCATTCCCCTCCCTGCTGCTTTCCAGATTGTGCTCATTTGGATTTGTCATGAATTAAAGAAAAGGATATAATATTTTAATGGCTATGGCCTTAATTACAAAAAGAGGAGCTTTGAGACTCTTACTCCAGGAAGAACTTGATTACATTTTTAGTCAAGGGCCTGTAGTTCCGCTCTGTCTCCACCTACAGGTATTTTGTTCTTACAGTTCTGAAAATACATAAAACAGAGGCAATGGGAGCCACTCTGGTTGAAGTGGGAGGCCTGGGGCCCTGCTGGCACATCTTCTCCTCCATCCCTCCTGGGGAGCCTACAGCTCTGCACAAGCCAGTTTAGAGCCCGACAACTGAATCCCCTCCCACCCCCACCCCCCACCTTACATATAAGGAACCAGAGGGCCAGAGAGTGTGATTGTGTCCTCTGTTTTTTAAATCACAAACTTTGATGTGTTTCCAGGTATTAGAACTAGCCTGCCTATTCTAGAATTAGAAAAGAACTAGCCTGCCTATTAGCTTGGAATACTTGGCCTTCCTTCCAGACTGAATAGTTAGTCACTTTGCTACTCTGAATGGTTTTGATCCCAGAACCACACCCTGATTTCCTGGAGAAAAAAAGAAAGGCCGGAATAGAATTGTCAAGGCAAACAATGTCCTACTACCCAGGAAGAGATAAAAATAGCACACAGGTACTTAGAACAACGTGGGTCAGGCCTGGTTCTAAACACTTGACACATGTTAACTCTACGTGATTTTACACGGCAGTGCTATGAGGCGAGTGCCATCTTGTCCATGTCCAAGGGAGATCTTCTGCATCTTGTACAGAGTCCCTGGCTTTTCAGATGGAGTTAGGCCATGGTCCCAGTCAGTCTGCCTCCAGAGTCTGTCTTTTAACCACTGTGCTATGGAGAGAGTCCTAAAAGTTCCCATCCCAGTATTGACATTTTCTGCTTTAGAAAACACTTATTTCCTTAATTTTTCATTTGGCTTTTCCATTCTCCAAGAATTGAGATTTTTTTTTTTTTGAGTGTGGGGGGGCACAAGTGAGTGAGGGGCAGAGAGAGAGAGAATCCCAGGAGGGGCAAAGAAAGAGAGGAGAAGGAGAGAGAGAGAGAGAGAGAGAGAAGTGGGGCTCATGCTTACCCTATGCAGGGTCCTTGCTCACCTGAAGCGGGGCTCGAGCTTACTAACCATGACATCATGACCTGAGCTGAAGTCAGATGCTTAACGACCAAGCCACCCACATGCCCTAGAATTGAGGAATTTTTAACATCCTTCCATGGCTAGTGATATTGCTCACCTATTAGCTCAAAATCCATCTACAGACAAGAACTTCAGATCACGATCTTATTCCTCAGTTTTGTGCTTATGGGAAGCAATTGTGATATAGAACAGTCTTGGGGGCTCAGGGAGAAGCTCCTGCCAGCTGTTGTGAGTTCAGAGAGTGAACCAAGGTAAAGCTGGGTCCTCAGAGCTCTTGCTGTCTGTCACCCCACAGCCTTCCCCACCCAGGTACACTTTCCATGCCTGGATGCTATGTCTGCATCTCAGCAGTTGGACCAATTAGTCAAGCCTCATCCCCGCCCAGGTAGCTGTGCAATACACAGAGCTCCTGTCACCACTGAGATTGACAGTTTCCTGGCTGGGAAGCAGTTGAGTGTTCAGAAAATAGTTTCTGGAGCCAAGCTGCTTAAATTCAATGCTCATCCTATTACTTACTAGCTTGGAGGTGTTGAATAAGTGATTTAATTCATCTGTGCCTCAGTTTTCTTATCAACGAAATGGAAATAATTATAGTACCTACCATTTAGCTGTTGTGAAGAAATCAATGAGATAATACATGTAAAGCATGTAAAACAGTGCCTGCTTCATAGTAAATAACTAATAAATAAGAACATTTGTTACGATGAAATGGTTGGCAGCAGGAGAGAAGATAAAGTGACTTTGTATTGTCATTTGAACATATCTTAAGACTAAAATTCTCGACGTATCTGTCACCACTCTAGTGGACCCCCCCTTCCATTCTATCGTCAAATGAACAGGATTTCTCAGACTCAGAATAAAAGTCCTGATCCACACATGTCCCTTACAGTCAGGTGGGGACAAAGCAGGGCCGAATATGCAACACAAACGTCCTGGGAGTTGTCAAACTCACTCATGCCCCATGAGGCCAACTCATCTATGTCTGTTACTCATAATAGTCTGGGTTATATTACCAAATCACCTCTGATTCACTGGTTTCACCTCTAACCAGTAGAAAACCTGTGTTCAACTCCATGAACACACACTCCTCCTTCTTGGCTTAGTTTATCCCTCATCTTAGCTTGTTGTTTTCGGTTCCTGGCTTTGTCCTGTCTTGTCTGAGATTCTGTACCACTCCTAAACGATTTCCTTTCACATCTTGGCCTCCCTGTCTTACTTTCTTTTCTTGCAAACAATTTTTATTGTGGAAAATACCACACATAAACGATACTGTGAACACTGTGCTATGCCTCTCAGTCCCATTCACAAATGAAAGACTTAGTCCCAGCTGCTAGGAGCTCGGCCAACAAGAAGTCCTCAGCTGTGAGCCTCCTGTGCAGATGGCCGTGGCTGAAGAGAGCTGCTTTGCTCACGGTCAAGACCTTTTCCCAAGGGTGGCTTATATCCAATGACTGATTGCTGTAGGTATACAAAAACCAGACACACAGAAGGGCCATTCCAGCTTCAAAACTCTCTATGTGGTTGCTTGTGACCTTCACTGAGACCCAGTCTGGTCCTGCTTTCTTCAGTTCCCTTCCATAGGTGTGCTGATTCTAAGAACACTCCCAAATAAACCTCTTACATGGTAATCTCCCATCTCAGAGGCTGCTTCCCCGGGATCTCAACTTGTGACAGATGTACACAACATTCATATAGTTTAAAGAACAATAAAATAGGCGTTCATGTACCCTCCATCCAGCTAAAGATAAAGAATATTTTACCAGTACTTTGAAGCCCACTGTGTACCCCCTGCACTCTAACCCTAGGTAATTACCATCCTGATTCTGGGGGCAAAAATTAAGAAGAGCCGCAAAAACTTGACACAGAAGAGTTTCGAGAGCAAAGCTGGGCTGGGGTGAGTTGTGAATGGACAAGTGTCATTGAACAATATTGCTAACTGCAAGCAGGTGGGAGAACTCGGAAGCCTACCTTTGTGTGGATGCTGGGGCAGTGGAAGTTGGCAAGTGAGGAGAGCTAATTCACACTCAGATAGAAGGGAACTCATTTGGGAGAGGAGCTGGAGGTCAAAATCAGGAGACCTGAGGCAAGGTGCTGAGGGTGGGACTTTGCATAGATTGGATGTCTCCTCCATCCTCTTCCTATCCACGTAAACATGTTTAATTAATCACAGCAGCATCTACACATCCTTGAAAAACAGTGATATAAAGAACATATAAACATACGTTTATAGTATACATCTGTCCTTAAGCAAGATTGTTTTGTGCCTGTCAATGCTTCCCAAACTTTTATGCAGAAGGAAGTATATATTACTTTGAAATTTAAATTATATTTTTTACCCACCCCATAACTAGTGTTCCAGTAAAATTGCCATGTGGCTTCATTTACCTGCCTGTGCATTGCTACTGACCCTAAGGGTTATACACATACTGTGTGAGAAATAGAGGCATATGAATTAGGGGAACTCTTACCATTATTTAGGGCCTTCTGAGGAGGATTCTACAAACCACAAATTGGGATCACTGTGGGGTAATCAGATTAGGGAAATAATATATAAAATGAAACTATGCTAATGTGTCATTTTTCCCAGCTTATACTAATTTTCAAATTAATATTTCAAAAAGATTTTGAGTAATATAATGGCCAGGCCAAATCAGAAGGGGAGATGTTTAGGTGGATAGACTTTTATTTAAAGAATAAGCTTTTAATTTTAGAATAGTTTTAGATTTACAGAAAGATTACCAAGAAAGTACAGAGCTCCCACATACCCCATACCAAGTTTCCCATGTTATCAACATCTTACATTATTACTATATGTGTGACAACTAATAAACCAACATTGATTTATTATTTTTAAGTAAAGTCTATGCTTTATTCAGGTTTTCTGAAAAAAATTTTTTAAGAAAGAGAGAGTGAGAGAGTGTGTGTGGGGGGCGCGTAAAGGGGGAGGGCAGAGGGAGAAAGAGAGAGACTCTTAGGCAGGTTCCATGCTCAGTGTGGAGCCCGCTGTGAAGCTTGATCCCATGACCCTCTGACCCATCCAGGTGCCCCTGGATTTCCTCAATTTTTATCTGATATTCTTTTTCTGTTCTAAGATCTCACCTTAGAACAACAAGTAAATTATGATTTACTCAATCCCTATCTTCCTACAAATCAAACCACTCAACAAACTGCACAGACTAATGGGACGAATCATTTCTAGGGTGGCAAAGTTCTATGATGATCCTCGGGAGCATTGTGATAAAGGCCAGAAAGGTGACTAACAGTTAATTGTGAGGAGAGTAGAACCTTTGGTGGAATAACGGACAGTTTCATTACAGTGATGTTTCCTTTGAAAGTTTTGTCTTTCTATTAAATAGTTGATATCAAAATGAAGAGCGTTACTAATTCAAGAAGGGAATCTATCCTTGAGGAAGAACATGAAGAACAAAAGCTTTTCAGAGACTTTCTATATGTGTAAAAATCTGTATGTATCTGTCCTAAAGCATTCTGTTATATACTATGACCTTCAAAGACCTTTGAAGACTCTTGGCTATGGTAAATGACTCACACTGCCTGGATTCAGATATTTGACTCCATCATCTATTTGGGGCAAGTTCCTTAATCTCTGTGAGACTTAGTTTATTCATCTGTAAGATGGGATAATAAGAGTAGGCTAAAATACAAAATTGTCCTTCTTATAGGTTATGAACAGTCAATTATCAGCAATTTCCTACATTAAATCTGACAATTTCTACTTCAACAGGTTCTTGAGAGGATTACTTGAGATAATGACAGGCTTAGAACATACTTGGGACTCAGTGGAGACTCAATATACACCAGCCATGATTAACATATACTATTTTCTTCTTCTCTGCAAGTTTTGAATATGTAACATGACAATTTAGAAAAACTATGCTCATCATGATTAAACCCATGGATGGTAGGCCCACTTCTTGCTATAGTCAAATATACAATGAGTTTAACTTAGTCCTGCCTGAAGTCAAGGGAGCAGATCAAATCAGGGCCTGGAAATGAGAGAGAGTGGCACAGTGCTTCATGGCACGATTTGAGGAGCACTAAAAGATTTCTCTCACCCAAAACATTTCCTGGCATATCCTGACCATCTGAACATCTTCAACATTTGTTCTTTTATACTTAGCATTGCATCTGCTAGTGTCCACTTAAGCAATCCAGATAGCTTACTTATATAAACGTATGCACATAACAAGACACTGTGGGGAGAAATTCACCACAGAACAGATTGGGTGAGGTGAAGATGAGCAGTGTAAAGACCCAAGTCAAAGTTTTCACTTGTGAAGACTGCATCAAGACAGCTTTGGGCAAGGCTATTCTCAAGAGGTCCTCCATCTTATGGTACTTTGAATTTGTTGTATAAATACATTTTGTGGAATAGGAAGGAAGAAAGAAGAAATGACAAACTGGTTTACATGCTTCTCTGGCTCCTACATGCCGTTGTTCACTTCCGGAAGTGAGAACAGAGGACAGCTTTCCTCTTCTCTCCTCCCCTTTCCTTTCAGTTTTCTCTAGCATGAATATTCCTATTATTTTAACCTTAGTATTTCTCTTTTCCCTCTTTCTCCACCTTCCTACTAATTATTATGTATTGGTTCACGCATGACATTTTTGGTATAATTAAGTACCTAAATTATTCCTTAGAAGTAAAGTGAAGTAAGAACAAAGAAGAAAAAGCATATCTAATTAGGCAAAGAGCAAGCTGGAGTTGTCTGGAGAAGGAGCGCGTTCTCGGAGCGCCATTTGAGGTCACTCATTTTTCTTCCTCTCCCCACTTACTTCTGCCTAAGCACTGCTTCCCTACTGAAATAGGAGTTTACTAACTACTTTATAACCTGTAGCCAATTCCACACTACTGGTCTTTTCTTCTTATACATATGACTTTTCTTTGCAACATGGGCCCTGGCTACCAGCTGCAAGTGCGTCAAGTTAGGTAACAGGCTCCTGGAGTCCTGTGTCCTCAAGCAGATAAAGCTTCCTCAGACACCATGAAGTCCTGTGCTCTGCCACTTGGCAGCTGTGTGACCTTGGGCAAGTTACTTAATGTCCTTGTACCTCAGTTTTCCTTATGCATATGTTAAATCGGGGTAATAAAGGACCTCCTTTATGGGGGATTTTAATGAGAAAATAACTGTCAAGCACTCAATAAATGTTAACAATGACTGGGATGATTATGATAATGATGATGATGAAGGAAATATTCACGGGGCCACTTACACAAATTTTCAACTATATGTCTTAATTTGTCTGGTTCCCCAGAGTGTCAGTGGAAAGAATTTGCTTCATGGCCATATTTGGTGTTCAGTCATATAGAGAAATATTTGATGTATTCACAGGAGGATGGGTTTAGGGAAGCCAGATTAAAGGAAGGGCAATGGGCCATCTGAAATAAAATTCCTCATCAAGAAGTAGAGAGTCTGTTACATTTAGAGTACTTAGGTCAAAGTCCAAGTTAGAAGGTAGAAAGAGGTTCCAAATACAGTGTGTGGCTGCATGTGAACCCACCCTGACTCAGTGTCAACCTTGCCAGGCTGCAAAGTAAGAAAGAATTATATCTTTGGGAATCCAAAAGATTCTGCTGTAGGAACTCCTCTAAAGAGCTTGACAGGAAAAAAGGGCAGGAAGCATTAATCAGTCATTGCCTCCTGGGAGCTCATAGTCAAATATAGACATACAAGAATGGGACACACAGATAGAACAAAAGAATTACAAATGTATCAAGTATTTATCCACTTACATGATGTGTTAATCAAAAGTAAAGGTACTTTAGAAATGGATCCCATAAGATTAATGCCATAAGATTACCTAGTAGATATTAGTTTTAGTTAAGGTAAAAGACAAATGTCAGCTTGCATTTAAAAGTGGCAAGGTTTGTGGGATAAATTTATTTTAGATCTTGGGACAATTTTACCTTAGGTCTTGGCCTATTTTAGATTCCACTGGAGGCTGGATCAAAGGAAAGGATCTGGGTTGTTGTGGGAGTTTCATTGTGTCCCTCAAAAAGATATGTTGATGTCCTAGCACCAGCACCTGTGATTATAACTTTAATTGGAAATGAGGTCTCTGGAGATGCAATTGAATTAAGGTGGGGTCATTAGGGTAGCTCCTAAAGCAGGAGGATTGGTGTCCTTATAAGGAAAGGAAAATGTTATGTGAAGAAAGATACACAGGGAAACACCACATAGTGATAGACACAGAGATGGAACAATGCAGCTGGAAACAAAGGACCACCAGAGGCTGGGAAGAGGCAGGAAAGGATTCTGCTTAGTCTTGGAACATAGACCTGCTTACACCTTGATTTCAAACTGTAGGAAAATACATTTCTGTTTTAAGTCACTCAGTTTGTGGTACTTTATGGCAGCCCTAAAAAAGTAAATACTGAGAGATGCTGATGTAATAACTATTGGTACCATCAATTTACTATTGTAAAGTAGTTTTCTTATATATATATATGTTATATATATTATGCATCTTATATATAATTATATATAATATATATATTTGTTATGTATCATATTATATATATATTATTATATATGTAATTTATTATAAAGCAGGTTTTTTTCCAGGTAGCTAGTAATAGCTTTTTTAAACCTTTAATGTGCCTTTATAAATAAAAGCTTTAGTAGGTAGTTACTCTTAATAACAATATTAGAATCTATTCTGTATCTAGCAACAAGAATTTATTTAATCTAACAACTTCTTGCTGGTCAGCCCTCAATCTCTCCACTTCCTGCCTCTGACACTGCCACTTGTTTCTACCTCAGGGATGATGGGTCCTCATGGCCCTTCTAACTTACCATTCTGATCTTGTAGCATTTCTGTTGACTTCATGCTGTTCTTACTGGAGTCTGTTGGATATGGGGTCTATTCCACTCTGGTACAGTTAAAGAACTCTGTGTTTTACATTGTTTCTTACATTTCTGCTGGCAAAACATTTCAATACTGTGGTTCCCCCCCTAATTCTGACATTTTAGTAGGAAATCTTGTTTTTTTGAGACTTTTCTCACATGTTTCATTAAAAATGCAAGTGCAGGGTGGTCTTGTCTGGTAAGACTCACAGGAAACACTACACCTGAAGCCCACCCCAGCTAGGAGCCTCATATAGTGCTTTTAGTCCACGATGCTTTTGTAGCTCATTAGCTCAGGAGTTCTCACTTGGTCACTGCAAGCTAAGCACAAAACAAAGACTGCTTTTCTGTGGGGACTGAGCCCCAGAGAGTCCTGAGGTTGAAGCCTAACTCTCGCCCAGTGTCCTTTAGGAAGCCTTTGCTCTGGTTCCTTCTAGTGCAACTTTAACCACCACATCATTATGCCAACACCAGGGCCTGCCTTAGTCAAAAGCAGACTGAATTTTGCTTCTAGTTCTGTCCTTCCCTTTTCGGGCTTTTCTATCAACAACTTCCTGTTTCTTATCCTTCTGACCTCTTGGGGACTGCTCTCTCTCTGAAAGTCTGGCAAACCAGTAGAACCAACCGAGTAATGAGAATTAATTTTTTCATGGAAGAAACCTTCCTACGTGCTTTTTAACAGGGGTTTTATAAAGATGATATGCTAATTTTAGTGGTAGGTAGGATCGGCCTTAAGAGAGAGGGAAGATTGTTCTGCTGTCTTTTGAGCAGCAGAGGCCTTATAGTACAGTTTCGATGTATATCCTATTTTAGTCTTTCACATATTTTTAGAGAATACAAGCCAAAAAAAAAAAAAAAAGAGGCTTATGTTTATAGTGTACTTCTACTGTTAACACTGACTGCAGTCCAACAGTTCTAGCGGTTATTAGCGTTCATGGTATTTTCAGGCCCCACCAAAAGAACATCCAGCTTTTCCCTTTCTTTCAGCATCTGCTCGGTTGCTCTGTATTTCCAAGGACTATTAAAAGAACTGATTTGTATATTTGGTTCAGGAATTCCAAAATAACCTAGAGCTCTCATAATAAGCAGACTGCTGGCTTTTTTTTTTTTTTTTTAATCAAAGCAATTATAAGATGCATGACAAATATTTTGTTAACTGGCCATTTTCAAAGGGACAAATGGAGGGAAGAGGCACAGGGGTGACAAAAAGTTCTCAAAACTGTGATTTCCAAGTTTCTGAGCTTTGACCTAAATTGTTAAGCAGGGTTTCAGAATACACTTGGCCTCTGGACAGTGCATGTTTGAACTGTGCGGGTCCACTTATACGTGGATTTTTTATAGTATAATATTGTAAATGTATTTTCTTTTCCTTATGATTTTCCCTTTTTAAAAAATTTTTTTAACGCTTATTCACTTTTTTGAGAGAGAGACAGAGTGTCAGCAGGGCAGGGGCAGAAAGAGAGGGAGACACAGAATCTGAAGCAGGCTCCAGGCTCTGAGCTGCCAGCACAGAGCCCGATGTGGGGTTTGAACTCACAAACTGTGAGATCATGACCTGAGTCGAAGTTGGATGCTTAACCGACTGAGCCACCCAGGTGCCCCTTCCTTATGATTTTCTTAATAACATTTCTTTTCTCTAGCTTACTTTATTGTAAGGATACAGTATATAATAATATAGCATGAAATAATGTGTGAATCCACTGTCTATGTTATCGGTAAGGCTTCCAGTCAACAGTAGACTATTAATAAACTTTTCAGGAAGTCAACTTATACATGGGTTTTCCATTGTGTAGGGGTTGGCTCTCCTAACCCCCACCTTATTCACGGCTTAACTGTACATAATTTTTATTCTTCCATCATTCCTTTCTAGTAAATGCTGAAGAGTAATAGTGTACAACCTGCTTTTAAAATAATGATTTGGATATACAACTTACTGTTTATAATGCATGTTTATTAAGTGGCTGAATACATTGTCTTTAGTTTCTTTATTTTTCTTTATCAACAAATGTTTACTAATGACACTTAATTATATTCCAGGCAGAGTGCTAGAGATGCAAAGATAAAACATAGTTCCTGTTATTGAGCTGACAATATGTATCAAGCAAATAAATAATTGCCACATAGCTTGAAAAGTAACAAAAGCATGTATTTGTTAAAGGGACAGTACAGCAAAAAAAGGACCAATGTGGATTTGATAGACTGGAGAGGATCTTGCAGAAAAGGAGGTCCCTCAGTTGAGTATTGAAGGAAGATTATGATTTTAACACACAGATGGGAGTGGTAGGGCAATGTAAAGTCATCTCTAGCAGAAGGAACAGTCTACACCAGAGCAAAGAAGTGAAAGTTGGAGAACATTTAAAAGTCATTTTGGACTGGACTGACATCTGAGGAAGTCATGAACTGTGATGCTCATAGAAGGCAGGGGGATCCAGTCCCAGGGTACCTTTCTCCATCTTACTTAGGAGTCTGTAGAAAAGGCAGAATCTCTGAAAGCTATTAACAGAAATGCGTATGTTATGAGAAGTGGATATTGGATTTAAGAATGGTAACACTAGAGGGGGTGGACCAAGTAGGAGACTATTTAGTGTTAAGGTCAAACATGATGAGAGCCTGAGGTAAGGCAGTCAACACGGGCAGGAGAAGATGAGGTAAAAGAGAACATTTAATAACTAGTTGAGCCTTGGGAAATACTGACATTTGAAATGTGGGTGAAGCAGAGAATGAGAGGAGAAGGCATTTAGATAAAGTAGAAGGAATAGGCCAAGGAGCAAAAGTTGAACCAAGTAGAAGACGGTATTCCATAGCACCCAAGTCTCAGTTTGTACATAGGCAGAACAATAGTAAATGGTGTTCATTCACTCACTCTTTGACACATATTCTTGGGTTTCTATTGTGTGTCAGGTTCTGTCTACATTCTAAGGACACAGGGATGAATAAAAGAGATCAGACTTTGCTTTCCTAGAGCCTATAATCAAATGGAGGGGAGACAGATAATACAGAAGTAAACACATAGATGAACAATAATTTGAAATAGTTATACATCACCAAAGGAAAAGAAAGCAGGGTTATGTGACAGAGCATGACTGAGGGGGTGAGTGCTATTTTAGACTAGGTGATCAGGAAAGGCCTTGCAGAACGATGATAAGGGGTCAGCCAAGAAAAGATCTGAGGCAAGGGCTTCCAGGTGGAGGATATAGCTAGGGCAAGATTCTGAAGGGGAAACACGTGCAGAGGAGAGAAGGAAGCCTGGTGAGGCGGTTGGTAGTGTGCTAAAGGTGTGAGTAGAATGAGATGGGCTGGAGCAGAAGCTGAAGCTCCATCATGGAAACCTCAATGAAGCATGGTAAACAACTTGGACTTTCTTCTAAATGCAAGGGGAAGCTATTGGAAGATTTTAGACATGAAAGTGACATGGCCTGATTTATGTTTCTAAAAGCTCACTCTGGCTACAATGGAAGAATGGATTGTAGTGGAGTCTTGGAGACCATTTGAGCAGTAGTCCAGGTAAGAAACAACTGTGGCCTGGTCTTGGGGTTTGGCAGCCCAGACGAAACAGATTGTGGATATATTTTGGAAATGGAGTCATTAGCATGTTCTGAAGGGTGATTTTGGTAGAGTACCACTGGGTGGATGATGATGCACTTTTACTAAGATGGTGGAGGACTTGAGTGGGAGAGGTCAAGAGTTCTATTTTTCATTTGTTAAACCTAAGGTGCTTATCACATGAAGATGTCAAGTGAGTAGCTGCATATGTGAATTTGGAATTCAAGGGAAGATGTAAATTTGGAATATATTGATGTATAGATGTGTTTAAAACCACAGGACTGGATATTACTTTGGAAGGAGTGAGGCCACAAAAGAAATGGTGCTCCAGGACCGAACCTGAGATAATTGGATTTGAGCTGGGAAAAAAGATCCAACAAAGGAGACTGAGAAGGAGTTTTCTGTGACATAGATAGAACCAGGATGGTATGGTGTCACTGAAGTCACAAGAAGAAAGCTAACCACTGAGGGAGGAGTGATCACCTGGGTCAAATGCCATGAAGATGTGATACAAAATGAGGACAGACTTAATGCCACTGGTGACTTTGATAAAGGGAGATCCAGTGGAGTGGACAGATAAGAAACTTGATTGGAGGGGCGCCTGGGTAGGTCAGTCAGTTAAGTGTCTGACTTTGGCTCTGGTCATGATCTTGCACTTCGTGAGTTCGAGCCCTGCTTCAGGCTCTGTGCTGACAGCTCGGAGCCTGGAGCCTGCTTCGGAGTCTGTGTCTCCCTCTCTCTCTGTCTCTGACCCTCCCCCACTCATGCTCTCTCTCTCTCTGTCTCTCTCTGTCTCTCAAGAATCAACATTAAAAAAAATTAAGAAAAAAAAGAAACTTGATTAGAGTGAATTGAGAAAATGAAGTGTGGATATAGAGTTTGGGTCTTTTAAGATATTCTAACAGTACAAGGAAGAAGAGAAATGTGATGTTGCTAGTATTTTCTGAACACTATCTTGTGCTAGGCATTTCTGCATATAGTATTTATAATTCTCACAACAATTCTACAAAGTAGGTATTTTAATTTTCACTGTTTAGATAATTAAATAGAAGGCGAGGGTGCCTGGGTGGCTCAGTCAGTTAAGTATCTGACTTTGACTCAGGTTATGATCTCACAGTTAGTGGGTTCAAGCCCTGCTTCAGGTGCTTGAGCCCTGCTTTGGGTGAACAATGCTTCTTTCCCTCTATTTCTCTGTCTCAGCTCCTCGTGGGATTCCCTCTTCCTCTCTCTCTCTCTGCCCTTGTTCACTTGTACCCCTCCCCCCCATAAAAAAAAGAGGAAGATGAAAAGGATAAGAAATGTCCTGAAAGCCACAGAGCCTCATTCCATTGCTCCATAGTTCTACCATAGTAGCAGAGCACCCCACTGATGTGATTTTCCAGAGATGTCCTCTCGATTTCTGACCAGAAATAGTTTTCCTGAGGGATTAAAAAAAATCCATTCTTGAAAGTTTTTCAGACTTCTCTGTTATTAATTAAAATGTCAATAACCAAGGGAAAGGTAACATCAAATAGTTCATAATGTGGATTCCTATTATTTTAAGTACTATTGATAAGCTCATTACATCCCAATTTTTCTCTTCAAAACGCTCCTTTGTGCTCTGGAATCATACTTCCAACTTGACATTTTTTTTAAAAAGTTTGTTTATTGATTTTGATAGAGAGGGAGTGAGAGAGCACATACAAGCATGCATGGGGAAGGGCAGAGAGAGAAAGGAATAGAGAGAATACCACGCAGGCTCCACACTGTCAGCGTGGAGGCCGATGCAGGGCTTGATTTAAAAAATGGTGAGATCACGACCTGAGCTGAAATCAAGAGTCCGACGCCTAACCGACTGAGCCACCCATATACCCCCAACTTGACATTTACATGGCTTACAGGCACTTAAAAATCAACATATGCCAATATATCTTGACTTCCACAACCCCTCTTCCAATTTCCCATCCTGTCAGTTGTCTGTTGCAGAAATCTGGTAGTCATCTTCTCATTCTCTCTTTGCTTACCCCACACATCAGATCTGCCAAGCTATGTTGGTTCTGCCTTTAAGAGAGACTTTAAATCTGTCTGCCTGTCGCCATCTTCAGCATCTTTACTGCTACCCCAATCAAAGTGGATCCCTCCTACTCATCATCTCACTATGACTCCTGGTTTCCTTCTGGCACTTATCTCATGTTATTATCATTTGTTTAATTTTTTTGTTTGCTTACTTTCTGTTTATGCCTCCTTCTAGAATGTCAGTTCCATAAGGCAGGGGCTTTATTTTGATTCCTGTTGTATCCCCAGTGTTCACCACAATTAGCACAATGTTAGGTACATGGGAGATGCTCAATAAACATATGGGTACTTGAATGAAAGGTTTAACGAGCAGGTAATTTCCCTGTGGGTGGCAGGCACTGAAGGGAAAGAAACAGCCCCCGTCAAGTGTGGCTGAAAAATAAAATGACAAAACCCGTGGTCATCAACGTCAGGCTCTCCCAGAATATGGGGGTGAGGGAATCTGAGGCACCAAGGTAACTGGGGCCGTCTCCCTGCCAGTGATATCCTTTCCTTCTCTGACTCTGGGTTAAGTTGTACATGGCAGTTCTCTGACAGGGCAGTAAAACACACAATAGCTTGTTGGTTGGTAGTTTGCAAAGCACATTAGGTGTGCTACTTAGATGGACTGTTGAGACAGGGAATAGGTTTTACAGGAGGGAAGAATGAAGGATAAGCGACTATGTTGTCGAGTGGATAAGGGCTGAAACCAGTGTGGGACCTATAGCCCTGACTCTTCCCAGTCCACATGCTACACTCACATTTTCTACCAAAAGGACATCATACCTAGCTTCAAAGTGCAACAGTGTTGTAGGGTCAATGCCAGGCGATTTGCCTAAGTGTCAATCTTTCTATTAAAAAGGGACATCTACTTTAAAATTTCACTTAGAATTCATCTTTCTCATTTCTGAGAACCAGGAAAAAAACCCTGAAAACTGTAATGATTTATCACTTACTGAGACTTGTACATACAATGATCTCACTCTTCAAAATGACCTGGGGAAATAGGTAGAAGAGGTTTATTACCCTCATATTTGAGATAAGTTATCTGAGTCTTAGGAAGAAAAGGGCTCAAGGTTATCCACTTATGGAACGTTGATTAAAAGCTTGGGTTCTTATCCTAAGAAACTTAACAGAAACCCATGGGGGAAGGGAAGGGAAAAAAAAAAAAAGAGGTTAGAGTGGGAGAGAGCCAAAACATAAGAGACTGTTAAAAACTGAGAACAAACTGAGGGTTAATAGGGGGTGGGAGGGAGGGGAGGGTGGGTGATGGGTATTGAGGAGGGCACCTTTTGGGATGAGCACTGGGTGTTGTATGGAAACCAATTTGACAATAAATTTCATATATTAAAAAAAAAAAAAAAAGGTTGGGTTCTTAGAGGAACACTGTCTATGTTTGATTCCTGGTCTGGCTGTTTATTAGCTATGTAATCTTGGGCGAGTTCCCTAAGTCTCTGTGTCCATTTTCCTCATTTATAAAATGGGGACAATAATAGCATGTACCTCATTAGGTTATTGTGAGAATCATATGTGTTAATCCATGGAAAGCATTTTGTATCATGTTTGGCACAAAGTAAGTCCTCAATAAATGCTGGCTATTAAAAAGTGACTAAGCCAGCCCTTGGGTCCCGTTCTTCCAGCTGCGACTTGGTGGTCTTCCTATCGTTCAAGTTAGACCAATCTTAGAAAAGCAAGTTGAAATCATTTTCTTTTGAAATGCTCTTTCAAGGAGCATCTGAGGCCAAGGATGTCTTGTTTAGATTCTTACTTAACTCATAACTGTATTGCAGAGCACAGGTCAGAACTTAATGTTGCTTCATCTTATGAAATCCCCACAGAGAATGTTTTGGCAGAGCGTATGCTGAACATCACAGTATCAACATAAAGAGTTGCCCTTTTCCATTTTCAATTTTTTTCTCCAGAATTTCAGACATGGGACAGATGTGGTCATGCCTTTTTGTTTTTTTTGTTTGTTTGTTTTGTTTTTTTAAAATTTTTTTAACGTTTATTTTTATTTTTGAAACAGAGAGAGACAGAGCATGAATGGGGGAGGGTCAGAGAGAGAGGGAGACACAGAATCTGAAACGGGCTCCAGGCTCTGAGCTGTCAGCACAGAGCCTGACGCGGGGCTTGAACTCATGGACTGCAAGATCATGACCTGAGCCAAAGTCGGAGGCTTAACCAACTGAGCCACCCAGGTGCCCCTGTGGTCATGCCTTTTTGATATGACACATGCTTGGACTTATTATGTGTCTAAGGAGAAATCTTTCAATTTCATATGTTTAATGTAATGTGATATTAGAGGATGCATCAATTATCCATTGCTTTTTCTGTCTTTTTAGGACTGTCACAGAATAAAAGGCAGGTATATTAGATTACATGTATATTTTGGACAGCATTGTTTGTAATGTTAAACAAAACAAAACAGAAAACTTGAAAACAACCCTAATGCCCATGAAGAGGGGAATGATTACATGAAATTTTAAACACCCATTTTGTAGAAAATTAGGCAACAAAAAGACTGAGTTACAAGCTGAAGGAATACCTGTGACATACTGCTAAGTGAAAACAAATCCTGTCGCAGATTATGTCCTTAGCATGATCCTATCTTTATTGAAAAACCCTAAAGTCAACATAAATGTATATCTTTCTATGAATATGAAGAGGCATGAGAATATGGGGGTGAGAGAATCTGTTGGAACACATTAGTAGTAGTGGGAGGGATTGTTAGCCTGCAAGAATGTGAGCTTTTATAAAATTACTTCGTGACATTAATCGGCACACAGGCATACGTTGCTTATGAAATAAAAGGTCTAACAAGAACAGATTTTTGAAAGTGTTTTTCTTTAGCAGTGGCCACTTCATACATTGGATCTCCCAAAACCCATTGATTTTGAGGAAGCATATTGATAAGATGTCTCGAGGCACCCAACAGCGAAGCTGTTTGTCCTGTTTAGGAATCAAACCTCTGACCTTGGTCTCAACAGCACAAAGCTCCAACTGTACTAGTCCCCCTTGCTTACTACATAATCATAGCAAACACAGAATCAGCTTACAAATTATACAGACGTATGCTGATATAGGATCATATACCTCCTCAACAAACCATGATTTAATTATGTTAGCCTTTTAATCCATACAAATGATCATACTTGGATTTCAGTATAGTGCAAAGCTGGAATGATAAAATCCGAACACTAAAAAAATCTGAATCTCAGATATAAATAAATGCAATTGCTTTTTTCCCACTGATTTACCACTTTTCTTTAAAATGTGTGTTTGATGTCATTTAAACCATATCTGCTATTGTCACAACCGCCTATAGGTTTCAGATTAGTAAAGTCTTTGAAATATGAGTCTGCTCAGCAGAAAGGAATCTGTAGCACTTGGTATAAAGATTATAATCTTTGGCCTTCCTGTGGCAAGATTTACAACTGTGACCTTAGGCTCTATTTCTTTTGGAGTGTAGTCACTTTCAGTTACCAGTGATGATAGCTTTGAGTTACTAGGTCAGCGTGAATTGCCTAATATAATGTCAGATTCGTGCTTCCCAAGGGCTGGGCAGTATTAGGGACATGAAACAAAGTGAATTTTAATGTCTACAGAAGGCAGTGCTCTGATATATGAGCCACCCCAGTAACAGGGAATTTCCACGGCAAGAGATTTTAACACCAGTTCCTAACCTCTTCCATCCTATTCATCCTTTAAGTCATGAAATGTTATGACTTCACTTTTCATTAGGTGAAATAGTCTGAAACAGTTAAAGAGATGAAAAGAGAGAATTAAAAGCTAGCTCTACTTCAGGGCCTTTTCCTAGAATGTTAAAAAGAGGGGGTTGTATCAGGGATGATGCAAAGCTGAGAATAATGTCTTCCCATTCTGTTGACTTATCACAATCTAGAAGTGGAACTGAAACCCTTCTCACAATGCAGTTTCAAAATTAATATTTTGTTTGTCTAAAATCCAGATCTATATCCAAATGGAAAGCAGTAAAAGTAGTTTGAGAATTTGGTTCTGACTAGTCAGACGTTGACTAGTTTTCAACAGGAGAAAATTGCAAACATAGATAAATGCCTACCTTTCTTTGATATGCTGCATTAAAAAATGTTGTCGACACTAGATGGCACTCTAGCGTTGCTTTTCTTGTATGTTCCTCCAGGTCCAAGGTCCTTCAACATTAATTCCCTCCTTTAAAAAGAGCAAACATGCTATTTAAACAAAGGTCCCGGTAGTTGCTCTGTAGTTCTGTTTTTATATTTATAGTCATGTAATCAATATGTTGGAAGAGTAATTAATTTTTAACCTCAACCCGTGGGGAGATCAAATGTTAGTGAAGTTAATGGATGGAACAGGCTTCATTATTCTAAAGTAACACTAATGATAAGGCAGAGAAGAAAGAGAAGGGTTGTAAACAATTGTGCCATCAAATACAAGCATAAAGCAACAGTGCAACGTGATCGCAGGATGCTGACCTATTGTCACTCTCCTTCAGTACAGCTGTAGTTTCTGCTCTAGTCACCTAGACTACTTGAAATAGTCACTTCACTGAGCTTCTAAAATATTTCCTCTTCCAACCAATGCTGTTGGAGTTACTACTCCAAATAAGAGTTCTGATCTTGTTGCCCCTCTGTTTTGAAAGCCTTTTGTCCTTCCCCATTTGCCAACACCTTAAAGGCCTTTCATGATTTGAGTCCTCTACACTCCTGGAGCATGCATGCTCCTTAGCTCCGGGAGTGCCATGCAATTCTTTTATTCATGACATTTTTTTTGCAGTGCTGTGTAGCTGACCATATGCTACGTTTTTACAAGAGAGGCAGCCGCCTTGTGCAGTGTTCGTATTGCATCACATCCAGCGGCACAGAGTGTTCTGGATGGGTCACACCCAGGACAGGAGTGGGTTGGCATGACCCACGCTGAGGGACTGGAAGCCAAAAAGGACAAAGAACTCACTTTTATCCTGATTATATCCTTCCATTACCCAACCCTGTCCTTGAATTTCTGAACATACTAACCAGGGTCATGAGAAGATAAGAAAGGTAGGCAGGGGAGGCTTGCAGTTGATTGTTCGCTCAGGCTTATTATCAGTAGACACACTACTGTTTCTTCCCCAAGTATTATATTCAAATTAACCTCTCTTGTTCCTTTACCATTCGTGTACTTTTCCGGCTTCCTTGCAGACATGACTCTCTCTCTCTAGTGGAGTATTCCTTTCCTGTTTATCCATCTGGGCCCAACGCACGTGCATCTTCTTTCAAAACCTCCTTCAATGCCCTTCTAGCATAATGAATCTCCTTATATGCTGAATTCCCCAATTGCTTGATTTCTATGCTTATTACAATAATCTACCACAGTTAGGATTTCTGTCCTTATTTTTCTTTTCTAATACAAGTGTAAATTATGGAAAGATTTGTAAATCTTTGTATCACCTGCATTGCCTGACCAAGTGCCCCATCAAACAATTACAGTCCATTAATGTTGAATTTGCTGAAATTAGATGGGATAAAACTTGATCCCATGATGGATAGCCAAGTCAGGAACAGCTCATATTTTTTGGATTAATCATTAAAAAAAGAAGATTCTTTTTTTTTAACGTTTATTTATTATTGAGAGACAGAGACGGAGCGTGAGTGGGGGAGGGACAGAGAGAGAGAGGGAGACACAGAATCTGAAACAGGTTCCAGGCTCTGAGCTGTCAGCACAGAGCCCAATGTGGGGCTCGAACTCACAAACTGCAAGATGATGATCTGAGCTGAAGTCAGACACTTAACCGACTGAGCCACCCAGGTGACCCCAAAAAAGAAGATTCTTCAGTGTTTTATTCCATAAAAAAACACTAGTTGATAGTGGTCTTGTATACATACTGTAAAAGAGATTATTAGTTGCCTATTCATATCCATTCTCCCCTTCCTTAAAAGAACCCTGGTTTTCATTTGGGCATATTGAAGCCAAAAGTAAAGGACTACATTTCCCAGTCACCCCTTGTATCTAGGGGTAGCTCTAAGACTATATTCTGGCCAAATATAGCAGTGGAAGAGTTCTGCAGGCCTTTTAGAAAGGTTCTTAAAGGATGTTGACTCAGCCTTTCCTTCTTTCAAAAACTCAGGAAGCCATCTGGACCACAAAGGTGACCATGAGGATAGAAGTCATGCACTGGGACGGCAGGCAGAAAGATGGGAGCTGGGTCCCTGATGACATTTTGTAGCCTCCACACCAGACCCAACTGTCTGACTTCCAATTTGTTTTGTGTACGAGAAGGAAGCTCTTCTCTCATTTAAGCCACAGTTGTTTTGGGGTGTTCTGAGCCCAGTCCTGATACACACACTCTAGATTAACTGTGGAGCATTTTTTTTTCAGGAACTTGCTTGAAGTACAGTAACGATCATATAAGCTTATCATCTAAGTAAAAGCAGGAGTTAAAGTGTTCAAAGTGAGCGGGAAAACGCAGGATGAAAATCTTTCCAATTTAAAATGAAAGAAGACAAGCTTGGATATAATTTGTGTTGATTTAGTAATAGAAACTTTAGAACAATTAGAATGAAATGGAATTCTTCAGAAGCATAGACGAGACTTGTCATTAGGATTACCGGTCATGATGTATAATGACGGGTTAGGGTATGATCTTTGCTTGCTTATTATATTCACTTGGGACCTAGATAAATAGAGGTGAAAGAAGTGATAGGTTTTTAATTCCTTTGGGTATGCAGTAGCTCACTTCTTTTTAGAACCAGAGGTTAATCATATATGCATGGTGGGAGTGAGCAGAAAGAAGGTTAAAAAAAAATGGAAGAAATTAACAATTGTTAAGTAGCTTTAACCAGCTAGTAGCAAAGCATACATACTTTATTTAATTTTTCCATAAGTTTGTATTTTATAATGAAGTAAGTAACTTCTCAATCTTATCTCTCTGAGCTCTGAACATGAAGTGCCTTGAAGTTCTATCCTTGGCCTCTGTAGCTTCTCCCCCTAGATGATCTTGTCTGGTTCCATGGCTTTATACAACCAAATGTTGATGGTTTTGTTCCTCTAAGCTTCAGACTTACATATTCAAATGCCTGCTTGGCATTTTCAGTTCTTTGGCTAAAAGGCATCTTAAGTTGAAATGTCTGAAGTAGAACTCTTGATCTGACTTGTGACTCTCCTAGTTTTCTCTCAATAGCTGGTGACATCATCCATCTATTTGTGTAAGCCAAAAATCTAAGAGTTGCGTTTGATCATTCCCTTTCCCTCCATATCCACATACAGTCCATCAGCATGTTCTGTTCATTTCATCTTCAAAATGCCTCTCAAATCTGTTCACTTATCTTCATCTCTGCTGCCTCCATCCTATTTCCATCCCACCTGATACCACCATGATCTCAGGCCAAATACTATTAAATAGCCACCTTGCTTCTTCTCTTGCTTTGCTACAATCTATTTTCACTTGGCAGCTAGACTGATCTTTAAAAAACCCTGGTTAACACCCTCCAGTAGCTTCCCACACATTTAGAAGTCTAACTTGTTTACATTTTCAACTTTGCCTCATATCACTCTTCCCCACCCAGCTCAACATACTACTGCCATGCAGGTCTGTTTCCTGGGCCTTCAACAGGCTCCCTCCTGCCTCCAGAAACAGCCTTTGTACTTGGTGTTCTCCCTGCCTTGATGGCTCCACATCAGCCCTTCATACTGCTGGCTCATTCTTACCTGTCAGCCTCAGCTCACATTTTCCTTTCTTAGAGAGGCCTTTCCTAATCACCCAACGCCAAGTAGCCATTTTAATCTTTACCTTTTATCCTATTTATTCCTTTCACAGCACTTATAACAATTTGAAAATAACTTGTGTGTATCTATCTCTCCTGTGTATCTATCTACCTGTCTATACACCCAGCCATTATCCAACCATTTTCCTGTCTTTTCCTTCCCTCCCTCCCTCCCTCCCTCCCTCCCTCCCTCCCTCCCTCCCTCCCTTCCTTCCTTCCTTCCTTCCTTCCTTCCTTCCTTCCTTCCTTCCTTCCTTATCTTTTCCCCTGCTTTGGAGTAAGTGCACCATGGGATCAATAGTCTTGTCTAGTATATTTCCTGGTGTATCTTTCTTCCTACCATGTAAGACTCTCAGAGATATTTTAAAATTGAATAAATGAAAATCCAGTATTTTTTTCCCTGGCAAATAGTGAGTAGTGGCAGAGCTGGGGATGGAAACCTGGCCTTTTCTTGCTTCAAACCCTTATTATTTCATTACGAGACCTCCATATCAGTCAATCAGGACTGAATTTTTTCCTGCTATTAAAGCAAGGGCTATTTTAGCTAAATAAATTGAAGAATTACAGTAATGATTTGGTTATTTTGTGTTCCCTCTAAATGATTTTACCTGAACTCCACAGATGCTTTAAAATCATACATCTTTATTTGAGTTATTTAAATAAGTGTTGCAACTCTCACTGTTCTTTGCTATCATTTGTTATTCTTTCTACGTATGAAAAACTATTTCCTTTTAAAAATAATGTTGTCCATACCCTTATGAACTAGTTAATTTTCTTTCCAACATTTTCTTTTGGGCCATGTAGATATGACCTAACAGTAGCTGCAATAATGCTGTTGTTTCAAAGGGTAGAGACCTTTTTTCTTCTAAAAAAATTGAATGTGAAAAAAAAGAAAAACTACCTCATACAGTGTGAGAATGCCTGTTTTTCTTGGTAATATTTCATTTCCTAACCAAGACTATTTTCTTCTGCTTTCCATTGTCAGCAGACAAAAAAGATACAATTAAATCAAGGAAACCTGGCAGGGCCCATTTTGGAAAATAAAATGAATTCAGTTTCTGATTTAAACAAAGAGCAATTTATTATGTTGGAAAAACACTGCCCTGATGAGATTCAAACTCAACTTGTTTCATGTTAGCTCAGGACACCACTTCAGATCTGCATTTTTGTTTATCTTTGAGAAGGGGCAGTGATTTCACCCCCAAACTTTGAACTCCAAAGAGGACAGGGAGCTGTTTAAGGGTCAGCTAGCAATGAGCGTTCAGAACACCCGTGCTGAGGCCCACAGCCAGCTTCATGCCCTTCTCCAATCCTGAGCCATTGATTCTAAGCCCAAATCTCTATAAACAACTCCAGCAATTATGCTGGAGCAAAGGAAGTGCTGGGGTTGTTAGAGCAAATTTTTATACATCAGATGAATTCTAAGCAGACTTTTGAAATAAAAAAAAATTGTTTTGATGAATTGAATAACCATAATACTTATATTTGTCTAAAACCTTATTATATTATTTCGTATTTATAGCTAACACTGTGAATATAATTATCCTCATACTTTATAGAGAAGAATAGTACAACTTTAAAAGATTGACACCGAGGGTCTCACTAGCAGTTAAGTCAGACTGGACGAGGGGCCCATTGTTCCTAACATCCAGGCTGGTACTACTAAAAAGGATGAGGAAAACCTGTGTCTGTTTTCATGCCTTTTACCTTCACATATTTCTGGATTGTGCCAAAACTTTGGACCTGTTTCATGGTAATTTTATTCTAGCATCTTCCACATTCAATCTTTTTGTGGAGCAAGGCAGGTTATAAATGATGATGATGATGATGATGATAAAACCAAACTCTCCAGAAATAATTACTGCCACTTATTGAGGGTTATGTATGTATTGTTCCAGTCAATCCTCATACAGTTTTATGAGGAAGTCACCATTTGCATTTCTATCTTCTAGATATGGAAACTGAGGCTTAGAAAGTTTGAGCAACTAGTCCAAAATCACACTGCTGATAAGTGGTGGAAATGATTCAAACTTAGCGTGTCCGATCCCAAAGTGTATCCACCTAGCCTCCATGCTATAGCGCTTTTATCCAGAATGAGACTAAGAGGTTGGCCTGCCAGGTCACTGGGCACTGAATTATGGCTGGATTAAGTCAGTAATCTGATGTCAGCTGATTCAGGTTTCCACATGTGGCTCCTTATGTAACGGGCAAAATTAGGTTGGGTGTACTTCTGCCAAAAGGACAGTTGGAGTGAAGCAAAATAACTTGCTACAGTAAACAACCCATCTCTGTGGTGTATATTTGCCACACGTAAGTACAGTTCCAGTCAGTTAAAAGTTGTCAGTCAGCTAAAATTCTAAAAATAATCCGCCACAGAATGCTGCATATCAGGAATGGGTGATTTATTTTTATTACCTAAGTTTAAAACCCTTTATGATTTCCAAGCTGGTTTGGTTGGAATACTGCAAAACAGAATTAGAGTTTTAGAAAAGTACAATATTTTGCTAATTTTTTTTTTTTAGGATATTGATTCTGCTTTGTTAAATGGAAATGAGTAAATCCGTTCTTTAATTTTTTTATTAAAAGAACATAATTTCAATCTTCTACTTAAATAAAAGTTGAGAAAATATTTCAAGAATAACAGTTTGAAGGGACACCCAAATTATAAGCCAATTCGTGTGCAGTTGGTAGTCCAAATAGTTTGGTCTAGCCCTGTTTATTCAGCTTATACCAAAAGGGGGATATTTTTGGTATAAATTAAAAGTCACAAAGGTAGGGGCACCTGAGTGGCTCAGTAGGTTAAGCGTCCGACCTCCGCTCAGGTCATGGTCTCCTGGTTCGTGAGTTCGAGCCCCGCGTCGGGCTCTGTGCTGACAGCTCGGAGCCTGGGGCCTGTTTCGGATTCTGAGTCTCCCTCTCTCTCTGCCACTTCCCCGCTCTGTCTCTCTGTCTCTCGCTCAAGAATAAATAAACATTAAAAAAATTAAAAAAAAAAAAGTCACAAAGGTAGAGAGATAATCTCTTGATTAGCAGATTATGATGAATGATAGTTTAATCAATAAAATGGAGGCTTTTGAAGGATGTCCTGAAAGTGCCTGGCTTAGTTTAGAACCAATGCAAGGTGGAAGTTTCTGGAAGAATATACAAGAAACTGTTAATATTGTTTACCTTTAGGAAGTGAGGATAGAGGGTGTGAAAGAGTGGTCAGATGATATTTCCTGTGCACTTTATATCTTTTTGTCTAAAAATGTTTTCCCATGAGGATACATACTTAAAAAACACAAAACATGATATAACAACATAAAGAATTCATGCAAGGACCCTCTAGGAATGGACACAGGTTTTCAAGCTGGGAAATGATGTAATCAGATATATGATTTTGGCAGCTGGTTTTGGATATTAAGATAGAATCAGGAGGTCAGTTGTTAGAATAATCTTGGAAAGAGATGTTGTATAAAGACCTCTAGGTCAAGTATAATTCAGAGACAACATTCTAAAGCCCACGTGGAGGATTCACTTTCCTCACATCATAGTTTTTAAAATAAATAATTCAAAGTGATCATAATTTTAAATTTGCTATGCTTGCACTAGAGGGAGTTACATTTTCTTTAACAGATTAATTCTGTGTCAATAAAACAATCCATAAGTAAACATATCCCCAGGGTAAAAGTGGGAGACAGATGTATGAAAGAAAAAATTAAAGGATATGTACTTTTTCTGAATCACAAATGAATAAAAAAATGAGTAAGAGCAGCACGTGGCAATTTTTGCATTAACTTTTTTCCCCCCTGTGAATCAACCAGGCTTGATGGTAGCAGCCCTGATTTTTTACTTCTGTCATCTCAAGCATTCGTTTACTAAACAAACAGCATTTCATTAAAGCAAGACTAATTTCTGAGAGTATTACCTTAGTCCATTAGCTGCCAGACAGTCATTAATTCCTGTAACATGTCTTGGGATGAGATCATTATTATCATTATTATTTTTATCAATTAAGTTCATTTTCAGAAGCAAATACCTATGTAGTTTTAACACTGGATATTTTCTTTCTGAAATATGTTTTTTTAGTATCTATGTGATAGTGACTTCTTGCTTTACCCAAGTGTTTTCACAGACTCTTCGGCTACCACCAAAGCTCATTTAAATTCCCTATGTTTAATTCTCTTAGTCCAACAAAAAATTAGAAACAGCTTGCAAAAGTATCCTGATAGGATATTTGGGTTCCTCTGCAATTTTTCTTTATTGGGACTTCTGAAATAATATCTGAAGATCATGTGACTGACTTCAGACATTATGTGGCAGGATTTCACAAAGGCTCTGAATTTAGCATTTCTTGTTTACTAGAAGTTGCCCCTGATAAATATGGTGGTTGTTGAATACAGTTCTACAGAAGGAAAGGCCCAGCTTGACTATAATGGAAAGAACAGATGTCACCAGGATATAGGGGCAAACGTCAAAGTGATGGCTTCAGCTGGCAGAGAGCAGTGTGTCCATTACCACTTCCAATACTTTTAGAATTAGAGACAGAAAGAAAACTCACAAGACAACTGTGAAAATTATAAACAACCGAGAAAGGTGAATGAAATATAGTTCTTAAAAATTCCAGGCTGCCCAATAAAAGTAGGAACTGATATTATAGATCCCATGGACCATAATGGGGAATACAAATGGCTTGGGGAGTCAGTGAAAAACAGTTCTGACATGTTTGGATGCCAAAGATTTTTAAAGTTGATCTCTATTGGCCTGGTAAGATTTTATGCATTTTTGTCGTTCCAACCCAGAAGTCTAAGGATTAGTGGATGTTTTTGCCAGCCTGGAACTCGTGGTGAAAAGAATGCACGCATGTGACAGTGAAAAAGTGAATGCATAAAAACAAAGGACTTGTTTTCAAGGATAAAAATTAATTATCATTGTAGTCTGGATCTAGAGCTTCAAAATAATATCAAATTAGTACTAGTTTACTTAAATTAAAAATTCTGTTTATGCATCCAATATACATCCATTTTCATTCCAGAATTGCTTCTTTAACACTAACTAGTTTTCAGAATGCTTAACCAGGTAGGGTTTCACTGCCCAGGATAATAGGACATAAGTCCTATTCTAAATTAGTCTATCTGGGGAATTAGTTCTTCAGTAAAAAAAGAAAAAAATAATACTAAAGGATTAGGAGCTATTTGAATGTTTGGATGCTAATTTTATGGGGGGCTAATTAATTCATTTCAGTTTTTTTTTTAACCCATACTTTTTGTTGGTATGAAGGGAAACACATTTATCAGAATACCTCAGAAGCCAGCAATAGAGAAAAGGGAGAAGACAGAATCCTGTTTCCAGCATTTGTTAAATATTTGTCTTAAAGCCAACACAGTACTAGTTAGATGACAGGATAGTAAGTTCTATTAATGATGGGCTTTTCATTACTGTAGATATGCTTTTGCAATTTTCCTAGATTTCTGCTCCTGGGTCGCATGCTAAGTCAATAGTAGTTATAAACCTCTCAGCATTGTGATCAATACCTTAGGCTGACGTAATCTAGACCTCTGGGTGTAATTTATAACAAAGGACAGTTTGGGCAGGCCTCTGTTTTATTACCTTAAATTCACCACTGAAATATTTCACTGGTTTATGACTGAACTTATTTCCAATTTTTGATAGATAGGGAATTGAGATTGTCTTGAAGAAAAATGTCAAGTATGAAAAGGAAAAACATTTTATGGAATTAAAAGCAATAAGCATTTCTTACTTTGGGGCATAATGTCTGCATACCTATCTCCTGAAATTGTCTAAATTGTGTAGTTACCTGTCTAGTCATCGAGATGGATTATAATATTAATGAAGTATTCCTTATCTTCCAAACATACATCATATAACTAAAACAATACTGTATTAAGCCCACTTTTTCCTGAATCTGAATAATCATTAACCATCCATTTGAGTGAAACAAAGAACAGTAATAATTTCTAGACATGAATACTGAGAATTGTGACTCCTGTTATTGTGCCTTCGTGCAATTTTCCTGGAATTTAGACAGATTTTTTTTTCATGTCTCATGTATATTCTAGGTCTCAAGACCAAACAAGAAAAAAGGAAATTAGTCATTAGAGAGGTAATTAAAGAAATAGTAGGGAGTTTAAGGAAAGAAGAAGGGGTGGAGGTATTCTTCAGGTGTCTGGCACTGAGAGGGAAGGTGCTGCCATTTTGTCACTGTCTTGTTACCCTTCTTATGTGCTCCCCCCTCCCCACCATCCACACACACTCCCGCATTAATACTGAAGGAAAAGATGAAATCACAACTCTGCTTCTAATGTATAAAGCAGGTATCAGATGAAGGAGGGAGTAAGGATTTGGACTTAAACATCTACAAGGTCCCTCTCAGGCTTAATTTTCCTTTTTAATCAACCACAGGTTACCTGGGCTCTTACTGTCAAAGATTGAAGGTAATATCACAATTTATGAGCAACTATGATGTACCAGGTACCTTTCCATACTATTTTTTAGTCTTCAAACGATTTTGTGAAGTAAGTAGGATTAACCTATTTGAGAGAGGTTCAGTAGTTTGCCCAAAATAGGTCAGAATTTGATCTATTTGCCCAGGAGGCTTCACTTTGGAATATTTAAATTGTGATCTTGTACTATATTACAAAGCTATAGTAATCAAAACAGTATGGTGTTGGATAAAAATAGACACACCAATCAATGGAACAGAATAGAGGGCCCAGAAATAAACCCATGCATATATGGTTAATTAATTTACAACATAGGAGCCAAGAATATACAATGGGGAAAGGACAGTTTTTTCAATACATGGTGGTGAGAAAACTGAACAGCCACCTAGAAGGAAACTGCCTACTATCTTACACCACACACAAAAATTAGCTCAAAATGAATTAAGGACTTGAACATAAGATCTGAGGCCATAAAACCCCTGAAACAAAACACAGGCAGGAAACTCTCTGACACAGGCCTTGGCGATGAGTTTTTAAGTTTGGTGCCAAAAGCAAAGGCAACAAAAGCAAAAACAAATATGTGGGACTACACCAAACCAAAAAGCTTCTGCACAGCACAGAAAACCATCAACAAAACAAACAGGCAAGCTATGGAATGGGAGAAACTATTTGCCAATCATTTACTGGTAAGGGGTTAATACCCAAAATATATAAAGAAATCAACCATTCAACAGAAAACAAAATTAACAAATGGGCAGAGGATCTGAATAGACATTTTTCCAAAGAAGATACATAGATGGCCAACAGACACATGAAAAGATGTTCAACATCATTAATCATCAGGGAAACACAATGATGATAAAAAACCACAATGACGTTATCACCTTACACATGTTAGAATGGCTACTATCAAAAAGACAAAAAATAACAAGTGTTGATAAGGATGTGGAGAAAAGGGAACCCTCGTGAACGGTTGGGTGGGAATGTCAATTGGGAAATTGTATGGAGGTTCTTCAAAAAATTAAAAATAGAACTACCATTTGATTTAGTAACTTCATTTCTAGGTATTTATCCAAAGAGGGAAAAAACCCAGCAACTCAAAAAGATATATGCATGTTCTGTGCAGTGTTATCCACAAAAGCCAAGATATGGAAACAACCTAAGTGCCACTGATGGATGAATGGATAAAGAAAATGTGATATAGATATACAGTAGAATATTATGCAGCCGCTAAAAAGCAAATCTTGCCATTTGCCACAACATGGATGGACCTCGAGGGTATTATGCTAAGTGAAGTTAAATCAGATAGAGGTAGACAAATACCATATGATCTCACTTATATGTGCAATTTGTAAAAACAAAAAACCCCACAAAAACAAAAGAATATCAAAACCAAGCTCATAGAAAGAGAACAGATTCATGGTAGCCAGAAGTGGGGGATAGGATTGAAGAAATGGGTGAAGGGGATCAAAAGTTACAAACTTCAAGTTATAAACTCTGATGCTTCTTCAAGGTATTTTATAGATCTAAGAAATGCATAGCTATAATATACACTAGTTGTGTAATTTTGTCTGTCTCTTCTGTTAAATTCCTTGGGGTGGCAGGGGCTGTATTCTTAAATCTCCATTACCTAGCACATGTGCTTGACATTCGTAGCTGCTCAATAAATAGTTGAATTAAATGAAATACTTATCATTTTCTTATATATAATGCTAACTTGTTTCCTCAACCCAATTGGGTAGATTAATAATGTGAGATGTCTGCAAACATTGGATGTGCTTTTTACAGGTTGTATATTCCTGTACAATGCAGGAATCTGCAATCTGCTATGTAGGTCAGAAAGAACAAAAATACAATTGATGCTTACATTGTGAAGTGAAAAATCCTGTAATTAAAAATTCAGAGCACCAAGCAAAAGTTTGTAAAAGAAGATCCTTTTATCTTCTCTCCCCAGAAAGGTCCTCCCCTCCCCATGCCATTGCTCACCAAATACCATGGAAGCTACATAGGTAATAACTTTGTCTGTGGTGCTTTAAAGTGATTAAGGATAAGAAAATTTGGTTTCAGATCAGCAATTATTTTAAAATCTCCTAAGTGCCAGACACTAGGGATATAAAGATGACAGGTTCTTGTCCTTCAGGGGCATGGAATCTGATTGAACTTTTCTTTCCTTTCCCTTCCTCCCTTCCTCCCTTCCTTCCTTCCTTTCTCTTTGATTGAATTTCTTATAGAAAAGCATTTCTTGGCTGGGAGGGAGTTTGTGTACAAGGAATGAATTCTCTCTCATAAAGAATCAGCCCCCACTGTATTTTATAGGTACCAGTTTGATTTTGGGTCTTCTTAAAAATCATATTGCTCCAAAGTGCCACATGATTTTTTTTAGATGATGGAAATATCACCATTGAATCCCCTTGCATTACAGAGGCACCTGGGTGGCTCAGTCAGTTAAATGTCCAACTGGCTCAGATCATGACCTTGTGGTTTGTGGCTTTGAGCCCTACATTGGGCTCTGGGCTAACAGCTCAGAGCCTGGAGTCTGCTTCAGATTCTTTGTCTCCCTCTCTCTCTGCCCCTCCCCCACTCATGCTCGCGCGCGCGCGCTCTCTCTCTCTCTCTCTCTCTCAAAAATAAATAAACATTAAAAAATTTTTTTTCAGTTACTTGCATTACAAGAATATTCATGGAGATAACATGAAGGTTATGTTCTCTAGTAACTGGGGGCTCCTGAATGGTGGGAACAAGTGTAGATGGAAAGGGTACTTTGAAGAGGATAAGAAGGCCTCTCTCCTCCAACACTCAAATAGGTATCTATCTCTCTGCCAACTGTGGGTTTTCAGCTTTATTGTCATAGCTTCTGGTCCAAGGATGCACCTTGCTAGGGAAGAACATCATGCTAAAAGGAGGAGACAGGTGCTCTTAGCAATTGAAAGACAGAGAAATGCAGGTAATTTGGCAACTCAGGGCAAACCACTCTCAGAAAGACAGAGACTTCCTGAGATTCAAGGATGCAAATTCTTTTAGCTGCCCAGGAATTAACTAAGGTTCTCATATATGGATGATCTTGATGCAGCCAGGTGAAATCAATCTTAGGCTTCCTCTCATTATGTAAGTGGATAGGTGATCAAGTATGGCTAGCAATAACCAGCTCTCAATAACAAGATGATACATTATTTTAATTGCATGATTTATCAAAACAACAGCTATTAACATACAAAGTACCATTCAGTTCAACTGCAGGTATAGGCAGTGACAGTATCTAATTCTTAGAAGAATCACTTACTCTCACAGTCTGTCCAGACACATTAATCTAAGGACATTTTTATAAATAGCAAACATGATTTTCACATTGCAGCTTTCTCAAGCATATATACAGGTGTGTGGTCTTGTTGATGGGTTGCTTCCACAAGCTCTTTCCGTTCTGATGCATTCATCCTCTTGATATTAGTAGAGATATTTATTTCTGCAGAGTTTTTCTTTTGTTACCCACCATTCGCAGTATTTGTGCATTGGTATCACTCTTTTACACTTCTGAAACAAAGTTTAAATTGGAGTATATCTCTACAGTACAATTCCTTGTGTCTTCTGGTAAATTCCACCATGGTCAGAGAGTTTAAGTTGTAATCGTCAGTCCAGCTCTACTATTGGGCTTCGGTGTAACACACCCTCTTTACAGCTTTCTGTGTTAACCCTTGGCTTCAAGTCCTGGTGATGTAATGAGGGTGGGGTGTACTGGCAATCAGTACATTTCCTTATCATTATTTACAGCCATTGAGAACTATGCTGTTACTAATCCAAGTCTGACATACCTTTTCTGAAATGTTCACAGTGCAGTATTTTTGTGGGCTGACAAAAGTTTTCTCATATCATTAAAAATAAACATTTTTATAAAAATATAATACTTTAAATGTTTACATTGACAAAAACAGAGTATCCTGTGCCACATGCACTATACAGTAGTAAGCACAAAATCCCACAGAACAAAACATTACAAACGTCCTGCCCAGAATAACTATTCATCCAGGTGAAATGGCCAGAACTTTCAATTGCTTTTTTTTCCCCTGTAAAATATGTTTTGCTTTACACAAAGCATGTGCTAATGAAAAACTGGACTCCCAGAAAGTTTTATTGCCTCCGATTGTGGGGTGGGAAGCTGCCACCTAAGAAAGAGGCTAATATTTCTAGTCCATCGATCCTTTCTTTGCCCTACATGAGCCATGATTGGAACTGATGAACCTTTTAGTCAGATGCATTCTGCTTTAAAAACATGCTGAGTTACACCTTTAAAAACACTTACCACAAATCACTTGTTTTATTTTCAGAGTCGTTGTAAAAAGAAATACAGACAAACCATCTATATGTCTACAATCGTAAGAACAGTATCATTCTCAGTTGATTTTTAAATGACAACTAAATATTTCATTATGACTAAGCTATTTTATGAGGACCTTCTTAATGTCATCTATGTACAATATGTAAATATCCCTATTAATTTATAAACACATTTGTGTCCTGCCATTTTGAAATGTTGACTGTGTTGCCTATGGATATTTCCCCATTAAAAGGAATGTATACAAAAATTTAAAAGGGAATGTTTGCCGAATGGGCAAAAGGCAACATCAGTAATAAAACATGTTAGTGACCATCCAACACATGAAAGTTCTTTGAAACACTTTAATTCTAAATGAGTGTCTTGGTACTGGGGCCATGTCTGTCCTGAACTTTATCACTTCTTCTGAATTTTATGTGATCAAGAAGCCCTCAAAATTCATTGCTTCCATTCCTCATATGAAATAATGTAGGATCCTGATTTTTAAAAACTTCCCAACCTAGAATTCAGGCTTTGGCCTCCATGCACAGGAGCATCATCACAGCTGTAGGGTTGCTGTTGGTCACTGGCCTGCGGGACAGAGCTTCTGGCTCTGGTGCTCTGTCAGCTAAGAAATTCCTTAGAATCCATTCATTTTAAATAGCAATATAAGGTCCTATAATAGTGCAATCTTGGCAAAAGCAAAAAATATCTGGTGGCCTTTCAATGGCCAGGCAGTGAAAAAAAAACCAAAACAACAACACTGAACAAAATGTAGACTGCTGTTTGGAAAGTTCTATGATGTTTCTCAGAAGGGGGCTGGTGAGGTATCCATCCATCATGTGTCCCCCTCGCCATCAATGTTATCTTGTGATGACAACAGAGAAGGGTATGGAGCAACACATTTGACATTCACATAAGTAGCGTTCACATGGACATAGTGCTCCCCAATGAAAGTAGAGAATATCGCTGATATCCTGGAGACCAGTTCAGAAAAAGATGGGCGCAGTTCAGCTTTAGGGTGCCAGCATTTTAGCATCACTTCATATCTGTTTCAAATAGGAAGAAATGCTATGAGAGACATCAAGAAGGCATGCATTTCTGTAAAAGTAAAGAATACAGGAATGACAGAAGATTCTGTTGAAAGTCCTACTTACAAGGGATCTGGGCAGTATTCGGGCTGTAAGAGTCTTCTGCCTTGCAATAAGTAAACTGTTATATCAAAGGTGTTGACATCAGGATAAGGTGGAGCCCCTCTTGTCATCAGTTCCCAGAGGAGCACACCAAAGGACCACTAGTCAAACAATGGAAGGGATAATCCAGGTGAGAACTGTGACCGCACGAACATGAAAGGTGACCAGAAGGTCTTGATAACTAAATTTGGCTTAGTATATTCAAGACTATTGCTCTTTGGGGCAAAAACTTCCTTAAAGGTAATACACATTTTATGATTTCTTTATACCAGAATTGGATAAGGTTTAGATTACAAATAAGTATAAAGTTTTTAAAAAGAATATCTGAAGTCCACATGAGGATTAAGATTTCATCTATAGTTAGTACAGTATGATTTTCAGGTTTTCTCTTACAGGGTCAAAGCACTGGTCAAAGCATTCACATGTTTCATCCTCTTTTCCAATAGTTTCACTATAATTTTATATTATTCATAAAAGAAGAAGATAGAGGAAACTTTCCAAAGTTTAAATTTTTTTGACTTCTGAATGAATATAAATACTTTTTAAGAAACGTAACTATTAACAAACAAAAAATACCCCAACGAAACAAGAAAGAAATGTAACCACATCTAAACATTAATGTTAAAAGGCAAAATCTAAGGCAGTGTAAGTACAAGTCCATATTAAAAATCAGAAGTGATAAAACTTCTAGGCAAGAAGGTTCTCTGTTGAAAACTAATTTCAATAAAATAAATGTAATTTAAAAACGTTAAAGTACAAGATTGATACAAAACAGCTGTATCAGTACTTTGCAGGAATATTGTAGGGACACAGAGAGGTTAAGTGACTTGCTAGAAATCCCCCCAATAAATGTGAATTCACACTGGGATAAACATTTAAGAGTTCTTGACTCTTGGTCCGATATGTCATTTGCAAATATCTTTTCCCATTCCGTTGGTTGCCTTTTAGTTTTGTTGGTTGTTTCCTTTGCTGTGCAGAAGCTTTTTATCTTCATAGACTCTTGGGTCTTGGTTGGTCTACTAAACTGCACTAAATATGCAATTTCTTGATTTAAAGCACTCTACTCAGAATATACTAGGTCATACATATTATCTCTCCCTGGATGTGTGCCAAGGTGAGAATGACACAAAGAGAGTAATTGGGCATGTGCGGTTCACCCCTGGCCAAGGACCCAGGAAATCAGTGCTTCCTTAGAAACACATCTAGGTCACTGACGGACTAAAAAGTATGTGGGGGGGTGGGGGGGGGGGAGAAACGAGGCTCTGGGAACAAGGAGGCTTGGAGGGAAAGGGGAATCCAGACCTGATAGGTAGAGTGGGAAAACTTAACACTGAGAAGCAGCGTAGCTTGTACCATTCAGTGAGGAGAGTAAAGCAGACTGAAGCATGTGCCCAAGTGCAGGAGCCCTTTAAGGACATTGACTGCCTTGATCCAAATAGAGAACACAGTCTTTCCCAGGTGGGAACTAGATAACTTTGCTGTCCTGTGCAGCCTTTCAAAATCGAAGTATCCAAAGCCTGAGTCACTTATGAGTCACTTCTGACAACTTCACTGTGTTAACCTTTAAGTTCCAAAATACGCATTAAAGTTTAAATCAATTTAACAAGTATCTACTGACCCTTGGTGTACAAGTAGGTTACTTTCCAAGTTAGTGGATGGGCCTACGGCTGATTTAACGGGGTTAAAGAGTTACGACACAACTGACTATCACACAGGACAGTAAGGCAGAATAACTAATACAGAACAAAAATAGAAAAGATGTACAAATGCTGTGAAAAGTCAATAAGATAACAGTAGGGTACTGAGAAAGGCTTCAGGGAGAAAGCGACAGTAAAGCAGGTCTTGAAGAACGGGAGCATTTGTGTTCCAGGTGCACAGAAGGTGAGGGCGGAGGAGTGTTCTGGATGGAGGCAATGGGCCCAGAGGTGACAGTACTTGTGTGTTTTTCTGAACTACATAAGGACAATAGGTCACTCTGCTTGATGTATGGAGTAGATGAGGGAGACAAGGGATAGATAGGGTAAAAATGAGACCATGTTGTGGGGGTTTTTGAGTGCTGAAAGTGGGTTACGCTGAAAGGGACAGGACATGCAGCTGAGCTCCAGCATGCTGCATCTGTAAACACTATGCTTTAGACAAATAGGAGGAGCTGGTTCACATAAGGAGACCAGATAGGGGGGTTTCTGAACAGAATGTCTGGTGGGGGTGCTGCTATATCTTGGCAACCCAGAACCCGATGAGACTGAACTCCCAAATTAAGGTGGTGGGAAAGAGTAGATGCCATATAGTAAGCCCGGAACAGACTTCAGGCCCTTTTTAAAAAAGATTATTTTATTTAATCCTTTAAACAACCCTGTAATGTAACTGGCTTTGTAGATACTAAAGTATCTACAAAAGGTGAGGAAGCCAAAGTTTTGAGAGGCTGATTACTTGTCTGTAATCAAGTCTCCTAACCCATAGCATAGGCTATAGGTTTGTCTGAAGGCAAATTCACAAAAAAAGGGGGCACAGTTGGGTACATTTCTGAGGAATTATAGGACTTGGGCAACGACTGGGTATCAGAGGAGGGTTGGAAGACTCACTGGACAGGAGAGGTCAGGGGGAGGCAGCTTCTGGGAAAACCATAGTACCACCTGCATTTCAAACCCCCAGGAACAGTTTGGAACTGACAGGATGGTGGGGAAAGGGGTCTTGAAGGAGAATGAGGCAGAACTAGAAGAGGGAGGCTGGGGGAGATGGTAGGAGTGGGAGGAAGAGAGAGAAAGAAAGAGAAAGCGAGAAGAGGAGGGAGAGAAAGAGAAGGAGAGATAGGTGCACGATGCCCGTGCATTAGGAATGATGGAAAGAAGTTAGTTTTAGTTTCAAGACAGGAGAGCTCTGCCATTCTTTCAGTTACTGTGTGCACGTAGCCTGATTATCTGAGCACGAGCAGGGAGGTCCTCTGAATAATCTCTGCCTCACTTTTCAAAGGTGAAGATCAAAGCAATTAGTAGACATGAAAGACTATTAGAGCCATAAAAAGTGATGGAAAGTGACACTAAGGCAAGCAAGGAATGGAGACAGCCTGGGCATTCAGGAGTGGGTAAATAGACATACACCACAATTTGCAAAAAAACCACAACTGATTAAAAAGTGGATATATTCATAAAATTTTATAAACTGGTAAATGGGTAAAATTTTCAATAAAATGTAAAACTTGTGCTCTTTGAAAGATACCAGTAAACAAATGAAAAGGCAAGCCACAGACTAGAAAAATATATTCACAAAAACTTGTGTCTGATAACATGTACCTGTAATCCAGAATATATAAAGAACTCTTACCAACTCAATAATAAATAAACTAACCAATTAAAAAACCCAAAACTCTAAAACTTAAAAGAAAATGGGCAAAGGATTTGAGCACATACTTCACAAAGGAGATAGAAGGATGGCAAATAAGCACATGAAAAGATGCTTATCATCATTAGTCATCTGGGAAATACAAATGGAAAAGGTAATGACACACCACTACAGACTACGAGAATGGCTAAAAATCCCAAACTGACAATGCCAAGTGCAGGTGAGGATGCTGAACAATCAGAACTCTTACATATTACTGCTAGGAACATGAAATGATACATGAACTGTGGAAAACAGTTGGTAGTTTCTCATGAAGTCAAATATATACTTGTTTTACAACCCAGTAATCCTACTTCTAGATATTAATTCAAAATAAATATAAACCTTTATACACAAAACAATTAAACAAATGTTTAGTAGTTGCAGCTATGTGTAATCAATTGCCTAAAACTGGAAAGAATCTAAAGTCCTCCAAATTGGTGAATGGATAAACAAAATGTGGAACATCCGTACAATGGAATTCCACTCAGAAATAGAAAGGAATGAATTACTCTGCTATAAAAAAAAGTATGGTTTCCTCAAAAAATTAAACATAGAACTACCATAAGATCCAGCAATCCCACTTCTGGGTATATATTCAAAGGAAATGAAATCAGTATCTGGAGATACTTCCACATCCATGTTCAGAGCAACATTATTCACAATAGTCAAGAGATGGAAGCAACCTAAGAATGCCCATCAACAGACGAATAAAGAAAATGTGGTATATATATATAATGGAATATTATTTAGCCTTAAAAAAATCCTATTGCATGCTACAATATCAATGGATCTTGAGGACATTATGCTAAGTGAAATAAGTTAGTCATAAAAGACAAATACTATATGACTCCACTTATATGAGGTAGCTAAAGTAGTCAGGTAGTTGAGTTCTTAGAAACAGATAGTAAAATGGTGGTTTCCAGAAAGGCTGTGGGAGGGGGAAATGGGGAGTTATTCAATGGATATAGAGTTTCAGTTTTGCAAGAAGAAGAAGTTCTACAGATTGATTGCACAACAATGTGTATGTAGTTAGTTAACCACTACTGTACCATACACTTAAAATAGTTGAGATGGTCATTTTTCTCTTATGGTTTTTTTTTTTTTTAAACCACAATTAAAAAAAAGGGAGACCATCTAGATACATTGCTACATACTACATGGGTAACTCTCAAATGTGTTACGCTAAGTGAAACGAGACAGGCTCAAAGGCTATTTACTGTATGATTTACTGTATACGACATTCTAGAAAAGGTAAAACTGTAGAGACAGACAATAGACCAGTGCTTTCCAGGTCCTTGGGATAGGGTAGGGTTTGACTACAAAGAGGCACAAGGACATTTTCCTGGATGATGGAACTGCTCTATATCCTAGTTGCAATAGTGATGGTCATACAACTGTATGCATCCTTCAAAACTTGAAGAACTGTACATTAAAAAGGGTAAAGAGTTGATATATTGCATAATGGTGATACAGAAATAAAGAAGAGAGGAATTGACAGTTGGCAGGAAAGAACTGGACTTTGAACATGGTGACTTTGTGATGCTGATGAAAACATCCAGGAAGAGAGGTTCAAAGGTAGTTGTTGATGGGAATGGTTGAAATTATTGAGGGAGGCTGGCACCTTATAAAGACCCCTCCTCCCCCAAAATCCTGAGTGACAGTTGCATGTGGGATGTGAGAGAAGGAAGAGAGCTGTTAAGGCTAAAGCAAACATAACAAAGAAGCAAGAGGAACCAGATGATGCAGTGTCCCAAAAACCAAAGGAGGAGGAAATTTTGAGAAGAAAGGAGTGGTGGACAATGTTAAGGTCTGAAGTAGGGTGAAAAAGTTAACTGGTTGAACAACTGAGAAGTCAATACTGACTTTAATGGAAGCACCTGTACTAAGTGTGGCACACTGTACAATACTGGGTATGAGAAGTTACAAATATAGTGACACTTCTAGTTTGTTTGAATGGGCTTCAAGAGAATTCAGATTTTAGCTGAACTCCATCTGGTCATTTGTGACAAAGTGGACATTTCTACTACCACGCAAGGTTTTGCTTGTAGGTCTCTACATAAAAGCTTATCACATACTTTTGGAAATGTTCCATGTCAACATTCAAAAGATTGTCCTGTCTTGCAAATTAAAGTTAATGCAAATTTATCCAGGTAATCAATAACCATTTGTCAAAGCAGCACTGCATTTGGATTACTCAGGCTCACCCTTATGTAGTACAATACAGTATCTTCCAATGAGAAGGAAAGAGATAGCACTTCATATACAGAAGCCTATATAAATCTATAGTCAAGAACCTGAGTGACAGTTGGTATGTGATAAATGGTGGCCTCTGTGCTGTGTGTGTGCGTGCGTGTAGGTTAGTAATGTGTGTGTGGTTGTCTAAAAGCTCAGAATCACAGTTCTTGCCTTGAACATTCAAAATTTCATCAGGTTCTTTTTGTTTTGTTTTAAAAACTTCACTAGCTATAACATATATCATAAACTTTGCCAGTTTCAAGTGGACAGCACATGATGTTTAGTAAATATTTTGATAGTGTACTTATCTCCACGATTCAGTTTTTAGATCAATTCCAACACCCTAGAAAGTTGCCCATGCCTGTTTGTAGTTAATCTTTGCTCCCACCCTCAGTCCCAGGCAACCACTGATCTGTTTTTTTTTTTTTTTCCTCTTTAGTTTTGCCTCTTTCTAAAAATTTCATATAAATTGAATTGTTCAACATATCACCTTTGGAGTCTGCCTTCTTTCACTGGACATAGTATTTTTGAGGTTTATCCACGTTGTAGCATGGATTAGCATAGTGCTGAATGGTATTATTCCATTGTATAGAAATACCATGTTTTGCTTACCCTTTACCAGTTGATGGACATTAGGATTGCTCCTGGTTTTTTCCTATTGTGAATAAATACTATTGTGAACATTCATGTACAAGTATTTGTGTAGGCATATGTTTCCATGTGCTTATGAACTAGCTATTCATATATCTCTTTGGTATATGGTCTATTCAAATCTTTTGCCTATTTTAAAAACTGAGTTGTCTTATTGAGCTATATGAGTTGGTCTGGTTCTTAATGGCAGACTAACAGTTAAGTCTGGATGAAATGTATACTCTTTGAGGACAGGTTAATTCTTCCTACCTTATGCCTTCACCTGCCACCATCACTAACATGGTTCCAGCCTACCTCTTTAGCACTCACTTCTTTCATCTTTTTCAGAATCTTTCAGCACCATAATCTCAGGCATTACACTTTAGCATATACCATCACGTCCTCTTATTAATCTTATCTACCCCAAAGTCCCATCCCTCCACCATGCCTTGTAACACATTTACTGAAAACAAACTCCCAGTCACTCTCAACTTAGTCTTTAATGTCTCCCCCACTTCCTCAGGAACTGAAACTGCTTTCACTTGAAGACCACAATGTCTTTGAAATCTGTTGACTCACAGGAGGGAGGGTAGATGACTTGTTGCTTCCCAATGCCACACTCAGATCCCTGTCCCCTGTCATCTTTCAATAGCTGCCAACCCTTTTTCTTTTGAAGTCTATGCCCTCCATTAATTTTATTTTTTTGCCTACCTCATTTACTGATATCACCAGTTTACATTTTTTCGCTTTTCAGTTTTATCTCCAAGGACTGAAAATTAATCTTTCTCTACCTCTATGCATCACAGTCCTCCTGACTTACTATGTGCAGATAGAGTAAGTATACTCTATTCCATTCAACAGCCACTTGAGACCTCCAAATCATTCAAGTTACTCGGTTTTCAAGACCATTTTTGTGCACTGAGTAGCAGTGGACCCTGCTGACCGTATCCTATTTCTTTTTGAAACTTTCTCTTCCTCTGGCCTCTTCTCTCTTGGGTCTCCTACCTCTCTGCTTTTCCCCCTCATTTCCTATGTGTAGTTTCTCCGGAGTAATTGTTTTTGGACTCTAAAAGGCTTATTTCCAGCCTTGACTTCTGCTATGGACTGAACTGTGGGCCCCCTACCCCCACTCAAATGTTGAAACTCTAACTCCCAGTGTGATGGTATTAGGAGGTGGGGCCCTCATGATGGGATTAGTGCCCTTATGGGAGGAGACACCAGGGAGCTTATTCTGGCTCTGTCTCCCACACAAGGACACAGTGAGAAGGTAGCTATGTGCAAGTCAGGAACCTGACCACACTGGCACCCTGATCTCACGCTTCCAGCCTCTAGAACTGGGAGAAATAAATGCCTATTGTTTATGCCACCCAGTCTATGGTATTTTGCTATGGTGGCCCAAGTTGAATAAGATAACTAATGAGGTTGTACAAGCTGTAGATCCACATTTCCAATTGCCTGATGGACCTTTCTGCCTGGATGTCTTTTTTTTTTTTTTAATTATATGAAATTTATTGTCAAATTAGTTTCCATACAACACCCAGTGCTCATCCCAAAAGATGCCCTCTTCAATGTCCAGCACCTACCCTCCCCTTCTGCCTGGATGTCTTACTCCCACATCAAACTCAGTATGTTTAAGCCTTAACTTGTATTTTTTCTCTCCAACAAGTTTTTACTCTGTTGCTTCACATGTTACTGTACTAACATATAACTTTATTCATCTTTGACTTTTATCAATTTCTTGCTTAATATTGTTATTACCTCTCAGATGCCTTTTCTGCTCTCGCTTTTCTGTTCCACAATTTCTGTATTATTTTACGTTATACCTCTCACTTCATCTTCCTGCATCTACTCCTCTCAGAACATCTTACAGAATAAAGAAAGGCTGTAGTGTTTCTGATTACACTTTAAGGTTCCACATGGCCAGAGAATAAATTCCAGACTCCCTAGTTTGCTTTCCAAGAACCTCTATGATCTAGTATGAATATATTTTTCGCAATCTATCCTCAGAACTTCCCTCTGTGCCTTCCATTTTGGCCAAATCACCCACTCCTTACTGTTTCCTTAGAACTTTAAAGATGTATATACTTTCCTGCCCCTTTGCTTACCTGGATTGGTATTTATTTCATGGCCCATTCTATCTTCCTTTAAGGCCTGTACAAAAGCACCACCTCCTCCACCAGGTGGTAGGTAAGTGAGGAAAATGTGGCTGCCCAGGTGTCTCTCCCACCCTCAGCACTCAGGTGTATGCTTTTTGAAGCTTGTTCTATGAGAGGATGACCGTGGTAGATACAAAAGGGCATGTTTCTAGACTTTTTTTTTTTTAAAGTAGGTTCCCCGCCCAATGTGGGGTTTGAACTCAAGACCCGACACTGAGATTAAGTCTCATGTTCTACCAACTGAGCCAGCCAGGTGGCCAAGAAGGGCACATTTCTAGCTGGGTGCAGGAATAATGCCCTCACTGCCAGTTCTGCCGCAGTGATAGCTTTCAGATTTCTCCAGGTGGAATGCAGCTGTCCCAGAGCTATGAGTGGCCAGACTAATCCCAGTCTACTTTGTGTAACAGCTAGTGACAGTTATGCCTTCTCTGTTCTGTGGAGCCAAAGCTCCTGGAGGACAGGGTTTAGTTCTGATTCAGCTCTGGGCTCCCTAAGGACCTAGCATTGTACCGTACTAGGCAAATGTTTTTGATAAATGAATGAATTTGTGAGAACATATGATGGCTATCTGGTTTAGCAATCAAGCTCTGAAGAAACTGAAATTAGGGTGTTGAAGGTGTCCTTTTTTGAAAAAATTAAATAGCCATAAAACTATTAAAAATGTTGGATATGAAAGGAAAAGAGGAGACGGTCAGGGATGATGAGTACATTACCACATCTGACTTGGTGGTAAACTTCTGAGTTTGTAGACTTTCTAGAGCCATCCACTTCACTGGCAGCTTGGCGCCCGTTTTGTTGTGTACACTGTAGTATTCTTTATCATACATGTCTCTGGCCAGACCAAAATCAGCAACCTTGACAGTGAATTTTTCATCCAACCTATAGAAAGGACAAAAATCATTACTGGTGGCTGAAATACAGTAATTTACAGTGATGCTGAATATCTATAGGTCAAAACAAGGACTTGATATTTGAAATCCATAACTTCTGCAGGGTGGGCTTCATCTGGTCTCTACTAACACTAAATTACAATGGAATTCTTGAATAAAAATGCTTGACATTTACATTACAAATTCAACAGGCCAAGGAAAGAGATCGACGAATGATGTGGCATAAGAAAATCCCTTTCGCCTTAACAGTAAAGTTGGACCCCCCTCCTAGGTTTCCTTTGTTACTAAATCAAATATGCCAACTGACTATCCCAAGCAATTGTGTATCTTCACTTGTCAATTTATTAGTAATACTCAGTTTTATGAGGGATTATGATAGAGGACTGTTATTTTACCTTTTCTTTCTCAAATGGGCTAGGTTATTACATAAAATTCATGTATCTCACCACTGAGGTAATAGAGAAGTAGGACACAGTAAAGCATCTAACAAAAACAGCAAGGCTCAACAAAAATCAATTTCCGCTATCTGAGGCTATGTATCCTTTGTTTAAGCTGGCTTTTATGTTGTTACATTGACCAAAACCAAGGTAGGAAATTAATAGCACAGCTCTCTCATTCACACATACCATAAGTCATGAATCAGTGTTATGTGAGGGAAGAACTGAATCCATTACAAACTGTTGACTGTTGAATTATACAGCCCAGGCACCCAGACACAAATAAAGCTCTTTGTATATTCATTCCCCAATACCATTTTTGGTAGGGCTTCTGCAGACTGACTTCAAATCCAGTCTTGGGAAGTTGCAATATGTTGGTATTTGTGTTACCAGCCCTCTCCTTTTCACTGTAAAATGCTGAAGATCAAATTCTCCCTTCCAAACACTAATGCAGTGTGAAACCACAACATTGGGGGCTACTGGTGGGAAGGGAAAAGAAAAGCAAAAGCACACAACAGCTGTTTAAGACCCCCTCTGGAGAATTCCTTTTAAATTCTCCATTAGATAAAGCCTGAAAGCCCCGCCTACATCCCAGTGCTTACATATCGGAAATAAAGGACTTTTGCATAAGAAGAGAAAACATCCTCACTAGCCTTCAACAGTGGGAAACAGATTCCTCCTTGTCACTTAATTTGGACTGTGGGCACAGAGATTCTTATACTTACATACAGTTTCTAGCAGCCAAGTCTCTGTGTACAAACTTTTTGCTTGCAAGATATTTCATGCCTTTGGCTACTTGAAGACCAAAGCCAATAAGATCTTTTACAGTTGGGTTCTGCAATCAAAGAGAATTAAAAACACGTAAGCTAAGCATCTACTGATCTGTGAATTCTGAAATGTTTATAAGAATTATCTTGTTTCAAGCAATAACTCGTGCCTTGTTAATAATAGCAATCATGTATTAGATATCTATTATTTGAAAAGCACCAGGCTAGATGCTTATGTGAGTTTTGGCTAATCCTTATACACTTCTATAAGGCAGGTTCCGTTTTCCAGATGAGGAAATGGAAGTGTTTTAAAATTATTCTGGTATGGTGGGGCTAACAGAAGGAAGACCACTGCCACCGAAAAGATAGCTTGTTACTCACAATTCCCAAGAGGAGGGGGCACACCATGCCAAGCGAGGCCACAAAGGGAAGCAATGGGGTTGGTCTAGGAGGCAGAGGGAGCAACGGGAAAACATGGGCAAGAGCTTGTTTTGTGGTTCCCATGGGAAAGAATGGGTGACGCAGGGTAAGCGGATTTAGGATTGGGCTAGTTTGAATAATTTCAGCAGGTTCTGAAGTGTAGGGGCTGTCTTCAGTTGCCCGGTACCTGGCCTTGAAGTGATTACAGCAGGTGGACAGTGTCCCAGAGTGTGAGAATTCTTTAAAGGAGGTGATTGGGGTATGGGCTTTGGATTGGTTGGTTTGCTTATAAAAGGCCTGCTCTTTGAAGATGAGCCATTTACTATCTTGGGGCTAGTCCTGGAAAGGGCCATCACTCCAAGGTCAGCAAGGCACTAGAAGTCAGAGCATCATAAATACACAGTTAATCTAACATTTGTATTGAACCCCAGAGGACTCCAAATAGCCAAAGCAATCTTGAAAAAGAAAAGAAATTCTGGACTTCAGGGTATATTATAAAGCTATAATCATCAAGATATTACGGTACTGGCACAAAACCAGACACATATATCAATACAGAATAGAAAACTCAGAAATGGACCCACAAATAGTCAACTAATATTCCACAAAGTAGGAAAGAATATCCAATGGAAAAAAGACAATCTCTTTAACAAATGGTGTTGGGAAAACTGGACAGCAACATGCAAAAGAAAGAAAATGGACCACTTTCTCACACCATACATAAAAATAAATTCAAAATGGATGAAAGATCTAAATGTGAGGCAGGAAACCATCAAAATCATAGAAGAGAACATAGGCAGCAACCTCTTTGACATCAGCCATAGTAACTTCTTACTAGATACATCTCTGAAGGCAAGGGAAACAAATGCAAAAATGAACAATTCGGACTTCATCAAGATAAAAACCTTCTGCACAGTGAAGGGAACAACCAACAAAATTAAAAGGCAACCAATGGAATGGGAAAAGATACTTGCAAATGACACATCAGATAAAGAGTTAGTATCCAAAATCTATAAAGAACTTAATCAAATTCAACACCCAAAAAACAAATAATCCAATGAAGAAATGGGCAAAAGACATGAATAGACACTTCTCCAAAGAAGACATCCAGATGGCCAACCAACAAGTGAAGAAATGCTCAACATCACTCATCATCAGGGAAATACAAATCAAAACTACAATGAAATACCTCCTTACACCTGTCAAAATGGCTAAAATTAATAACACAGGAAACAACAGATGTTGGTGAGGATGCACAGAAAGGGGAACCCTCTTACATTTGGCAGGAATGCAAAATAGTGCAGCCACTCTGGCAAATGGTGTGGAGGTTCCTCAAAGAGCTAAAAATAGAACTATTTTACTACCCAGCAATTATACTACTAGGTTATTTACCCGAAGGATACAAAAATACTGATTTGAAGGGGCAAATGCATCCTGATGTTTATAGCATCATTATCAAAAATAACCGAATTATGGAAAGAGCCCAAGTGTCCAATACTGATGAATGAATAAAGAAGATGTGGTATATATGTACAATAAAATATAACTCAGCTATTAAAGAGAATGAAATCTTGCCATTTGCAACAACGTAGGTGGAGCTAGAGTATGTTAAGTTAAACAAGTCAGTTAGAAAAAGACAAATGCCATCTGATTTCAATCACGAGTGGAATTTAAGAAACAAAACAGATGAACATGGAGAGAAAAAAATGGGAGGCAAACTGAAGAGACTCAACTAGAGAACAAACTGAGAGTTGCTGGAGGGGAAGTGGGAGGGAGGATGGGTTCAACAGGTGATGGGCATTAAGGAGGGTACTTGTTGCAATGAGCATTGGGTGTTGTATGTAACTGAAGAATCACTAAATCCTACACCTGAAACGAATATTATACTATATGTTAACTAGAATTTGAATAAAAGGTTGAAACATAAAAAAATAAAGCAATACATGGTTAATATCAGCAGTTCAGAGAAAAATAAATCACCCAAAGCCACTCAGATGGTAAGTGGTACAGTTAGGATTTTAACCTAATCTGTTAGGCTCCAAAGCCCACACTGTAGTGATTATCAATCACATTAGAAGCCCTCCTACTGGTATAAAAGTAACAACCTGCAACTATAATGGCTTGGATCCACACAGAAAACAGGAGATCTCATTCTCCAGAAATTTCATCCACAAAATTGGGTGGACAGAGGAATTCCTTTAGTAACTAACTATAAAAACTATATCTGAGGGGCGCCTGGGTGGCTCAGTCAGTTAAGTGTCCAGATCTTGGTTTTGGCTTAGGTCATGATCTCACAATTTGTGAGTTTGAGCCCCGCATCAGGCTCTGTGCTGACAATCCCTTCTTGGGATTCTCCTTCTCTCTGCCTCCTGCCCTCAAAATAAATAAACTTAAAAAAACCACAAAAAACATATCTGAAATAGCACAGATAACATTGTGGCTGGTAGCCCTGCTGGTACTTGGCCTTCAGGAACAGGGTATCTCTTCTTCAGCAGCCACGTGGGGGTTGTGGGCTCAAGAGGCAGCTACTAGGGGCCCTGCAAGGAGGGCTGCAGCCCCCTTAATGCACACAACATGTGGAGAGGCCAGTTTCTTGTGTTTTAGGCTTCTTTTTAGAATGTATCTGTTAGTGGTTGTAATATAGTATCCTGGGACCATAAAAACAGGCCCTGGTACTGGATAATAGGAAATCTCTACCATGCTTGAATGCTGGGGGAATACTATTCTAGAGAAGCCAGCATGTCTAGTCAGATGAACTCACCAGGACAATGACAAGTTAAATTAGAAAAGTGGGATCTGTCGGGGCAGCTTTCACTTTGTAAGGTAAATTCACCTTATCTGCAAATATTCACAGCTAGGGAGTATTTCATTCTTTTGGTTGAACACAAAATATTTCTTTCCTATCCTAGAGCTTATTTCTTTTGAGAACCTGACCCCATGTGTCTTGTTTTTGATCAAGAGTAAAGTTACTCCATTTACTCCCAGAGGCCTGGATGCAGGAGCCAAGAAGAAGCCTGAGATCACCTGTGCCTTCAGTTCCGAGGACTCCTTCCACTTCCCTCCTGCCTGACCACTTACTTGCTCACCCTTTAGGCATAAATGTCACTAAGAAAACTCTCACTTGCAAGAACCTAAGAACCTCTTTTGTAATCCTGAGCTCATTCATCCAGCAAATATGACTGAAGGCCTATGTGCTGAACACACTTTAGGAGCTAAGTCTAAAGCAATAAACAAAATACACAGAAATCCCTACTGTCATGAGCTTGCATTCTAATGGTGTGTGTGTGCACATCCATATATACATGTGTTATATAGCTATTATGTATTTGCTTATTGTTCAGTGTAGCACTGTTCAATAGAAATACAATGCAAACCATACATACAATCATGTTCTAATAGTCACAATAAAAAAGTAGAAAGAAACAGGTAAAATTGGTTTTCATAATATATTTCTCAACTCAAGAAATATCATTTCAACATGTAATCGATATAAACAATTATGAGATATTTTACCTTTCTGTTTTTATACTAAATATTCAAAACCTGGGATTTACAGCACACTTACTAGCCACATTTTACATATGGCTCATGGCCACAGTAGCACACTGCTTAGGCCTACTGTATCAGATGATGGTAAGTATGATGGAGAAAAATAAAGCAGCGGATAGGAGACAACAGACAGGAGGCATGGGGGTGAGGTGGGTCAATTACTTAGGCCAGGAAAGCCTCATTTTGAAGATGACATTAGGGCAAAAAGCTGAAGCTGATGAGAAGTGACATGAGAAGCCACATATGTGGCTATCTTGGGGAAAGTGTTCCAGGCAGATGGAACAGCAAATACAAAGGTCCTGAATTAGGACAGTGGGTGAAGGTTGAAGAATACTAAGGGATTCATTTGTAATTAGTTCTTCTGTGTTTTTCCTTCTAGAGTTAAAATCCCATGTGGGCTGAGGCTCATTCTGCCTCTGTCTCTTGTGCTTTCTGTTTTTGGCAATTAGTAGGCACTCAAAAATAATTAATTGTGCCTATCAGAGGGATGGTAGATCAAGGCAGCTTGCAGGACAGGTAAGAATCATTGCCCCTGGGAAATCCTTCTAGGTACCATTATCTTCCCACCAGGATAGGGGATTTTGAGGTACAAGTGAATTAGCCTCTATATAGCTGCATTCAGCTATATAGCGTAAACATTTTACATGTGCTTCTTTGAAAGCTTTTAAAAATTTTCAAAACAGCAACATTTTGAAAAACTCGTTGGCTTATAGCTAGTTTACCAGTTAATAACCTTGGTAATATACTTACATGAGTCTCGTTTCTGATGAAATTTCGAAGATCTCCATGTTTCATATATGGGAGGACCACCAGTGGAGACCCCTCACTTCGAAGGCAGATTCCCAAGAGTGAGAGAACATTTGGATGACTAAAATCTTTCATGATGATTCCCTCAGTCAGAAACTGGGAAACTTCACCTATGTCAGTGATTCCTGAGAAATCCAGCAGTGGAGACATTAACTTCATTATGGACCAATAAATACTCGGTTGAGTTCAGATAGGGAGAGTTATGGAATGTAAAACCACAGGGCTAAATCCTGTCCTGACACCTCATCCTCAGACTGTTTTTTAATAATACGTTTGAATAAATGATGTCACCCTGCAGTGGGCCTTCAAGTCACCCCCAAACTCTAGCAATCAGTTTGTCTCATACAGAAAAAGGAAAGGGAAGCAGACCAATCTATTTCTGTGGTGACTGTCTAGGGCTGAGGTTGGCAAACTACTCTAAAGGGCCAGATAGTAAATATTTTTTCGCTTTGTGGGCCATATGGTCTCTGCTACAAATACTCAACTCTGCCATTGTAGTGCAAAAACAGCCGCAGACAATTATATATAAAAACAGTCACGGGGCCAGAGTTTTCTGATCCCTGGACTAGGAGCGTTTGAAGACCAATCGTTGTCATATGGTTTCTAAGTAGACTTTTTCTGGTGTAACAGTTTCTATTCATTTCCAGAGAGAGATCCTGAGGGTCCGACACTACTTGGCACTGATGAAAGGTTAATGACCTTTGATTTATTAATCTGACTAGTATCTGTGTCAGTGATGATATTCTTTTACAATGTAATGCATTCTGAGATGAGTCCATGTGGATAGAATAGAGATTAATGAACACCAGAGACAGAGAAAGATTTCTTGCTGTTAGGAATGTTCTGAGTACAATGAGCAGTGTGCTGTCTTGTGAGGCAGATATTATTGACAATCATACTTAATCCATTACAGTTTGTAGTTAGGTTTCATATAAACTGTCCCTTTAATTTAGGAATTTAGAAATATAGGTCAAAAAGGCAATCACACTGACTTGACATGTGAAACCTCTCGGCAAAGGTGAAGCCAGGAAAACTCTTAGTATGAGGGGTACATTGGGTTGTACAAGAGAGTAATTTATGCCTTCCTTGCGTCTCCAGGTCATCAATAATCTTAATGTCTAGAAGCTTCTTTGTCTCTTGAACAGAGTATACATTCCACTTAAAAACATTTTCTCAATAACATCTAAATTTTTTTTAAAATTCTAGCATTTAAAAGGGGGTAAGTATCACTTGTTTAGGAAGTTCATTTTTGTAGAATACCTCATGCAGATAAATGAGATATTGCCACACTTACAATTTTCTGCCAGCATATTTTTCTACTGTTGGTCTTATTTCATTTTTAAATCTTTTTAATGAAAGTTGTGGTTAAAAAATAATTATAATAATTCCTCTGGGTAAAATGAGTCATTATTACCGTATGTGCCAACATGCTTCCAATAGTTTCCGTAAAACAAATATTATAAGGCAAACACAGCTACATGACACTCAGTTAATCCAAGAACCTCACTGCTCCTATACTCTTATGTATGAGGGCTCTGAGAAATAATTTCTGAGGAAATATTTCAAAAAGAATTTAGACCAAACAAATTTTCAGGATTAGATCCCTAATTCCGGCAGGGGCTGATTTTTCCACAAGAGAAGGTCGAAATCAACATTTTATTATGAACTATTTAATAGTTAGCAAACCATGGAGGTGACTCCGCTGTTAAAGTATCACTTACTATTCAAGGATTTCACAGCACAGTGAATCTTCTTGTCATCGCTGTCCAATAAAGTCCCATGGTACACACACCCAAAATGTCCTACATGAAAGAGGGAATTTGGTTAGTGTTGTATTACTTGTAACTATGCAGCATCACTTGTGAAGCCCTTTGTGATCTTCATTTCCTTCTTTTTTCCACATGGCAAAAAAGTGCATTGTTTCTTACACTTTTAATTAATAGCACCACTACATGTGTCTGTTAAAACATGTAGATATAATGTACTTCACTCTAAGATACAAGCTATATGATTATTTAATACATGGTAAAAAAAAAAAAAGCTAGGTTCTATAACTCTTATTAAAAGCTAGTAAAGCAAAATATTCAACTACAGTGGAACCACTGAACAGAGGAGTAACATCTACCTCATAAAAGAAATGTATTGCTTTTAAGGATCAAATACTATCTTTTAAATATGAAAAGAAAGTTTTATCACATGAAGAAATGCAACAAAATCAGTTCCCTATATTCCAGTAAGCTAAACTGAAATAAAAATGTTACCATTAGGAATAAGATGAGCATTATAGAATAAAGATTTCCCCCATTAGTCACTGGTTAATACGTAATCCAGGTTGGCAGAAACTGAAAGGCAACTGCCCAAATGAAGCAAATTCACTCTGAGTCATTTCATCTAGTTCTCTCTGGGTTTAGCCACATCACTTTCCAATGGTAGCCTTTCATCCAGTGGCAGTAATTTTCCCCAGAGGTGCCAAACGTCTGATAGCTGTGGAAGGCCCTAATTAATTAATTCATCCACCCAGCCAAGATTCCCTGAGTTCCTAGTGTGTGAGTGTCAGGCATTAGCTTACCCTCTCGTAAAGTGAAGATGAATAAAATAAAACCTATGCTCTTGAGGGCTCAAATTCTACTGGGAAAATGTATAAATAAATAATAGTTAATATTTATAGAATCATTAATGGTTACTACTTCCTAAGAGAAATAATTGCTAGTTTAGCACCTTTACTAATAAAAATTAAAAATTCTAATTTTATAATGAATAGAAATAGAACGTAATTGGTGAGACCGCATACTCTAAAACTGGTGCAACTTCTGGAATTTATAGGCCAGTAATAGAACTAAATATTACTCTGATGTAAAACAGGGTTGCTGATAGTGAAGCTGCTGTTAGGAAGAGGGAGCACTCTAAGGACTAAAACCTGGAATGTGTGACAGAGGAAGGTATGGATGAGGTCACAGGAAAATGGGAAAGTCTTGTGTTCATGTAAGGCAAACTGTCCCATCAGCTTCTTCTGCATCATGCTGACAGATGCCTGCTACCTCTTGTCGCACGTATAGAATAAAAGGCCATTTAGTATCAACGGCATAGGTTTTTTAGGAAAAAACAGAAAAGCGCAGTTCGTTTCCTGGCTTCTGGTTGGTTTCTTTTCCTGCTAAATAATTCCTCAAACACTATGTATGCAAACTGTTATTGCTGCTTTGGCTGGCTTATTACAAATATTCATCATCTTTGTATAAAGAAATTGGAGTGCACTGTAGAGATGATATATGCTGCTTCAGATCAGGGTAATGCTATAAATTCAATCTTTTGATTCTGTCCAGCAGTGTACAAACTGCTATAAGCCAAGACTTCATAGAGCTAGTCACTGTTGTCTGGGCAAAGAAAGACTGGAGGAAGATATGAGTAAAAATATTGAAACTTAATGATTTTTATAAAGAAGTAAACAACACCTTCCAAGAAACTATACTGGCCATCATGATAATGGTAAGGAAAGGGTGTGATTTATTTTTCATATGTTTACAAGATTATCAAATTGCCTCCCTGCACAGGGGCAAATCCCCTTGGATATGATTTGTAGGGCTGTATTTCTGCAGAACAGAAATCAAGTGTACTTGTTATCACTGCTCTTTCAGTTGCTTTCACCATTGTCTAAGCTTCTAATCTGCAAAGGGAGAAGATAAAATGCTTACTGGAAAACTGTATTTAACAAAAAGCTGAGTGGAAATACTTACCTCTTCCTATGACTTCATTGAAATGCACAATCAGGCTACTTGGCCCAATCACTACGTGCTGGACTGCCTGGACCAGCTCTGGATTTAGAGCACTGAGGTCAATGTGGACAGTATTTTGCAGTAATGGACTGGATATATCAGAGTCCCCACTATTAAGCATGGGGGACAGGTCTGTCAGAGGATACTGTACTTGTCTGCACGATCCATTCTGAGATGAGTTAGGAAACTGGTCTGCAAGACAAAGCAAAATTACTAGAAAACAATAGCAAAACCTCACTTAGTGGAGACTACAACAAGGGCAGCAAATTCAATCAATAATGAATTCTGAATTTTATAATTTAAGGAATGGTAGTTTAGTTGTTGAATGAGGCTAGAAAGAGCCTTGACAAAGGAACTGATTTAATAAAAATGATAAGGTGGGAAAAGATACTGGCTTATATATACAAGAGTTATAAAACAATGTTTATAAATTTTCGTTTAAATAAACTAGACATTAACTTTGAAACCTTGTTTACCCTCTTCATTTCCTCTTTTTATATATAGCAAAAAGCCATGCTTGAGGTTAATTTTTTTATTTGCTATATATATATATATATATATATATATATATATTTTTTTTTTTTTTAATGTTTATTCTTGACAGAGAGATAGAGCATGAGCGGGCAAGGGGCAGAGAGAGAGAGGGAGACACAGAATCTGAAGCAGGCTCCAGGCTCTGAGTTGTCAGCACAGAGCCTGAAGCGGGGCTCAAACTCAAGAACCGCGAGATCATGACCTGAACCGAAGTTGGACACTTAACCAACACAACTATCCAGGTGCCCCATAATATGGTATATTCTTAAGATTGGGAAGCAGCAAAAGTAGTTTGCCTTTGACAGACTAGTGTTTATTAATGGGATTAATTAGTATTGCTAAACCTATATGGATTCCTGGCCAAGGGAAAATATAGTATGGTGACATTCTGTATATACATATACATATGATTAGAAATATATAATACTCAAATTTTTGGAATTGAAGTCTTTTCACATTAGTGGCAAATTCTCTCCTATGTGGTGATGGCAGCAGATTTAATGTGATTGCTGTTCACAGAAGGCTAGAAACGGGTTAGTATGCCATCCCCACTGCTTAGTTGAGGGCACTTGGAAAGGAATCAGCATTCCTTCTTTGTTGATCTTTACAACCAAAGCTCTGTAAGAGTCTCAGTCAAGGTCCCCCACTGTAAGGTGAAGCTTTTTTTAAATAAGAGCTGTGTACTAACAGCTCACTGAGAATCTTGTAGGGCTGAGAATATAATTTCTTAATGAGAAACAGGGCAGAGAAGCCACCAGTTAGTTACTTTGCCCTTTCCACTGGGAATTCAAACCTGTCAAGGAAAGGGCATCATATCTACAACTGATGTGAAGATAAACTAGGCAGGGCACTGAAATATATTAGCATATAACATGGGGAGATGGGAGACGGCTTGGGAGGGTCCCTGTTGGCACTAAAATATAATATAGCTTGTCTGCAAATGACCAGGAAAATTAGAACTTGAGAGAGGGGCATAAAAAGAAAGTTGATGGTACTCTGACTATTCCTAACCCTGTTTAAGCATTTGTAGTATTTTCCATAATGCAGTTAGGTTAATTATCAATTTGGCTAAAACAGTAAATCTCCATAGTGGTTCTACAAAAGCTGTGGGGGCCACCTATAGCTATAGTGACTGGCTGGAAATAAGACAGATGCAGCCTTAAAGAAAGGATGCAGAACATCAGGTGAGTACCTGGAATGTTGGATGGGTGAGGGAAGAAGGGAGCCTACTTGGGTGCCTGGTTTCTTTAATCCTAGAGTCAGCTTCTCCAAAACTTCCCCAAGGGGTAATGCAAACAAGCCTCTCTGAGCTCAGTTCCTTCACCTTCACTTCTCAAACCTTTGCATCTGGAGATCAGAGTTCTAAATTCTCAAGGGTGCAGAGACTGGGGGAAATCCTTGGTAAGATACAGGAAAAAAGTCCTCTGGTATAGAAAACCTCTGGTTTTTGAGCAATAGAAATTGTTCAAAAACCAATTTAAACCATCAATGTGTGATTCTGCTGTAATGCCACCGAGAATTCTAGGTCTGCATGAAAGACTGATGAGGAGGCTGTCTCCACTAGATATATATAGAAAAGCTGTGTAGCTGCCTATTCATTAGGTGCTGGCTGTGCATTTCCTCATTCTTCTTTCTGGATGAACTTCTTTTGTCTATTTTACTTTTTCACATCTTGAAGGTTCAGGTTCAATTTTAGAAAGAGGATGAAAGACAAGCCTTTTGGTAATGATGAAAGAGGTTGAAGGAAGATTAAACACGTTTTTTTTTAATTACTTGTGAATTTTAATGATCTCAGATTAGAGCTATTAAGTATGAATATAAAATACTAATAGATATAAATTTCAAAGATATAAACTGGGTTTTATTTGTTCATGTTGTTAAGGGCATGGATTTTCAAAGGCAAATGGAGTCATGTAGGCAAAGAATATTTGTATGTATCTCTACAGAATTAGTATAAGCTTCAAAAAATAAGAGGCAATGAGTGTTAAAAAAGTTAAAATCTTAAGTGTCTCAGTGCTCTTGTACTTGTTTTGATGAGCAATTTCTAGTTTTCCAGTATCCTCAATCATCTGTGACTCATTTTATTTGTCCAATGGTAAATATTCAACCAGGGAAGTGCTGTACTTGACTCACGTCCTGTAACTTCTAAAGATAATGAGGCAGATACAATACAGACATTTTGCTTTTACCAGATTTTAAATAAGACAATGTGAAATTCTCCAGTTAACCCTACCATTATTAGGTCTAGTGTTTTGCAAAGCAGATGGTGCTAACCACTCCTTTTTAAATAGCATAATTGCAGGTTTTTATTGGATAAGACTCAGAATATACCCAAGTCCTGGAATGCTGGTGGGTAAAAGGCTGTGTACTAATAGCTCACTGAGAATCCTTTAAAGGAATCTTTAAAGGAATATGAGAGGTATAATTTAAATGTTTGAGGATTAAGAGGTAAAAAAAATGCATCGGTGCCCACTTACATAAACAAAAGTTTGTATCTTAACTCTTCCTGGGTTGTTAAAGAAAGCTTCACAATTTCTTCTCATTGAACTCTGATAAAGAACTTACCTTTGCTCAAATGATTTTAAAATTAACCTTTTTGTGAGAAGAAAGTTTAAAGACTCAAACTCTAATGTAATATATAAGTGAGTCCATTTAAAAATAAGAGTCATATAATTCTATGTCAAATTAAACTTAATTCTCTGGCCAAAGAAGATGTAAATGCTTCTTTTTTTTTTAATAAAAATATAAAGGGAAAAGCAAAAATAAACAACAATGCCACAACCCACTGAGGTATACGTATAGGTATTTCTTAGAATGATAAACTGAAATATACCTTCTGGAAAAGTAGCTCGGTAGTCTACAGATTCATTTGAAACCATTTCTGTAGTTGGGCTTACACTTCGGGCACTTACAAGCCTATCCAAATGAGGAGTGTGTACTCTTGCATCATAGCGAACTAATTCACTGCCCAGATCTTAAAACAGAGAGAGAGAAAGAGCTTGTTAAAGATTTGGCTATCATGGGTCCCAGTAGACCTTGACCCAGTGACCAGAACTCATGGGTTTTGTGGATTGCACGTACGACAACACACATGAATCTACGGCAATTTTAAACTGTAATGACTGTATACTTCAGGTAACCTCTTAAAGAAAATAGGAATAACAACAAAAATGCACCTTTAATTTGCTTTCTCTTTTTCAGCCACAGGAAAACCCCAAGTAATAGTAAGAGTATTATTGATATTGAGATAACACCAACAATCAATCCTGTGAAATTCTGATCTGGTTGAACTATTACTTTTCCAAGGATGGTTGAAGAAACTGCTTGCTTCCACTAAAAATGACAAATACAGAAAAGTCAGAATTTAGTAATGACAAATACAAAATATACTACACAGGTTGACTCACAGTCTCCTTGGACCCAAAGCACCACCTGGTTATTAGTGTTCTACAAGTGGCATAATTACCTTCAGAGCAATAAGATATTCCTCAATTCTGTTTTAGATAATAATTCTGTTCAAATAATTAGGGGCTACTGATTCCTAAAGTACTTATATGATGCTTAGCTGTTTACACTTATAACTAGATATTAGGGATAAAAAAATAAATAAAAAAAGAGTTTGATCTTGAGGAACTGAATTCCAGAAAGGGAAACAAATACATAGGTAAGTGATAATATAATGTGAAATATACCCTGGAAATATGAATAAACAGTAAGAAACAGAGACAACAGGACACTGATTCTGTCCTGATGGGTTGGGTAGAGGGCAGAGAAGACTCTCCTTAAGACATAAATAATCATATGGGATAATAAAGTTGTATAAATTTTTATTTCAGTTTTGATACCCTGAAGAAACCTTTGAGGATCCTTCTGGCTCTAACATGGTATGATTTTTAGGATTTATGGTCCTTTTTAATTTCAAACTCCGATATCATGATTTAGCTTTAAATTTTCTAATTTTTTTGTACTTTCCCATTTTATAACTTTCTGACCATTTCATAACTTTTTAGAAGACTTCAGGAATGCTTTAAAAATCATTCATTCTTGGATAAACAAAATGTGATATATTTATACAATGGAATATTCAGCCTTAAAGAGTAATGACGTTCTGACACATACTACAACATGAATGAATTGTGAAAACATGCTAAATAAAATAAACCAGCCACAAAAGACCAAATACTGTATGATTCCACTTATAAATGAAATATCTAGAATAGACAAATTCATAAAGACAGAAAATAGATTAGAGGTTACCAGGGGCTGGGGAAGAGGAGGGAGTGTGATGGTACTGTTTAATGGTTCTAGGGTTTCTGTTTGGGGTGACAGAAAAGTTTTGGAATTAGACAGTGGTGATGGTTGCACAATGTTGTGAATGTAATTAATGCCACTGAGTTGTACACTAAACAATAGTTAAAATGATACATGCATGTGGCCACAATTTTAAAAATTAATGTAATACACCCCAAACCACTGAACTGTACACTTTAAATGTGTGAGCTGCATGGTGCAACGTGAAAGAAGTTAGTTTATTTCTTATTTTACTTTGTCCATGCATTTGAGATCACTGTGGAGAACAGCTAGATGTTGGCTCTTGCTTCCTGGTGCTAAGAAGTGGGGGTAGGGCACTCTTGGATGTGCTCTTATTCTTCCTGAGAGTTACAATAAATTTTGGCAAAAGTGGGGCATGATGGAGAGGGACTATGGCTAGGCAGGACTTTTTTTTTTTTTAAATAAAGTTTATTTATTTTTGAGACAGAGACAGAACATGAACGGGGGAGGGTCAGAGAGAGGGAGACACAGAATCTGAAGTAGGCTCCAGGCTCTGAGCTGTCAGCACAGAGCCCGATGTGGGGCTCGAACTCACAGATCATGAGATTATGATCTGAGCCGAAGTTAGATGCTTAACTGACTGGGCCACCCAGGCGCCCCTAGACAGGACTTTTGAGATCCACCCACTGAAGGCTTGGAAGGAAACAGTGCAACAAAAACTCACTAATTCTAAAATAACAACTAAGAATCAAGGCTGAGCTGATGAACTAAAGCCAACACACAAATGAGCTTTAATGATTTCTTTTAAGCATGCAAGTGACATAATTATACTGGCATTTTTATTTACATCATGAGAGGAATTCAGGAATCCCACCTCTATATTTAGCTCGTTGTTCAATTTCAGCAGGTCATTGGGGACCTTGCATAAAACAGCTTCAGAATCTGAGTATATAGTCTCACAGCTCTTATTTCCAACTTTTAACACTTCACCTTTAACTGCTTCAGGGTCAATATCATTTCCCTGAAAGAGAAAAAAGGAGGTGGTTAACACTTCACAGTTTGGTAGGAATGCTAACAATTGTGCAAGAACATAAATATACTGCAAACACAGGCCATGTTGTTTGCCAAGGCACATAATTTTATGATATTCCTTTTCATGGGAATTGGATAGTTGCAAGAAAGCATGACCATTTTGGGGCACTAATTAGGATTCAAAGCATTATAGTCTTTTTGTTTTGTTTTGTTTTTTAAGATTTTATTTTTAAGTAATCTCTACACCCAATGTGGGCCTCAAACTTACAACCCTGAGATCAAGAGTCACATGCCCTAGGAACTGAGCCCCTACAGCTTTCCCATCAAATTGGATTTTAGAGCAAAGGAGAGATTCTTCACACCTTTCCAACCAAATTTACCTTATTAAAGTCTAGTGGGTATCAATGGTTGGCATAAAGGAGGTAATTTAGAGATTCAGTTGTGCTAACACTGCCTCATGGAGTGACACTGAACCTTGGCTTCACTTTTAGAATCACATTGAGAGCTTTACAAAATAACTGATGCCTGGGTCCCATCTCCAGAGATTCTGATTTAATTGATCTATGTTAATATATTCCTTTTGTGTTTGAGTTGGGTGGTTTCTTTTCATCCTTTCTTCACAGCTGAATCTTATACATAAATTCATTTTTACAGAATGTCCTGTGAGATGCTGTATGACCCTCATTATGATTTGAGAGCATGATTACATTATTCTGACCAATTCTAGTTACATGGGGATTTAAAAAAAATATGAAACTTGACATATTTAGTTAACTGAAAGCATTTAAAAAATACCAACATTTTGTTGAAGAAACCAATTGTTAGCCTTGGAAAAGAAGTGAAAACATAGGTACAACTTCTCATATCAAGACTTAATAAGTGCAGTTATTTATTAAAAAGTGAAAAAGGAGATATATCAAAACATGGACAAACAGCAGCCAGTAATAACTACAGTGCTGCTACTTTGTTTTATGTGATCTTTAATACTTGGCAAACTGCTTTTATGTACATTGTCTTACATGGATCTCAATAGATTGGTAGGTCAGAAATCATTCTGTGAAAAGAAGATGGAAGGAAATACTTTTTTCTAACATAAATCTGAATTCTAAGATAAAATGGGATAGAGACAAACTGTATGCTTCTATTTTCTAGATATTTCTAGAGGCAGTGCGTGTATGCCATTGAACCAGGTCAGCCACACAGGGCAATTCAACATAAAAGCACATAAATCTAACAGGTCACTTTGGGGCTTCAAATGACAACTTGTTGGTTAGGTCTGAGGAGGGGTAAGGCACTCACTCACATATTGGAGGGAATTCAGGGAATGACAAAGAAAAGAGATTAAAGAGCTGAAGGGCTTGATTTATGAGGGAATGACTAAAATGTGTCTTGCTTGCTTAGATAATAATGAAGGCTGGGGGAAGGGATGAACACACTACATTTGAACTCCAAATGCTCCTTTTAGGCACAGGCTCTCCTTGGATGTTGCATAAAGGTTTCTCTAAAACAAAAACAGACCATTCAGCTAAACACTGAACCCCTTTCCATTTGTGCCTAGTAAGGAACATACAATAAATAGTGACATACAAGTAATTATTATCAGCTTTGTATGTGCAATTGTTTTAAAAGTCTATAATCCAAGAAAAGTGATACTGGCAGTCCACTACTATATGCAGATGGGCCCAAGTCAGAAAAAAAAAAGGTATAGGGTACTTTTTGTCATTTAAAATAAACATAGCTTTATGGAGTTATGGGAAAAATGCATATGTTTGGAACTTTTATTATTTGCTTTTTATTATTTAATATTAACTATTATGAAATAGAAGAACATATTTATAAATTTGGCCCAGGTCTTCAGTCATTAAAATGGTAATATATTCTTTTAAATAAAGCAGCACAGGAAAAAACTTTCTGGTTTTTAATTCCCTATACACATAGAACAATTTAGAATTATAATTATCTCATTTTATCTTGTAAAGACAGCCCCACTGAGGTAGGTGTTATTGTCATTCTAGCTTTACATATTGAGATCTAAGGTTCAAGAAGGGACTAGGTTATGAAGCAAATCAATTCCATTTGATACAAATTCTACCTATCATCTGCTGTGTGTTAGACACATGTCCAGTTACTGAGAATATAAAGATAAACAAGAAGTTTTTCTTTTCACTGTAATGTTAAAATAAATACATTCCTAAAGTGAAAAGTAATTACTCCTAATGTGTTATATTAGGATGTTCCTTATTCCTTTCCTCTTCAACTCTGGCCAGGTGTGACACAGTGTTTCCATCTAGGATTCAGGCCTCGGGATCCATGTCTGAGCTGGTTACAGAACACAACAGATGGGAGCAGCAGTATGTAAAATTTGAAAAATAGCATTGTAGCAGGAGGGATCTTACAAGATTTCACACATCCAGGTGGCCACAAGATTGAGTCTAGGAAAGACAGCTAAAGCAGTGAGGTGCAGGCTGGGCCCCGAGAGGCAATGGTCCAGGAAGCTTGGCAAGAGAAAATCAGTGAACTGGGGGAGATAGGGGTAGGAAGGGGGAGATTTCATCCCTCCTTCATCCAGAGGATAGGAGTCCCTCAGCTTAGGGACGAGGCCAAAGAACCTTGATAGAGGCTTAAAAACTGAGTTCCAGAGGATGTTAACAGACATTTGCAGAAGAAGGTTCCTGGTCATTTGGGGAAAGCTGCACGAACCAAAATTAAAATGGTTTCTTCATTAGCTAGTTGGGGCACTGTAAAACCTCTGATCTTCCTGTCCTCCTTTTCCTGTTTTAGCTGGCTTCTCCAGACTGGACTTCTGAAGCATCCCTATGGCCATATATATCAATATGCTCCAAAATAACATAAATCCTCAGGTCAGTGTCAGACAGACTTTGTTCCAGCATTACATACTGCGCTTCTCGACTTTCCATAAAATATACTTTTGCACAAAAAGTCGTATAATAAGATAATTAGGGAAAATATAGAATTTCTTCACAAATACGTAAAAAATCAATTCTGTTTGAAGAGTCTAGGGTTATTTCATCTTAGGAACTGTATAGATATCTACAAACCATATAATAGTTTCGCTATTATGAAAGGTATGTTGGTATACATTAAATGAAAGTTGATGTGAAAAGCACTGAAATCTAGTGGAAAGATGAAATTTGAAATCAAGAGACTTGAGTGTGAATCCTAGTTCTGCTATTTGCTCCTTAGGTGGCCCACAACAAATCACCTAATCTTCTAAACCTATGTTTACTTATCTATAAATGGGGATAATCGTCACTGGACCTCTAAACCTCACAGGTCTATGTGACTCTGAAATGAAATAATATATGTCAAAGTAATGTATTAACTAATCTTTCACTAAATTTGTGAGTTACTGTTGACATAAATGTTGTGCCCTGGTATGTATTCCAAAGGAGACAGGTCTACTTTTGATGATCACTGTCCACAACTGGTCCTGGCTAACTTGAAACCTTGGCCCTAAACTACTTCCCACATCGATGGGATTTCTGGTTCATTCTTAGGAGTGACTGATCCTTGGTCTCTCTTACATTCTATTGATCCACACTTGGCTGACCCTCTTGGTCATGGTGTACTCATTTGGCCAGCTGCTGACTGAGGCAGTTCCCACAAGTAGGGCTGGAGACTATCACAATCTCTTTTTAGCAAGGAATTCTTGTATGTATGGCTGCTTGAGGAACATGAACTCTCCCTGGCAATAAGGAGCAAATCTCTCTCTAAACACATAATTCTCTCCATAGCTTTCACTGATGGAATATGAATCTACTTTACACTTACGTTTTGAATGGTAATTGGACAAACACAACATGAAATAAAATGCCATCCTTTCTTTTGATAAAAACAGTCTACTGCATGTCCAGAAGGGCCTTTTCTTTCTTTTCTCATGCTTTGCTTTCCTTTGTTTCTGTCCCAAGAGAGACAGAGGTATAATGTGATTAACTTGAGAAACTGATAAAGGGTTAAACAGCTGTCACACAAATCTTCCATCTTAGATTTCCTCTTATATATAAGGAAAATGGAGTATGGAAGAAGACTGAATGATGATACCTAAATAATCCCTTCTAACCACCCCTTCTCTCCCCAGACTACCATTCTGTGACATGACAGATGTTATACACTTGTTAGAGAAAAGAATCATTCTGTATGTAAGCAAAAAAAGAAAGTGTTTTGCGTCTATTTGCAGAGATCCCTTGGGCCATGTTGGGAATAGCATTGAAAGGCTGAGGATGATGTCAAATCATGTTTTTCTAGGTCCAACAATTTTGTAGGACATTGAATAATGGGTATTTAATTTACAGAAAAATAAGTTTTCTCTTCCATATAGGACCATGCTTGGAAGGGCAGATAAAGAACCATTTATCTCTAATCCTTCCATCAGAGATACAGGAACAGAAAAATAGTCTTTATCTGGGTGTAAAAACATTTGCAAATAAACCTTTGTTTTCATCAAGAAAAACCAAATGGAATCTTTCAAATGGCAAACACAGTAATTGTTGAAAGCAAAAGGTCACACTAGATTAGTTTTATTGAAAAAAAAAGAAGTGATAAAAGCTCTTTCTCCTTCTCTAAAACTAATTAAAGAAGCAGATGAAAGAACTTTGCTGTGGTAAACATGCTGTTCACTGAAGCAGGCTTGCATTTAATTTCATGCTGGGCTTGCTTAATTATTGTATAAAACACAATTCAAGGTTAGTAAACTTACATGACTATGAACGTGCGCATGAATTTGGCTGTGGATAAAATCTTTTTGAAAAAGCAGAAAAATTTTGGTAGAAATACATTATTACTTGGGTGAGATGATCTATAGTAACTTACATTACATGTAAGCAAGAACTATCCTATTACTTTGTGTTTGTTCATATTTGCATTCAGGCTATCTTTCAGGGGAAAAAAGTCTGAATGTCTAAAACAATATGTTGAAGGATAAATGTGACTGGGGCTATTGATAAAGTCTTGATCATTTTGCCCATTTTATTACTTACTACTTGAAGTAAAAATGATTGAAGTGATGTAAGAGGGCTGTACTCTAGTCTTTGTTTTGCTACTGTTCCATCACCTGTCAAACCACTTAAACTCTCTGGGCTTTAGTGTTCTTTGCTGCAACAGGCTGGGTTAGAAACAACGATCTGTTATTCTCCAATTAAATTACATTTGGAGGCTAATATATTCCTAAGGTACAGGAAATCCAGCTCATTTAGGAATCAGTTTAAAGAGGACCATACCCAGATACAAAATTCCCAGTATTCTAAGGAACTACAGAACTACAATTGATGCATTTACTTTCATAGCTCTTACCTTTTATATTATAATGAGCACATTTAAGTGTCCAGGGAAATGTATAACATCAGCAAGATAATGCATTACAGGCAGCCTATTTAACAGATCGTGTCCCACATTTGCTACTTTTTAATACACACACAAGAAACAATTTTTAAATGCTTCATTAAAAAGCAGTCCACGATTACACTTACCTTTTAGTCTTAATGCCAAAAAGATTTGTTTTTCAGAGTTTAGATATTTGCTGATGTAGTATAAGATAATGACCTAGTACAAAAATTCTATTCATATAGCTATGAAGTCAATTAAGTTCAAGCTGATGATTTAAGAGAATATCTTTAAGCATTTCTTACCTTAATTTCCAGTACATTTTCATTGCCTATTGAGATCATCACTGGCTTTTCAAAAGGCTTAAACACAGGATTATGTACATAAATGAGATCAAAGTATTTGGAATGGATCCCATCTAACATGAAAAAGGCTTTGGTTTTCAGAGGGAGTTGCAGATTCAGCTGTTGCAGTGAAGGAGTTGTACAGCAGATTATCTCTGAATTAGAGCGATGGTGACATGCCTATAGTAAGACACAATTATCCACTGTAGACAGAATACAGCCAAACAACATCAATAGCAACTTCCACATTTCATTGTTTTAGACAATCAATTGAAAATATGTAATTTTTGAAAAAAAAAATCCGCATTTAACTTCCTAATGTTAAAGAACACATTTCGGAAAGTATGATAGATGCAATATTATCCAAATAACACCGTCTTTAAAGGAATGCAGAACTTCATTTGCCTTGAATAAGCTATATGGATCTGAAGCTGGCTCTCCCTCTGTCACTTTTATTTTCCTTAAGATGACAAGACAGTCACCTGAAGGGACTGCCTCTTCATTTATGAAACAGCTAGGGGACAGTGAGAGCTGGACTTTGTGTGGTGAGAAGTCCTTGATTCACATCAGACCTTTAAAATAAGCAATGAGAATCAGGGCAAAGCCCTTGCTAGGAGACTCAGTTTTCTGAAGTAAGAATTGAAATTAAAGTGTGTGATACTACATGGTATAAAGTATGTTGTCGTCAACTACCAAGCACCATACTGCTGACATCATAATTAGCTATGTAGTCGGGTCATCTGTTGATGTGTTTTAAGCCTCAATTTCTGAGTGTCAGGTTCTATGCAAAATACTTTACAGGCAGGTCTCATTTAATTCTCACGGTTCTGAGAGGTGCTATGATTACCCACAGTTTACAAGATGAAGAAACTAAGCTTTTGAGCTAGTGTCATTAGACGAGGTCACACAACTCTGAGGGGCAAAGTGGGAACATAAGTCCTAGGTCACTGGCTCAACTTCACTGACTTAATTCCCATGCAATATGGCTTCTTGCTCTCTCTCTATATGTATTCTATATTGGTAGATTTTTTCCTACACTATTTTACAAAGTCTCTGCTATTATTATTTCATGTGCTTTCATCTCTCATTTCAAATCTTCCCCTTTGGAATTCTGATTTATGGAAGTTTGGAAAATGTGGTTTCCTCTTGATTGTGCTTAGACTAAACCAGCAACACAAAGTGGCACATTTGAGGTTAAATGGTTGTATTTTTTCCCCAAGGAAAAGACAAACAAGCAACAACATCCTTAGATTTCCTTTTCTTTGATAAGTAGAGTTGGAGATAAAACAATTACTTATGCCCACAATAGAAAAAGGACTCAGGATATACATAAAAAGCACAAGCAAAATTTAGCATTTGATATTTTCTTTTAAAAATAATGAAAAAAAATTATCCTACATTTTAAAATGTATGCTGTAAGCAGATAAAGAAAACAGATACATAGATATAATAGAAATAAAATGTTAGTTTTATATCAAATTCATATTATAATGCCAAAAGCTATTTATTCCTATCGTCTTGAAAAATGGAAATAAACAGTGTTACTGCCAGTACAATAATTCTCTATTAACAACAAGAAATTTGAAAACTATATAATAAACTGCTGGCTTCTGGGATATAATGTGTATTAATATTAATTTTGTTAAGGAGGTGGTTAGTATTTTTATTTTAAAAGATTAGAGTGTGTTGAACTTAAAAATTATCATGGCTAGATCAGTATACTGAAATCAGACCTGGCCAAGAGTTTTTATTTGTTAAATAATAAATGGGTTCAATTCATCACGCTCAGCTTCAAATTCTATAAGCACCAAGGAACACAGAAGAACACACATTTCTTTATGAAGTAGTTCTCAATAAACAACAGTCAAGTAGAATTCTTCATTCTTGTCCAATTCTAATGCAGAGTTCTATTGTGCTAATATGTTTGTGGCTAAAACAATAGAAGTTTATATTTTCAGATATGTAGAGATAAGATTTTTATCTTCTACCATTATTTGAATCTTCCTTGGGTTATGGAACTCTTATGTCTCATGCCTAGGAGATTTTTAAATAAATTAAAAAGTTGATTACAAATGAATGAATAAAGCCAAAAGGTTTTCTACATGTCATCATAATGCTGGTGAGGGAGGAGGAAATTTAGCCATTATTTTAATAACCTAGGCTCACCATAAATTAGATATTGCTAATCATTTCTCAGATTTCTAAAGAGTCCCATGCCAACACCAAAAAAGGGTATTCTTATTTGGTTAATGAAAAATTGTTCTGTTTGGCTGTGAAGAAGTGATGTTCCTTAAATTAATAGCAGTGGTATTCTAACTTTGTTTGTGGCCATGTGTGGGGATTGGTTTTAAAGCTCTCTACTTCATACGGTGACTCCCTGGAGTACAATCTCTCAGGAATATGATAAAAATCTAATAATACTCTTCAGAGGTGATGCAATGTGGCTGATTGAGAAGGTCAAGAAAAATCTCATTGGAGGTGACCCTATTGTTTGGTGATTTGGCTTGACATTTTTAGCCCCAAATTGGTTTTTGTAATTAAAGAACACTGTGGCCTTAGTCTTCAAGAAATATTGGATGGTGAATAGAAAAGAAAGTGCTATAATTCAATCTATCACCTGCCCAATCAAGACCCTGCTTGAGAGAGGGCACTTAGAACTTTCATTTTTAGTTGAGTGCACAAGTCCAACTAGATTATGGTATCTGACATTAGAGAAAAATGTCAACAAAAATATGAAATCTTTGTAAATAACTCCAACCTTCCTAAAGTCTAAATGAAAACTGCCACTTTAATATGATCTATATAAATTGTTAGACCACAAAATAGGTCACTGTGAAGGAGGCATTCAGTTAAATTTTGACTGACCTTGCAAATAAAAGGAGGGAAGGTGGAGAAATACCAAGCAACAAACGGTCTAGGACATCAGTCTAATGGTCCTTCTCATTACTTGATAACATGCTAACAAAGGGACAAGAAGAACAGTAAGAACACCGTTCTTACACTGGGATGTAAGAACATACATACGTGTGCCTGCCACTTAGACAAGGATGCTGCTGCAAGATTACAGCAAAAGGGATAATAGGGGTAATGTCCTCTGCTGCATTAAAAAAAGGGGGAGATAGAGGAATTCTATGGACTGTTTATGCCCCTCCCAAATTCACATGTTGTAATCCTAATCCTCAGCATGATGGTAGTTGGAGATGGGGCCGCGGGAAGGTAATTAGTGGAGTTCTTATGAAGGAGTTAGCGCCCTTATAAGAAGAGACACAGAGAGCTTGCTTCCTCTTTCACTCTCTGCCATGTGAGGATACAATGAGAAGATGGTCTTCTGCAAATCAGAAACAGTGCCCTTACCAGACACCTTGATCTTGGATTTTCCAGCCTTTGGAACTGCGAGAAATAAATGTTTGTTGTTTAAGCCACCCAGTCTATGGGGTTTTTATTATAGCAGCCTGAACTAAGACAGGGAATGACGTAGTTTCCATCTGTACTATCTTTAAAAACACTGCCTCAAGTTGGTACTCATCATTTGTGTCTAAGCATTTTGTATGTATATGTGCATTTTACAATGTTAGGCTGAGACAAGATAATTTTAGTTGTTGAATAAAATATACTATTTGACCTGTGCTGCAAGGAAGGGAACTAGCAATCAGAAGCAAAACCCAAATGTCCTCTGCACACTGAAAACCAGTGGTAAAGGAAGAGATGCACAGCTTTAAGTACAACCATCACTCAAAGGACTTACCACTGTAAAGTTCCTTCTTGTTTCATGTACACTTATTACCATCCTTAGCACACTAACTGAATTCAGGTTTTTCCCAACAGCTGTTATGGTGCTCCCACCACTGAAAAATAAAGTAGAAAAACAGCAATATTGAGGGGTACCTGGGTAGCTCAGTCAGTTAAGCATTCCAACTCTTGGTTTCAGCTCAGGTTGTGATATCATGGTTCGTGAGATCAAGCCCCGTGTTGGGATCCACACTTGAGAGTGTGGAACCTCTCAAGATTCTCTTTTTTTCTCTCTGCCCTTCCTCTGCTTACATGTAAGCACTCACACTCTTTCTCAAAATAAATAAATAAATAAATAAATAAATAAATAAATAAATAAATAAATAAATAAATAAAATAAACACAGCAATAAGGAGAGGTTCTTTCTCTACCAAATATTTTAAGAAATAAGTTAAATTAAATCACATGTAGTGATTGCAAGATATAGTCAGAACCAAAGTCAAATAGAGGTTCAGTGGTAACTCTTCTTTAGAAACAACTTATTTAACTTGAAAATATTTTTAAAAATTCCTATTTCATCAGTTGAAGAAATGCATTCTTCTTTTTAGCCACAAAGTATGCAAAAGAAATATTTTTTCTCTCTCTTAAAAATAAATCAAAGAAAAACGAACTTTATTGTGTTAGACTGGCAGAATTAATGGAAACAAGGCAGACTGAACTGGATCCAACGAGATACTGATTCAAAGGTAATCTAGTGTAGGGAAAAGCTATATCTAAAGTAGGCAGAGCAAAAAAACATTGAAGAATGGAAGGAAAAAAGGTAATTCTACTTTTGGGCACTGAAGTTAGTACAGAATTGACATGTATATAAGCACATAAATACTATGGTGCCGCATTGAACTATTTCACTGAAATCCATTTAAAATGTAATAGAGTAGGATAAAATGTTTCTTGGCATGAACCTAGCAATGATAAAATTAAATTGTACTCAGAACCTGAATGTAGTTTTCACTCCTGAATTGGAAAGGCAGCCTTTAAAAGAAATGCAACCGCATCAAAGCCAGAGATAAAACTGCAGTTCCTCTTGACTATTTGACAGACAAATCATCCATATGTTCATTATTTTCTTACACCCATCAGAAGCTTTTACTTACCTAATAAAAGATTTGGTTGGATGAATTGCATAGACAATGGGGTCTTCCTGGTAACTGAAACTGTTCATCTCTCGGTTGGCTAAGTCAATTTTCAATTTAATAGGAAACTCAGTTGGAATGGTTTGAGCTGGGGTATAACATTCGAGAATACTATCTGACACACTGAACAAAAAAAATTAAGAAAATTGACCTTAGCTATTAGATATACATATTGTAGAATTATATGCACAAAAGTATATCACTCAATGGCTCCTAAATGAGAATTTCCAGATGTGTCTAGAAAAAAGTTCTTTCTAATGCAGTCTATTTACATTTGACTGGATCCCAAACTCAGCCTTGTTATAGACAAGCCATCTTTGACTTCAGAACATTTGGGATTTTAAGCAATTTTTAAAGTATCTTTTTGGTACTTGATTAAACTGAGCTCTTTCACCTCTAAGAATCAGAAACATAACTTCTTTCTAAACCCAATCTCCCCCATGTTTCTCACCTCCCCAAAGTGATTTAATCTAATTGTAAATATTGATGGAAATGTTTATTTTAATTTACTGTCAATTACCAGAATCTCACAGCTCACAGCATAGCTAGGATACTAAGATGTAATGTAACAGTAGAGAAGGTAGATGGGAAGATGAAACTTAAAAGTGGAATTAATAAACATAATGGAAGGGTAAAAAAGTCAGCAAAAAGGTAGATGGATATGGGAAAAGAAATTTTGTCAGTATGGGAGTAAATAATATGCATCTTGATTTTCCTCCACAAAAAAAACCAAAACAAAACAATCTCTTCTTGATTTGTTAGGTACAGATACTAATCCTACTTAACTGATACAACAAAAAGTAAATTCACAACACCTTTTTAAAGTACACGTTTTTCCACCAATTGAAATGTGTCTAGAATTCCCACTGTTAAGGTACTTTCCAGTTAAAGTAAGCAAGGTGCCACCGGTCTTAGGACCGTAACTTGGAAAAATACTTGTTATTACAGGATCCTGGATGGGAAATAAAAACAAAACAAAACAAAGTAACTTGTTGACTTTATAACTAAACAAATTTGGTACCAAATATCCTAGTTCATGAGAACTGTAGTGCTTAGACTTACCACATAGGAAAATGTACTGTATTGTGCTGTCCCTCGCCCATTTGAAATAATTATGGATATATTGAAATGCTCATTCACTACAGGACCAACTGTGCATTTCAACCTGAAAAAAACCCAAAGTTTAATATGTTGCAAATCCAAAGGCTTTTTCTGGTTTGGCTGTTTTATATGAAGGAACATTAGTTCTAAATTATGATGAGCTGGATACTCTGAATAGCAAGTAGAGTTTTGTGGTAAGCATTAGGGCTATAAATTGTATATTTCTAGTTCTGTACTATTACACTTCACACAGACAAAACAGCAACAGTTAAATCTCATCTGTGCAGACCTCACCAACTGAAAAATTCATAATAATCTAAGTGTAATCCTCTAAAATTGTAGGCATAATGTTTGGTATTCTTAAGATAAATATTTCAACAGCATATGAAACAATGGGATAATAATAAATAAACCAAATCTCTTCATTAAAGAATGTCAACAGGCAGATTTCTGTAATTACATGTATCATGTGTGTATTTAAATTATTTTAAAAATAATGAAATTGTGACAGACTTTCCATAGAATTATGTTTTTAAATATTAAAAAAATAAAATAAAATAAAACATTTATTTATTTTGAGAGAGAGAGAGAAAGAGTGCACAAGCAGGGGAGAGGCAGAGAGAGAATCCCAAGCAGTCTCTGTGCTGGCGTGATCTCACAAACCATGATCTCATGACCTGAGCCAAAATCAAGAGTTGGATGCTTAACTGAGCCACCTAGGTGCCCCTCCATATAATTCTTTTTGAATTAATAATGTTATAGTCTTGAAAAAGTATAAATATGATTTTTTTTGTTAAACAACTATTCAAAGAAGAAAAATGAATTATGTTTCAGTTTTACAGGTTATAATATATAATGCAAGGGGTAAGAACTTACAAGGAAGATTTCTAGAATGGATTTGTTTTTCCATTAACAAGTATGACATTACTTGATGTTTTGGTTTCAGTAAATGAGTAGACTTAGACCTCTGCGCCCTGGAAGAAATTCTACAAGGTATAAAATAATCACTTGATAGGATAGTTTCAACCATAAAACTTGAAATGTTTGATTGTTATTACCAAATGATAACTAAAAACTTCTGGATTCTCTGTTCATTATGGGATTTACATTTGATAGAAGGTACATGTAGAAAATGGCAGAAGAAGGATGTATCTTGGATCAGGAGAGTTGAGTTAGAGGGCCTATTAAGCTCTTATTCTCTGGATTGCCTCTGCTAAACTACACTCCACCTTTCTGTACTTCAGGTCCCACCTTTGTAAAACAGGTCTGGTATTGCTATCTCCTGGGATTTGGGAATGGCTAAATGAGATACCTTTCCATTACAGTACCAATAAATATCAACTGAAGATAAATTTAAATGCATCAAAAGAAAGAAAGAAAGAAAGAAAGAAAGAAAGAAAGAAAGAAAGAAAGAAAGAAAAGAATTCTCAAAAATATGACTGAGCTGCTTCACTACATTTCTGAGGTTTAGAAAGTGAATTTAGAAGAGAGGGTCTATATTGAGCTGTTTACTGATTTTTATAGAAAAAGCCATTGGAGACTCTATATTTGAAGACTTTAAAGATGGAGCAACCCTAGCCAGTGCTGTTCTTTCAAATCTACCCAAACAATTTCTGAAGAAATGCAACAAAAATGGTTTCAAAACTCCCAGATGCTGGATTCTTCTTTTCTTTACTAGGTAATGTCACCTTTCTTCTTTATTAATCCTGGTAAGTAAATAGGATTAAAAACAAAACAGTTCCACTAGGGATGTTACAAGGCCAAGACCCTTTTTTAACTCAAGACATGGACTTTTGGGATAATTTTACAAGCATTCATCCTGAAACACAACCTGTTTTCCAACCACACCCCAGCAAAACATTTTAAGATCCTTACATATTTGTTGTGCTCTCACTTAAGGTCAAAGTGCAGCTGTCATTTCCAAGGAAAACTCTAGTTTTCTTTAAATCAAATTTATTATTCCTCCTGAATCCAAAGTCCCAGCCACACACAGTGAGCATTGTTCCTCCTTCCAGGGGTGCACTGGTTGGGAAAACCTACAAGGACAACCGAAAACTTAAAAAAAATTCAAGACATTATCCTTCATTTGTGTGCAAAACAAACAAAATATATATCCTCAGTCTAAAATTCTTCTATCCTGCCACTATCTAAAAAAACAAAACAAAACAAAAAAACTGAAAAAGTGTCACAAATTTCACGGAATCTGGAACAAATATGAAAATTACCTAACATGCTGATGAATAAAAGCTGTTTTCAGGAGATCCAGAGATGGGACAGAAAGCAGATTCAGCCTGGGTGGAAATGAAGGGTCTTTGTGGGTCACTCTGAAGTGAATTCATCTAGTAATCTTCCAGGTTGGAATAGACACAGTTTGGGCCCAGACTTTTACATGTTTGTAACTCTCATTATAACTCCTTCAGGGGCCTCCAGATCAAACTCTGATCAAAAATCCTTCATGTGCCCTAGAAGCCAAGCACCAATATGTGCCTTGCTCCATGCACCAGCTGGGTGTTTGCTATAGTCTTGTGCTATGGTACTCCCCACCCAGAGAAGAAATTCACACAGTAGAAACACCTCTTGGTGTCCAGTGTTTTCATAATTGCATCCAGCAGCTATCATAAGACCAAACACAAAGATGGTATTTAATATATATCTGGCATTCACTCATCCATTATTCATTATAAATTATTTGCTATGTGCCAAGCACTAACAAATGAATAGGTGAATCTATTTCTTTATACTTGTTAATTCACATTTATTACTGATTTGGAATTTTTCTTTTCTCCTTTAAATATGGTCACTATTTTCTATAGACAAGCTGGTTAGTTGACACACCCACCTTTTAAAAAATGATATAATTTTAAATAAATATATTATTTCTATTAGAAATAGATATAAAAAAAAAAACAAACTAGAGAGAGCCCCAAATGTAATCTGTATTGTAGCAATGTTTCTAATTATCTCTCTTGGCATTATTTTACATCTCATTTCTAGAGCTGACTTTTTTTCTCTCCCATGTTCTATGTTAAATACATACATCATTTTATTATTGCAGGCTCACTTTTGGTGTGTTGAAAGTAAAACATGAGTTCATTACCAAAACTTTGGCAACTGCGATATAAGATAGCAGTAGGTGCTTATGAAGTCTACAAGACAACTGTTCTTAGGCTAAAACTATTAAAACAAAACAAATTTCTAAGCTAAAAATAAGCTTCTCCTCAGCAGCTTTGTGACAATTGAGAAAGGAAATGCTCTTTTGGGGAGGACATATTGTAAATTGTGCTGGAAAAGTACAATGGTGGGAAAACATAGCACCACCATAGAGACAACTCAAAAACCAGTAAAAGTGTTTGCTAAAGACCAGTTAGTAAAAGTCTAAAAGTGATTCTTTCACAATTTAGAAGGGCTTTTAGCAAAATTCAAATTTGCAAACATTCCCATTCATCCCAAGTAAATAATCGCAAACCAAAGTCTTAACTTACCCTTGTTACCAAACCTCTTTAAAGTCTTAGCTTAATGCTTTTATGATAGCTATTTTACCCATAAAATCCATTACACAGTTGTGCCTTTCATGAAAACTTACCTCGTCCATGTCTAGTCAAATAAGAACTGCTAGAAAAAAATTTATTATTATGTTAGAAATCCAGTAGGAGAGAACAAGACACCTAACCCTTCCGGACTCTCTTCAGCCTGAAGCAGCCACACAGCTGCCTTTCCCTTGTTTAAGGAGGAGGCTTCCCCATAGAAAACAGCTGTCTAAGGCTGATGTTGGCCTGATCCTGCTGCCCAGATCCCCCCTTTCTATGTAAAAACTGAACTCTGTCATCTACATACATCATCACTTGGAATGGAATGGGTGATGACTTGAGAAAACACAATGACAGTTGTTCAGAGAGAGAGGCAAACAGAAATGAATATTATAAAAATGTCTGCTAGATGGTAGATCAGGATTTGAAAGGCCAGCTGAACTTAGCTTTCTTCCCTGGGCTGAGATGCTAGAGTGGAGTATGCGAGCATTTCCCCCTTAGTTTATGGGGTAATGTTCAATCTTCCAGGGGAAAAGGGAGGAAGTGGTTTTGGACAACACACCCTTGGACAGAACCAACAATGAGCTGGCAAACTCTGAGTTATCCTAAAGGGCAGGGAAACTCTGTGGGAAGGAAAAGAGTGTCCAGCATAAAGCCACAGACGCAGATCTCCCACCTGTCTGGACAGGGGAGAAACAGCCACAAAAGCAGCTGGTGCCCTTTCAACAGGTGGAAATGATTTAAATGATCACATTTTCAAAACCTATCAAGATAATACAAGAGAACACTAAAACAACAACAAACCCTTCCTGGAAAATTAGAATTTGCCTCTTTAGTACTTAAAAAGTCACAAATACAGTGGTGGTAGTGTTTTGCCTGAATGACCCCCCTGCCCCATAAGATATTGCTGTTGCTTCTTATCTGAATCTTCTGATCAATTAATAAATAGTTTTATTGTCTCACTGGGATTGAATTCAATCCTATAAGATATGACAATTTTATCTTAATAAATTCAGAATACATTGGAAAGTGCTTTTCCTTTTCTGAAACATTTCTCTTTGCTCTTTAAGTATGAGATCAGATAACGTGTGAAACAAAATAATGGGTTTGCAATCCTGAAATCTCTCATATGTGGAAGTGCAAAGAATTTCAGCCACTGAACATCACGTACCTTGAAAAGCAGGTTAACTTACATTTATTGGAAAGTAAAACAATACACTAGTTGGGTTTTGTGTCCATAGTATTTAAGACAGATAAGAAATAGATGAATAATCTGTCTTATTTTTTGCAGTAAGAATGCTAACTGTCACGGTCTAGTGCAGCATGAAATCTTCCTAACAACTATGAACTGAAAAGGATTTATGGACTCAGCTGCATTACTTTCCTCCTAACCATACAGCCCAAGCCTCACTGACTTGTGCATGATGCAATGCAACCTTTTAAAAATCACCAACTACAGAAAGGTGGAGTTAGGAAAGGAGAGAGAGGAGGGAGATTTAAACACTGTCAGAGATTCTCTGGTTCCAGAAAATTCTAAGATATTTAGTCATTTTAAAACACCATTTTAATATGGCTTTCATGAGTCATAAAAGGAAGAACATTGGTCAAAATTAAATGTTCTACTTATACAGGTTCTCCATGTTCTGTATTTAAAACACCAGTTTGGCTACTTTTGAAGAAATGAAATTGGTGTAATTCAGTTGCATGTACACACACACACACACACACACACACACACACATCACATATACTCTTCCCATATCTCTTTCATGGAGTTGCTGAGTTCAGATTTCTAGTGTCTCAAATTGCCAAGGCTGTGTGTTTAAAAAAGTATAACATTGCATGTGGTTTTACAAATACACTAAACAACGACAACGACAACAGAAAGAGTGCATGTAGATTTAAGTTTGTTTTCTTACTATCTTCTAGTTTATTCCTGACTGATCAAACTAAATCTTAATAACTGTGTCTCACCTAACAGAAAATAATTTGGTTTAAAACCCAGTCACCCTGCACAAATCTTGCCCCAAACCGTAACTAAATGAAAACAGCCATGCACTTCGGCAGGGGGGGTGGTTCTCGTTCTGACTTGCACACTTTGTTTACTTGGGCTTAGTACCAGGAGACCGAGACCTTTAACTTGAATCTTTCACAAGAATCATTTACTGAAGTTCAACTGTTCTATATGTGGACAGGGAAAATACATATCGGGTCCTCACCAGAAAATTATTTTCAAGCAAAATATATTTGGACGAAGACATTTAAAAAAATGCCATGACAATTTTCATAGTGCCAAACATGCTTAAACAAGGTAGCAAAGAGCTAGAGAGCATGGCTACAATGTCAAGTGAGTTCATCAGTAGAAGCTAAGTTTTCTAGGAGGCACTTTTGTCTTGTTCAACTACATTTCCTTAATGTCTAGAAGAGTGCCTCCTTAATGTCTAGAAGAATGGTTTGTATTCAATAAATATTTTTGGAATGAATTAAAGAATGAAATAGCTCACAGAGTATAGATGTTAGTATAGTCATCAGCTGTACCTATACTGTTCTTCTAGGAACTTTGAGAGAGTTAGCTACCCATGAGTGTTCAATGACTGCTTGCCTCCCATATTGTCCTGGGGGTAACCTCTAGTCTTTTTTTTTTTTTAAGTTTATTTACTTTGAGAGAAAGAGAGGGAGAGACAGAGACAGACACAGAGAGAAAGAGAGCGAGCACGAGCGGGGGAGGGGAAGAGACAGAGGGAGAGAGAATCTGAAGCAGGCTCCGTGCTGTCAGCACAGACTCCCATGCAGGGCTCAATCCCCAAAACTGTGAGATCATGACCTGAGCGGAAATCAAGAGTTATGGATACTTAACTGACTGAGCCACCAGGCACCCCGGTAACCTCCAGTCTTATGTGTGATGAGACAAGGCCACCATCTATGCATCAGACAGGAAGAAACTTTCTGTCCTATCTGCTCCTGCATGGCTGGCATCCCTAGCTTGCATGGTTCAGCTTAAGATTCTGGGTTATTCTATGAGCAGATCTCTGTGTGTGATGGAGGCTCATTTCTGGGCACCTGGTAGATTAAGTAGGTGGTGAGGAAACCACTGAGTCAAATGAGTCAGGAGGGAAAAGTCCTAGGGTAAGGAAATGGGGAGCCATGCTGCTCACTAGCCACCATTCTTTTATTCACAAAGCACTAAAGGAGAGCAACTGCTCAAGGAGAGAACTACTTAGGGAGTGTGAAGCAAGCACTTCAGGTACAGGTCTCAGGGTGATGTGCCCAAATGCCACCTTGAAGGAAAACCTTGGAGGGAGATGGTGTTTTCACTGGTGTCTCACAGCCAAATGAATAAACTGAGTTCGGAATTTTTTCATCAATGGGATTTATGTTTACCAAAAAACATACATGAGAGCTGACAGATTCCTACCTCATAGATTGTAGGCAGACAGATCTCTTGAGTCCATGTTCCACTGGGGCATTCCTCCAGTTGCACACATTTATCGTGGCACCAGCCACACTGCACAAAGGGAGGGGCAGAAAGACACTGACTGCAGGACTGGAAATGTTCACAGCCTAAGCCATTCAGTGGGATCTTGGTGATCTGTGAAGAAAAGTGTTGGAAAGAGCTTCCAGAGAGGTTTTTTATTGGTTTGTTAAATGAAAAGTAAATACCCCAAAGATATATGTAACTATAATCGTATAGAGTCTACTAGGGATAGCACCAATGTGTAAAAAACATGTAATATAATAATGGTTAAGTGATTTAAATCAAAAAACCAAATTCCTTCCTTTCTTCTATTGTTGGCACATATGTGATAAACATTACCATTACTGTCCAGGGAACATAAGTACTGTCATGCAATGTTAGAAGTTTTATTTAGTAGGGACATTCTGCTCTATCTGAAGTGTGATTTTAAAACATAAGAGAGTTTATTTATTTATTTATTTATTTATTTATTTATTTATTTATTTTCAATGTTTATTTATTTTTGAGACAGAGAGAGACAGAGTATGAACAGGGGAGGGGCAGAGACAGAGGGAGACACAGAATCTGAAACAGGCTGCAGGCTCTGAGAGGTCAGCACAGAGCCCGACGCGGGGCTCAAACTCACGGGCCGTGAGATCACGACCTGAGCCGAAGTCGGACGCTTAACCGACCAAGCCACCCAGGCGCCCCTTAAAACATAAGAGAGTTTAATATAAGCTGCTGGAAAACACACTTGACCCCTGGGAAATTCTAAGTAAGTTTACACATCATTCAGCATCAAGATGCATCTCCTCTCAGGGAAGAGGGATTGCTGGCTGGTGTCAGATTCCAATGTACATTTCAGGACTTACCAGCCTGCACTAGAGTCTGCCCTTAGGACTGTAATTCTCATTCTGCATGTTTCTTTTTCTCATTGAGAAATACAGGACAAAAGGAGTAGTACACATTACAAGGAGGACCTCCCTTTGGTCCAGTCTTCCTAAATAAAAATTTAACTTGGCTTCAGAAGATCTCTGGAATACTCAAGAAATAACCTGAGAAAGGAGAGGTGAATCCAAGACCAAAACAAAACTTAAAAAGGGTCATATGATACATGCTTTAAATATCCACTCAGGAAAAACTACAGCCCTGGAACCTCCCTGTGGGAACGGGGCTTACCTTCTTTCCAGTAACAACCAGTGTGTAGCCATTTTGGTTTAATGGGTGCTCCACAATTGCTTCTGAAGACACAGGGTGGGAATCCAGGCGAAAATTCACATGAGGTGTTGATGATCCTGATCGAGAAACCACAACCTGAGAAACAAAACACAAGCACCCTTAGTCCAATGAGTTCAGTTTAAATATAAGTGGAAAATGTGGATGATAATGTTAATAACAGATTAGGAGAGCTTGTGGGTATCTGAAGTGAAGGCCCAACAGTTTATCTCATTGTAAATCAATACAACATCTCCTAATCTCCTGCTGTGAAGACAGTTCATCTGAACCCCCAAGACAGACTTTTGCATATGATCTTTTAACAGTTTATTGAGACGGAGATCTTTCAGTCAATCAGCTAGCACAAGCAGACAAATCCTCACAATTGTATGGGGAACTGGAAGGCCAAAACTCTCTCCAAAACAGAAGACCTCACTTATGCTACAAGGATTTCACATTATTTTTTAAATCTATCTTCCTTCCCCTCCTCACTGGGCAGCTTTCCTTGATGTAATGGAAAGGTTAGCAGACAGGGAGTCTGGAGACCCGTAATCTAGTTCCAGCTTTGCTAACTCTTAAGCCATATTTATAGATCTTCTGAGATCAAAATAGGCCTTCAGGTACTTTAATGTCATTTTTATAAACCATCGTCCTATCAGATGTTATTTCTTGGATTATAAAGTTCTTCTTGGCCTGGTTTTACAATAAGGCCTGATGGTTTTAACAATGCCTTGGAAATGGAGTTTGAGGACTTGTGTCATTCTTGCTTTCAGGTATTTCTAATTTGGGATGTTTCTCAGGCTACATAATTACCATCTTCTCTACTGCAAGAACCCAGTAATAATGAAGTCCAGGGATAAAATCCGAATGACAATCTGAGATGAACACTCAGACTTCAGGAGTATTTAAGAGTGCTCAGAAGGGCACCTGGGTGGCTCAGTCGGTTAAGTGGCCGACTTCAGCTCAGGTCATGATCTCGCAGTTTGTGAGTTCAAGCCCCACGCCGGGGTCTGTGCTGACAGCTCAAAGCCTGGAGCCTGCTTTGGATTCTGTGTCTCCCTCTCTCTCTGACCCTCCCCCATTCACACTCTGTCTCTCTCTCAAAAATAAATAAACATTAGAAAATAAAAAGAGTGGTCAGAAAGATTTTCATTCTTAATAGGCCGTGGGTTTGCATCTACATGAGGTGCAGGAGGCTTACTGCATGCAGCTCTGGGCTTGAAACTGACTTTGTGAAATTGCCTGACATCCCAAATATCCTTTTTTGTTTCATTGAAAGTGTATTTATTTGTTGTGGGTATGAAATCACAGGACACACATGGGCATCTGTGAGGTTATGATTAAATAACCATTCCCTCTACCTCACCTTTCTTATCTGTAAAATGGGAATGAAAATTAACTGCTTAGTACTCTAACAAACTCACATACAACATATAAATGTCCTGGAGAGCTAGCAGTAAATTTTTTCCTCAGCACAGGGAGTCAAGTAGCTTGAAACAATTTGGGAAGATTTCCAAAGTACCTAATTTGCTTCCAGAGAGTGGGTTGTTGATAGAGAAACTAACCAAATTCACATACAGTCATAAAAGTTAAACATCATGACATTTTTTTTCTAACACATGTTCTATTCCAAACATGCAATACTTTCAAAACATCTCCATTAAGCAGGGTGGCTATTTTTGCACAGAAGTAAATGATGGATCACAGGTCATTTGATCAGGATGGGAAAGGATGGGAACCGTTATTCCTAAATGTAGGCCAAATAGTTATTTGTGACTTTTGTAGCCAAAGTAAAAAGAAGTTTGATTACCAGTCCTACCTCCTGCTAGGTGCAGGTTACAAGCAGAATTATCAGGACATTAGACTTCTAGAGCCTCTATCCCAAATTATCCATATTTCAGTTATATAATTTTTCAATTTTGACTCACTTCTGGCACTCACCACTTGTTTTTCCTATCTGTCAACCCTCATTTTTTTTTCCATATATCCCTGATTGTTGCCAATCACTTTCAACTACAAAGGTGAAAAAAAAATCTTTCACACATGCCAAAAACAAAACAAAACCCCAGCCTCTCTTAATAACCAGACTCTGTTCTCTGCCTCATTCTGTGCTTTCCACTTCACTGAAGATTATTCATCCCCCTGAACTTCCTACGAATATTTCCATTTTGCCTCTCTTTGTCTTGTGCTTCCATTCTATTCAGACCTGCTATATAACAATCAACTCTTAGTACCCTTTTTTTCTCCTATGTTTTTTGCTCTCTTTAATATCATTTCCCACATCTATAATAAGCAATTCCTTCCTAATTACGAGGTCATCATCTTTGACTTTATCAAATATCTGAAGTCCATCCAAATGTTCATTTCCCAGAAAGGATTAACCTTTATCTCTCTTTTCATAAAGAAGCTCTTTGCACCTCTGGAACTGGAATTGATTTAGTGTATTCCCTAAGACTTCTTGTCTGGAGAGCACCATATATATGGTAACTGAGCCAGTCATTGTGCTAAGAGCTTTAAATGGACATTTTGTTTACTTCTCACAATAATCGTACAAGGTAGGTACTAATATTTTCCATAAAGAAAATAAGACAGAATTTTAGCTAGGAAGTACAAGAGTCAGGTTTCCAAGGAGCTTTATCTAATGCTAGAATCTGACTGCCTGACCTCTTCTTAAACACTCAACTGCTACACTCTTGGAGCACCAGAATAAATACTAATAAAAAGCTTCAACTCTGAGCTCTCAAGAGCCACTTGTGAGTCAAAGCATTAAAACAAATTTCCCAATATATTTGCCTTGCCAATCCTCCTTGTTTCAGCAATCTTGGCTGCACAAGTTAAGTGTGCCTAAGGAGAAAGACTCTACGTCTGAATAGTTTTTGATGGTACAGAGGAAATGTTATTTAGTAGAGCCAGTGAGCTCTACTTTTGAGCATGAGCTAGGATGAGTGGGGCTTCATACAGAAAATGAGATGAACCAGAGAAGATGGGAAGGCTGTGTGGAAAAGTGAGATACCTGGAATTTTAAGCAGAGGTCATATCACAGATGTAAATACCTTTTTGTTGATCATTAGCCCTTTCTCTACAGGTATACCTGCTGCTGTAACATGCCAAGAACGCTTTTCTATCATTAATTTCTCACTTTATCTTATTGCTAGAATTCCAAATAATGGAATAACCACTTTAACTTCAAAATACCCCTGAAGCAATGCTTTTAAGAAATTAGAAGTTCCTTTTGGTCATCATGGAGATAGTTTTAAGGACAGAACTAAATCTGGCATTTAAATTTAATTCTTAGGACAAATCGCTTGGCAATCTTAGGGTAAGTATAAAATAGAAGAATGGCAATTATCTTTGAGTTTCTACTATGTTGACAACTAATTTTTAATGTTTATCTCAAAAAATACGCGCCTTTTTCTTTAATGCTCCTGAAAATATAAGACTAATATGTTTGGGTGTGAGGGACTAGGGAGGAATCTAAATGTACTTAATTGTTGTGGCTGTGATCTCAAATGATATGGGAGAAGACATGGGGAAGAAATATATGTACAAATAAAATAAAACCTCTGTGGTTAGGCTCCAAAATCCATAAACCTCAGTAAAATAATTCTGCATGATGTATCTTCAAATATGTAAGGGCCAGATTCCCTTACCCATGCGCAGAGTTCTATTTATTTATTTATTTTAAAATCTTTTTTTAATTTATTTATTTTAAATCTTTACTGTTTATTTATTTTTCAGAAAAAGAGACAGAGTGTGAGCAGGGGAGGGGTACAGAGAAAGAGGGAGACACAGAATCTGAAGCAGGCTCCAGGCTCTGAGCTGTCAGTACAGAGCCTGACATGGGGCTTGAACTTGTGAATTGCCAGATCATGACCTGAGCCGAAACTGGACGCTTAACCAACTGAGCCACGCAGGTGCTACTAGAGCTTTATTTTTGATTAAACTGTTTCAAAATTTAATTTTCCTTAAGAATGATGAATACAATTCAACATGAGATATTTGTATGTCACTTTCTCTTCATTTTTTTAAAGTGGACAGTTCAATGGTTTTTGGTATAGTCACAGATTTGTGCAACCATCACCACAACCAATATTGGAACATTGTCATTATCTCAAACAGAAACCCAACACCTCTTAGCTATCATCTTCTTTATCTCCTCACACCCTCCAGTTTCTTGCAACCATGAATCTACCTTCTATCTCTATAGATTTCCCTATTCGGGACATTTAAATGAACTGAATCCTACAATATGTGATTTTTTTGTGACTGGTTTCTTTAACTTAGCATAGTATTTTCAAGGTTCATTATGTTAGAACATGTATCAGTACTTCATTCCTTTTTATTGCTGAATAATATTCTATTATATGGATATTCCCTAAGGAATGTTTTATTTATGTATTTGCAGCTGATGGGACATTTGGGCTGTTTCCATTTTCGGCTATTGTGAATAATGCTACTATCAACATTCATATACAACTTTTTGTGAGAACATATATTTTCATTTCTCAGGTATATACTTAGGAGCAGAAATGTCAGATTTACAATAACTCTATATTTAACTTTTTGAAGAACTGCCATACCATTTTCCATAGGTGTGCACAATTCTACATTCCCACCAACAATGTATGAGGGTTTTAATTTTTCCACAACTTCACTGACATTTGTTATTTTCCATTTTCTTGATTATTTATAGCCAACCCATAGTTGTGTGAAGTCATCCTTCATTGTGATTTTGGTTTGCATTTCTCTGCCAAATGTGTGCTTAAATTAAGTAAAAGGCAAGCTTACTTCTCGAGATGTACAGTCTCCCATCCATTCCTCCTACCCAAGACTGAGAACCTGGGTATCACTTGCTTAGCCTCCCAACCTGTGTCCTAAATATCCCCTCAGGATCAGACTGGACTTCTGTACAAGGTCCTAGAGAGGCTGGAGATGGGAAAGGGGTAAAAAATGGAATAAAAGTGGATTTTCACTAGAAGAATCAGAGTGGGAGATGCAGCACACTCCCTGGACCCTATTGCCTTTTTTTTTTAAGTTTATTTTATTTTGAGAGAGAGAGAGCATGCACACAAGCAGGAGATGGGCAGAGAGTGAGAGAGAGAGAGAGAAAGAGAAAGAGAAAGAGAAAGAGAAAGAGAAAGAGAAAGAGAAAGAGAAAGAGAGAGAATCCCAAGCAGGTTCCACACTATCAGTGCAGAGCCTGATACAGGGCTTGAACTCACGAACAGTGAGATCATGACCTGTGCTGAAATCAAGAGTTGGACACTTAACCAACTGAGACATCCAGGCACCCTGGGCCCCACTGCTTTTTGAAGATCAAAGTAGAGCTCGCTTTGGCAGCACATATACTAATTGAGGATCAAAGTAAATTTTCCTTTTGTAAGAACAGAATATATGCAGTTCAATTTCTAGGCAAATAGAACTGAATGGAACCTGTGATAACATCTAGACTGATTTCTAATTTAAAAACAAAGAAAAATAGAAGACTTTTGTTAGGGAATGAGGAAAACTTCATTTGTCATGAAAGATGATGCAAATTGTTGGAGTTTGAAACTCAATGAGAAAAAAATGTGAATTGAAAGAAAAAAATGTGAGAGGAGATGACACCATTAATAAACAGCCTGGGTTGTAACTGGGTGTGACCTTATGGATCTAGAGTGGGTCTGCTTTAACTGTAGTTCCCAACACAGGATTGGGCACATAGTAGGTCCTAAAGGTATATCTATTGCCTAAATATATGAATGGCCTGAAATAAGAAACTCACTTAAGTCTTGATGAAGGGGAAGGTTTTTAGACGTTTCAGATATTTACATAACCTCCAACAGTTCAATTTGCATTTTCAACGTATGGCTTCTAATGCCTCTTGCGTCTTGCTTACTGCAACAGACTGAATGTTTGTGCCCACCTAAAATTCAGATATTGAAATCTTAACCTCCAATGTGATGGTGTAAGTAGGTGGGGCCTTTGGGAGGCAATTAGGTCATTAGGACAGAGTCCTCACAAACCAGATTAGTGTCCTTATAAAAGGGACCTCAGAGAGCTCTCTTTCCCTCTTTCCACCATGTGAAGATACAGCAAGAACAGCCATTTATGAACCAGGAATCAGATTCTCACCAGAAACCAGATCTGCTGTATCTTGACCTTGAACTTCCTAGCCTCCTGAACTGTAAAGAGATAAATATTTGCTGTTTAAGCCACCAGGTCTATGGGAAATTTGTTAAAGTAGCCTGAACTGGTTCACACACCTGCTTTAGGTTTACTATCTTCTTCAGTATGTGAGAGAAATTGGTGTTTCTATAGCAAGAAATCAGATATGAAGAGTGGAACCATTTATTTCAATCAAGGTAAACATCTAGTTTTCTGGAATGGAAAAAAAAAACAAACCCAACAAACAACAACACAAGAAACAGAAATTGCTGATTGGTGCTGACAGCTCAAGAAATAAAATTCGTAAGACAAAGTACCAGGTGGTAAGAGACGAATTAAATGAAGCTTTACTGTGTTCTTTCTTTCCTTTATTCTTTTTGGTAAATGGGCATGAGTGCTTCTACACCAACTTGATACTACAAAAGCCAGGTATACACAAACAGCACAATAATTTTCCTTATTGCTGCACTACTGATGTGGGTGTGTGTTTAAATTTTTTAAAATGAATCATTGTGAGTTGAAATGAGTCAAAACCAGATTGAGACTTCTGCAAAAAAATATCAAGCAACTAAAACCCAAAAAGACTAGAAAATATAAAAAAAATTAATCAGTACTTTCAAATCAATACTCCAAATACAGTAATTGTAGGATCTGTCAATCTATACACAGAGTATATCTGTTTTCGAATTTTAGAAGTGATAAAAGTTAAAAAAAAAACTACTGATTCGTATACTTCATGTTTTAAAATGTGTTTCTACTCTGTCAATAAAGCACCCAAACAAGAAATCCTAGTTATTTCTTACTACCAAAAAACAAAACAAACAAAAGCTTACCATTTTCTCAGGGTTTCAAATATTTATGTTTTAATTTTCTATGCATATAATAGTGTATAAGATATATGTATTTCAAGAGCATGTATGAATTCATTTTAGGAGATATACATGCCCTAGGTTTAAATTTTAGTTATAGATAGAAGTCTGAAATTATTATTTATAATGGGTTCTTTTTCAAACAAAAGAAGTCTCACAATTCATGAATATATTTTCTCCTAAAGAAATATACCAAATCAGGGGCGCCTGGGTGGCTCAGTCAGTTAAGCATCTGATTCTTGATTTCATTTTAGGTAATGATCTCACGGTTTGTGGGATTAAGCCCTGCATTGGGCTCTGTACTGACAGCATGGAGCCTGCTTGGGATTCTTTATCTCCCTCTCTCTCTCCCCCTCCCCAGCTCGTGCTCTCTCTCAAAATAAATGAATAAACATTTAATAAAAAGAAATATACCAAATTTACCATTCTTTAGGGATATAATTAAATCAATGATGTACACATTAAAAACAAGGACAGATGATATTTTATCTGAGCATTTTATAAAGGAGACCAGTAAATCAACAATCCCTAAAGAGAAATGTTGTTTATTTGCCTGGGTCTCTGCTGGATGCTCATATCATTCATTTGTTACTCTAAAATAGCAGTAATCCCAAAGATAATGTATGCTACAGGCTTCCAACAAAAAGCATTGACATACCATGATGGTGGTACAGGAACTGAAAGAATTTGAAGACAGGATGTCAATAGATGAATTGATTCTTCTTACTGGAAGTGTGTAATTATTTTTAAGTTTACTGATTACTAACATAATCCTTTAAGTAATGATCATAAGTAATGATCACAAGCAAAGGATGTCTTTTTAGGTGATCCCTCTGTCTTTTTAACTTTCTTGCTTATGATCCAACTAGTCCAGTTAAGAGGCACAAGAGAATAGGGGTGATGAGTGGGAACAGCCTCAAAGAATCAGAGAGAGGGGAAAAGGGGATGGGAGAAGAGCAAGGATGATGCCAAAGAACCCAGGGACAGCTGTGACAGTGCCCAGGCAGTGGCCACGGTATACAGACAAGGTAGCTGCCCAGTGAATGTTTGTGGAACTGAACTTATAAAGTATTGAAAGTGCCTTCCTCCCCCCAACCCACCCGATATACTCACTCTCTCTGGCCTGACAGGCACAAATATTTTAATAGCAATGCCTTGCATCTAGAGATTAAAGGCCTTATATGAGAGCTTTAAAAAAATTATATATATATATCAAGCAAGCATTATTTTTGCAAGCTGATTAGATGAGGAGCTCAGAAGGGGAGACGTGGGCAATCCCTGTGAATAGTCCTGTGATCGTCATGAGTAACGGTCCTCCCTCTCCCACGTAGCCCTGCACATTGTGCTAATGTTCTCAAGCCTTGTTCTTTTCAACATCCCTTCCCCATCTAAAATTTGTAAGAAGCCCCATTCTCACTGTTCACTTATACTATCTTGAATAATACTTATCATACTATTTTACTTCTAAGTATCCCAAGAGGGTGATCACACAAATAAAAACTGTTTTAGAAATTTGTATCTATGTTGAATTGGTGCTACAGAAAGACTCTAATACATGTGCACATCAGTATATTTAGATATATCTGCACCTGTATGAGATAAGTTACACATGTTTAAATGTTAGAAACATGTCAAACATGTCCTCTCTTCCATACATATAATATTGTTAGCTAAACAATATAATTCTTTCTAACCAAATAACCACTGTGAAATACCTGATTCACTTTGCACCCAACAGCTGGGGCTGAAGCTTGTATTCCCAGCCAGAGCTGAACATAAGCACAATAGGAAAGGCAGAAACAGCTGCAAATTCATGAGAGAAAACATTTGCAAAGCAACTCTGCCTTTAGGCTTCAGGGTAGGAAGGAAGTAAAAGTCATTTTTCTGTTCCTTTTCATATATGGCACCTGCCTTTGGAAAAAAAATTATGTCCATTCTATTTTATAACAGAAACTCCACAGTATTACTAAAACACAAGTTGTAGGAAAATTAGGCCTGGCCAGAGATTTAGCACTTTAACTCAGTCAAAACATTTACATAACTTGGTCCGCAGTTACTACTTGGCTAGCTTAAGCTAGAAGTTCCCTAGGTCTTTGCTGCCGCTGGAGTCCTCCCCCAACATTATTTGCTGTAAACAAACTGGATTTCAGTGATGTTGACTGTTTGATCCTTCAAATGCTTTAGGTTTATTTACATAAAATTTAAGGGACTGGAATTCTCTTGGACAAGTGTCAGAGAAATGAATCCTATATGTGGGTCTCAATAGCCCTTTGTCTGTATGTCTTTGTCTTGCTGTCTTGATATCAGGTACGTGTTCTTATCTCCCATACTAAAATTTTAGTTCCTTAAAGGCAGGTTCTGTGTCACTGCTTCCTTTGCTTCACTTATCTGCCTAGTAGAGCAAAGTTAGTAAGTTCTCAGTGGATATCTGATGAATTAAGAACCACATGGTTTAAAAAAAATCAGTGATATCAGCACTTTCCATAAAATAAGTATCTACTTACTTACTTTCCTCTTTAATGTTTTGGATGCACAGATAATGGGCATAATATTGCTTCTTTTATGAAAATGCTGGGAGATAAGAATAAAACACGTGTCACAGCATTTCTGTCACAATGAGACTGATGTATGACATATCACTTAGGTGGTAAAATCTGTCACACAGCAGAATTTACTCAGTTATTAAAGTGATCTATCTAAAAATGGGATTTTATTAGAACTTTAGAATCTGGAAATAGGCCAGGAACCTTTTGATGTAAAAAAGTATCAGACCTAAAGTGACTATAGAAAGCTTATTAATATGAAACTGGATGAATGAGGTAATAAACAATTTAGAACAAAAAGAAAGAAAAAATAAAGATAACAAATCAACATAGTGAACACCTTAGGAATTCAACAGATGCAAGATTCTTTCATCCTCCTTCAATTTTTTTTTTGGAATTCTGCAGAATAATATCAGTGTCAATTAAAAACACATTTAAACACAGAATTACATATTTTACAAGGATAATAGATATGACCATAACTCAAATACTTCAGAGTGCATGCAGAAGGGGACTGAGATTACACTCTTCAGATTTTGAGGAGTTAAGACAGAACTAACTGATCTGAGGTGGGTAAATAAGAACACTGGGCTGGGAGAAAGGGGAGGGGAGAAAAAGTATAGTAATTAGAAGCAGTGGGAGGAGGGGAGACCAAGTGTGGAAACATTTAGATAAGAGGATCTATATGATTAGTTTTGAGCTAGGAAGGTTTTATTTACATTTTATGACTTTGAAAAAATTCCAATATATCCAACTAGTGTAAGAAAAACATGATTTAAAATATGGCAATGACCGATATCCATACCACTATAAAAACAATGGTAATTTTAAAAGATATATTTTGTAAAAGAATACAGATAGAAGATGTACAGATGGGCAAGTCATAGGAAAACATCATTGTCCTCAATTGGCTTACCAGAAGTCACTGTCTGATTAGGATGTTAATTATATCAGATTATTATGAAATAAGAATCTCTCTTTAGAAGAAATTTCTACTCTTTGTAAAAAGTCAACATTTCCATAGATACCCTGGTCATTCTGCATTAATCAAGATCCTACTAAGAACTCATGTTGAAAGCACTACTCAATTACTATTAAAGAAAACAGATTCAACACAAGAGCATTTTAATTTCTGCAAAGTGCTATGATTCTTGTATTCTGGAAACACAATAATTGCAAATCTGAAATGTGAATTTTCACTTATAGAAATACTGTTGCTATCCATTAAAATCATTTAATAAAGTCCAGATTTTTCTCCCCCCAGTATATGAACTTCTTTGTGTTTGACCCCATCCTTTTGCAGAATCAGGAGAGCTGGAGTTACAATGGGATCCTGATGATAACGTCCCTTCCTAACTCCTGCCAATATTTCTCAATGATGTGAATGTTTCTTCTCATGGAGACACACGGTTCACACAATAGCTCTCCTTTGATCCGTAGCTTCCCTTGAAATAGGAAAACATCGCCTGGAAGTGCTTTAATTGTTTCATTTTATTTTCTAATCATGTGACAGAAATCATGAATGGAAAAAAAAACAACAGCAAACAAAATTCTAAACCATTCTGGGCAAGAAAATTAAAGCAACCACATTTAAACCGAAAGCTTCAAGAACTTAACAAAAAAAAATAGGCTATACACTTCATAAAGAGTGGACCAGGCTTCATTGTCTGGCTTTCAGTCTGTGTCTCTAGCTTTTACTGTGATTTTCACTTTACAATATCTGTAAATACCTTCTGTAAAAACAAAACCAAACTAATTGAACAATACCAAGTAAAACAGCCACAGCCACTCTCAGAAAACATTTACCTGCATAAAGCGACCCTCTGATGTCCCAAGATTAGCAATGGTGAGGTCTCCTTTAATGAAGGTGGATATAGATGTTAAGAGGACTTGGTTGAATTGGCCCATGAATAAGTCAACTCGCTGCAAAGCTGTGGTAAACTCCGTTCGATATTCATCACTGCGCACTTCACAGCCTGATGAATTTCTCAAAAGTGTCTGGAATAAAATATGGTCATAGAATTAATGTGAGTCAGATGCGAACAAGCTGGTAAGAAACTTTTCAGTGTGTCTTTTCAGAGCTCAGAGTAGAATAGCAAGGATAACCATGCAAATAAACAAAGAGCCCCAGACAGGCAGAAATTATTCTAGTGACCTACATGGCTCCAGTACTGGTAGGTGCTGCTATGTGTATATAGACTTTAACTGGGGTAAACCTTACTATCACAGTTTGCACCATGGTTGAATATGTACATACATAAAAATGGAACTTAGTGGTGCTAATAAAAGAAAAACAAAACTATAGATGTCCCAGTCCTGGGCATAAAGGTATTGCTTCTAGCCTGGGTGGCTCAGTTGGTTAAGTGTCCAACTTCAGCTCAGGTCATGTTCTCACGGTTTGTGGGTTCAAGCCCCGCGTCAGGCTCTGTGCTGAACGCTCAGAGTCTGGAGCCTACTTTGGATCCTGTGTCTCCATCTCTCTCTGTCCCTCCCCAGCTCAGACTCTGTCTCTCTCAAAAATAAATAAATATTAAAAAAATAAAAAGGCAGTGCTTCTAGCAGGCAAGTCCAATGAGATGGATTTCAACTGGAATAATAATAAATGTTAGAGTCATACATAATACATTATATATTTTAAAATACAATTTTAAAATACAATTTAAAATGTGTGCCTTTGTGTGCAGCGAGGTGGTAGGGGGGTGGTGGCTGATAGATAATTCACCAGGAGGCAGCGGAACACAGACCCCAGACTCAAGTTCTGCATCAAATCCTAGTCTGTCATGCTTATTTACCTTACACAGACCCTATAGCCTCTATGTGTTTGTGAAATTCAGGTTATTCATTTCAGTCTCCCAGGAAAATCAAGAGACTTATAGAAATGTACCTACCTTGCATAGCTGTTATAAAAGTTAAATGAGCTAATTTACAGACATCTTTTACCATAGAACCCAGCACCCAGAAAATCCCACTGAAGTATTTGTCATTATTATGGTGAAAGGCTCAAAAAAATGTAGAAACCATGCATCAAATGCTGCAATAGTTAACTTACTAAAAGGCAATTACCACTCAATCAGGTATTTATCTTTTAGGCTCAAGCACAAAATTTTAAAAATACTGTTCAATTATATATGTCAGTTAAGCACTGTGGATCCCTTCCTTCACCTTGACACTTCAGTGTCCTGATTTTCCTTCTACTTCTTACACTGCAACATTTGGTCTCTGGTGTAGGGCCATCTACGTCAGGGTTTCTCAAAGATCCATCCTAAGGCTGCTCCTCTCCTCACTCTTCACACTCTCTGTAGGCAACCTCTATCTCTCCCATGATGTCTATTGCCATTTAGCTGACACACATTTGTACCTCCACCCTATCCTCTCCTCTGAGCTGACCATGCATATATCAAATTGCCTATGAAATACACACTCAGATGTCTCCAAGACCTCAGGTTCAACACAATCAAAGTAGAAACCATCATTTTCCCTCATGCCTGATCTGATGATACCACACACCCTAGTGGATGGTTCTATCATTCCTCCAGATGCACAAGTCATAAATCTAGGTGTCATCCCTGATTCCTCCCCATGTACAGTCGATCACTTATTTTCATCAGTTGCAGTTTCTAAATATCTCCTGGATCCATCCAGTTTTCTCTGCCTCCATACTTCAACCCTTATTCAAGCTATGCCCTCCCTTTCCTGAACTACTACAATGGCTTCCAAATTGGACCTGCCACATCTGATCTCACCCAATCTCTTTCCAGGTCCATTCTCTACACTGCAGCCAGATTTTTTCCCCCCATAAAACACAAATCTCATCATATCACTCTGTTTAAAACACTGAATGTCCCCCTACTGTTCTTAGGATAAAAGACAAAAATTTTAACATGGTCTGATGAGCCCTTCATCATCTGGATCCTACTGAACTTTCCAGAATCATTCTCATTGTGTTCTCCTTTGCACTCTGTACTCCAGGGAGCTGGCCTTTGGTCAGTTCTCCAAATATGCCATATGTCCTCTCATTACAGGGCCTTTGCACATATTGTTCCCTCTTCCTGGAGTGATCCTTCCACCTTCATTCATTTTATTAACTGCTATGCCTCCTTCAGATCTTAGTGCGTCATCATTTCCTTAGGAGGCCTATCCTGACCTTAATAACTAGGTCAAATGCTTCTATTACAGACTGTCATAATACATTTTACCTATTTGTCATAGCACTCACAGCTGAAACTATTTGCTTGTGGATTATGACTGAAGTCCCTGCCATCAGAGACTCTGCTTGTTCACCAAGGTATTGCTAGTAGTAGATGAAATATCACACAGAGATCTTTAATAAATATTAAGTGAATGAATGAGTAAATGAATCAATTATAAGTAGAGAGGGAATGAGTGTGGAGACGTAAACTAATATTACTAAAGCTTTTTTTTTTCTTTCAGTAATAGGTACAGGAAAGAGTTTATAAGAAATGAATAGAGATAAACATTAGAAAAAAAAAAGCTAAAAAAAACAAGGCTGGGTGCCTGGATGGCTTAGTCAGTTAAGTATCCGACTTCGGCTCAGGTCATGATCTCATGGTCTGTGAGTTCGAGCCCTGCAACCGGCTCTGTGCTAGCAGCTCAGGCCCTGGAGCCTGCTTCAGATTCTGTCTCCCTCCCTCCCTCTCTCTCTACCCCTCCCCCACTCATGCTCTGTCTCTGTCTCTCAAAAATGAATAAACGTTAAAAAAAATTAAAAAACGTTAAAAAAAATTAAAAAAAAAAAGAGAAATGAATAGAGTGTCTGGCTTCTGACTGTACTGATAAGACATCTGGGAATTAGTAAATGGAGGGCAGATAACAGGAAGCAGGAGGATAAACAAGGAAAATGAAGTCTAACTTGTTAGAAAAAGAGAAAAAGTTCATTTTACAGATTTTTGTATGTAGTTTCAAGTTAAGGAAAATTATTTGAAGATCAGGAATTCTCTATTATTGTCCTATTATATTTATAATAATTAGAAAGCTGTCAGAGTAGATTTCAGACCAACTTAGTGTTTAAGAACAAAGTGAAATAAAAAATTCAGTTATCCTTATGCAAAATAGCCTTACTCCTCAATGTCAAATTTCTGTCGGTCATACGGAATACTGAGTTCTTACATCTATTAACTTTTATGGTTAAAAATAATCTACAATGCTGTTTTATATAGCAACAAATATTTCTTCATTTTAAGTGGCAATAAATTAGCAAACAAAGAGTCTCAGAGATGCAAAACCTGCTGACTCTTATAATTAATGAAATGTACTGGTTCTAGACATTTATTTTGATATATTAATGAGTACTATTTCACTATTTAATTAGAAGCTTTTCTTCACTAAAGTACTATAGATTGCTCTGAGGAATAGCAGATAACTGAGACATACCAGCAATTCAATAGTAACCGATTAATTGGTAATTAAGTTTCCATTGGTGATCAATCATCCATTTTGCAGATATAGTCAGAACCAAGGGACACTGCTTAAAGAAGCAAAGACTAGTTTTAAATCAAAGAGCATTTCAAGTATTCCATTTCAGAAGTGACTGCTCTTCAGGGTTAGTATCTGTGGTTGTTTTGTTCCTTTTCTTGCTTGTTCTTACTTTTTTTCTATGTCTAGACGGCATCCTGGGAACCTAAACCCTCAAATTTGACCTAGTGGAGATATGATGGATTCATTGGAATATGAAAACAATTTGCTGCATGTGGAGTAGAGTCTTAGATTTTAAACTAGTAGCAGGCTTCTATCAACAAGAGGCCCTAAACGGTCTCATTCATCTTTTATCATCCCGCCCTGTATTGTGCCCAGCACACAGTAGGCATTTAATAATAGCTTCCTTAAAAATTAATGCATCTGCAAGGTACCCAGAGATAAGCCCATCTGCCTACCCAGCTTGCTTTGTTGTCTGCTTGCTGAACTGGGCCAGTGGGAGAACGGAAGTGAGATGGGCCTTGGAGTGTCTGCAAACCTGCAAGAAGTCCTCAATCTTTTTTAAATGGAGGGAAAGTAACACAACCAGAACTCTGAATTGTATGTCTGTTTCCTCACATGTAAGGCATAAATGTAGAACTCGGCACCTGACTCAATTCACATTTATGTATATTCACGTATATTTACACTTTTAGATTTCTCCTTTAGGAAATAGTAAGGTCTCTAAATGGTACCTCCTCAAGGACTGACTGTATTATGTCTCTATCCCCCTCCCCCAAATAAATTCCTAAGTATAAAAACATTGCACAATGCTGGAATAGGATCTACAGAACTCCTTGATCTTGAAAAATTATGTAATTTGGAGCTAAAAAACAAATATCATGTCAGATCCAAATGACATTCAGATTTTATAAATCACAGATTCCTAACCTTTTTCTTTTTCATTTTTCTCCATAGCAGAGATCTGCAGGAAAGGACTGGGGCCACAAGCTTCTAGGAGAAAGTAACATTCCAGCATTCACTGCAGGAGAGGGGACTACTCCTTGTCTTTTCCTTCTGAGAATCTTGACAAACTCAATGATTGGGGTCAGGGTGGCAGGAACTAGCTTACAGAGCCCCATGTTGTCTTTGAGTTTGAACAGAATTTTAACTCTCAGGGAACCCTGGTTTAAGCTCTCAGCATTGCAAATGTAGGAAAATGCTCTCTACTCATAAATCTCAGTCTGAGTCACTATGTGCCTTAAAGGAAATGTATTTGCTGCTCATTTGTGCAGGGAAGATGGGGAGGCTTCTTCTCACAACTTTACATACAGTTCCTGGGTACAGCATTTGGAGTGATTGGGTGGAGATGGGAGACCTACAGATCTACTGCCAGGGGTCTCTTTGCCACTCGTGTTTCCCTCAAAGCCAAGAGGCCCTGTGCTTTGGGGTAAAACTGAGCATAGCTTGTGGAAGGCAGTTCTCTAGTAAAAGCTGCTTTGGGGCACCAAGGAAGAGTCTACAAAGGTTTCAGCCCAGCACTAGTTGGGGAGTCAGACTAACTCTCTTTTTGGTAACAAAGGAAGGAAGGAGGAAGAAAGGAAGGGACGGGGGATATCTGTCTTTACCCTGCACCTACCTACACTGTGCCAGGCACTGAGTTGGGAATTTTTACGTGCAAGCAGATGCACAGCCCTGTAAGGTTTTCAGTTTTCAGGAGCAGGAGACTCAGAGCAGCCAAGGGTGCGGCCACAGTGGCCGATTTCACGCTGGAACTGGCATCAGAACTGAAACAGTCATTAGAATTCAGTTCTCTGTGATTCTCAACCTCATGAATTTCTTCTGCTACTGTTTACTATTCTGGGCAAAGTTCCAAGAATTGCACAATTACAAAAATGGAAAGGGCCTTAGAGACCATCTTACCCCAACTCCTCATTTTAAATACGAGAAACTCAAAGTCAGGGAAATTGTACCTCTCAAAAAGTTGGAATCATTCAACAAAAGTTATCAATCAGCATGTAAAAAACCTACAAGCCTTCAAAGTAGGAAATGTGGATTCACTCACCCCTGATTGCTTTTCTGAGAGAAAGGCTGGAATTAATTATTTTTTTTCTGGATAGTGGCATAAAGATGACCACTAGCATTTTGGGCTGTTCTAATCAGCTTGACTCTCAAATCTTCCTCTCTATTGCCTATGTTGGTTTATGAACATTAACATGTTTCCACCCAGGTAATTCTAAAATTTCAGTCATCACCAACGCCTCTCTCTTGAGCATTTCTCACATCCAACTAGTTGCTCAATTCCTCTGACCTCTGGCTACAGCCCTCCAGCCACTCCTGCACCCCCTGCCCTAGGCTAGTGTTTCCTCATTGGCCTTCCTGTCTTCCATCTCATCTGCCTTGAAGCAGTTATGAGCTGTCACTCTCTTCTTCAAAACCTTAGTTGCTTCCCAAAGGATTGCAGGAAAAGCCCGCACTCCCTACTATGGTATCCACACCTGCCTTAGTTTGTTCTTAAGTCTTTTTTCCATTAAAGTGAAACGTCAAGTGACATCTAGGACACCAAATGAATCTAAGAGTGGCTATCCTGACACAAGACCCTTCCCATTCTTGGATTCTTGCATTTGCTTTAGCAGCTGATGTCTCAGCTTCTGCTAGTCAGTGATACCTACTCCTTGGCCATGTGAACCTAAAGCCTGGCTCTTTTCTAAAGTCTCTCCTTGCGAAGTCTGTTGAAGGACAGAAGTTATGTTTTAGTGGACTGGGAGGGAGATAGTGACAGAATAAGATGGACAGTATATGGGTATAAGTAGATACCATAAAGCTTGAGATATCTGAGTCAAGAGAGAAAAAGAAACAGGAAAAAAAAATTCACTTAATACATTGTTTAGGCATATACACACATGTAGTGCAACTAATGGCAAGGAAAAGACAATTCGCAATCATTGTTTACCTACTTTTCTGGGAAGGAGAGGGATATGACTGGGGTGGGACATACAGGGGACTTAGAGGCTTTGGTGATATTCTCTTTTTTAAGCCTGGTGGTAGAGAACTCAGTATTTGTTTTACTGCACACACGCGCGTGTGCGCGCGCGCACACACACACACACACACACACATAAAGAGAACATGAGTCTTTTGCATATATGAATATAACAAAAATAAATTTTAAATGAATTACCAATGAATTCATTTAATTGGTAATTTAATTCAATGGAATTACCAATGAATAAATGCGAAGTGAAAAAGTGGAGACAGCCTACTACAAACTCTCCCCACCCCAATTTCCTGACATCCTAAGCACATTTGAAACATTCTCATGGCTTTTGTCATCTCACAGGAGCTCACAGTAATGTTAAATATCATCTGCATAGTAGGTTATGGTTTTCCAAGTACATTATCTCATCTGATCCTCTCAGTAGGTCTGTAAATTGGATTTGTTATGATCATTACATTTCTACAGATGAAGAAACTAAAGTTTAGAGAGTTGTCAGTAAATATCAGAGCTTGAACCCTAGCTGTTGATTTCAAATCCAAATCCAACTGCATCATACTCCTTACTTATAGGCTCCTGCAGTATTTCTGAGACAAACTCACATTCTAGGGATGGTCTAAGGACACTGAAAAAGAATGTGCGTGCCTACAGCACAGGACTGGTTCTACCCAGCTGGGATTTGATGAGTTGCATGACCTTAGGCAAATAGCTTGATCTCTCTGAGTCTGAGCTTTACTTTACTGATATAAAAAACATTTGTCCAGAGTGTTTATAATGCCTCAGACACTGTTCTAAGCACTTTCCAAATATTAATTCATAACAATCCTAGGAGGAAACTGAGGCACTGCATGGTCAAAAGAGCAGCAGCTGCAGGGCAAGGATTAAACTTAGGTCACACAGCAGCAGTGTCTTCACCCCCCACCTAGGTTTGTCTATAAAGGAAGGGTTGAGGGAATTAATCCAAAGTTCTCTTCTGGCTCTACCATGCTGTGGGTCTGTGGATGGCTTTCCAAAGCTTCCTCTAGGCTTGGAATTACCAAGCTGCCATTGGCCTGCTGCTGGAACAAAGGACTGCTCAGGATATTTAGGATGTCATGAGTAAACAGTCACCCAATCATCTTAGGCTACTCCAACACATGAAAAGATTCTGGATACATATGCCCATTTTTTAAGAAGTTTGAAAAGCATTTACTTGCTCAAGGTTCATCCTTTTCTAAAATAATAATATGAAATCCACTCTGAGAACCAATGGTAAACTTCCTGTTCTGCTTTAAAAAAAAAAAAACAACTTATTACAAACCTGCTTCCTTAACTCAAGGGCTTATATACTGTCATAGGGTTAAATATTAGGAACCACTCTACAATTTGTAAGTCTTGAAACAATAATTTATTCTTTCTTTACCTTTTCATGAATACTTGGCCAAATGTTGTTTTTTTTTACCTGACTCAGACATATACTATTTTTTTTATAAAATGAACACTGAAGTGCTATATACCTCAGTGTATTTGATTCAAACTGTTTTCCCTAACTAACATTATGATGCATGCAGTGAATATGCAATTACATTTAATTCTGTATAATTAAGGATGTGATATACTTAAAATAGAGATTCCTTTAATTCATCTATAGGACAGATTTAGCTCATCTATAGATAATTTAAATCAGTCTTGCAGCTAGATTTAAAAAAACATACTATTTTATAAAATCTTTGCCAGTTCACTCATACCAGCCCTCTCTCCTTCTTGTACATGATGAAACTAACAGAAGCATTTTAATATAAATTTTATTCATAATCATCTTTTAAAAAAAATTTTTTTAAGGTTTATTCATTTTTGAGAGACAGAGAGAGACAGAGCATGAGTGGGGAAGGGGCAGAGAGAGGGAGACACAGAATCCGAAATAGGCTCCAGGCTCTGAGCTGTCAGCACAGAGCCCAATGCAGGGCTTGAACTCACAAACTGCGAGATCCTGACCTGAGGCGAAGTTGGACGCTCAACCGACTGAGCCACCCAGGCGCCCTAATAATCACCTTTTCTACAAATTCTATTGACATATAATAGTGGTTTTCTGGGGGATATGTATTTCAGAATAGATAGTCCCTCATTGCGTAGAACTTTTCATATAGCTGGTTAAATACTCAACTGCTTTAATTTCAGGAATTCCACATAACTTATTTCTCTAAATTTCATTCATGTCCTCTCTTCTGTTTATTCATGTTCTCTCCTTCTGTTCTCTCTTCTGTGGGACTGGGAAGGAGGTGCTGTGGACTGCAGGCAGAGGCACAGAGCTTTGAACTTCAGTGTCTGCTTATGTTGCTTTCAGACATATTTAACTTCTATGAGTCTGTACTCAAATATCTAAGATGTCAACATGAAGCCCGATTGTCTGTAAAATGCAGAAAAGTCAGTTCTCTGCCAGAGCAGGACCTTTTCTTTGGGGTCCTTAACGCAAGGCCAGACTGTTAGGGTGCTGTGGTTGAACGTTAAGAATGTGACCGTTTTGTGCTACAAAGACAACTCAACTTCATGTTGTGCTCAGCCACAGTTTTAAAAGAAAGATGCTTCCTTAATACTTGTGCTGCCACAAACTCCCCTTGATGAAGTAATCCTACTGCACTGCTTCAACAGCCACGGAGTTCATTACAACCAGAGACCTCAAGCAGGGGAGCAAAGCTGGGGGGGGGGGGCAGTTAAAGAAGAGCTGATTTGTCTCCAGGAAGGGAGAAAGGGCATCATCTCTGGCCCTGTGTGTTCAGATGGCCCTGAATGCAATACAACCATGCATCTGGCCAACAGGCTGCTGGCTCGACAGTAATGATTCACGAGGTGATGGAGGCTGCCTCGTGGATGATCTAACTTCACACACCCAGTGGCATTCTCTCTTCTGAGGACTAGCCCTGTCTCTGCAACTGCCTTTAGGCCAAGTTTGAATGTGCCATTAATGACATTTGAACTCACTGCTTTTCTTTCCAAACTAATTCCCTCTTCTGGCTTCCTATTTCTATATGGCATCAATAGCCACCCTCTCCCTTCAGGATGTCTCAGTCATCTTTGACTTTTCCTTTTATTTTATTGTTTACATCCATCTATCAATTCTTAAAAATGTTTCTATAGAGTTAAAGGAAATCTCTCACTTGGTGTCCTACAATCTAATTTCCCTGATTCCAGAATGTCTTTGTTCAATTCCACTCTCATAACTTTTTAGAGTAAGGTTCCCCAAACACATTCTTAGTCATATCCAGTGGTAACCACCCTAGCCTAGTGGAGAAGAGCATGGGCTCAGGAGTGGCCTTGCCCTTACCCGCTGTGCAAACTTAGAGAGAATACTTAGATCACCAAGCCTCACTTCTTCACTGGTAAAATGGAAAAATGCACATCTATCTAACAGAATTGCTTTGAGGTTTAAGTGAAATGAGTCGTGCCAGAGGCAGACACAGAAAATAACTAATAATGCAAAGCACAAAGAACATCACTGATAGATACATTCTGAAAACACCGGTACCGGTGGTAATGCTAGAAGATTAGGAAAAAGATAAGATCAAGTATGGGCTTAAACAGCTTTGCTCATGGCAGAGGCCAAAGCTGACACAGGTCTTGACAGAAGGTGGATTAGTGAAGAGGGAAGAAATATTTGGAGCAGAATGTATTTTATGTACATGTGTATACACATGTATAAAAATGCATTTACATATAAATGAAATAAAAACATATCCACCTTCCTCTCGAGGTATCCCCAGGATTCAAAAGATTCTGAATTCTAATATGATAGGGGTTCTGGAATTCTACGTGTTAAAATGTTTCCTTCTTTATCATCATTTCCCAAGGTGAATCAGATCTAAAACAGACCAAGTCCATGTGGTTTGGCTTAGCAGCCTTCATACCTCACTTCAGTCACAGCCAGGAGTGACAGAGTGATTCATAAAGAAAGCTGTTCCAAGTGAAGCAAATTTTAATGCTTAGTGTATAGAATTTTTCTCCTTTTCTCTATTTAGTTAATAGAAAACAAATTTTAATGTGCTTACTCATTGAATTGTAAGAGATACTCAAAACACAGAACACTAGTTACCCTGCACTAAGCAATAAGACAGAAGCAGTTCTTTCTGTAGAGTATAAGAGCTGTGGTCTGTTGATGTGCCTAACAGTGTCACGCTCAATAGAAAACAGGCTGATGAATGTCTTAGAGGATGGCCAGTTGAGGTGAAAGATGGATGAAACCACAGTTCCTCAATTGTGCCCCAGTATTTTGTTTAAACCCATGTCTATATCCTAACCTGCCATGACTGTCATCACCTCTTATCCTTCTTTTCCATCTCACCATTGTGCAGTGGGCCTCTTTACTCATCTTCTTCCCTTGTTCCCAACCAGAACTGTGTATCAGAAACCTCAATCTGTGGGTAACCCTTCTCACTGACCAAAGTCTACAAGCCCCTACCAAACTCTCTTCCAATCTTTCTGCATCTACATCAAGGCCAAGCTCATGCTATGCACCAAGCATGTATTTGGTACATATGCAGTGACGCCATTATGGCCACAGTAAAGGTGGTATTGAAAAAGACCTTCACTCTTAACTTCTTTTTCTTAACCCACAAATTATTTTCAACTTGAAATCATAGACTGGTGGTTAGTGAAAAATCTATGAATTCAAAAAGCAAACTTCATGGGAAGTCACCTCTACTAGTACCACTGCTCAAGCAATGTCTACTAGAAGGTTTTGCCTAAAGTCTCTCATTCAGACAATATCACTCACTTAAAAGGGACACTGTTGAAAGGCTCAAAAAAGCATTATGGAGCAGAGAAGTTAATCTACCTTTCTCCTTTTAATTGCTCTAATTATGTTTTCCCAATTTTGATTAAGTACAAAGCTCTGGAATTTCTATTTACTCTCCCTATCATCTTTTCTTCTCCTTTCATTGTTCTCCTTGTTTTTTGATCCATCTTCATTACACACTGGTGTATGAAGGAAGGTGTGTGTGTGTGTGTGTGTGTGTGTGTGTGTGTGTGTGTGTGTAAGGAAGGGACCAACACTTCCCAGAATTTCTTTCATGCTATTTTAACTTTTGGAAACTCCTCAATTCTATAAATTAGTTTTTAGAGATTTGGGGGAGGAAATGAAAAACTGTTTTATCTAAAAATAATTTTTACTAATCAGCATTTCATTACATTACTTGAAATATGAGGCTGTGCCATAACTATTTGCTCATTTGATAAACAGATATTTTGTTCAAGCAATTTTCTTAGGTACTAAGGATGTGGAGATAAAAGCCACAGTTCATATCTTCAGGGGCTAATGAGGAAACCAGTGAACATATTACCACAGAATGTGGTAAGAGATATGGTAGAAATAAGCAAAGGGTGCTACTGGAGTACTCAGGAAAGGCAGCTTATCCAGAATGGAGGGTTAGGGGAAAGCTAGAGAAGATTTCCTGGGGAAGGAAATGCCTGAGTAGAATTGTAAAGAACTGGGAGAAAATGTGAACCTGACAAAATCAATGTTAAAAGGAATTTGAGGCAGATGAAGTAATATGTGTTAAGGCAAGGTTGTGAGAGACACTAATGGATTCTGGGAACTACAAGAATGATAGGCTGACACACATCTGATAAATGCACAGGTTGACTCACATTACACTTACTATCCAAAATATGCAAGGAACTCAAACAACTCAGTAGTAGCAAAAAAAGAAAAAAAATGGGCAAAGAAACTAAATAGACATTTTTCTAAAGAAAAGATACAAATGGCCAAGAGGAACATGAAAAGGTGCTTAACATCACTAATCAGGGAAATGCAAAGCAAAACTACTATGAGGTATCACCTCACACCCTGTTAGAATGGCTATTACCCAAAAGACAAGAGATAACAAATGTTGGTAAGGACATTAAGGGAACCCTTGTACAGTGTTGGTGGGAATGTAAACTAGTACAGCCAGCAAACAGTATGGATATTCTCAAGAAATTAAAAATAGAACTACCATATGATCCAGCAATCCCACTTCTGGGTATTTATCCAAAAGGGGGGAAAAAAGGAGCACTAGGAGATATCTGTACTTCCACATTAATGGCAGCACTATACACAACAGCCAACACATGGAAACAACCTAAGTATCTACCAATGGATGAATGGATCAGGAAGATGTGGTATATGTCTATTCAGACTTTAAAAAAAAAAAAAAAAAAAAAAAAAAGGAAATCATGTCATTTGCCACAATATGGATGAACCTGGAGGGCATTATGCTAACTGAAATAAGCCAGACAGAGAAAGACAAATACTGCATCAATTTTATGTGAAATCTAAGGGGAAAAAAGGTTGTGTTTCTAGAAATAAGTAGAAAACTGGCTGCCTGGGGCTGGGGCAGCAGTTGGGGGTGATGGGGGTGATGGGTGGAGAGGGCAGCAGAAATAGGGAGACATTGGTAAAATGGCACAAACTTTCAGTTAAAAAATAAAAAAAAGTCTTAATATCTAATGTATAACATGGTGACCATAGTTGACAATACTGAATTATATACTTGAAATTTGCAAAGACAGTTTTTTGTTTTTGTTTTTGTTATTTGTAAAAAGGATGATAGGCTGAAGGTAGGGTAGGGTGGCAGTGCTGTGCTTGAGCCATCTTGTACCAGCTTACAGACCCAACTGTGAACATTTCTTCCTAATTTCATCCTGTTCAGTGACTTACCTTGGCAGCTTGAAATTGACTTGGTGGGAGTGTTTACACCACACAAATTGGCAAGCACTACAGATCGGGGCTTCTACTCCCCTCTTCCCTGAGAATTAGACATCCAGCACACTACTGAGTTTGAGGACCAGGAAATAGTCAAGGCCAAGGTAGGACACTTCTTGAATACATACTAAAGAGTATGGATTTACTCTAAAACCATTGGGGAGTCCTCAAATTATTTTAAGGGACACAGTAAGACAAATGGGTTTGCTTTCAAGAAAGATTAGTTACTCCAGCAGCAGTCTGGAGACAACTAGATTGGTTGGAGATGAGAATGGAGCCAGGGAGATCTAGTTTTATCTTACTGGCACCGTTTCAACATACTAAAAGAACAAAATCTATCTGGAATGATAACATACAATTTTGTTTCTCCTTTGTGTATCTGCAGAAAGAAAGAAAGAATAAGTAAAGATTTTGAAACTTCACATCTACTATAAATGAGACCAAATTTTATTCGGAAGAAGGAATAGAAGAAGCAGGCTGAATTAGATCATGCTGATGGAGAAGGCTGAGATAGGCTGAAAGATTCTCTGGAAATATTAAGTTCCTTGATTAAATAGGTGTTGTTAGTTGCACCCAAAACCAGGATAAGGTGCTTAGAAAGTCTTAAATAAGGCTGGTACACAGAATAAGAATGTCAACTTGGGTTAATGAATGAGAGAGGTTGTGTAAACTATTACTTAATCCTAGTTGAGGGTTTCCTGAGCCACTGGGGATCTGGGCTGAGGTTGAGAGACAAAAATAAGGTTAGAAGGAAATAGAGCATTAAACAAACAATAGTTCAGTTTAACTTGTGATTTAGCCAGAGTTCAGAGTATAAAATAAAAACTATCTTTCTTGCTAGTAGCAAGAAAGATAAAATGAAGTGATGTCAATATCATTATTAAAATAATTATCCAGCTATTCACTGGAACAGAGATTTTATTATATTTCTGCAGTGAAAATAAAAAATTTGACTATTTCTTAGCCAGTTTGTGAATATCCGGCATATAGAGTATTTAAAAAAGCACTGGGAGTTATAACAGCTGGTTCTAAAGGCCCAGAAAATGAAGGAAAAGCTTTAATATCTACAGTTCACACAAATACTAAATTAATATTTACTTATGAAAATTTAGATGTTTACTTTTCAAATATTTAATAATCTCTCCTTTTCTAGGAGTTCATCTGCATTCACTTGGATTGTTATCTTATCATTAGGGTCATAAGATACACGATATCACATAGTTTACACCATGACTAGTCTAGATCCTGAAGATTTTTTTTAAAAAAGAGCTTTCTTGTTAGGCGTGGTAAAGTCCTGGTGTTTATTTTTCTGTGATCTATAACTGTGCCACAAATGGTGAACTTCAAATTTTCAACGGTGCCACCATACCACATACCCAGGATCACAAAAAGCACTGTTTGCCTAAAAATCTGAAATTAATGCTTTTGTTTTCTTAAAAAAGTATCTACATAGAAAATACCATAGGGGCGCCTGGGGGGCTCAGTTAGTTAAGCGTCCAACATTGGCTCAAGTCATGATCTCACAGTTTGAGAGTTCGAGCCCTGTGTTGTGCTCTGTGCTGACAGCTCAGAGCTTGGAGCCTGCTTCGGATTCTGTCTCCTTCTCTCTCTGTCCCACTCTTCGCACTCTCTCTCTCTCTCAAAAATAAATAAAAAACATTAAAAAATTAAAAAAAATTAAAATACCATAATCATCGCCACAATTCATCATAATACGTATTTTTTAAATCAGGCACATATTTTAGTCTTCTTTGTGCATGTCAAAAACCTGACCTTTAAGTGTTAATTACAGGTTATATGTATTGTTAAACCACCATTTATATATTACTCATTATTTTGCAAACACTGACTAATATTCTTAATATTGGGCCAATAACAGAATTGATCTTGTGTTTTGGCTGCCCAGTTGTACTTGGAATCAATACATTTGTTATGACTCCTCAGAAACCAGAGTGAGTTTAGTTGAGAGTAAGAAACACTGCCAATTTTTTTTCCCTATCAGCTCTAGATAGACCCAATGTAACTGGTATTTTCAAATTAGAAATATTTCTCAATTACTCTTACTAATACATTTACTGATTCTTGTTTACCATGATGTTGGAGCCACAAATAAGTTTACATTAATGAATCCTCAGATACATTATAATGAATCATCAGATATATTCTATTGTAAATTCCTCTTCTTTATTCATTTAATTCAGTTCCTTAAGTACCAGGATCACCTAATTTGACCTCATATTCACCTCTATTACTGAACTTCAGAACATTTCCAGAGTCTTGGACCTTCTCATATTAATGAATATATGAAGAAAAATAATCTCACCCATTATCTTTCCTAAGGTTTTGTATATCCACCCTCCCACCCCCCCCCACCAACGGTACTCCTATAAACTATCTCTTACATTCAAGATTCTGGTTACTTTACTGGAAAGTAAATATAGCCCTTTGCCATAATTATAGCCTTCAGGAAGGGGCAAGCCAATGACCTCTCTGACTTGCAGGCACAGGAACGAGCCCTGAGGATTAAATGCCTCCTGTTCCCTCATCTTTTCCAATGGGAGACTCCACTTCTTTCTTGGCAAAACAAAAGTGAACAAAGTGAGCAAGAAAAAGGTGAGTATGCCTTTGGATTCCTCACATGTATTTTTTGTACTTGGATTTCAAATCTTCATGGCTCGTGGGGAAGGCAAGAACAGCGCCTTTTACGACCCTCATAAAAATATGTGTAGTTCTATCAAGGGCTTTTATCCAAATACTGCAGCAATTTAGATGGTCTCTATTTACTGTATAAGTTTACAGATTTCTTTTGGAAGACAAATTATTTTGTCAAATAAAATCAACACTATTGTCTGTTGTCTGCAAGGCATATATACCTAGGTACAAAGAACCATGACAAACTGCCTGCCCTCTAAGACCTTAAACTTATTTAGATATTTGCACGATTATGTATATATAAATCAATATGATTAAAATGAAAGAGAAAGGCAAAATGTCTGCAGTTAGGGAATGCATTAGAACAACATAAAGGCAGCACTAACTAGAGGACATGCCCCCGTACATTCAGTAGGTGCTCATGACATCCTTGTGAGTCCCAGGAGCACTTGTTCCTCAGCCCTGTAGGGCACATGATTCACATGAGAAGGAAATGGTCTAAAATAAGACAGTTGTGCAGAGAACGGTATATGATTGTAGAAAGACAATATGATTGGGGCCCATCTCAGCACCACATTCCCTTAAATTCCATCAATTTTTATAATTTTGATAGTTTCAAAAGAGCTTATTTTGTGTGTTTTTGGAATTATGATTCACTTTGTCATAGGATTTACTGGTGACAGGACAATCCCTTCTATCCCCAGGAAATGCAAATTCTTCTGTTGCATAGGATCCCAAGTGCTGGCCACAGAAGAAAGGTGAGAGGGACAAGAAAGAAACAACGTGGAGAGATACAAGAAACCTCTATTTTTCAAAGCTGATTAAGGTGACAGGCTAGGAGAGGAGGTAAGTGCTACCTACATTATGTCATTAGCTTCTAGAAATCTACATATTATTTTCCTCATACTAAGAATTACTTAATGAAAAGTAACTTAATTCCCTTAGAAATCAAAGAAAAGACAAACTTTATATACAGTAACAACTTTTAAAAAAACAAACTGTTAAAGAAGTTAAAATCTCTGGCACAGTTCTACCTCTTGCAATATGTTTTTCTAAGCGTAAAACAATATGTACTCATATCCAGAACTCACTTTAAAAAGCTGGTTAAAAGCAGCACCATGTAGTTAAGACCTCAAGTTTATGAAATAGGTAATAATTATAAGTTAATTAAATAAGTAGTTGGCCTTGTACTAAGGACATATGGCTTCTTCTAAAATTTTGGGCTTTATGTAAAAGTTAACTTTCACCTCCTCAGGGTGGTCTTTTGTGACTACGCTATTAAGTTTACATATTCCTCCTAGCTTACATTCACAGATTTTTATGTCCCACACACTGTATTTCATAAACTATCATGATATGTTTATTGGTGTGACTGGCTTCTTATTGACATCCCTCCCCTAGTGTGTTCACTTCAAAAAGACAAGAACCATGGCTATCTCATTCATCACTATAAGATCTGAAAGGTCAGGCACTCCATATCTACTGAATTTCTTGTTGAATCTTGGTTGCATGAATAAAACCTTTTTTCTGTCTTTTGCTGAAAACAATGATCACAAGTTTTTGGTCATTTTATGCACTAAATAAAATGATTAGGTTTCTAGAATTGGCTTAAACTAGTAAGATGAAAGGACAAGCATGTAATGTAAGCAGCTTTCAAAAATGGAAAAATTTGCACATTTTACTGTCAAGATAATTTTTAGAGATATTTGTTTTTGCTATTGACTGCCACTGCATTAGTGCTTGTATCTGCTTAATGCATTAGCACTAAATACTATTGATTCGCTAAGCTAACAGACCAATTTAATCTTTGCATTTTTCCCACTTGCTGAGCACCACCTCACCTATAGTTAAGTTAGTAGAGCAGTTGCTACATGCAAGTGTTAATCAGATTTTAAATTAAAAATGTCACTGGAAAATTTAATATTATACAAATTTACACTTTTCTGGTACATGGACACAAATTAAAGCAAATCATGAATAATCCATATATTTTGACATGGCAATTTAGCAAACTTAATTTTCATAAAATCAGCTCTAGAAAAGAGTGCTTAACAAATCAAAACTGACCTAAATTCACCCTTTTTTACCTAGAGCATGATTTGAAATGTCACCTACCATTTTAATGTCCTCTGATTGATGAACATTTTGCTGATTTGCCCAAATAAGACAACTGAGGTCAGACTTTAGTCTGAATTCACAATTTTAATTTTTGTTTTCCAGCTACACTATTCATAAGGTATTTCCCCTTACTTGCGAGCACAGAGTGGTGAAAATAGCCTTTATTCTATATCAGCATGAATTTGTAAGACATTTTTCTGTCCTCTTGTTGAAAAACTAGAGAATATTTTTGAAATATAGAAGGTAGACACACTTCATCTGTTCTAAATTAGCCTAGGTTTAGGGTGATGTGCAATAAACTTCTTCCCCAAGGCTTTTAAGAAAGGAAGTCAACACTGCTCAGCAAGCAATTCATATGCAAATGAACCAGCTTGGAACATTTTAGTTAGAAAAAATATATAATTAGCAAATTGGACTGTATCCAGGATCCCAGAATCACTTACCACATTCACTATTATTAAACACACACACACACCAACAAAAACAAACAAACAAAACACCCCAAAACACACTGAGGGAGTCTTAAAGATTTCAAGAGTAGCTGAGCCCTTGGTTTCATTCCCTTGATATAGGAGCCCTTTACAGCCCTCCCTGGCTGCTGGAGATGTGACTTACAGCACTTATCTGGGCACTGAGTCATTCTGGACTCTGTGTGCCCACTGACTCGGTATCTGTGCCAATCCATGAATAAGCAACGGGAGAAATTCCTCATGGGTATTCCATCCAAATTCTAACAGATCCTCCTTTTTCTTATTAGAGGAGATAACAGTGCAGGGTGGGATGACGACTGATAAGACAGAAGTATGAAGTAAAGGTGTAACACAAAATTCGATATATTATTCTGAGTAAAAAAATCCATTATTACTCAAGGAGGTTAATATTTTTATCAAAATGCAGGATTCCACATGTTTTCATTTGCCTCTAATCAGTAGTAGTATAACAGTATGTAGCAGTATGACAACGAAAATATCGTGTGTTAGAACTGTCTTGTTAACACTTCAGCTTTTCAAAAACCAACTTTAAGACTTATTTTTTGCATGAATGCCTTATTGTTTGCTACATTATTAGTTTTACCAAGTGAATCTCCATGTAGAACTCAACTACTTAAATAAAATACAGATCATACCACCTGCTTCAAAAGGCACTGAGAATAAAGAATTAATTTAAAATGCATTCATCACATCATGGATCAATATAATCCACAGGTAAAGCCTACCTACGTTTTTGATAATGGTTTCAGCATTAACTGTATTTCTTTGCTGTTATCTTATAAAAATGTCATGCCCTTGCTTTTTCATTCTTTCCTGGGGTGGACCTATGAATAAGCTACCAAATGGTTTAAAGAAAGGTTAGCAGGAGGAAGAGAGAGAGTAGAAGATATTAATGGCTCACTGTAACACATTTTCAATACCCTCTGGGTGTGCCCTGTGATCTCACAGAGTATCACAAAATTCTGGAAAGAAAATTATTTTAAATTATTTTTAATAAAATAATGCAATATGCTACTTTTCATGGGACGTTAGCATGTAGAATTCAAATAAGTAAGTTAGGGAGCAGCAACTCCCTGAGCCTGGGTGAGAATAAATGAGTTAATGGGAGGAGAGGAATCAAGTGTAAAATTAACAAATTTCTACTCAGATTTTTAAAACAGTATACTGAATCATTATACCTCAAGGATTTTCTTTTTTGCAAGATTTTGCTTTGGTAGCTATTACGTTTGGCTTAAGGCCAAGGTATCTAGTGTTTAGAATGAAGAATCCTCAAAAACATTTTTCATATAGGATAACATTCTCTCATTTCGTAGCATAGAAAGTAAGAAAACCCTGAAATCCGACTTCACATTTTTCATCCTTAATACAAAAATACTCTCTTGAGAGTGCTAGATTGTTTAAATAAGACATGCCAAACCAGTATAATTACATGGATGTTATTTGTAACACTGACTCCACATTCCCAGTTCAAATGGTGTGGTGTGTGGGAGATTACAGATACATGGCCTATAAAGAGTTATAAATCTTTGTTTATTTTATTAAATATTACGAGACATGCCCTGAGGATGACAGATCAATAATGGTCCTTGTGGTTTCCTGATGGAAAGCTGCAATTATTTTCTTCCATTACAACTTAAATGTAACCCAATTTTACTCATCTATCATTTTTATAATAGTAATAAAGAAACATCACTGTATGTTTATTTTTCTGCCTATTCCTATTATTCCTTGTTTGCATCTTGTTTCGATTTTGTTTTCATTCAAAATTGTTCTAATCATTTTGCTTTCTTCCTCAGATGGCTCTGAGTGGTGACCCTTTAACTTTGGCACTCCTTGAAACGGAGATGGAAAATTACTACTTTAAGTTTCCTTTATTTTGGGAAGTGGTTGGCTACTCTTTGAATTTGAGTATAAATGATATTTAAAAAACAAGGAAGCCTGACACAAACAACCTGTGAAGTTGGCTTTTTCTAAAACAGCATTATCTGAAAATTCTTGAATGCAGAGTATAATTTAAATTACATAAGCTTAGTATCTTACAGTGCCATGGACAGTCAGAATTGAAAGTGGGAACAGGGGCACACCTTATAACTTCTAGCCTGGCTCTCCTCTCCAAACTACCACCACTCCCCACCTCTCTCCCTCTCTCTCTCTCTCCCTTTCTCTTTTTTGAACAATCAAGTTTTAAGAAGGACTTACACGAATTAAGTATTATGGAGGTAGGTCACTCATAACAGGTAGGAAGGTAAGTGAAAGACTTTCATGAGCAGTAGAACCAGAGTTTACCCCTTCCAGAAAATCCAATAATCTATATTTGCCTTTCTTTACATAAAGAATTCCTTAAAATATTCCTTACAATAATAATTGCTATTTGTTAGGTGCCAAGGACTAAGTTAGGGTCTTTTGCAAACATTTTTGCACTTGTCTTCCCAATGGTATTGCATGGAAGAAAGTGAGTTCAGAGAATTTAAATAATGCTCTTGTGACCAGACAGGTATAAAATGATCAGGTACAGACCAGATCCCTCTGACTTCAGTCTTGTTCCTTTAGACCATGCTGTTGTCTCCCAAAGAGCTACATTTATGGTTCCTTTTTTTAAAAAAAATATTTTAGAGACAGAGAGAGAGTGAGGGAGTAAAAGCAGGGCAGAGGGAGGGACAGAGAGAGAGAGAGAGAGAGAGAGAGAGAGAGAGAGAGAGAGAGAGAATCTTAATCAGGCTCCACGCTCAGCACAGAGCCCAACATGGGGCTTGATCCTGAGACCCTGGGATGATGACCTGAGCTGAAATCAAGAGTGGGACACTCAACCGACTGAGCCACCCAGGTGCCCTGAATTTATGGTCATCTTACTGTGCCAGGTACTCTCTATGTATTATTCCCAATTTTTACAAAACCGTGTGAAGTAGGTTTTGTTCTCTGCATGTTACAAACAAAGAGACTGAGGCTCTGAGGAGTTAAGTCATGCAGCAAAAGTCACACAGTTGATATGCAATAAGCTGGGACTTCTATCCAGGGGTGTCTGGCACCAAACTGCATGCTTTTCCCCCTCAACTGATCAATCACTGGTCATTAAGATGTTGGTGAAAATATTTTTTACTACAAGCCTACTCTTACTCTTCCAAATGCTTACATATGGAGCAAAACTTTGAAATGGGATTGCAAGAAAAAGTATAATGTGGTAATTGTTATTTTCTGGTTAGGTAAGAGATATTACAAGAACTCTTTTTCTAATTTCAACTCTGATTAAAAATCTTTCCAAAATGTATTAATCCAATTCTCTTAGTAAGTATAATTTAGGGAATAGGATCTTTAGAGAATTGGGGATTAAGAAAATTCTTTTATTCAATATTGATCCCATTTTTAAGGAACTGGGTCAATGTGTATTGATTCTAGTTTTCTCCCAGAGTAAACGTTATGTTAGTAAATCCCTTATATAATACTGTTGAAGAGTCCCATCAATGTGCTTAAAATGAACTGAATTTTTAAAAATTTTTATTTTATTTTATTATTGCTTTTCAGGAATAGAATTTAGTGATTCACCACTTACATATAACACCCAGTCCAATACTCAACCCAACCAGTGTCCTCCTTAATGTCTGTCACCCATTTAGCCCATCCCCCCCACTCAACACCCTGCCAGCAACCCTCCATTTGTTCTCAGTATTTAACAATCTCTTATGGGTTGTCTCCCTCTCTGTTTTTATCTTATTTTTGCGTCCCTTCCCCTATGTTCATCTGTTTTGTTTCTTAAATTACACGAGTGAAATCATAATATTTGCCTTTCTCTGACTGACTTATTTCGCTTAGCATAATACACTCAGGTTCCATTCATGCTGTTGCAAATGGCAAGATTTCACTCTTTTTGATTGCTGAGTAATATTCCACTGTGTATACATCCCATCTAAAATGAACTGAATTTTTAATACTGTTTATCCCCAAATTTGATTTATAAACTCTCCATATTATGGGACATTTTCTCAATTATTTTATTTTGAATAATAATGTGCTGTCTAGGAAATATGCATTAGACTAAAACAACTTTAATCAAATACCAGTTTAAGATGTTTACAGAGGTCAAATGATGAATGAGTAAAAAGGTGGTAACATATTTAAGACTAAAGATTTAGTAATTGTTTGTGGGTATTTAATCTCATAATTCTAAGTGCTGGAAATCACTGTAAATGTTATCTATCCTTTAAGAATCATTCTCAAAAGCAACATAGAAAATGGTTACATTATGAAGATCAAGAATTTATTTTTATAGAACTGATACAATCAACTCTAATATTACATGAATGGGTACATATATGGCTTAGGATGAGCTTCCAGAAACAACATCATATGCAGAATCAAAGAGTTCTGAAGCACAGACAACTTAGATGTGAAGATGATGTGTTCTGGAAACTATCAAATGACTCAAAAGAGGGCTTTAGAGATGTCACCAATATGAGAAGTATAGACCTGTTTCATAAAATGCGAGTGGGAAAAGCAACCTAATATGTGATCTGAAATAAGCCAAGTCAGGCTTATATACTGGCTGGACCCCTACAACTTAAAAGACCCTTTCTTGGCACTCTCTCTGTCTGATCCTGTGATAGAAACTCTTTTTGTACATGGCGGAAGCTCAAAGAGGGCCAGAAAACCCCTGCCATGGCTTTGTTCACACACTGAGGACTGGGCAGAAGCCTTAGCACAAGGTTACCACTGCAGTTTTCCTCGTCTACAGAGCACACAATAGTCCCTCCATAAAGATCTGATGGATTAGAGATGTTAATAACAAAACTATAATATATGTGTTTATTCACCAACCTTTATGCCAAAACCAAAGCTCAGTTCCAAGAAATTGTTAGAAGGGTCACCTGATATCTTGCCAAGAAAAGTTGCCAAGACAAAATGGAGTCATCTTATTGCTTGGTCTTTCCAAACAGGTTTGATTTTGTAAATCATTTTGTTTTGTGTGAGTAAAGGCTCTCTAGGTGACCTTATTTTAAGATGAAGCTAGGAAATGACTGTATGCTGATTATTGGGGGAATCTGAGTTCTTTCTGTGGATTGGTGTATGAAAACTGACAATGTAGGTAGTTTCATTCTCAGAAGAATTTTGATATTTAGTAACCAGAGAAGATAAACAGGCAAATAAGTAGAAGAAGTTGGAAGGTATTTGTCTTTATGGAATTTGGCCAGTGCAAAACTTGGCTTCCCTGGTAGGAAGACTATGTTGGCAAGCCCCATCTGTTTTCCACAAGAATTTTGCAATGGGAATGATAATGATTTCAGGTGCAAATGGTGCATTTGGGGCATTTTTTTCCTGCATGCTAAAACTGACCTGAATTTCACTGGATAATCCTGACTTTTTGTTTCCCTTGGAAAATACTAAAGGAGTGAAAGGGATAAAAAAAAAAAGTTCAAATTTATTTTGAGAATTTCTAGAATTGATAAGTATTTTACACAGCGGGGGGGCTAAAATGTACAAAATAAGAAAATGAGATATCAATATTCCCTCATAAGGTAAAGTCTCTTTTTAATTTTTAACAGAACAAGATTTAAATAGCAAAGTCATGTGCTTTAGAGGCCCTGGAGGAACTTCTAATAGAATCTTTTAAAACTCGTGTTTCTGATGTAATTTATTGGATACAAAAAAGTATTTTCTCTGGAATGCTATTAATATTACATCCCCCCCCCCAATTTCAGGTTTCTGAAAGTCCTTTTGTTTCCTTCATTCTTCTGTATTTTCTGGTGAAGAAAAGGGGCAGCCTCATGAGGAATCTTTATTGCTTCTTACAGAGTTTCTGACATATATGATATGGATGCAGGGAGAAATAAGTCCTACTAGGGATTTATGCATGCATATTATTTTTTATTCCTAGACTTTGGAGGGGGAAGGAGGGAAGGTATGTCTTTAGTTCACTGAAACATGAATTCATTTTCTCAGCATTCTCTACCTTTATAAGAAGTTGTTTGTAGTTTCCATTTGGGGAAGTATCTCAGACATTTCAGCAAAAGTGAACCAAATGTTTCTGAATTCCTATGTCCTTGGTACCCTTCAGCAAATTATATACTCTGTTTCATCAAGGAGATGCTTAATGTCCTTCCTACTTACAATTTCAACCTTCTTTCTGAGGCTAAAAACTTTTAGAGTAGAGAGATTTGGATTTCCAAAGTCAAACCATCTATAGAAAAGCTACACTATTTGTTCATCCAATTATGATCACCATGGGTCATTATGTTAGGAGTAGCCAGGTTCATATGTTCAAATCTGGGCCCAAACCAAAAAGCCCAAGGACATAATGAACTCCTGTTTTGGTGCTCTTCTTCTAGTACTGAGTGATCTGATGGCTAGTAGGATAAACCCTCTAGTATAGCTGGTAGTTTTTACTACATCTAAATCAAAGCAACAGAGACTGTCCCTAACACCTCCTGTGAAAGTATCATTTCATGTAGGCTTAAACAAGCGTTGATTAAAATATTTATATTTATAAATATCAAACACCATCCAGGTAAAAGTACCTAACTAGAAGGTGGTAGACACATGTCTATTCAAGTAGAAAGTCCATATATGTTCCAAAGGAAGGATGTGAGAGCAAAACTTTTGTCTAGTTTCCTAAGTTATTCAGAGAAGTGTATTCACACATTTAAAAATATTTTATTTATCAACATTTTAGAAGAGATTTATTTTGTTTGTTTTTGGTTAATTTTCATGTAATGCCTACAATATAAAGCATTTATCTGTATAACAGTGAGTGAATGGGGCCTTATAAGGAAAATGCCTTCAAAAATCCACAAATTAACTTGAGCTTCTTATTCTAAATGTTGTAAAGACTGCATTGGGATCTCAGCAATTGTGTTTAACTGTTATTGTGTTACAGTTTATGTAAATTTGATTAGAACTATTAAAACTTCTATGAGAAATAAGTTTAATAATCTGAAGTGTTGGAGCACCTGAGTGCCTCAGTTGGTTAAGCATCTGACTTTGGCTCAGGTCATGATCTCGCAGTTTGTGAGTTCAAGCCCCATATGGGGCTCTGCGCTGACAGCTCGGAGCCTGGACCCTGCTTTGGATTCTCTGTCTCTGTCTCTCTCTCTCTCTGCCCCTCCCCCTTGTGTTCTCTCTCTCATAAATAAATAAACATTAAAAAAAAAACAATATGAAGTGTTGACAAACATGTAAACCCAAACTGTAAAATATATTTTCTTTTAGAACAACATTAACTTTTTCTCAAGCTATGATTTTACAATTAAATGAATATTCAATATTTAAATTTTCTTGGAAAGAATGTACAAATATTTTGGAAAAAGATCATTTACCAAGCACCAAAAAGCCCTTGATATTCTTTTCAGACTGCTACTTATTCTACTTATACCTTATAATTTATAAGTGGAAAATTAACGTGACTTACCCTATTAAAGCAGTGTTCGTGGTTGGGTCCATAAAAATGTTGAAGACATCTCACGTTGTTTTTGTTTACAATCTTGTTGAAGAATTCATTGACATATTTGATAGGGAATGCACAGACGGCAGAGCGATTCATTGGTTCAGCAGAATCCGGCTTGCTTTGTGCGAATACTCCATAGAGAATGTCATCATTCAGGTTGGCACCTATTTGCTTAGCAAGGTGGGCCCCAGGCTTACTGACATATGCAGCTTGGAGAATATTAAACACTTCCTCCCTTGTGGATCTCTTTCTTCTCTTTTCTGTGAGGATACATTCCAGAGGCATTTCCATGTAGGAATGCAATCCAGAGTCTACAGAACAGAACCTGATTATTCTTGTGTGAAAAGTCTGAGCATCTAGAGTTTCTCGCTGGACTGTCAAAAAGTAAATAAAACGGTTGCTTTCAAAGGCATGGATGTATTTAATAGGGTAGGAATCTCTGAATTCAGGGAGAACATCAATATAAGACTGGTCTGTTAAAAACTTAAAGCCATCTTGAGTTTCCTTTAGCCTTCTCACTGATATTGAATGCAATGAATGATCTGTTAGGTAAGAGGAATTTATGGTATTGCCCACGAAGAAGTTGATGAACCGGCCCTTTTCAGATATCAGGACTTTGGTTCCCAGGGCACTCACCACACAGTCAGGACAGTGGCTGGACTCTTCGTCTGCCTGTGGGGAGTACATGCAATGAACTTTTGACAGTATGTCAGCAGTATTGCTGGGTGGAAGGACATGTCGCTGGCAGGTCCCTCTGTGGACACTGCCACAGCTAATGAGTTGGTCGTCATAGTACGTGTCAATAAGTAGAGCCATGTTGATGTTATCTTTCCAAACACCACCTGATAAATTGGCTTTGTGGCTGCAGTCCTGACATGGGAAACAATCTGGGTGTTCCAGCACGGGCCCAGTCTTGTACTCAGCAACCTTCTGAAGGTCTTTGTCATTTAAAACGTAAATATAGTTAACTGCACCAAGGTAAATATGATGCTTGTGTAAAACAACATTCTGGATGGGTGTTTCTGCAGTGAAGTTGGGAAGCTGATACTTCATGTTCACATTCATCTCAGACTTTACTAGTGCCTCTCTGCACTCCCCATAGCTCTTCTGCACCAAGGTAAACAGAAGCACAAGGATGCCAGGTGCAAGCACAGCAGGGGCCTTCATGGTGAGAAGCTTATCTGCCAAAACATGTTCAAGGCGAGAGCAGTTTAGTTGTCATTAGAAACAAAGAAACTGAAAGAACTATACCAGTTAAACTATTAGAAACAAAGCTTCCTAACTGGAATTTTTACATCAAGTGAAAACAAAAAACTCTAGCTGGTTTCACATAAAGATGCATTGTACAGATGGACATGACTCCACATAGTTTAATTTTAGAACTCAAGCCAGAACGAGTAATTTTAGAGAACCATTATGAGATGCAAACAATGTTCTGTATTAAGACAATACAGCAACTAAGTTAGACTCATTTAGCAATAAAGTTAGAAACAGCAAGTTTCTTTCTTAACCGCTTGCTGGTTGTTTAATGTGGTTTAATATCTGTGGTTAATGACTAGGTTGATATTTAAGCCTTCTCAGTTAGTCAAGTAAAGGAACTGTGGTTCAGATTCATTTATTCTAGAAATCACAGCAGGCATTGTTTTCTTGGGAGCATGTAGAATTACTAGTCTAAATTTAGCTTCCTTTTGGAAGAAAACAATCATAAATTCTAGAAGCAATATGATCACATGCTGTTTATAGGATTTTGTGTGCAGAGGAAAGGTATGGTTATAATTTGGCTATAGCAGACCTATTGTTTTGGATAGACAAATGCTTAACTTAATGTGAGATCACTAGAAACATAAAAACAGCAAACTGAAAATGTATAAAATAAAATGTTCAGGGCTAAAGTCCTAGAATTATTTCTCAGAGAAAAACAACATATTGTTTATTACCAAGTCAAAAGCTATTTAGTAAAAAAAAAAAAAACAACAAAAAAAACACATTATCTTAACATTCCATTGTATGCACATGGACAGTATTTCTAGTTTTCAACGAGTGTATTTGTTTTTCAGTTTTGAAAAACTGAAGGTACACGTTACAAACCTTGTTAGTTCTAACTATAAAAGTTGAAGGCAAGGCGGTAGGTTAGAAAGGAGAGGACTTAGAAGGAATAGAAACCAAATAGCTATTACTCTTTCCCCTCATTTTTTGGTGCATAATTCTGACAGGACAAAAGGAACCTTTAAAAACTTACTAGGCATTATAACTATGCTAAAGACTAACCCTAGGTCTACAAAATCTAACAACTAGCATGTGCATGGCTCTGTGCTTGCACTATGGAAATGGAATGTGGTACTTACTCTTCAGTAAACCTACAGTGTGGTTGAGAGACAGCACACATACAAAAATAACAAGAATGCACAGCATTATAATACCCTGCATAGCACTAACCAAAGCTAAAAGCATTAAGAGAGGGGGGAATAATTCGTACTTAGAATTATTATGATTATGAGCAGTGTGTGCAAAGATACAGAGGCAGGAAAGAGAATATGGCATGGCCAGAAGAACTGCCCAGAGGGCCCAGAGAACTGCATGTAGTAAGCCCAGAGAAGCCCAAGGAAAGCAAATGGGGGAGATAAAAATTGTTGGAGCAATATTCCAAAAAGAGTAAAAAGAGGCACTTTCAAGAGCCTAGAACATAAGAGAGATCACTCTTTCTGAGACAGCAGGTGAGGATAAGTCAGATGAAGATAAGTACAGACACTGAGGGAGTTCAGGGAATATGACCTCAACATTCTAAAAATAAATTAGGGTATATGACCATCACTGAAAGTAATGGTTACAGAAGAGGGACTAGGTTCTTCAGATTGGAGAAAGAGGTTTAGAATAGCTACAATAAGGCATGCAAAAAGAGGTCAGCAGGAAATGAAAGTAAGGATTGCTTAATAGTTCCTAAGACAAAACACAATGTGTTGTGGCTTTCTCTTCAAGTAGAAAGAGTTCTAGTTGGACCAGAGGGCAAAGCAAAGTGTCATTAAGGTGAAGAAGTGAAAGAGGTATAAGCTATATAATAATAACAATAACATGTACTGAATGTTTACCATGTGCCAGGCATTCTGCTAAACCCTCTCATTTACTCTTTATAAACACCCTTTTCTTTTTAGGATTATTTATTTGAGAGACAGAGAGAGACAGAGAGAGAGAGAGAGAAGGAGAGGGAGAGAGAGAAAGAGGAAGAGGAAGAGAGAGAGAAAGGGGGAGAGAGAGAATGGAGAGCACAAGCAGGGAAGGGTCAGAGAGAGAGAGAGACGGAGAGAGAGAGAATCCCAAGCTGGCTCCATACTGTCAGCTCCGAGCCCGAAGCAGGGCTCTCACCCATGACCCATGAAATCATGACCTGAATTGAAACTGAGTCAGAGGCTTAACTGACTGAGCCACCCAGGCGCCCCTATAAACACCCTTTGAAGTAGAAAGTATTATTATTCTCCTCTTCCAGATGAGTAAACTAGCCAAAAGTCACACAGAACCAAATTCAATCCCATGTCTGCCTGACAGGAATCCGTCCAGGCTCTTAAATGCTTCACTAGTACTGAAGCAGCTTCCTGAGCTAAGAAGAAAGTGCACTGGAGCAGAAGTTAGACAATCAGAGCCCTGGGTCTTGCCCTTTCCCTCCCCAGCTGTAGGACTCTGGATAGTTCATCCACCTCTCGATCCTGGAGTGCAATATCTTCACAGAATTGTTTTAAGTATGAAAAAGAGATCTCATCTTTGAAAGCTTTGGCCGTTATACAGTGTATATATAAATGCAGGGTGTTGTACTTGGTATTTACATATGTAATTCTCATTGTTTTGAAACGTACTAGAAAATTTTTGGCAATAGTGGGGGGAATGACAAGAAGTAGAGGAAAAGAAGGGTTTAAAACAATTTTTCCTCTGAGAAGACAAAATTAAATTCCAAACAAACTATAAACATGTGTCTAAAACTTCTAGAATATATTATGGGGGAAAATTAAATGAACTTCTTGATATGGTATTAGTGTATCTTCTAAAATTGGGAACATTAGCCTACTACATAATTTATCAATGTATTTTCTTTAGGAAATATAGTAAAGAAAGAAAATAAATGAACCATTACTAACAAAAGAAAAAAAAAAGCATTACAACCAATTTGTACCTTAGTTGATATCCATTAATGCAATGTGGAGGGTGAATGACTTTTTCCTTTAGGCTTTCTGAAGGAGCCTTCAAAGCGAACTTTTTTTGTTTTTAATCTGAGGTATTAAATTATGTTTTAAAAATAAGGTCCATATCTTAAAGTTGGTATAGAAGTCACTCACAGTAAGTACTAAACCTCAATTAACTAGAATCCAAGAAAATGTACAAATATACTAATGGGCTTTGTTGTTATCTCACTTGATGAGAAGGCAAATCATTAAGAAAACCAGTAGGGAAGGAGGATATTTTTTCTGTTTAAGGGGGAAAAAAAACATTGCAGAATATCCCTGGAGTTAGCTAACCCAGTCTTCTTCATCTTCTTTACATTCTTTTGATAGCAAGCAGTGAAGCCATATTTCAGACTGAGAAATCAAAGAAAGGTTATTTTTTTTTTAAATTAAAGCAAATAACCAGGGCTAGAGCCCATTGTCAACAATAGGACTTTTAATTAAAATACAGGTTTCTGTTTAATCCTCAGATAATGAGAACACTTAAACATCCCATTTCCTTGATCATTTCAATTAATTAAGTCTCCTCCCCATTAACAAAGGTGTATGTTGGTTAGACTAGATCTTCTCCAGGAAATGTCTGTCTTTCATAAGGAATGGAGGAGGGACACCTTCTGGAACTATTTCCTTGCTGAGCTATGTAGCCTGATGACACTGCTGGTTAAATAAGTGGCAGTTGAATAGTCAAGTGCACAGGCTCTGGAGACAGACTGCGAAGTTTAAAACCATTTGCTGTCTGTGTGGCCCTTGAGCAAATAACTTCTCTGAGCCTCTGTTTACTCATCTGAGATATGGGAGTGATTGTAATTATCAGTGAATCTCAGACTAGTAGGGGAGACAGACAAATAGACCGCAGTTTAAACTCAATGTGGAACGGTCTATGAGGGTCCCTGAAGGGGAGCTTAACCAGGCTTGGGGAGTCAGGCAGGCATCAATCAATCATGGTCTTTTCCTCATAACACATCCAGAATCCTGAGGTGTAGCCTGGGGGAGAAACTAAGTTTTGCTTGTTGCAGTGCAGCCAAATAGTTGTATGACCCAAAGCCAGTCACCCAACTTCTTTGGCCTCAGCTGCTTTCTTATTTGCAAAATGATAGTGTTGAACTCCTCATGTGCTGGAGCCCTCTGTCTCATGACAGCCTATTGCGTGCATCTCTTCCCAACTCTGCGTTCAGTGACCTATCTTGAAATCCACCTTGGGTGGAGTATTTACACCACAGAAATTGGCAAACATTACAAATCAGGGCTTTTTTCCTTCCCTGAAGATTATGAAATATTTATAAGCACACTCCTGGGCTGAACTAATGACCTCCAAAAGTTATTTTCTAACTGTAATAATTTTCAACTCTGAGATTGTTTTTTTACAATTACATTCTACTTCAATGCTATTGCATTGGCATATATTGCTTTTTCTTTTCTATCTATATAATCTGCCAGATCGGGATGTGTGAGCAATTTTAATATTTATATTGGTAGTGATTCCAGAAATACTTTCATTTTTCATACATTTTTGTCTTGATACATTTATTCCTGTGATGTGCCTGGATCAGGCTTTCAATATAGAATGACTTTTTTACTGTTTCTGTTTATTCTTTCTTTCTGAAATAGTGCTAGCCATCTAACCAACTTTGAGCTCCTTACTAAAAGGAACACGTAAAGATGATTCAAACAGATTGACTAATTCATTCTGTTACCATGTTGTACACATAGCAGGTGAAAATGAATCATCCATAAAACATTTCTTTATTTCTTTTCAGTTGATAGTTAAGATAATCTCACTGGCAAAACATTTCCTGGGAGTAATTATCTAAATGGCACCTTGGCTATTAAACTCTTGGTATTTAGGAGTATTTCCTCTAAAGAGATTACTCTGTTAGCTAGGAATACCAGCTCAGCCTAAACTTAAGACAAACTACTCCACTATGTCTGCCATCTATCTGCCTCTAGTTTTCTCATTAAACTAACTTACATTGGTTTTTCATTCCCCAGAAATATATTTAATTCTCGAAGAATTTATTGAGTTGCCACCTGTGCCTATCACTATTACTGCTGTTGTCATTACTGTCCTCCTCATCAACAAAAACCGATCACAAAGCACATGTGTGTTGTATTCAAGCACTGATATCTCAGGAAAAAATACCACAGGTGTAATGGAATACATTTGTAAGAGAAATTTTCTAGACTTTGACAGAGATAACTTTGCTTTCTTTAGGAACTGATTTTCTTAAAATCGTAATAATTTACAATTACATAAATAGCACTATATAGTTTACAAGGTACAGTCAGTTACATCCCACCTCGAGTCTGCATAATTATAAGGTAAGCATTATTCCTGTGTTTTCAGATAATGAAACTGAGATTCATAGAAGATAAAATATTATGTAAAATGTACTAAACATGCAACATAGTTCTTGTTTCTAATTTTTTAAAACATGTATCATGCTTATTTGAGCTGTTTTAAATTATTTGCATTTCCTAGAAAATATTTTTATTCAAAAGCACAATATTTTGGTAAACATTTGTTTTTACCTACCCAGTTCTCAATGTCTCTACTACTGGCAACTCGTTTGAAAACCCTCCCCCTTCTATCTAATGGGGCTGTCATCACATGGCTTACCTCCTTACCACAAGGTGAGCTTGCAGACCAAGCTGGCCTTTCAATGAACTTTTCCTTTGATGCAGAGCTTGGTCAGGATAAGCACATGACCAAAGCAAGACCAATCAGAGTCTTTTTAAGGTTTAATACAGATACTGGGAGAGGACCTCTCTCTTTCAAAGATCACAAGCACTAAAAATGATGTTAACTTAGAGCATCTAATGCCCAACTTTGGCATCCATTATGAGGAGAAAGCCTGACTGAACATGAAACTGACCCATGTGACAGGAGAACCCAGACACGGAGAAAGGGAAGTTCTCGATGTTATTGTTCAAGCCTCTGTGCCCACCATGTGTAAAACTAATGGAAACCAGTGAAATCTTTCTTCCTTCCTTTCTCTCTCTCTTTTTTCCCATCAGCAATTTCATTGCGATTCTTTTATTCCTTGCTCCTAAATAAGTCCTCACCAAACAATGTCCAGTTGAAAATACTACAAACCTCTGAATTCAAACACAAAGTCAAGTGCATAAAAGCAACTTTAAGTAAAATATTACAGTAATTAGAACAAAGAACAAAGATGGTTTCCTTATTTACTTGAATAATTAAATATTTCACTCTGATGGGGCGTCTGGGTGGCTCAGTTGGTTAAGTGTCCGACTTCAGTTCAGGTCATGATCTCATGGTCTGTGGGTTCCAGCCCTGCATCAGGCTCAGTGCTGACAAATTAGAGCCTGCAGCCTGCTTCAGATTCTGTGTCTCCCTCTCTCTGCCCCTCCCCCACTGGTGCACTGGCTGTCTCTCACTCTTTCTCAAAAGTAAATAAACGTTTAAAAAATTTAAATATTTCACTTGGATTTAGAAACACATTTATTAGTTAAAATTTCTGAGGTGGTTACTAGTTTTTTCCTGCCATATAATTCCAAATTTTTTCTATATTTACATAATATAACCTCAAGACAGAAATAATGTATCTAAGTGAAGAGGCAAGATATAAAAAGCAGAAAACATTTCAATCCTGCTTTTAAGTATATAAAAGGGATTTACGATGATGGAAAATGGCCGAGGCCCCATATTAAGGAAATTGCAGCCATAAAAAACAGTCATAGCTAAATCTCCAGGAGGACTTGCCAGAGTGAAATCCTAAGAAAAATTCTTAGCCTTCTCCACACTTATATTATTTCTATTAACTTTAAAAGTAGGCCCATAAAAGCAAAGTTAAGAGATTCTAATAGGAGATTCCTGATGTCATTTAAAATACTGTATTTATAAACATTCACTGTATATGAATCATATTATATCACACAATATTAGTCAAATGTTTGTCAACATCCATTGGACACCATGCACTTATCTAGATACTGAGAGTTCCCACTCTCAAAAAAGTATACAGTCTGTGGACTTGAAGACAGAAAGATAAATGCTAAAAATCTAAGTGTATAACCTAAATTGAAAAGTGAATGGATCTACCAGGCTGTTGAGCAAGCAAATTTTAAAACATTCTTTGTTGAACATTGGATTCTTATACCTAAAGATTTACTAGTGTTATGAGCATCAAAAAAGCCTAAATTGACTTTAGAAAGATAAAACAATATGCCATGTCAAAAATCCTATCTAATGTAGTCAGATACTACTTTGACAATGATTTTTAACAGTAAGTTGAGGACAGAAGAAATCTTGAGGATTTTTCAGCCTATCCAATTTCTCTATAATATGACCACATTTAAATGATCTGAATACTCAGGGGTCAATCCTATGTCTGATATTTACAAACTCTTTTGTTTGACAACAGTCTTCCCAACAGTTCATAAAACCTACTAGAAAAGAGGTGAAGTGTAGTGGAGAGAGTATGGGCTTTGGTGTCAGAATTTGATGTGATGTGAATCTGGGCTTTACCACTTACATACCTTACAACTGTAAGTGTCAGTTTCTATCTAAAGCATCGGGATAATGATACACATCTTGTGGGTTGGCCATGAAGGTTAAAGATAAATCATGAGACACTGGCATTCACTCATGCAGCATACATTGGCATTCAATAAATGTGGCTATCATGCTTATCCTAAGTTGTGTGTTAGCCAGTTTTTGCCTGCCTTCATCAAAAGTGAGGAACTTGGCACAGTCTAGTGGGTGAGCCCACTCCAAATGCTTGGTGACTATTTCATCACCTTAATCCTCTCAGTTTAAATACTGTTATTTCTTATTTTCCCACACTTTGGCCATTTGTGGTTTTTCTCTAAACCTGTCAAGTTCCTGAAGTCACTCTTAAGTTGCCCTCCAAGACAAAGACCATGGTAAAAGTCTTCCACTCTAAGGAAGAACAACAAAAAAGGAAAAATTACTTTACCACTTTAAAGAAGAGTAAACCCACACCATCACTGAAGTTTTAGCAAATAAAGATACAGGATTCCCAGTTAAATTTGAATTTCAGATAATAATGAATACTTTTTAGTATAAATAAGTCCCATGAATATATTTAAAAAAATTTTTTAATGTTTATTTTTGAGAGAGAGAGAGAGAGAGAGAGAGAGAGACAGAATCTGAAGCAGGCTCCAGGCTCTGTCTGAGCTGTCAGCACAGACCCCAATGCAGGGCTTGAACCCAAGAACCATGAGATCATGACCTGAGCCAAAGTCGGACACTCAACTGACTGAGCCACCCAGGCACCCCTCCATGAATATATTTTATGTGACAATCCTAGTTGTAAGCAAATGGAGAAAAATCAGGGAACAACTACCCTTTTTACTAACAGAATTCAGATTGAAAAGATTTTGGCCAAACATATTTATCTATTGGAGTAGAACAGTATTTTTAAGGTTTTTATAGCACATATATGTTGCATAACTGCATATGATTATTTTGTTTCTGTTGTTTTGTTGCTATGTGTCTAAAACATGCTGTTTTCAAAGTGATTATCTGTACACAATAAACTTTATTTGTACAGTAAACTTTACACAGTAAACTGCTCCTAACGGGTGATTTTAAATATCATGTGAAGTTATAATTATGTGAAAGGGAGTAAAAATTCTTTTTTTTTTTAATTAAAATCAAGGAAAAGATTTGTGTGCTTGTGGAGAAAAGTTATACTATATAAGGCAATCTGTCATTGACACAAAATTTCTAGAACAAAGAAAGTATCTTTAGATTGATTTGTATACTTAATTTATAACAAAAAAGCTTACTAAAAATCACATATAGGTGGCTATAGGAGAAAACAAGTTAGACTAAACTTGGTGCAATAATAATTTTCACATGTTATAATTAATTAATGTTTTAGGGGCTCCTCTAAACATTGAGGCTTGATTACTACACAAATGTTATTTCTTTGAAAAAGACCTAAATAGTGCTTTTATTCAGATCCTTATCCAATATTGCATCCTTTCTTCTTCCAAAAAACATTTTTAAAGTTGAAAATCATAGAATTATAGCGTTAGAAAAAGCCAACTGTGCATTTTCTAGTTGTAACATATGACTGAGACCATTGTCCAAATCTCATCTGGTAAGAATACAGATAAAAGAATAGAATTTCATTATATTCTCAAGATTATCCTTCATACATTCATAATCTGTTAGTAAACATCTTTGTCCTTTTAAGAATTGCTGAAAGTATTCAAGTTCTGGGAAAGAAGAATAAATGGACATTTGTTTTAACATTGTACATATTATAAAAAGTCCTATTGAGAAAAATACATTGAATTGTCAGAGTTCTGAATGATTGGAAGGGCTTTTGTCTCATTAATAAGTTGTAGGTCAGACAAGAACGTTTCATTACCCTTGAAAATGTGAACACTGAACTTTCACTGTTAAGAAAGTGCTAAGAAGCTTGAAATCCTATAAAAGTAGTTAAAAATAATTTTTGGCCTAATGGATAGGTGTAATTTTATAGTTTAGATTGTGCAGAAGTGCTACCAGGTTTTCTTCAATTAATCCGGGGACAGTGAATAATGAGAAAGTACAAATCTCACTTGAGAAACATCTTCCTAAGCATGTAAGTTAAAATAAAATAAGCTTAGCAACTTTTTCCAGTTGTATTCAAGCACAGGGTTGGAATACGATAAACCTGACTGAATAGTCAGAATGTGAAGCACTAAAGGGAGACCAGTTAGAAAGGAAGCTGGTACATTACTCATTAATGAATCAGACATATTTCCCTTCCTCAGTGTTTGAAAATGTCCCCAGCATAAGGCATGGTGAATTCCAAGTGTGGGGAGTTGTGCTCAGAACTGGGTCTATATAACTGATGAAACCTCCTGTGGTGTTACCTAAAGCAGAAATCAAATGGTTATGAGAAATGGTGGTGGTGAGTAGATCCCATTTGTGTCCTGGTGGCTGTCAGGTAAAGAGGAACCAGCACCTAGGGAAAGAGAGACAATGGGAGAGGCATGGGGGTGCCTAAACTGGAAATATACAGTCAAATCCATGTGATGTGGGCATTACTCTGTAACACTAATTTCACTAAGTTCTTCGGGTGGTCTGAATTTTATTTTGCTCATACCTGAGTACTTTTCTTGGAAATCAAAGTTAGCAAGTAGATTCTCTCCCAGGGGAATGAACTAGGGACCTTTTTCAAGATAAATTTTGTCAGTATATAACATAGTCTTTTTCAGGAAAAGTAGAAAAAACTTTTAGAAATCATAAAAATACTATGAATGGAAGGAATAGCCAAACCTATCACATATTATATAGATGTGGATTCCTTGGCTGAACATAATGCAATTAACAATGTTGGGAGAAAAATTAAAAGCATATAAATATCACTACATTGAGTTCAATATATAATCAGAGAATAAAAGAGCCAAATAAACTTTCTATAAAAATCTTAAAATACTTTTAAAGGGATAGAGAATGTCAAGCAAAAGCTATCCTTGTAAAAAACAGAACAGTACAGAAAATAAGTACGTAGGTACAAAACTCAATTTCTAAAACTCAGTAAATACTTTGGATCCTTGAAAAATCAATAAACCAAAAGGTGAGGACATTAGCACAACTTAAAAACAACTGTGCTCAGGATTGTGTTTATATAACTGATCAATTCAAGGAAAAATAATCCAGGGCATTTGTGTTTGTGTGTAACGGGGAGTTGTGTGTGTGTGTTTGAGGGAGAAAGAAACAGAAAGAGAAAGGAGAGGACAAGACAAAACAAAAACAAAAACAAAAACATTTCAACCATATCAGTGTTGCTCACTGACTGGCAGTCCCAGCCTCCCACCCCACTGTGCTATAAAGTGCTATGAAGACAGGTGCACATTGCTAAAGGAACACAGAGGGACAAACAGCTAATTGTAGCCGAGAGGCAGAGCCAAGTTGTATGTTAGCATGGAGATAATACTTGAGCTGGGTCTTGCAGGTTAGGAGTTGCTTAGGCACAGTGGAGGCAGGGGACAGGCAGGACACGCACACACAGGCACCTAGATGAGAATGTGCAGGGCTGTTCAGGAAGTTGGCACAGAGACTATGTGGGCTGGGCTGGGCTGGGTATGGACGAAACTGAAAGATTAGTCCAGGGCCACATCATAGAAAGCCTTATACATCCTGTTGAGGGATCTGTAGTTTATCTGTAGTAAAGAGTCACTGGAAGGTTTTAAGCAGGAGATGGAAATGAGCATAATACTTGTAATTACACATATTAGACAATTTTGGTAACAATGTGGTGAGTGGAATGGAGTGGAAAAAAGCTAGATGCCAGAAGACACAACAGAAGGTCACTGCATCTGTCCAGGCAATTGAAGATAAAGACTGACAACAGTGAAGATTCCCTGATCTGTATCTTCATCTCTTTATCTCCAGAGTCCATACATCCATCTCTCAAGCATGAGCTTTGTTATGTCCAACAGCTATTTAAGACAGATTTAAGCTATTTAAATCTGACAAATATTAATTAAGGCCTTAATATGTGTGAAGTACTTAGGGTGGGGTGGGGGTACATCAGTAAACAAAATAAACAATCCTGCTTTTATGAAACTTACTTTCTAGCAGTTAGATACAGAAAACAAATTATACATGTAGTGTGTTACAACGTGAGGAGTGTTGAGCGCTACTGGAAAGACAGAGAGAGAGAGAGAGAGAGAGAGAGAGAAGGAAGGTGGTGGGAAAGGTCTGTGGCTTTGAAAAATTGAGGAGGTAGCTTTTAAGGAAAGAGTTGAAGGACAAGAATTAGCCATCTGAGATGTGAAGGGATTTCTTTTTTTCTTGCAGAGGCAAGAGGGACCAAACTGAAAGCATGCCTGATGTGTCTTATTTGTTAATAACACTGGACTCTGGTGATGGGGAGATGAGATCAGAGTGGACAAAGAATCAGACCATACAGGGCCTTGTAGGCCACTGTGAGACTGGGTCTTTTACTGGAGTGAATGTGGGTGTTGAGCAAGGCAGTAAATATATTTGAATGGAATCACCTTGACTGTGTGTGTGTGTAAGAAGACTGGTGGTGGCAGGGGGATGGGATAGGGCAAAAATGGAGAAATGAAATCAGTTGGGAGACTGTTGTAGTAGTCCGGGTGAGTGATGGCGGTAGCTTGGGCTAGAGAGGAAGGAGTGAGTGATGAGAGGTAGCTGAATTCTGGTTATATTTTGAAGACAGAGCTATGAAGATTTGGTAAAGGAGTTGGAGATAAAGTGTGCAAGAAAAAAGGAATCATGAATACTCCAAATATTTTGGTTTTTGTAACAGGGACAATGATTTTGCCACTTATTGCCATGGAGTAAGAAGCTGGTGGGTGGACCAAGCCTGGCGGAAATGTATGACAATCAGGCACTTTAGTTCTGTTCATGTTTGAGATACTTTTTAGGGAAGAAAGGTCTGTACTAGAGATTTAAATTGGGAAATTGTCTGTGTAACGATGGTGGTATGAAAAGCCATGAGATTGAATGAGACCACCAAGGAAAGGAGTGTAGAGAATGCAGAGGAAGCCTGTCTGCTGAGGCACACCAAACCAGGAGGCTGAGGAGAAGGTGAATGAGAAAAGTAGACTAAGAAGAAACAGTCAGATGTTCTTCCCATGAAAACTTATTTTACCACTTCAAATCCTATCTCAATGCCTAACATTCCCACTTTTCCAGGACATCACCCTTGACTCCATAGGTGTTTTAAACACGTTCATCTGCTTCCACTCACAGTTTAAGGTGGTATCACTTCTTGCCTGGATTACAACAGCTTCCTACCTGGTATTCCTGTTCTATTCTTGCCCCTGATCATCCATTACCCAATGTACCAGAGATATCTTTCTAAAACGACAATCTGATTATGTCACTTTGCTGTTTAAAAACAGTTCAACTTGTGGCGGCTGGGTGGCTCAGCTGGTTTAGCATCCGACTTTGGCTCAGGTCATGATCTCACAGTCTGTGGGTTCGAGCCCTATGTCGGGCTCTGTGCTGACAGCTCAGAGCCTGAAGCCCTCTTTGGATTCTGTGTCTCCCTCTCTCTCTATGCTCCTCCCCCACCCCTCTGAAAAATAAACATTAAGAAAAATAAACAATTAAAAAAAACAGTTCGACTCCTGGGGCACTGGGTGGCTCAGTTGGTTAAGCGTCAAACTCTTGCTCTCGGCTTAGATCATGATCTTACAGTTTGTGAGTTTGAGCCCCATGTAGGGCTCTGTGCTGACAGTGTGGAGCCTGCTTGGGATTCTCTCTCTCCCTCTCCCTCTCCCTCTATCCCTCTTACCCGTGTGTGTGTGTGTGTGTGTGTGTGTGTGTGTGTGTGTGGGTGTGTGTACTCTCTCTCAAAATAAATAACTTAAAAAAAAAAGCAGTTCAACTCCTTAGCACATGTGAAAAACCATTCATGATTTGGCTTCTGCTTAACTCTCCAGCCTTGCCTTTTGCCATTGTCCCCCTAGAAATCTAGGCTCTATTTTCCCCTTCTGCAAGTTGCTGAAGTAGGCCATGAGCTCTCCCACTCTGGGTCTCAGCACATATGGATCCCTCTCTATGGAACACTTTTGTCCTCACCTTCACCTGATTAACTAACTCTCTCTTCAAGTCTCATTGTAGGTGACACTTCTTTCAGGAAGCCTTCTCTGTTGCCTCTCTCACCCTCTAGAAAGAGTAGAAACTGTTCCATGTGCTCACATATCAAACCTGCCTTATCCTTAGTTACACTTTATTATGTTGAGTTGTAATTTGTTTGTAACTCCCACTAGACTAAAAGCTCCATTTTTATCCCCTAGCAGTACACAGCACTTGGCAAGGATTTGTTGAAGAATGGATAATGAAATGAATTAGTAAAGAATGACCCTGTACAAAGACTCTGGCAGTATGGATATAACAGAAAAAAAGAAGACTAGATTAGAAAGATATTAAAGAGATAAAGTTTATGTGACAATGATCTAACATGGATTTTGATCATAGGGGAAGAATCAGAAGTCAGGGATGACTAAAAAATATCTATCTTGGTGTCAAAAACAAAGGTAAGATAAATAGGCAGAGAAAAGTTATGGGGCAAAAAAAATAGTTCAGTTAATAACTCTGAGGTATCTGTTGGTCATTCAAGTGCAAGTGTCTATAAGGTAGCTAATAAATGGGCATGGTGGTCTAGAGCAGAGAGAGTCAGACATGACAATTGTGAATCATTGGTCCATCAGTGTATTTGAAGTAATGGAGGTAAGTAAGATCACATATGGGCATGTTCAGTATGCAGAAAGAAGGAATTCAAGCTTTAGATATAAAGTTGAAATCTAAACTCTAAACAGAAAAGTTTGAGTGGTATTTCAGAAGCTAGAAATTTCAAAAAGGAGGAGTAATATGTATGGTGTCAAATCTCACAGGGGGGTCAACTGGGATAAAAACAAGTGTCCATCAGATTTCACTATGAGGAGGTTGCTGGTTATTAGAGTGAAGACATCTTCTTGGTAGATGGGAACAGACTGCTTGAGTGGAATGAATTAATGAATGAGAATAGAGACACTGAGTTAGAAATTATTTTCAAGAATTTTTTATTTAAAGGATAAGGCAGAAATAGAAGTGAATACTTAAGATAAATACTTAAGGTAAATGTATAGTAAAAACCCTATCAGAATGTCTGGATTTTTTTTTTTTTCTAGAAGCAGCAGCAAGTTGAGTAAGGGCTGAATGAAAACAGTGAGGGAAATTTTAAAAGATGGTAAGGGTGGGCAGGGAGGGTGGGACAGATGAAGCAAGGTGCTCAAAGATGTGGGAGAATAGAATCAAGACCACAGGGTGAAAAGACCATTTTATCATTTGAGACAGAAGCAGGGAGGTAATAACGGGTATATGGAAACCATCTGGGCTTCTGTTTACTCTCCAAACCATAAAGGGAGATATTACACTGAGAGTAAAGGAAGCAAAAGAAAGAAAGTTTGGAATCATTGTGGGAATGGGGGAAAATGGGCAATGACCAAAACAAAAGTTCTCTTGAGGTGATACTAATCCTAATGCACAATGCTGATTTCAGTTGAGTGTCCAAGCAGTCAGCAAGACAGATTTGGGAATTAAATGGTTCCATAATCATGATGTTGGTAGTGAATTCTTATAATGTTTATATAACTCATCAGATATATGGGCCTTTATTAAAGGGCAATGCTAGCATTTGATTATTTTTATTTCAAAACCAGTTTTATTAAAATCTACAAGGAATAATTTCAGAGAAAAGAAAACACACTGAAACAGACACTCTGCTCTCTTTTCAATAAAACCAACAATCTGAAGATGTTAAAGAAATGAATCAGATATAATGATCATCTAACTGTGAAAATTAAAACCCATTTAGGAATTGTGAGGGAGGCTTGATCTTAAATACCACTCTAGTTACTCATTCAGAATCTTTAATAACATTTGGAAAGTAATTAATCAACTTATGACATAGACTCAAGGGCTGTCACATTTCATTGTCGTTAGTGAAACTGGGGTTTTATCTGCACTCTTCTGGTAATTTAAAGAACAATCTTTTTTGTAAGCTTTTTGAAGAGCAGAAGAGTGTTTAAAACAATTCAATTCTGACATATAGATTTCAATGAACAATCCAAGTATGTGTTAGTAAAACTGAAGTACAGTTTAGAAGTATCTTAATTTTGACATGACAGAAAGTGAATTTCTGAAAAATCCAAAATGTGTATTTATTTCTTTTAGGAAGACGCTTTTTCTGTCAACAAGCTTTACTTTGGGTGCTTCTTTATATAATTCAATAGCACTTAAAAAAAAAACAGCTAGGGTAATAATATTTTAAGCCCAAAGGTTCATGTAGGCCCTAAACGATTCTATTTGTCTGGTGTCTCTATCTTAACTAGACAATGGTCAGTCCATTAACTCACCTTGGACAGTGTAGCAGCAGCTGAAGGGGTTCTGTCTGAATATGAGACCAGAGTAAGGTGACATCTACTCACTTCAGTCTCTCAGAGGAGGAAAAAGACAAAAAGTGAAGGCAGACCTTGATAGGAGCTTTCCTCAAATCTTTAGACCACTGTCTGAGTTCGTGTTTAGAACATAACAAATGTAATTATTACATACACTCCAGCATGAACTCTGTGTAATCAAAGCCCAAAGAAATGGCCTCAAGATAATATCTGAAAGTAAAGCTAATATATATCCACAGCAGATGGTATTCCAAGGGAGAATAGTTATGGATATAATTTCGAAGGCCATAAGCTTTGATCCCAAGAGTAACTGATGCATTATAATGAGCTGATATGCTAGAAATTTCTGGTCATGAACATCATGTAAAATACTTGTAAGTTTGGTTTTAAAACTATGAATTCTTCTGAGAATACAGAATTTCATTTGTAGTGTCTGCAAGTAGCTAATAGAATGCTTAGAGCATGTCTCCAACACTCAGAATAAAAGTTCCTTTTACTTCCTGCTATGTATCCTTGCTATTCTTATTGGTATCTGAGGGTACAACAGACTAACAGTTCTGATCTAGGATTGGGCAAATGATAGCCTCACTTCTCCTAGAATCAAACCACATGTGACAGAGGAAGTTCAGACTTTGCTTACCTATCACATGTCCTACCATTTTACTGTGAGTATTCCTGGATTCCCCACTCAGTTGTGCCCAGCCTTTTTCCTATTCAGAAGGCAGCAGCCTGATTCCTAATGTGACACTCTCCTCACAACCAGCACTGCACCCAAGCCCGTGACCCAGCAGTGTATCCACCCATCTCTCCCCTCTTGTAAACTCACTGATCCAACACCCATTAAAACTTCCAGGTTTTGGGGCACATGGGTGGCTCAGTGGGTTAAACATCTGACTCTTGGTTTCAGCTCAGGTCATGATCTCATGGGTTCATGAGTTGGAGCCCTGCATTGGGCTCCATGCTGACAATGCTGAGCCTGCTTGGGATTCTTTCCCTCTCTCTCTGCTCTTCCCCCACTGGTGCTGTCTCTCTCTCTCTCAAAACAAAACAAAACAAAACAAAAACAATAAACTTCCAGCTCTTCTCCTTCATTATTTCTTTTCTCTATCTGTTGCATGAGAGTTATCACAAAAACCTTCTTAACTTGAACTACAGTTTTCCAAGTATACAAATATAAAGGCTTATCAAATTATGAGAACTTGTAGAGTTTTAAAGAGCATCTAAAAATGAACGTGCACATATTGATATACGATTATTACTAATGGTTTGATCAACCATTGAAATAGAAATTAAGCATGTCTCTTTCTATATATATGACCATATAAGCCATATAAATAAATTACTCCTTATATAGTACTATCCATAATTAAGTTTCAAAACAAGTTTAATGATGGAATGAATATGCATTCAGTAAACCTTCAGGTTCACCTAAAAGAACCTCTATGTAAAGACCATAATAGCACAATTTTCCTTTTTCTCTCCACCAAGATACAAGAAATCACCAAATTCTGTCACCCCAATGTTTTCTGAGGACAAAATGTGAGGAGTAGTTAGAAATTCACAACATGGTATCAAGAAAGATCTCAGTGCCCATGTTTCAGTACTCTGCCTTCTTCTAAATACTACTTTCTTTCTTTTAGAGAGAAGGACTTGCTGTCTCCACAGCCATCAGTACTCTAATCATGTGCATTTCAACTTCACGTAAAGCTACATATTTGTGCTGAGTCCATATGGGAAGTCTAGTTACTAGAAAATATACACTCAAAAACAGGAAGTCTAAGTACAGTAAGAGGTGTTCTTCTCCACACAATAGAGTTTAAATATGTGTCATCTATATAATCTGGAGCAAAACCTAACACCCTCATTATTGTTGAAAAACTCTTCCCTTCTACATTATGGCAACTTAGGATTATAGCATTACATTTTCTAAACCTGTTTGAACTTGCTTATAGATACAAATGACCTGCCCTTTTCTATGCATAGTTTTCAGCCAGTAAGCATGTCAAGGTGGGAGGAAGAATGGCAGGAACAGTAAAAGGGGGAAAAAAATCAATTTTCAGAAAGCATATGGTAACAACTGAATATTTAATCTAATTAGCCTAGAAATGCCTTCCTATTTTCAGCACTCTTTGCAAGGCAGTTGCTTCATGGTACAGAATGAATTTCAATAAATGTCATATATTTAGTTTGATGGCTTATTTTAAAAATTTGTCGAACCAGGTCACTGACTCAGAATAGATTTATTCTGAGACATGACAGATGGATACTGATACTGAATAGAAAGATTGACATTAGCTGGAAGGTTCTACGCAGAAGAAAACTTCATTCAATTAACATTCAACAAAAGTGTTACTGAGTACCTACTGTGTGTTAGGATAAAATAATAAATATTTGGACCTTACTTTTTTTTTTTACAATAGAAAGAGGAGTGCTGGCAAAATATTTTCCTTGGGGTTAGTAAGGATTACAACTGAATACTACTGGGTCTTTAAAAGTACTTACATTTTTCACATTGCATCAGAAAACTGTATTAGCACTCGTTCAAATTTTCATTCTGTTACGGTTATGAGATTTTAGACCTAATTCAGATATTTGAAGATGCTGTTTACTGACCCTTAGCAAAAACCAACTTCCTATTCTTCTGGAACAAAAAAGGCCTTACATGGCTTCAAAGATTTCTTAGACATCAAAGAGCTTAGAGAGACATACAGTTTATGGGTAATGATTTAGGATTTAGTGAATCAAAAACACATGGATTAAATTTCCTTTAAAAGACTCCTAGGTTTAAATTTTAAGAGCTAAAATGTTGGTCTAAACACACAGTGGTCTCAAGAAAAGGCAAAACTTATTTTTAAAGATAGTTTGAATTGTCTTGTGGACCCCAAACTTGGCTGGATTTTCCTTTCTCACATGATTAGACTTCAAAGGAGACAACCTGCCTTCTGTTAAACAAATTTACTCTACCTCTCTCTCTGCCTTGTGAAAACTACATTACAGTTGATCCTCCAATAACATGAGTTGGGAATGCACGGGTCCACTTATACAACACAGTACTGTAAATGTATTTCCTCTTCCTTACCATTTTCTTAATAACATTTCTTCACTTTATTTTAAGAATACAGTATATAGTACATGTAACATAATGTGTTAACCAACTGTTATTGGTAAGGCTTCCAGTCAACAGTAGACTATTAGTAGTTAAGTTCTGGGGGAGTCAAAAGATACACAGATTTTTGACTGTGCAGGGGGTCAGTGCCCCTAACCCCTGTGTTGTTCAAAGGTCAACTATATTTCAAAGGTCTCCAGCTCTGAATGCTTTTCGGTATTTTCAATAAAATGTTAAAAAATCACAAACAACCCATGGTCTTATGAAACAATTGCAGTACTTTCCAGTTCCTCCAAGTCAATTCTGTTTTCTTATGTGCAACTTCAAAATTGGACTGGGATTTTAGATCCAACTATCAGGGAATATAGGATCACTTCAAAACAGGAAAAAGCCACTGATATTAATATGTGCACTGTTTCACGATATATTATATTTGCATTTAAAATAGTAGGAAGAAATACAGTACATAATCTTCCGTTCTAACACAATGGCCTTCCTGAAGGCCACTAGCCTGGGCATTTCACTGAGATTTTAGGATTAAAGGAAACAAGTTAGTGGACAACCTGTGAGCTTTCATTCCTTTGGAAAAATAGATTGCAATAGTGATCTGATGGCTTTTAAAGGGCACTCGAAACTAATGCAGTACACGTTTTGAATTTCAATGGTAGAGAAATAACAACTAGTGAAGTTCAGGCAGAAATAAAAAAAACAAAACAAAGCAAAAGCACCAGTATTCCAAAGAGGGAGTTTATCCTGAATGAGAACTTGGAAATGAAATCTATACATACAGTTACGATGAACTGAGGTTTCAGAAAAAGATTGTTTCACTTTAAGAATGAAAAAAGTAGAGTGCCCTTTAGTTTACAAATATACATAGCTTGATAGAAAGCATACTGGTTAATGAGTTTACAAAAATAAGTATGTGCCAATAGGTGATAAATTATATCTTTTTTTATTTAAAAAAATTTTTAATGTTTATTTTTGAAAGAGAGAGAGACAGAGTGTGAGCAGGGGAATGGCAGAGAGACAGAGAGACACAGATTCCGAAACAGGCTCCAGGCTCTGAGCTGTCAGCACAGAGCGTGACGCAGGGCCTGAACTCACAAATTGCAAGATCATGACCTGAGCCGAAGTCGGATGCTCAACTGACTGAGCCACCCAGGTGCCCTTATCCTTTTTTTTTTTTTTTTTTTTTTTAATTGCTAAACTAATTTTCCAGAGGGAGGACAAATCTGAGAACTCTAGAAGATAAAATACTTGGCACAAGTGGCTCTGGGACTCTTCGGCCATGCATGCTGCTGAATATAACACCTGAAGGTGATACAGTGGACCACTTGGCAGGTGTAGTCATGGCTAAGGATTGTAAACAGAACCACCAGAGGCCAAATCTGGCACACAGACTTTTTGTCTCTGTATCCTGTGCAGTGTTTTAAAGATGCTAAGTCAACACTTTAAAGTTGCAAGGTTTCTAGTTTCTCTTGAAAATTTGAAAGACACCACCACATGGGCCCATGACACATACTGGGATCCACAGCAACTCTGATGATGCCAAATGCTGTCTGCCTCCTTTTAGGTGTGGCTTTTTCTAAGCACGTTGTCATCCCTAGTGAAATGGTTAGTTTCATTCATTTAGGTTACCTGTTTGCAAATCTTTTTTTAATTTTTTAATTTTTTTATTTTAATAATCTCTACGTCCCACATGGGGTTTAAACTCACAACCCCGAGATTGAGTTGCATGCTCCACTGACTAAGCCAGACAGGTCCCTCCCTTTTTTTTTTTTTTTTCCTGTTTGCAAATCTTGATACAGGATATAGACAGGGCTTAAAGGGGCAGGAAGAAAAGAGGAAGAAAATCCAACACAGTGGTTTAACATTGGAAAGGGAAAAGAAAGGAGAGAGACAAGAAAAAAGTGTTCAGCAAACAGAGGCTGCATACCATGAGCAACTGTCTCCTTTGCTGTCTCCAAATATTTACTGTGGAAGGGATCTGAGACAAAGGCTGTGGGTATTACTCTCAACAAATCCTTTTGGGCCAGGTTTACAGTGTAGAAAATAAGAAGGAAAATTGTCTGAATGGAGCAAGAACCTTGATCAAGGATGGCATGTGGACATGGGACCAACTGAATGCAGGAAAATACCATGGGTTTGCTTCTTCCATACACCATAAACCAAGGGATGTGGGCCACTCCTTCACCGTCCCCTTTGAGACTGCAATGAACTATGGCAGGCACTGTCCAAGTACTTCCCATAAAAAATGAGGGACTCCAAGTATAGCTGTGCGGGCTATGCACTGCACAATTCCAGAGACAACAAAATGAAAATAGCGTTCCCAAGAAGTGCAAAGCAGAAGCCATGCTCCAGATTTTCACATGGCTCATTCTCTTATCTCCTTCAGGTTCTAGTTCAAAGGTCATCTTCAAAGTGAAGCCTTCTCTAACTCTACTACTGAATTTTTCAATTACCACTCCATCCCCTTATGCTTGACAGTCCCCACTCCACTTCCTTGCAGCTCTTATCACCACATCACAAATACATTTTTATTTATGTATTTTATTTATTGTTTGCCTTCCTCAATATAGAACAGAGTATTATACTGTTAGAGATCTTAGTCTGTTTTATTCTCTACTGCTATGCCAGAGTCTTGAATTATGGCTGGTAGGTGCTCAGTAAATTATCCTGAATGTCTAAGTCCTCAATCACATTCTTAGAGTATAGGAACCTGGCTTTCTATACCAAACGTGGGGTATGAACTCACAACCCTCAAATCAAGAGTCACATGCTCTATCGACTAAGCCAGTGAGGTGCCCCTACAGGCCCTTAATATGAATTCTATGGTTCCCTATAGCTACATAATTTATTACAGAAATTAAAAACTACATAAGTAACCTGCATAAATATACTTGTGCAAATTTACACAATCATAGAAGAAATATGTATACCTGGATATGCAATTAGTTAGCTGGGGTTTTTTTCCCCACTGTTCTCACACCTCCTGCTACAAATGCCACACGTGTGATTTTTCTCTCAATTACATTTTACAGCTTATAAAAACACTTTCTTCATTTTGTCCTCCGAAAAGCAAAGGATCTGTAGTAAGATTTTACTGGATGTTTTTATTGAAACAAATCCCAAGGGGAATATACTAAACTGTTAAACACAGCTGAAGAGATATCTGAGAATGGGCTTTCTGATAGTAGGACAGATTACAAAATTACTCACAGCTCTTTATCTGATAACAGGAGCAGAACGCCCCACACCAATGAATAAAGGCTTTTTCTGGTATCTTTACTACAAAAAGAGAAAGAGCAAAAAAGAGCATTTGAGAAATAGAAGGTGAGAAAAACTCCAGAAATTAGAAATGTTACATTCATCACTTATCACTAACCTAAGAATCCTAAACTATGCTTCAGTGGAAAATGCTTCAAATAGTTAACCTTAATGATGGCTGGGCAGAAGCTATGTGGTGCAGTCAGGATAGCATGGAGGCTAGGCTCAAACACAGTGTCCTTGCCTATAGCAAGGAGAGGTTAGTATGTTGATATCAGCCTCGTCTATTTTGTAAGGTTGTTGTAGTCTCAAAAAGAGAACATGCTCAGAAATAGCTTGAAAATTCTAAGAAGTCTTTAAATTCCAATCTTTTGTTGTTTTTTTTTTAAAGAAGTCTATAATTTAGTAGTAAATGGGATGATTTCTAATGTCATTTTCATGTTATGTCCCCTTAATAATTATGGATCTTGGTTCCATTTTATATGTTATTTATCTGAATATCTAGATTATAAACTCTTCAAGGGCAGAGATTTCATTTCTCCCTTTGAAAAAATGTTTCTTTAGTATCAAACACATACGACGCTCAACATATAGTTCTTAGCTATTTTTGGTGAGGCAAATGTAAGCCTGGCAGCAATTCAGTGCCTGTTAAGAAAAGAGAATCAAAGTGATCCTAAATTGACATTAGTCAGTATATTTATCATCCATTACTAAGAGGTTACTATTTATTTTGCATAGAGCAAAGCCCTTGAGGAAACTGCCCTGAGGGCTCTATGTCAAAGATACCAGTTTCAACATACACCAGGGAGGTGAAAGGAGGTTAATTTCCTGGTACGTGAGATTCTTCAAATTTTCTTCCCTTAAGGCAGCACAGTTAGGAAATCTGGTATCCCATTAACAAGCACAGCAGCCTGAGGAAGTATTAGAGATGATGGAGAAAAGACAGCATTGCTGGCTCTGGTGCGCCTAATGACAGCAAAGAAGAAACCATGAAATCAGAGTGGAAAAATGGGGGTACAGAGGGTTTGGAAGCAACTCTGACCAAACCCAGAAGGGGTGAGGAGAAAGGGACAGAAAGATGGGAGGTGCTCTCAGAGTGTACAGAGTTGTGTATTCCTCATGGGTGTGGTGTGTGGCCATAGGCACTGGTGCAGCCACCTAGAGAAAGGTGTTGTGTCCGAAAGGAATAATTCTTTTGAGTTATTCACTTTCTTTTGAGATGATTACATTTGAGAACAAGTTTATTTGAGGCTACTATATAGATTTGTAAAAGGAAAATTAGACCAATGCTATTTTGAATTATTATTTTTTTAACCAACGGCTAAGAAAATTGACTTTTCAAATGTATTTCTTAGTCTAACCCACATTAAAACAAATTTTAAAAATTTCAAGATTATAGTGGGACATATACTTAAATGGGAATTTATAAAATAAGTATATGTCTCCTGCTAAGAAAAGGGTCAATTTCCTTTTATTGTAGTTTTAAAAGTCATGAAAATATTACCAGCTTTCATACTGACTGGCTACGGTTAATCTTGTATATCTTTAGCATTCAAATAAACCTCACCCATTAATTCTGAAGGCATGGAGTGTATATATAATGTAAACCCCTCCTGTGATGTATTAAGAACAAAGCAATCTTTGAAAAAGTAATACTCAGCAGATCATCTTTTATATGCCATACAGTCCATCATGTTAAAATCAAAACATATTTAGGTTAATAATTATAGACTTATGCACCATTAAGTTTGAGACTTGAACAGATTTTCCAAAACACCAGTGTATTTTATAGGCACTCAAGACACATTTTTGTGTCTACACTACAAAAATGTCTTAGGAGTAATATAAATGTTACTGGTATTATTCAGCAGTTTAAAAAGAATGAACTTTGAATACGCCACAGTCTTGCAGTGTATAAGTGGAGCCACAGCACCTTACTTCTGTTCTATTACAGAAGTTTACATGTGAAAACAAATCCCAATAAGCTTAGAGCTCGAAAGGAAAGCTACGTACATGTAAGTAATCCAAGCACCACTTAACAGTTTACATAAAAACACAATTTATGTCCCAGTAGCACAGAGAAACATGATGTACAGCATTTTCAGACCATCTTCATGCAGAAAAAATGCATTAGTCAGCTATAATAGTTCAGCTATAAAGGAAAATAATGTTTTTCTGGATCCATTTGCATGGCAATGTCCATGTGTCTGGCTGATGAAAACGGCAGAATAAACCACCCAACTCTACAAAATGTGAACAGTCTTCTTAAAATTCAGTAGAGGGTCCATATAGTCTATATTCTCTGCAATGTGAGTTTTTACAATCCTCTCACGTTCATCGCCCATCTTAACCTGACAATTATAGTATCCTGATTATGTTGCTTAAGAGGGCTGACAATATTTCATTCAGCCCTAGAGCTCCTTTGAACATAAAACTGTGATAAGGTAAAATACACTGGGCAACTATTCATGCGTGAGCCACTGGAACTCTCTCCAACTGCCAAATTAGTAAATGGCCCTTTTAAAACATAGAAGGTATGAAATGGGAAACCAATCCATAGTCGGTGAAAATACTTTCATTGGAACTTAAATTATTGGATCAGTACCAGTACTAGCTAGACTGTCCGACCTCCGGTTATAATCTATTTCCCCGAATAAGATAGATGTCCTCCATATAGCCCCGGCAAAGAAATAAGTAAGGTACGATTGAAAATGATGGATCACAAGCCCTATGTGTTTGCCAGAAATGAAGAATTCAGATTTTCACAAACACACCTGCCCCTTGAAAGGATCCTCAAGCGTTATAGATAAAGCAGGGCTGGGAACAAGAAAAGCACTTGGCTCAAATCTCGCCTGCCGCATCACTCTGGGACATGGTGACCAAATCTCTTTTCTAAGGGCTGAGTCAGATCACCGCCTTGAAACTTGCCCGGCCATAACAGTCATACATCACCCCTTACTCCAGCGCCCCTCTCTCCCCTGAGTCATACAGGTGGCCGTCAGAAACAACCCCTTAAAACGAAAAGCTCCACTCTACTTTACACCTCTACCCCGCCACGTCCCTTCAGTTTCTGAAACCCCTAAACTCTTGCTCACCTCCCTGGTCTTGCCCCGTGGAACAGCACTCAGGTCGCTTAAGGGGAACAAAGAGCAGAACGCTGGGGCCGAGGGGTGGGGTGCGGGGTCTGGAGTGGGCTGTAGCTTTACCTCGAGGCGTCCAAGAACCGTGGAGAAGTCAGTCGCACAGAGACCACCCGCGTGCTCCGCGCCTCCCGGCTGCAGGTCAGCTGTCGCCCCGCATCTGGCTGGCGCCCTCCGCTGGGTTCCGCATCTGGTCACAAAGCGCTCGGGGCGCTGCAGGCAGCGAGAGCGTCCGGGTCACCTGCGGCGCGGCCGAGCCGAACGCCCGGTCTGCCAGCCAGCCGAGCTCCCTCCGCCCCTTCTCACCCGCGCGCAACCGAGCCGGTGACTCAGCCGGGCAGTGGCGCGCGCGGCCCGCGGCGGCCCCGGGCGCGTCCCGGCGGGAAGCACGGGCAGGCGACCCGACCCAAGCGCTCGCCCGCCTGCCCGCCCCAACACTTGTCCGTCTACCTCGAGCGGGGTCGTCCGCCCGGTCCGCCGGTCCTAGGACCGCTGAGGTGGGGACTGGCACCACCCAGAGGGGGAAATCGGCCCCCGCCCTTCCTGCCGCCCGCGCGCCGCGCCTGGCCCCGCGGGGGTCGCGTTTCCTCCCACCCCTCCCCCGCCCCCGCCAAGGTGAAACTTTCTAGGTGGAGGAGAAGTTTTCTCGCCCTGGCCGCGAGATCCCAACTCCGCCAGCTCGGGCAGTTTGAAGTTAGCACAGGGGGAGATAAGCGAGTCCGAGTCTCCCCCTCCTGGTGCTCGCGCGGCGAGCGTCAGCCGACGCGCGGAACGCCCGGCGCGCCCACTCCGCGCACACTCCACGCACCCCACCCCGCGCGCTGCCGGCGGGAGAAGCGCGACGCTCTGATGCCAGACTCTCCCACGGCTCCGTCAGCCGCTGGGCGCTGAGCGAGGTAGAGAAAGAGTTGGACACCACAGAGACAAGGAATTCATTGTTAGCGACGGAGGTAGGAGTGGATGGAGAATTGTCCCAATGATTTCGTTATGCAACGTTTATCCCCTGCTATATAATAACTTGGATCTCTGGGAGGAAGAACAACACAGGAGTTTAGCCCTGAGGAAACTTCAACTTCTTTCACTTTTTTTTTTTTTTCATAGCAGGAAACAGGCTGATTAAATAACTAGGCAAACAGCAATGAACAAGCAAAACGGAACAAAAGTTTAATTCTTGAACGTTGAAATCTTATGATTAAAAAAAAAAAAGGTTTGTGAGGCCTGGTGAATTGTATTAGGAATGTGTTAGGGTAAGTTTTTATACTTCATATGCCTGACTACCAAAATTGACATTAACCTTCAAGAGAATAAACACGCAAAAGTAACAGAATCTAAGGAACAGCACTGCCTGTTAGGTCTTAGTAGGTCTCCTTTCTGACTGGCCGAAGGGCTTGTCATATAATGGCATCTGTTAATTACTGAGTCACGGCACTAAACAACATTCACTGTGCAGGCTCAGGAATCATTTACTACAGAATGAAAAACAGAAAAGTAAAATAAGAATAGTTGTCATTTTCCTGAGAGCTTACTATGTGCCAGGCACTTTATCAGGGACTGCAGAAGCAGTTTCAATCCTCAAAAGTAATTACCTCATGATTCCCCAATTTTATGGAAAAAGGACTTTCCTATTACGTCATACTAGAGCTCTGCATTGAACCATTTTGCAGATGAGGAACCTGAATGCCTAAGTTCCTGAGGGTCACATAACTGGTTAGTAAAAGAGGTGAGGTTAGAACCCAGCCCTCAAATCCCAGTCAGGTGTTCTTCACAGCATGCCAAAAGGCCGAAGCCTGGCAAGCTTACTGAAGATTTCCTGATATCACATGGCGCAATTAAGTATGACTATGGTTATTGGTTATATTACCATATTGGTTATATGGTTATTAAAGGCTAACCTATAGGTCACAGGGCACTGGTCCCATTTATGGACAGTTCAGTTATAGATTTGGGGTTCAGTACCAACTTTCAATAAAAGAGGAATAAACTAATGGATTCTCACACACACACACACACACACACACACACAATTAACCATAGTTGTCCAAAGAAATGACTAGAGTGTCGTTTCTGTTTCCTGGTTTCCATAGCAATATGTTAACTGGATATTTAGATTGCATTATATAGTTGCCTGAACAGGTTTTCTGAGTTTGTGTACCATGATAAAAACACAAAAGAAAAAAATTACAATTAAACTAGTAGAAAAGCCAATGCAAAATAGAAAATAGATTATAAACCTAAGTAATGTATTATGTATCTTCAGCACCAAAGTTTCCTAGTTCCTAGTTACTGACAAATTTCAATCCACTTTTGAAACTGTATTAAAAATTGTCATTTTGATTTATTAACCATGAGTAAGGAGATAACATTTTATAAAAATAACATTTACTAGGAATAGCATCATAAAAGTATCTGAGTGTGTGGAAATAAAATAATTAGTTTTTACATACTACCCAGAGAGTTTCGATCAGGGGAAGGGTTAGAAGTCATTTCACATATTTGGAAATCGACAGAAGCAGATACTTTTAAAAGGCAATGAGAGTTCTAAAGTTCAATTTTCGTTTTGTGGCTAACTTCACTTGTTGCTGTTTAACTTTCCTTGGGTCCATGGTATGGGTGACACACTGTATGATGGAGTTCTTTTGGTATTTTCCTAATCAAACCAAACTCCTGTGGCCAATACTGTTGGCTGGCTAAGCCAGCACCTGTTCCCAACCAGATATTCCTTTGCCTGCCTCCACTCCTGGGGTTAGAAAGGAGAAATACTTGCTTTCCCAGACTCCTTTGCAGCCAGACATGGCCATATGATATTATTCTGATAATGAAATTACGCTAAAGTCTGTTGGAGACTTCTGGGAAAGAGTTTAATTTCCCGATTAAAGAGATCTGATAAGCTTGCCACCCCTTCCCACTTCTTGCTTTCTTGATTTCATATATAATGCCCAGCCGAGAAGTAGTCATCTTGTGACCATGAGAAGTTGGCTCTGGCGTTGCTGAGCTATAGCACTAATACCAGTAGACCCCTGCTTCCAGATTTGTTATTTTTTGGGAAAATGCTTGTTCCAGACACTGTTAGCCAGGATTTCCAACACCTGGAGTCCAAAGCATTCAAAACTGATATATTCTCAAATGGGGAACAAGACATCTCCAAGACTGAGTTTGGAATAGTAGTTAAAAGTGTGGGTTTTAGGGGGTGCCTGGTTGGCTTAGTTAGTAGAGCATGTGACTCTTGATCTCAGGGTGGTGAGTTTGAGTGGAGCCTACTTAAAAAGAAAAAAAAAGAGTGTGGATTCTAGAGTCAGAAAGCCTTGGATTTCAGTCTCAGTTCTGCTGCTTGATACCTGTGTAACTATAGGCTGGTGGCTTAAACTGTGCCTTATCTGTAAAATGAGGATAGTAATAGGGTTTGTGAGGATGAAATGAAGAGCTATTAAGTAAAGCACATGGAATAGTGTCTGATGAAATATAAATTCTTGAAAGGCCTGAGCCATCCCTACCCACGTATTTGTGGATAACACACAGTGCTAAACTATGAACAGGACCCCATCTCTTAACTCCGAGATGGGCCTAATGATAGCCATGGACAAGACTGAGAGGAACAGTGATGTCCTGCTCTAAACATGCCACATCCTTTCTGCTCTCCCTTCAAAACATTAAAATGTGGATCTTCAAAGGTTCTCTTTAAGTTCATTCACATGATACTGTATTTGAAATAAAAATGAAAGCAGTCTTCTTAGAGCAAGGCTTCACACTGGCAACCTGTGGAGGGTAGGAACCACAGACATGCACAGGCCCACAGAATATTTTTTAGCAGTTTGAATTGTGGTAGACAGAACATATGTTTTGCAGTTTGCCATCATCTTACCATCTTGTCTTGTAATGCATCCAGCCTACCTCTGATCTTGAGGTCACTTTCTCCCATAGGCATTAGGATTTGTGACTTCTGTTTTAGAGTATTTATTCTTGGATTCGCTCACTCTGCTCTCCCTCCTTCCCCAGCCCCGTTGCCCCTGTTATTGTGCCTATGGAAAATGTCCCCACAAAAGGACAAGAAGAATTCAGGTGACAGTTCCTCAACTATTTTTGTAGGCAAATACAATTTGGGGATGTAGGACTCCTCTTACTTTTTAGAGATACCTCATGTACAATAGAATATCGAAGATTCTGAGGACTCATGTGGAAAACCACAACAGAAGAAAACAAAAACAAAGACATGCTTTCTTCCTCTTAACATCTTTAGTAACAGTTTTCTGTAAAATTGATAATAGGGAACACACTGTTGGAAACCTTGCCTTAAAGAAAGGAAATGCCAGGAGTGCTTGGGTGGCTCAGCTGGTTAAGCATAAGACTGTTGATTTCAGCTCAGGTCATGATCTCACAGTTGTGAGATCCATCCTGCGTAGGCTTGTGTGGGGACCCAGCTCAGGCTCCTTGCTAGGGGTGTTTAAGATTCTCTCTCTCCCTCTCCCCCCTCCCTTGCTTGCATGCACATGTACCCACCTCTCTCTCTTAAAAAAAAAAAAAAAAAAAAAAAAAAAAAAAAAAGGAAATGCCAGATACGAAGGGTTAGAACAGGGCACTTTCAATATGAACTGCTTTTATGTCAATTTGTATTGGTCATTTGTTTGTGGCTGGGCTCTCTAAAAATAAAACAGGCAATGTTAAGTTATCTAAAAATACGACTAAGCATATTCAGTATTGAGGACAAGTACACAACTGCTAAGCTCTTGAAGCTACGAGTATGGTTTTACTCAGAAGCTTAGGAAATTGGACACAGAAAAAATGAAAAAAATCTGCCATCTCCAACAGGATGCTGCAGTTTTGTTACAGATTTGGCTCATTTTCACATCCAGCCTATTGCCTCTCTCCTAAAATCAAGTAAAGGCATAATGTATTTATCTCTCATATTAAATGTCTACCATGTATCAATCATGTGTTTGAGTTCTGCTTATGTCCTCCTAACAAAACTCCAGGAGAGGTATCATCCTTCTCAGTTTACATCCAGGGAAATGAGGCTCAGAGAGATCAGGTAACTTATCCAGGGTCATACCACTGACCTAAGTAAGGCTGTCTCTTTGCAGAGCTCTTGCACTTCCCATTGCAACTATTATAAATTGTCTCAGGGCCTCTGGTGGATGATGTAGTCATTTAACATGGAATAGCCGAACTTAAAGCTTCCTCCTATTTTCCTTTCTTCTCTGTACACAAAGTCAGCTGCAACTTAAGACATAGGTACCCCCTCTGTTTGCTTCACTTTGAGGACTGGATATTGCCAAGAGAAGAAAGGTGCTGGCACCACCTATGGTGTTCCATCTGTAAAGCACTGCACAGGCTGGGTGGAGCAAGCGTCCCCAGCAGTCAAGGTGGCCCAGGTGGTCGGCTGTAGGTACAGGACTGAAACCTCCCAAGTGTGAAAAGGAATTGTAATGCTCTTTCCCCAATGTTTCTGTTTTTACAACCCTTGAGCCCTCCTTTGGGGACCTAGGGAATGTGAGAGAGAAAGCAAAGCATCAAATGATAGAGTCAGGAGTCTTAAAAGAAGGTGTTTTGGAGAGTCACTGTCTTCTCAAGAGATGAAAAATAAAGGCAAAGGCTTTTAGAAGAAAGTCCCAGAAGGCTCTTACAATTCTTTCTGCTATCAATACTTCACTCCCAGAAGTTGTATTAATTTTTTTTTCTTTTGTCTTTTACCTTGTGGCAAATTGGCTAAAAAAAGCATTTTGGTAAAGAAAATGGGGAAAATCTTTCATTTTTATATAGCATTGTATAGCTCATTATTTCTCAATGAGCCTAACCATTTCCTCTCAATTTAAACTGTTTGGCACTAATAGAAATGGATTAGCTCTTCTTGGGAAATAGTGCACTAAAAAAATAAACACGTTTCCTTCATTGATCAGCATTTATTTATGGATAGCCTTTTAAAAATGCATATGTGAGTATGTGCGTTTGTGTAATCACTACAATGCCAGGTTTTACCACTAGATTATTGCTTTGGCACTTAACCACAATGCATCAGTTTCTTCACCTATAAAAACAGTTTCAAAGTCTAATGAAACTATTTTTAAAAATTAAGTATCAAAGGGGTGCCTGGGTGGCTCAGTCGGTTAAGCGTCCGACTTCAGCTCAGGTCATGATCTCACAGTCCATGAGTTCGAGCCCCGCGTCGGGCTCTGTGCTGACAGCTCAGAGCCTGGAGCCTGCTTCGGATTCTGTGTGTGTGTCTCTCTCTCTCTGCCCCTCTCCTGCTCATGCTCTGTCTTTCTCTGTCTCAATAAATAATAAAAAAAAAAACAATTTAAAAAAATTTAAAAAAATTAAGTATCAAACAAAATTTTTCTGAAACCAGTCCACTTGGAGCAAATACACCAGACAATTTACTAATTGTATTTTACAGAAAGGGACATTAACTTAGAAGGAAAGTATCCAGTATGCGGTTCTGATTAACTATTGCCTTATTGTATTGTATCCAAATATAAAATTCTTTTTTCTATTTCAGTAATTGATTGATTTAATAATCAACATAAGGATAGTATATTTACTATACTAGTAAATTAGGCACTTTAGAAGTGGCTACAAAATTCAACAGTTTAAGAGGGAATATATACATCTTAGCAGCATTTGAAAAATGATAGAATGAAAGGTTTGATTAGAATCACTGTAACTATTACAGGTAACTAATGTATTCTAAGGTATAACAAAAATGGTACCAACACCTTTGTATTGGCCAGATTTCAACCATTTAGCAACCTCAGTGTTTAAACATAATTACTATTGATATATGTACACAGAAGAAATGGCAGTAACTCTGGATTAACCTTGGTCTGTCAGTGAACAATTTAAAAAACTAAGATGGCAGACAAATTATGACCAGTCAAGGTTCATGTTCAGAAAGTCAGTGGTGATGCAAACTGCTTTGGGCTTCCAGTTTGTTGGTCTACTATAAACATTCCTGCCTTTACTTACTTAAAAAAATCCGACCAAACTGTGCCCAAGAGGCAATTGCAAACTAACCTCTGACAGGACTGTCAGAGCCAATAAAATCATCCGCAAACTTTATGCTTATGTTGAAGGAACTTTCAAGGAGTGTGTAACCTGAATTAGAAAAGACATCTTTTTAGAGCTTTCCCTGAAGTGTCCGGGCCATCTGTTTTAGCACAGGCTCCCCATGTTAGAACTGTTATCAGGTACTTCTGGCTCTCCCATTGCTACTGTTAACAAATGGATTTGTCACCCCAAAGTTAAGAAAAACCAGATGTTTCCTTTGTTGTTCTATGTTCTGATGGCAGGTCAAGACCATGTTTAAACAGCACCAGTGAAATTGAGATTTAGAAATTTAGATCTTGTTCCTCTGGTCAATGAGGTCATATGATTTAGGGCCGTTTCAAGATTTAGACTGAATTTCAGTATTTGGCCATCTACATTTATTGGATTACCTCCAAATTAATCAGTTCTCTATAAATATAAACCTATATTTTATGGGAATCATAATTTGTATGGAAGCAGTTATAAATATGGAATAAAATATTTAAACATGTCAGGTCTTGTAATCCATCAATTAATTTCTTAACCAAATGTTTATTGAGCCCCTACCATGTGCCAGGGAAGTGTTAGTGTCTGAAGCTACAAAGATGAATGAGATGTAGTCTTTACTGTTGAGGAATTTATAGTCCAGCATGAAAAACCAGCTTGTAAATCAGCAGACCCAGTACAATGAGACAAGTGCTAAACAGTGTTAGGAGAGTATCACAGAGTAACTTTGGGGATCAGGGGGAGGTGAGGAAACATGGAAGACATTGCAAGGGAGGCCACATTTGAAACATATCTGAAAGGATGAGCAGGAATTTGCTAGGTGACTATATTTGCAAGGAGATTGAGGTGAGGAAATTAATTCATAGCAGAGACTAACAAAGTAGGTGAGGATCAGAATATGATGGATCTTGTATACTGCACCAAGAAAAACTGTATGATAGGTGATAAGGAGTCACTAAAGCATTTTAAGTAAAATAATTAGAATTTTACATTTAAGAAAGATCACTCTGGTTTAATGGAACATTTGGAGCAGCAATAGGTTAGACGTGGGGTGGCACAAGGGAAGGCTATTTCTTTAGTGCAGGGAAGCAATGTCATAAGGCAGGGACTGCCAGGATGCAGGGCAGGAGGAAAGTTTGATAGATGCCTAGGATATGGAACATACAGGACCACTTAGAGGTTATAGAAATTGAGTGATACTCAGAAAGCTTCTTTTTGTTTTATTTGTCTTTGGTTGTTTAATGGAAGTCTAGCACACAATGATGTATTCATTTTGGATTTACTGAGTTTGAGGTGGAGTATTTACATGTCCCTGCACAATGAGTTGTTAGAGGTCTGGTAGTTGAGTCAAAATACCAGCATGCCACATTATTGTGTTGTCTCATGTTGAGAGCTGCATTTTTCACTCTCCTTCTCCATGTAATTTCAGTTTGGAGTTGGCCCACAGGAAAGCTGTGTGTGTTCTGGAAGGCACAAGAGAAGCAGCCGTCATTATATTCTGAAGGTTATCACTGGATGCAGAGGTGCTGCTGAGTCCCAGTTTATTTGCTCTTCTCTCCTTCCTGATGCTGGCCTTACCAAAAGTGACTAGATCTCCACCAGACACTTTGCTGACAACTCACAGAGGTGGCAGCCATGAAGAGCCAACAACTTTCCATAGACTTCGTGGTCTCACATTCTGGCTTCCAGAGCTCCCTGCAAATTGTGAGTCATTTGTGACTTTTCCCCTTCCCTTCAGCAACATTTTTTTGGATCTGTATCTTCCCAGCTCTTCTCACAATTGTGTAAGTCGTAAGTCATATCATACATTTCTTCTTCTCTATGACTCCTGGTGGTTCTGCTTCTCTGATTGAATTTTTTTAAAGCTATAACCAAAGTGTATTTTCAAACAGAGCTCCTTAAAAACCCTACATTTTATACTCAAAACTTTTATCAGTTGGAATTGTTTTCATTTTGAGAGTCTTTTTCCCCCTGACTTCCTGATAGTGATTATTGGTGCAGGATGATGATCTTAATGTGTCCAAATAGGAGAAATTGTCAGGATAGCTAAGAGGGATTTCAAGAAACTTCAATATTTGGTTTTTATGCTGTTGAAAGAAATCATTATTATTGCTTATATGTGAACATTTTAATATAATATAGTGCTCTAGAACTATTTGGGCCAGAGAGAACGAGGCATAAAAGATCTCAAGTGCCTTGGACACAGGCAGAAAGGACGAGGGCAGATTGTGGCAGGAAAAGAGGTTTTCCTCCTGCTGGCAGGTGGAACAATTCTTGGGGTGTAGTGTGTGGGATGTAGGCTCTTACTGAAAGAGTAGCTGTGGAACAGAGGGTACTGATGCAGTCAGTGCAATGAGGATCTTGCCATGAACAGGTCAAGAACAGAAGTGAGTAGAAGGAACTATCTGGAACTCCAAAGTAAGCATGTGGGTTACTCTTCTTGGGCCATTTCTGCCCTCGGAAGAAGGTGGAGTTTAACTCTAAGGATGATAATAAAGAGGTACGGACTTTGTTGTTAGCATTGGGAAATGAGACTTGACCTAGAAAGGTGTGTGCCCTGGCAAGTACTTTCTTGTTTTTGTTCTGCTTTCTGCCTTTCTTCTAAAGCCAGCAAAGGAGAACATGGGTGTCTCCTACTCCAAGAAGAGAATGGCAAAAAGGGCAGTTTTGGCAGCCTGGCCAGAAAAAGCAGTGGTATTGGCTTTGTTTATTCCTTCAGTGGAAATAGCTTTCTTTCTTATAGTTGCATGGCAGACTCAAAGTCCCAGCCTAATTTCAGAAGGTTTCTATGACTGGCCCTCTCCCACCCCACCCTATCCCACACCCTGGGCAGGCTGACAGGTTGCTTTATCTGTTTTCCAGTGGCACTTCATACTCCTAAGTTAGCACATCTCTCACTGTGTTACAATTAGCCTTTTTTGTTGACAGCTTATCCCAGTGATACATTAGTGTGTGTGTGTGTGTGTGTGTGTGTGTGTGTGTGTGTATTTCTGTCTCTTATTTGTAAGAAAACATTAAGGGAAAGAAAATTAGAAAATCTGTCACTGAGGACAGGGGGAGGTAGAAGGTCTTACATCTCTTAGGATGTGGTATATTCAGAAGGGGTTGCCTTGCTACAAATACAGGTAACCCAACTTTATAATTGATTGGTTAGGCAAGGCATCAGAAATAACACCCTTTCAATCCATTTGCCTAAAATCCTTGATATCTGTATATCAAGATTTGTGGGCCTGATATCTGTGGGCCAGATGACCCTGACCATACTATGTAATTAGTAATCTTCCCTTTCTCCTGGAAAACAAATGGGATTAGCAAACTGTAACAGAGTCTATTATTCTTAAGGATGTCACGCTGGATCATGTCTCCTCTGCAAAGGATATACTATACATACTACACAAAGGAAGAATCATGAAATATGTGCAGAATTCTTGTGATGTTTTTCTTTGTTCAGATAACATGCTTGCTAGTTATTTTGTATTAGATATTTGAAAGGTATCTACTACTTAGTGCCTCAAATGAGGCAAAAATATTGGGATTGGATATGCCTGCCAAACCTGCCACCAATGAGGTAAACCATGTGATTAGATGGCGCCAAAAAGCCAGTCTCATGGGCCTGGAGAAGGAGAGTTGTGCCTGGATGTCACCCAGGACTCACACTATACCTGTGCCCTTGGAAGCACCTGTTGATCATGGCCATGTCCCTTGGTTGCAGGTGGCAACAAGCTCTTTTGCTTCCCTAAGACCAAATGAGCCATGCCTGCAAGGGCTCTTGGACTCTTCAGATAGACAAGACCTGAAGCCTATGTTTGTCTCTTGGGGTCTTGAAATTGCTTTCTCTCTATAATTAAAAGAAGTGAAATGAAACCTGACCCAGGAAGGATCCCAAATTTTGGCAGTATTCTAAAGCATGAAGCAAAGGCTTGATTTTTGAAGCACTACATGATCTTTCTGGAGGGGAGCTACATACAATTGCAGCAAAGTCTTTTACGGTCATATGAGTCAACTCCCACAAACCTTATTTGGGACTTGGTCACTGGGCTGAAGTATCTCCAACAGAAGCCCACTCCTGAGGGATTGGATACAGCATAAAGTCTTAAAGGCCAGGACAGCTCAAATGAAATATTTACTTGTTTATTTGTGATGCTGACAATAGCAAAATCAGAGTATATGAATTAAGGTTGGGGAGGGGAAGACGAAGGTGAAAATTAGGAAGTAGCACTTTGTGTCAGGACTGAGAGATTAGGCAATACCACATCTGAGGCATGAGCCAAGAGGTCAGAGGTTGGATAACTGGCATTTTCATCACCTCCCACCTGTTTTCTTAGGTCCCCTGTTTTCCTCTTTCTCAGTTTTGGTAAAACGCTTTCTCCGATAGCTCCCTAAAAAAAGGTATATGTGGTGAGAATTTTTGAGACTTTGTAAGTCTAAATGTGTTTTTATTTTACCCTTCTAACTTCATTGATAGTTTGGGTATAGAATACCAAGTTAAGAGACAGAGATCCATTATCTTCTAGCCCCCTCTTGTTCTTGAAAAGTTTGATACTACTTTAAGTTCTGATTTTCCCCCTCCTATTCATTTTCTCTGCTCTCTGTCCCGGGACTCCAGAATTGAGATGCTAAAATTGTAGGATTTATCTTTTAACTTTGTCATACGTATATGAAATATGCACATATATATGAAGTAGACCATGTCAGGTATCTTGGCATCTTTGAGGATCAACAAAGAGGTCAGTATGGACAAAGAAAAGTAAGTGAGGGAAACAGTCTCAAATATACTTGTCCTAATTGTCCTAAACATGTCAGGAAGTCTCAACTTAGTAAGTGATCTTTGACAAATAAGTAGAAAGAGAAAATAATATTTTTGGTAAACTCAGTAATTTTTCTCCCTTGCTCTGAATATGATCTATTTCATCTTTAGCTCTGAAAACTTTGGGTGAGCCACTCAGCCTATGGATTTTTATTTCCTGGATATAAAACAAGATATTGGGTACATGTAATCTTCATATTGCATTTGGCTCTAAAATCTAATCTTGCATTGGATTATCTCAATATTAATTAGTACTTCTGTTAGAAGAAAGGCCAGGGATACGAAGAGGAAGTGAAACTTAAATCAGTTAATATTTTTATTCATTCAGCATCTGCAGGAGAAGAGTTGATTAGAAGAGACCCATGCATAGCATTTATAGATTCTGAAGTTCTTTTGTTTATGATGTGCAAAGAGAAAAATATCACAGATGCTACCTAGCCAATGTGGTTTTCACTTGATGAATTTAAGTGAGATTTTAATATATAGCTGTGATCCTTTCAAATTAGTAAAACATTTGGAGCATTTAAAGTACAAGTATACGGCATAGCTATCATAGGCATTGAATGAGTACTCTTAGTAATAAAGCTATATGGAATAAGTTCATCAAATCCATTCTCAGCATTTTCTATCCAACACTTTTAACGTACCTGTTGCAAGCTAAACAAAGAACAGTATTTACCCTGACCTATCTTTCTAAGTTTATATTTTATTACTTGGCTCTCTACATTCTACTGTATACCACTCAGCACATTTTAGACTTTTATGTGTTCTGTGTCTTTTGTTTCTGTTACCTGGAATCCTTCCACTGCTACTGCCCTCCTTTCCTCATGTCACCATATCACCAGACTCTGATTGCCAAAATTCTACCTATCCATGGAGGCCCATATTGAATATTTCCTTGCTCAAGCAGCCTTTCCTGATTCTATGTCAGCTCTTTTCTCCATTAAAGTTCATGACACATCGGGACGCTTGGGTGGCTCAGTAGGTTAAGTGTCTGACTTCAGCTCAGGTCATGATCTTACAGTTCGTGAGTTCTGTGCTAACAGCTCAGAGCCCAGAGCCTGCTTCGGATTTTGTGTCTCCCTCTTCTCTCTGCCCCTCCCCCACTTGCACTCTGTCTTCTCTCTCTCTCCAAAAAAAAATAAACATTACAAAAAAAATCAAAGTTCATGATACATTATTTGTACTTTTCTAATAATACTATTTTATTCTTCTTGTACATATACTTTCCTAGCTGCCTTTTACACTGTAAGTTTCTTGAGGGCAGAAACTGTGTCTTGCTCATCTGCATATATCAACTATAGTCAGTAGGAGATTCTCAGTAACTGTTGTTGAAATGAATTTCATAAAATACATATGCAGGCAAAAGTCTATAGTCTTATTAAAAAACAAACACAAAAACCCCAACAAAACCTTCTTAGTGTTTATAGGGAAACATGTATATGTATCCTGCTTAAAAAGAGTTATATCCCCTTATAAAGCTATTTCCCATTCTATTAGAAATGACTATCAACTTTTCTATTTCACCTTTATATTAGCAGAGACTTTCCATGTTTATCAGGTTTTGATGACCAGGATTCTTTTCCCTGGGTAAGTCATTAAAGTTAAATTTGATATTCCTTCAGAAAAGGGTGCCCCACACCCCCCACAACCAACAAAATAACTCATAAGGTTAGACTGTTAGCTTCAAAATGGTTTTCATTAGTTAGCTGGCTTAAAACTTTCTCTAATGTTTTGAGCGTGTCAGTCCACAAGAAAGGGCAAGCCAGGTGGAATGGAAGCCCAGTTCCCCTCCTTTATTAGCCTCGCCAGGATAAATGTCCTAGGAGAAATTTTCCAAACATTTATTTTAACTTTCTTGTGTTTTAGAAAACCAGCAGCTTCAAAAGACCTAACAGCGTATTGTCCTGTATCTAAACTTCAGATTGACCTTATTTGAAGGGTTAAAAAAATCTATTTAAGGAGCTTTTTGGAAGGATTACTGATGGAAGTCTGAGCTAAAAGTCATTGGTTCATATTTCATTAGTCCTCATGCTGTTTGTCATCAGTAAATCTGGCTGTGGACGTTTGTCCAGTCCTATGAAAATAACAACACTCTTGCCTTTATTTCTATAATTTAACTTCCATTAAACTGAGACTTAGACATCTCTTTTTTTCAGGCATAGATTAGATGACCAGAAATAAGTGTAATATTAAAAATTTTCTTTTGTGAAATAAATATATTGGCCTCTGTAAGGGACCATGGTTATATCTACTTGCTTATTTGGAAAATTCATTGGAACATACGGAATGTAAATAATGAATTTCTCCAATGAATAACAACAATATGAAAAACCTTGGGATTTTAACTATTGTCAGGATGTTTTATGTCATACCAAAGAAGTTAGCTCTAATCATCATTTTTATTATTTATTCAGCAGGGCAACTCTAAGATAAGTTCAGAAAGTATACATTATATACATTCAGATATAATTTGTTTCCTTGAAAGAAATCTGATATGTGCTATCCTTCTCTGACATGTGAATTGAATAGCTCTTTTTTTTTTTAGCAGCTGTTTTTTTAAATTTAATCTAGAAACAAATTGCATCAAGCTTAGTGCTAAAAGTCTATCTGATGAGAATCTTTCCAATTTTATTTTTATATTTAGATTTATAGATAGAAGACTACACATCAGTCACATTTCAAATTGAAGTAGTATTTCAAAATAAAGGGTTTCTTTTCATGTTTGTTTTAGTAATGTGGTTTTGCCTATGTTGAATATAGGGTAATATTCATTTGCACATGTGCAAGTAACTAAATACCCATTTTCAGATTAACATTGAATTTTCAGTGCTGCTTGTTTGATGTCCTTACATGGCTGAAACCAAGTAAGCTCCATATTGCTTGATTGTAATGTTTATCTGGCTTCCTGCCATGTAAATGGATGTATTAATACTCAGTTCTCGAGAGTGTTGTGAAGTTCAGTTAATTAATGTTTATAAAAGCTTCTTGAAATTGTCTGCTGAAAGAGATTACATGAGTTAAAATTATATAAAAAGCAAACATGTAGAGCACTCTAGAAATTGTTGCTTAGCAAAGATAAAAGTGCCCTGAATATCTATTAGCTGTATCTGAATCAATGACTTCTGGTTACTGTAATTTATTATAGTATTTTATGGCTAGTACATAAAAATGACTTTAAGGTGCATCATCTCTGTTCATAGTGAAGAATTCCTTATGAAATTTTGGTCAAAGAGGTTTAGGCAAAGCATTTGTCTGGTGTTTATTCAGGCAGAACATTTAAATCAAAGGTCTTATAAACAGTAAAATGTTAGCCACAAGATTCATTCTTGCTCTCAAGTGAGTGCACCTGGTAGGTATTCTAGTTGTTCCCTAACATATAATCTAAATTTTTTCCCTATAGCAATAGAAAACCTAATTTTCTCTGGGCTCATGGCCATCCCAAATAAAGTTTATGTATTGTTTACCTTTCTTACAGCTGGATGTGACCTGTGATAACTAAGTTCTAGTCAGTGGGATGTGGGCAAAATTGATCTGTGAAACTTATAGGTTGTATCTTTAAAGGGAAGGTGTGCTTTTCTTTCTCTATTCTTTCATCCTGCTGCTTGCAGTGTAGATGTGATGACAAGCCATCTTGTACATGTGGGTAGAGAAAACCTGAAAATGGAGGAACAACAAGACAAAAGGAGCTTGGGTCCCTGAACAACTCACAGACTAGAGGTGCCATAGCTCCTTATAAGACCTACATGTGAATGTGTTTAAGACAATTAGTCATGGGGTGCCTGAGTGGCTTAGTCAGTTAACCATCCCACTCTTGATTTGGCTCAGGTCATGATTTCATGGTCATGGGATTGAGCCCATATCAGACTCTGTGCTGAGCATGGAGCCTCCTTGAGATTTTCTCGCTCTCTTTTTCTCTCTCCCTCTACCCCTCTTCCTCACTTACACTCTTTCTCTCTAAAATAATAGTGAAAAAAAAAACCCCAAAGACATAATTAGTCTTGGTTATAAACCACCGACTATCTTCTAACTTATGCCTATCTTTTCAGATAGCAAGAGGGAAGAAAAATGATTTAATTTTCAGATTTTATACTAAATTACCCAGTCATGGATCAGGTCTTATTGAAAAATCAACCGAGTTTTTATTTTTGTGTTGGGTACATTAAAAATTTTATTTGGAGATATCATCCCTCATCCTGAAACGGATAGAGATTTTTTTTAGTTGCACCTGCAAACAAACTAGGGAGCTCTACTTTGAAATGACTTCAGCCCCAAACATAATAAAAGTAGTAAAACTGAAAAGAAAATATCTTAATTAAAATTAGACAATTCTGATACATTAGATAAACCATCTTAACTGACCATTGCGTGCTCTCCTATTCTATCTTAACAGCTTAAGTGCTTAACAGCTGAGTGGCTTAGTGGCAATAACTGATTCATTTATTTTTATTTTTTTAAGTTTATTTACTTATTTTGTGCACGCGCGCGTGCGAGAGAACATGAGCTCGGGAGGGTCAGAGAGAGAATTCCAAGCAGGTTTCGCACTGTCAGCACAGAGCCCGATGCAGGGCTCCAACCCACATGTCAGGAGATAATGACCTGAGCTGAAACCAAGAGTCCGACACTTAACCAACTGAGCTACCCAGGTGCCCTTATAATTGATTCTTGTAAATGGTAAAACCTGACAGAATTAGCTGTGCATTGTTGAAAAAAAAAATAGGTGATCTCTATTCTAAATTCCTTCAGAGTTTACAATTTATTCAGAGTTCAGGAAGGTGAAACTACTATATCAGATGCTTTTCAAGTATAGTTTTCATTTACTTTTTAAGTACTTTTTGCTTCAATGTAAATGGAGAATACACCTTTTAAAATTTTTTGCCCATATATTTATGTCAGTGATTCTGCACATATAGCAAAATTAACTAAAAAGCCACGTATTAGTATAAACAAACATAAGTGTCATGTTCATGATGATATTTATATTCTTCACAATTTTTGACTACTAGAAATTCATCTTTATAGTAGTACCCCCTTAATTCACAGAGGATATGTTCTAGGACCCCCAGTGGGTATTAACATGAATCAAAGGAAGATATTACATGAGCTATTACCTAAAACTGCTGATAGTACTGAACCCTATACATACATTGTTTTCCTATGCATACATACCTATGATACATTTTAATTTATAAATTAGGCAGACTAAGAATTTGACAACAATATCAAATAATAAAATAGAACAATTATAACAATATACTGTAATAGATGCTATGTGAATATGGTCATCTCAAAATATCTTATTGTATTGTACTCATCCTTCACGTGATGATGTGAGATGATAAAATGCCTATGTGATGGGATAAAATCAGATGAATGATGTAGGCATCGTGACATAGTGTTTGGCAACTACTGCTCTTCTGACAATACGTCAGAAGGAGGACCATCTGCTTCCAGACACAGTTGACCACAGGTAACTGAAAACACTGAAAAGTAAACTGTAGGTAAGCGAGGTGGAGGGCTAAGTATTTATGTGTCATTAAGGCATCATTAATTTCTTTCACTGAAAGTAATCTATTGCTGTGTAACAAACCACCCCAAAATGTAATGGCTTAAAAACATAACAATTATTTTGCTCACAAATCTGAAATTTCGGTAGTGTTCAGAGGGGACTGAATGAGGGGACAGTTTATTTCTGCTCCACACGGCGTTAGTTAGCACAGCTCCATTGAAGCTGGAGGATCTACTTGAAAAATGGCTCACTAAAATGCCAGGCAAGTTGGTGCCAACTCTGAGCTGGGAGGTCAGCCAGGGCTATAAGCTGTGGCCCTGGTTCATTTCCCTGTTGGCCTCTCCGCAATGCTGCTTGAATTTTGTTCCAACATGGTGACTAATTCCCAAGAGCATGTATTTGAAAAGACAAGTAGAGGAAGCTTCCAGTATCTTAAGGCCTGGGCCTGAAAACTGGCACAGCACCATTTCTGTCATGTTCTATTGGTCAGGCAGTTGTAGAGCCCACTCAGATTCAAGAAAAGGGGCATACATCTCATGAATCTGACTTCATGAATGTCAAAAAAATTTGTGGCCATCTCTAAGTATTCTCAATGTCATCTTCAGTATTAAAAATTTTCCAGAGGACCTGGGTGGCTCAGTTGGCTGAGTGTCTTGACTTTGGCTCAGGTCATGATCTGCCAGTTCATAAGTTTGAGCCCTGTGTCAGGCTTGCTGCTGTCGGCACAGAGCCTGCTTTGGATCCTCTGTGCACCACCCCCCCCCCCCCCGCCCCTTACCTGCTCGTGCTCTCTCCCTCAAAGAGCAAACAACCCCCTCTAAAAAACACATTTTCTAACCAATAATGATATAATAAACAGAAAGAAAAAACTGATTATGAACAGTAGCAGTCACTCTTCTTATGAAAAAGTAACAAAGTATTCTGAAAAGAAGTAATAGAATAGATTTATGCATGTTTCAGAAATGTTTGGAATCTTGTATTCTAGAGGTTCTCATCTTTTTGAGGTCATGATATATGGTTGAGTAGCAGAATTTTGCCACACTATGTGACAGACTGACCCCAGTATCCACTCTCTCTTTCTGCCTTACTAAGAGATCTCTGAATTTATTTATGTCAGCATATGCCCAGGTAAAAATTCTCACTTCTCTAGATTCCCTTGAATCTATGGATTGCAGTGGGACACAGTTCTAATTTGTTGTAAACAGAAGTCATTAGGTACTAACTGTAGGAAAACACTTTAAGAGGACAAACAGCTTTTTCTTTTGTTCTTTATTCTTTCCCCATCCTTCTGCCTGGACTGTAGATGTGATATCTATGCAGCAACAGCCTTATGACTCAGCAGAGGTGATCATATGGAAGAAAGCAACATGTTAAGGATTGTTGAGAGGAAAGCTGGAAGGCTGAGTCCTTGATGGACTTGTGGAATCACTATGACAGTCCTATACAGTTTACTCTAGATTTCTTGAAACAAGGTATAAATAATCTTGTATATGGCTAAACCACAGCTATTGGCTTTCTGTTGCATAAAGTGAAATCCAGTTTCTAACTGAATTACTACTCTAAAAAAATCAGAAATAATTATAATACAGTCTCTGCTCAGATCAACACTATCACAGAATCTGTAAAAACATCTCCTCTGTTCACTGTGTTTCTATATGAATAGAGCTGTTACTGCTCTGACTGCCTTCTCTCCCATATTCATGAGGGAAAGTTTTGGCATGTTCAATAAGTGTAGTTTCTTTGTGTCAGCATGACATTATTACACTCTTTTTACCTCTTATTTGCAGCATATTGAACCCTGCTCTATAATGGGCAATGTGGTGTATTCTTTTTTTTTTTCTTAAAAAAATTTTTTTTAATGTTTATTTTTGAGAGAGAGAGAGAGAGACAGAGCAAGAGTGGGGGGCGGAGCAGAGAGAGAGGGAGACACAGAATCCGAAGCAGGCTCCAGGCCCTGAGCTGTCAACACAGAGCCTGATGTGGGGCTTGAACTCACGAACCGCGAGATCATGACCTGAGTCGAAGTCCGACGCTCAACCAACTGAGCCACCAAGGTGCCCCAATATGGTCTATTCTGCAAAACATTCCATCTAATAGGTAGTAGTACTGTTAGTTATAGCAAATAATAATAATAATAATAATAATAATAATAATAATAATAATTTCAGTGAAGTACTTGCAATATATCAGTGATGGAACGATTGTTATAACCGATGAAGTACAATTTTGGCTACATTTGGAATATATTTATACTACATAATTTTAAGGGCTACACCCAAATTGTAGAGTAGTATCAACAGATGAGCATATATTTGAAGAAAAGGATATGGACTTGGCTTATTTAACAGAGACCAGATAACAATGACTTAAACGTGATAGAATTTATTTTTCTCTCATGTAAAAGTTTGAGTTGGTAGGTAGTGGGGGGGAAGGAGGGTAGGTAGCTCTACTCATCAGGAAATCTAGGTTCCTTCTATATCACTACTAGGCTGTCTCCTAGATAAGAGTGTTGTCCTTATTCACATGGTCAAAGCTGGCTCACTGCCAGCATGTCTGTAGTCTAATTTTCAGGAATGGAAGAATTGGAAAAAATAGGCAAGTAGCCTCCCATAAAGATCTGATCTGAAATTGTCCATATCCTTTCTGCATACATCTTATTAGCTATTTGCTAACATGCAACAACCAGCTGAATGGTCTGTTAAGAAACGGCTCTAGGTGGGACCCCACATATCTAGCTAAAAAGGGAGATGTTCTGTAACTAAAAAGAAGGGGGAAATGGATGCTGGGTGACAATTACTGGACTCCTTCATAATGAGTATGTCATGTGTCATCTGAGAAAGGATAGTCTATCATTTTGGCACTATTAGGCTTTTGGCTTTTATAAAGGAATTTCAAAGTGAACACTTGTTCATCTGGTATTGAGAAAGCCTGTGGACCTGCCCTCAGCATTGTTTTTTTGTTCTCTGGTTCTTGTTAACACCAGATGGCTTACAATCTCCTGATTTCCTCTTTTTCTTGGCTTCTGGATTCCTAATTTCTGTCACCATCTTGCCCCACTGCTATTTTGACCATAGCTTAGCCCTCTTTTTTTCAATATATGTATTGAAATATCCAAAGCAATTATGATTTTAGCAGATTTTACTGAGGTCTGAGAGTGGTGGTAGGTGATGAGGGATCACTTGTTCACAGAGCCTTCCATCTTTTCAAGTGGCTTTTGTTATCCCTCATTTTCCTTCCCACCTTAGCTCTTCACCCACTCATTTCCAAATTGCCCCATATGCCTCCAAATTCCTTTCCCTCTATTTGGCAGAACTATTTTCCTGTTCCCCTCAAGTCTGCACAGCCCACACCAGACCCATAGAAGGTTTCGCTTCTACTCCAAGTGTTATTCTCGGCAAAAGTTTTTTTCTCTTCCTAAAAGAAATTATAGTGCCAGTTTTAAAAATAATTTCCCCTACCTCATTATAAAATGAAATCCACTTCTGCATTTGCTGTAAAAATGTTGTTGAGAACATTGTCCATTACATCATTTAATTTCCCCCTATAAAGCTCCATATCAGAAACTTCTTTTAGATTTCAGTGCCAGAAAAAACTTTGCTCCTCCTAAGGCATGCTTCCCCCTTTCTGATAACAAGAGCTACATAACTTATCATGCTTTCTGAACTGTACAGCTCTGAGCCAAATTTGCAGTTCTATCACTGTAATTATTCTAAACATACAATTAACATATTTGTATTTTTCTCATTTGCTTAGGCCATTTTATATGTCTGTTATATTGGTTTGCTTTTTGTTATAAGCCACTTCAAATCCTTTAAAAAAAGTCAAGATAAAAACAAGTTGATTGTTAACAAGTGAAATAAATAAGCAGCATAGAGGTCATCTCAGGTAATAATATGCAGCATTTTTGACACCCTTCCCCCAACTACTTAGATAAGGCAAGGGGCCCTGTGGACCATCTGCCCTACTCATTTCCACTTCCCAAGGGGAAGAAAACCTCAATGAACATGCTACCTTTAGACTAAGAATGAAAAGTTTTAAAATTTAATGTTTACTAACTCACTTGCTACAAGTACCAGATGATGAGATGTGGGCCAGGAGCGAATGGTCAAGAAAGAATTTTTGAGACAAAAAGGTGTTTTTATTAAAGCATTGGGACAGGACCCATGGGCAGAAAGAGCTACACTGTGATTGTGAGGAGAGATTGATTAAATACTTTTAAGTTTGGTGGGGGAAGCAGAGATGGGAATTTCATATGTTAAAGAAGACTTAACAGCGTCCTGGAGATCTGGCTATTATTGTCAAGGGAAGGTTGCTTTTTGCTTCTAGTAAAGCATTAACATTAAAGCAGTTGTGAGTTCCTTGAGGAATGTCATATTCTGCTAGTTTCGGGTATTTATCAATGGGCTGAAAATTGTAAGGACATGTAATTTTGTCTACATTTTTTTTTACCTTTGTCCTCCTCATCACCAGACACTTCTATACTGTTTTAGATCCTTTCAATGTCACTCATCTCCAAGATATTTTAGTCTCTTGTTCTGCCGCAGTAGCCACTAGAGTGACCATCTTGGAAAGGGTTTCAGCTGATTTCAAGAGAATACAACTCACCAGCACCTTTCCATACATGCTCCTGCACTACTAACCTTCTGCCCTGGGGCTTTCTTGTTGATGGTGAGGAAGAAGATGCTATGGGATCTGGTTGGTGCCCATCTAGAAATGAGGAGAAACTAACACCCTGTGGTTAGCTTTGGGCCACTCAGTAAGCAAAAATACGAGACCATCTGAAGTGCTGGCCAAGAATGAGGGAATCTTGAATGGGTGGTGAAGGGGTCAGAAGATGAGATGAATCTCAATTGTGGCCATATTACAGTATGAGCAACAGACACAGGAATCAAAGCTGTTTTCACTAATTTTCTTGCTGAAGTCCCTTGCTTTGCTGGATTGCCCTCCATAATAAAGTATTTGCACATATACTTTAGCTCTGTCTCTGCTTTCTGGGGAACCTAGCTAAGATCATAGGTTTTGAAACTGTCCTTGGTCATTTATATAAATGAAAATCTATGGAGGTGCGCATTATTCTCCTGTAAGACACTCTGGGAAGGATTTTTGTCCTTTCTTGGCCCATGAAGAGAAACCTCATTGCCCATCCACTAGTGGATCACAGTAGATCATTCTCTAATAATCACTGATCCATAAGATTTTATCCAGGATTATTTTATAGAGCTTGTGAGCTGGAATTCTTTGGACAATTTATATAATTTCGTTTTCTAACACCATAGTATTCAAAAAGTACTGTAGAACTATAAAATTCTCAGTAGCAATTTTGAGAAGGCAGGCAGTTCTGGAGCATCATTTTTATTGATGATATTCTGGGGGAGGACAAATTATCACACTGGAGTTGGGAATGACAGTAGATGGGAATGGCAAGGTTGAAAGCTTAGATTGCACTAGTTAAGGCAAGACTATGAAAGAAGTTTACAGGAACCATCAGAATTAAGAAGTCACAGAAACCTGAGTGAGAATGTAACAGATGCTCTGACATGAGACCAGTAGTCAGGGGCCAAGAAGCAGGCTGGGTCAGAATTAGGAGTTGACAAAGCCACAGGCTGAGCTGATGTATTTGGTCAAAGTCAGAGTAGCAGTAAAGGCATCTGGCAAGGACACTCAGAAATTGAGACAAGATCTCCTTTAGATAGTCAATCTTTTATATATGCTTTCCGGGTCTCTCTCAACTTCAGGGAATTAGTGGCCCAGAGTCTGAGGTTTGAAGACTGATGAAAGATAGCAAATTCCCTACACCAAACAAACTGAGAATTTTAAAGAAAAGGAACTTTAGCTTCTCGGAAAATGGCAGTGACTTAGAGTAGATTCCTGTCAAAGAGAGGACAATGCAATGGCAGCACAGACCATAGTTCTTCTGAGCCTTCGTTTCTTCTTCTTTGGAGACCTTGGCTTTTTATTTCCAGCTTATTCTTTGAGGTGCAGACACATCTCTAGGGGCACAACATGGACGAGAGAAACTACTCAGCATTTAGTTAACTGACAAGAACTAATTTGAGGTTAAGACTAGTACTTTCTCCTTGGTTTATGTTATGAATTGTCCTCCACCTGCTGCTAGGGATTCCTATTGCTAGGAAGTAATAATAATCGCTAGAATAAATGGGAAGCATGTTATTGTTTCAGAAAACAGACTGATCCTCTATATTATATCCATTATTATTTCTTGTCAGAAGCAAAAAGCATGGACATCCTTAGATTCTAAGAGAGAGAAAAACTTATCTTTTCTTGTATATTATCTCCTTTGTTAAGAGTTGCTAATTATTGTCGTCATATGATAGATGAGGAAAGTGAAGCTCCAGGAGTTAAGCAATTTGCAGAGTTAGTAAATATGGATTTCATGCCAGGTCTGTCAGGCTCTAAACCCTGGGCTGTGTCACTGTATCAAATACCCTTCAATTATTTTCGTGGGATGTCTATCCACAAATGACAAGATAATCTTCATAGAGTTCTTTTTTAATATTTATTTATTTATTTTGACAGAAAGAGACAGAGACAGAGAGAGAGGAAGAGAGGGAACCCCAAGCAGGCTCCATGCTCAGCGTGGAGCCTGACAATGCAGGGTTCAGTCTCACAACTGCAAGATTACCACCTGAGCCGATATCAAGGGTTGGATGCTTAACCGACTGAGCCACCCAGGAACCCCTATGGAGTTTTCTTTTTGAGAAATTCACTCTTTTATCACTACTCTTGATATGCACTTGATTTAGAAGTTCAGAAAATACAGAAAAATTAAATGAAGCAGTATCAGTGAAATTGTTTAAAATTACTTAGTACTGCCTATTCAAATATTATTGTATTTAGACAAGAAAAAAAGGACAAAGCCCCTTAAAAACTAATTTAGTTTTAACACAAAGTCCCATTGAAAAGTGCAAAATCTGGTTTAAGAAAATGTGTATAGAGTGGGAACATTCATTAGAATAGGAAAAAGAAGGAGGAGCTCTATCCTCAACTTAGGGAAAGAATTGTGAAGTCTTGGCTAACAGAGGCCTGAAAGACTGGGGGATTCTGTCATTGCTGCAAGTCACTTAAACTCTTGGAAATTTAATCCAAAACAGTAAGCACTGTGATTAATGGAAGCCACCACAGTGAACTAACCTAGATGGAAAGACCTAACCAGCCTCTAGAGCTTCCTTAGCAAATCCTATCCGATGTTGGTAATAGAAATGTCCTAGTTAAAAGAAAAATGTACTTGGATACTTTCTGTAGCATTTTTTTCCTGATTCATAAATATCCTTGGTCTGCAAATATGCTATAGTTAGGCCTGTTTACAGTAAGGGGTTATATTGGATGTTTTCTAATCCAGAGAGATTGGATATTAAGATAGTTAGAATTTTAATGAAGTTAGGAATATTATAACTTCATTAATGAGGTCAGATGCTTCATTAATTACCATATTATGAGAATATTATCGTTTCCATATTTTTAAGAGTAACACAGTGGTGCCTGGGTGGCTGAGGAGGTTAAGCATCTGACTCTTGGTTGATTTTGGCTCAGCTCACAATTTCTAGGTTCAAGGGATTGAGTCCTATGTCAGGCTTCATGCTGGCACAGAACCTGGTTGGGATTCTCTCTCCCTCTCACTCTGCCCCTTCCCAGATTGCACACACACACTCTCTCTCAAAATAAATAAACTTAAAAAAAAAAAGAGTGACACATACCTCTATTTTTAGCATAGAGCTCATTTCATGGCTTAGTTATATCATGCATTAAATCATATCTTCTACCACCTTGAACTGTATATAGAAATATGTAGTATTACATAGATCAGCTATAAGAAATATAGAAGTATTTATATTCATTATTGGAAATCGTTTAGTTCTAATTATGGAATTATTTTCCCCAGAAAATGTTGCTAAACTTTTTGTGGGATAACTTTTAAAAAATAGTCAAATAGAAAACATAACATAGCATACATAAGGAGCTTTTTTATTAGAAAGTTACTTAAGAAGTTTTCTTAAAAAAAAAATTCCCAGAAGGGAGACACCTGAAATTGCTTTCAGAACACATGAGTAAGCAAAAATTTTCTAAGGAATTCTAGGTGAAAAAGCTAAGGGATTGGTTATTTCATGCATGTTAATTATTCTGTAGTTAAGTATTCTATTTCAAAAATTATTCAAGAAGAGTGTTATTAGTATTATTTACTTATATTGTTTTTTTTTTTTTTTACAATTCCTAAAGATTTTTCAATAGTATCTGTAATAATGTAGGTCAACATATTCTTAAAAAGTCAACTTCAGGGGCGCCTGGGTGGCTCAGTCAGTTAAGTGTCTGACTTCGGCTCAGGTCATGATCTCGCAGTCTGTGAGTTCAAGCCCCGCATCAGGCTCTGTGCTGACAGCTCAGAGCCTGGAGCCTATTTCAGATTCTGTGTCTCTATCTCTCTCTGACCCTCCCCCATTCATACTCTGTCTCTCTCTGTCTCAAAAATAAATAAACATTAAAAAATTTTAAAAAAAAGTCAACTTCAAATGGCATTATAGATTTTTTTTACCATGTCAAAAGACAATATTTTCTGCAAATTTTCACAAGGTGAATTAAATATGTAATCTAATTTATAGGAAATAATTTTAGGAAACTGAAAACTCATTAAATAATACTATTTCATAGAAATATTGTGCAGAAATGTCTCGATAGGAAATTCTGGGTAATATGCTGTTTTGTTTTAATTACTTAAATTTTTTTTAAATTTAGGATTAACTGCTTCCCTTTTAATTCTTACTGAAAATCTTTTTAAAATGTATTCATGACCTTTACTGTCATGGGAAGTACAAAAAATGTATTTATCTTTGGCCACTGTGAATTTCCAGTGTCTGATAATGATTTTTCTGAATGTCAATAATCATTGTACAGTCAGAGATTAGGATGAATGTATATAACTTCAACACATAACCAGGAATTTATTACTGGAGTAAATCCTTGATATAAACTTCCTTTCTCAATATAAGCTTCTTTTCTCTTCTCAAAATAGAGCTCTAGCAATGGTTTGGGATTGGAAATTAATCAGGGGCTCTAGATAGTACGATGTTTGTTGAAAGAGGATTTTACTGTATTATGGTGAGATTTTGATGAGGGCAGGGGTAAACTGTTGAGGCATACTCCATATCCTGGCAGTGATTTACTCAACAGGATAAAGCTCATCATTGGGGAATGGATAGGAGAAAGTAACCTGGATGTAGAGATGGGCCTTGAGTGAGGATAGTCTGTTTAGTATCCAGGCACTGTCACAGCCTTTGGTTTGATTTTAGAAACAGAAGTTCAGGGGTGCCTGAGTGGCTCAGTTGGTTGAGCATTTGATTTGACTCTTGATTTCAGCTCAGGTCATGATCTCCTGATCGTGAGACTGAGCCCTGTGCTGGACTCTGTGCTGAGCATGAAGCATGCTTGGGTTTCTCTTCCTCCTTCTCCCTCTGTCCCTACCCTGCTTGTGCTTGCGATCTCTCTCTCTCTCAAAAAAAAAAAAAAAAAAAAAAAAAAAAAAAAGAATTTCAAATATGGTGGGACTGCTACAACCAAGAAATCTAACCAGATGGAATGTGTGTGATTGGTTCTAGAAGACTTTTGTATAGTGGAAGATTCACCATGGGGAAGGAAAGCTGGGAGACAATAGGGTCTGTAGGTATCAGCTGGATTTAGAATAGGGTCCCTGTGCCAAAAGAGACTGGGAAAGTAAATAGGATCATCAAATACTATTATACAATAGAAAGTCAAGGCAGAGACTTCCTATCAACATAGTGAAAGGAGATAGCAATAGAAGTTTCTTCCTCTTACTCCTAATTATGGAAATACTGGAAAAGAAAAAAGGAAACACTGGAAAATATGTACATTTTAAAAAGTGAATAACCAAGCTTGAAAGAAAGTAAAAATCCCTGGTACCAGAAACGAATAAGTAATATGAAGTCAGGTTTGTAAGAAGATGAAGCCATGGAGCTTCACAATCAGGCAGAGATTTGAAAGTTGGGACTAGAGTCCAGTTCAGAGTCAGGAGATGAGGCCCTGGACTCATGTAAGACAGACACTGGGACAGTCCCCTGTATCACTGTAAGTCTTGAAGGGCTGCTCCTAGTATGAAATGGGACTAAAGAGACTCTGCCCTCTGGGGCAGGCCTGGGATGGGTTGAGTAAAGAAATCTGCAAAGGATTGGAAATCTAAGTCGACACCAACAGGTGTGAGTACTGAATTTACACCACTCCTGGGGTGCAGGAATCCCAAATTGAGAAATTAACAACAGTGTTGGTTGGCACGATAACTCATGAACCTCTCAGGTCTCTGCAAGAAACAGGAGCGGAACAGCTCTGAAAGGATCATCCCACAAACAGAGCACATGGGAATTAAAAAAAAAAAAAAAGGAAAACAGAATTTCATGAGGGAGACGGAACAGCTGCATAACCAGGAGAATTTGCACTCCAAGAACTGAAGATTATAGAATGATCTGAAATATAATAGCCCCAGTAAAAAAGCTTAAAGCAATAGAAAGAAAGAAAGAATAAAAACCATAATAAAAAAGTAAACAATGGGGCGCCTAGGTGGCTCTGTCAGTTAAGCATTCGACTTTGGCTCAGGTCATGATCTCGCAGTTCACGAGTTCAGGCACAGCGTCGGGCTCTGCACTGACAGATCAGAACCTGGAGCCTGCTTCGGATTCTTTGTCTTCTCCTCTATGCTTCTCCCCCACTCATTCTCTCTCTCTCTCTCTCTCTCTCTCTCTCTCTCTTTCTCAAAAATAAATAAAAACATTAAAAAGAAAGTAAACAAAGTTGTATGGAAAATGCAAGTGCATAGTTATAGAGCACACATAGTAAGTGAAATGGAAACTCAACAAATGTTAAATAGCAGATTAGGCCCAGCCAAAGAGAGGATTAGTGGAGTGGGAGCTACTCTGGAAAAAAAAATCAATTAGAATATAGCACAGAAATGTAAAGAGATACAAAAAAAAATTATGCAGAAAGGTGGAGGGTAGATAGGAAGGCCCAGCAGAGGAATTCCAGAAGCATAAAATTGAGATAATAAGAAAGAGTTTGTATGGTTGCAATTTTTTTTAGACCTGAAGCAAGATAGGAGTCCTCAGTTTGACATAATATCCCAACATCCCAGTGAGATAAATGGAAACAAATTCAAATCTAAACTTCTCACTTAGTCGTCTGTGAGTCCAACACCAGTCATAGGATAGGAAATGCCGCTGATAAGGCATACGTGCAAGAGACATTGTAATACATTCAAGCCCAGATTATGGGGAGGATGTGTTCCTTGATTTCAGGGAATGAATGATTTAAGAAACAAGGCAGAAGATGGAACGGAATTAATAAAGAAGCTGAAGACAGAAAGATGAGAAAAGATTTGAATTGACTAAAAGGAGCAAAGAATGAACAAGAAGGCTAGCTTTCAGGGGTCAAGACTTATAATAATTAAGGGGAAATGATGCCTATGAGGAAAAAAAAACACAATACACTAAAAATAATGTTACCTTGGCTCATAAAAATGGATTTTGAACCAAGGGGAAAAGAAACACAGCAAGCAAACTACTACTGTACATGATCTGTTGTCTGTCCTGGTTTGGCCTGTAATTCAGCACAGTACTTCGTAACAGGCTTTGTGTATTTACTTAATGAATACATAAAGTAATTAAATTCAAGACTATAAAAGAGTGAAAGGTTACTTGGAGGAAGTGGTGGGATTTCTAAGAAGGAAGAGCAAATCTGGATAATCTGTTTCAGTAAATTTGAAATACTCTTTTGTCTGGATTATCTCATTGTATCTAAAAGCTATTAAATACCCTAAAATTCATATTTTTTAATGTAAGGAAGTGCCAGTTATCTTCATTTGCTCATTACTTAAATTCTTAAGTGACTACCATTTATTTTCTGTTAAATTTCCCTGGAAGTTAACTTTCAAATTTACAAATAAATCTATTTTCCTCAATGTAAAAAAAAAAAAAATCTAAGCTCCTCAAAAACAAACAAAAATTCTTAAAAGCTATCTGACAGAAATGGAAGAAATGCTAGAAAAAATGACAAATTAGATTAGAGCAATTAGACTTAAAAACTAGATTCAGGAAAGTATGCAATGCATTTTTTAATGTTGAAGTAAAGGCAGTAGAGTATATTTCTCTAACACTTGATGCTGGACTCTGCCATGTGACTTGCTGTAGCCAATAGAATGAAAGGAAAATGACAATGTGCCAGTTTCAGATGTAGGTGTCAATTGAGAGTTTCTTCTGTACTGGTGCTGTCACCTTGGGGAACAATATACCTGGACCACCCCACTTGTCCCAGGAGAAGGCTGATAGACATGAAGATTAGGGCCACCCCAAACAACAGGGAGAAGATAAGCTGACCCACATATGCATGAGAATAAATCATGGTTTTTTCAGTTATTGATTTTGTGGATAGATTATTGTATTATTTTCCTATTGCTGAATTAACAAATTAACACAAACTCAGTGATTAAAACAACACAAATTTATTCTCTTACAGTTCTAGAGTTCCAAAATGAGTCAGTCAACCTTTGATTGGCAGGGCTGTTTTTTCAGGAGAATTAATTTCCTTGACTTTCTAAGCTTCTGGGGACCACCCATATTCTGTAGTTCATGAACCCTTACTCATGTCACTCCACTCTTTTGCTACTGTTGTCATATCTCCTACTTCTATAGTTAAATCTGTTTCTGTCTTCCTGTTATAAGGACCCTTGTGATACATTTGGGGCCTACTTGGATAATCTAGGATAAACTTCCTGTTTCAGGAAACTTAATTTACATCTACACAATCCCTTTTGCCATATAAGTTAACATTCACAGGTTTTGGAATTAGGATGTGGATACCTTGGGGAGTGGACATTATATAGCAGACCACAATTTGTTATATAGGGTTTTATTTTTTATTTTTATGTATTTATTTAAAAAAAAAACATTTCCAAGAGAACCCAAATTCAAGAGAGTTACTCTGTAGAAATCAATACTTTGAGAACTAGTGAAGGGTATAGTTAATAGATGGCATTAGGATAGTGATTAAGCACATGGGTATTTTGGACAGATTGCCTTAGTTCAAATACAATTTCTGCCACTTTCTATCTGTGCAACCTTAAGCAAGTTACTTACCCCTTTGTGACCCCTGTGATTCAGTTTCCTCACATGTAAAATGGGATAATCATAGAAGCACCTACCTCATAGGTTTCTTATGAGAATTAAATGAGTTAATGTTAGTAAAGTGCTTTATAAGGCTCACAGTAAATGCTATACAAGTATTTGTTAAATAACAAAATTAAAAGGAAACAACTCATAATGAAGGAGTGGGATAGTGAATCATTTTACTCCCAACCTGGTAGCAAAATTTAAATGCCGAAAGCAGTAAGTGCTAGAGATACTGTGGGAAATGGAAGTGGTTGTGTAAATTGATACTACTTTCTAAAGCAATTTGGCAACATCTAATTAAATTGAAGATAGGCTTATCCTAATAGGCAGAAACTTCCTCTGGCAAACTTGCACATTGAGACATGTGAGAATGGTCACTGCATTTTCTAATAGTGTTTATGACAAGGACTCTGTTGGAGGTTGAGTTCTTCAGGGACAGAGTCTCAGACAGTGATGAAGGTGTATGCCATTTATTGTGAGTGTGTTCTTCAGGAGAAACCTGTAAGGGAGTGAGGGAAGCAGGGATAGAGTGGAGAAATGTCAGGCAAAGATATGGTCTCAGGTGAATATTTCTTTATGGTTAGATCCATGAAAGGCTCTGTGACATAAATTACATTGAGTAGTTTCTCCCTTGAGGTAATGGGATCATTTTATACTCTGTGCCTGTCATACCTAGGATATGTATACAAGGTGGGGTAATGTCACCTCCAGGGTAAGGTAGCTTCTTTCAGCCAAGAGAGATTTCTGGATAAAGGGGTAGCTTGTGAGCCATCAGCAACCAATACTTAGAGCAGCTGGAGGTGGATGCAGTGCCCAAGGAAAAGGAATCTGGGTGGGGCACTACAATTTCTTTAAAAAATGCAATACCTAATGCTCATCAAAAGGAGAATGGGTAAAAAATTATGGCATATGCATACAGTGGATTCTGCATACATGTTAAAATTTTTTTAAGTTTATTTATATTGAGAGAGACAAGGACAACACGACGAGTGGAGGGGCAGAGAGAGAGGGAAACAGAGAATCCCACACAGGCTCTACACTGTCAGCACAGAGCCTGATGAGGGGCTCAAACCCATGAACTGTGAGATCATGACCAAAGCTGAAACCAAGAGTTGGATGCTTAACTGACTCAGCCACTCAGGCACCACTGGAATTCTCCATACATGTTAAAATGAATGAACAAGATTTACATGTACTGCATGGATACATAGTGAAAGCATAATGTTGAATGAAGAAAAAAACAAGTTGAAGAATGGTACCCATTGTGTTAGTATGATTGCATAGTAAGTAGTAAAGGTATTATATTGTGTATTTACAGTGACTTTGTTAGACAGTGGTTACCTTTCAGAATGGAAGAATAGGAATGGATTAGGGCTACAAATGGGCTTCAGGTATTTCTTTAATCATATCTTGGCTATGGAAACACTGAATCAGGACTAGAAAGGCCCAGACTTACATGAGCAATCAATGGATCAACTTCAGGGAGCTAAATGAGAGAAAAGAGGGGAAAGGATAGTAAAATAGCAGTGTAATGACAATATCTTGAATAGAAAAGTTTAGCAGATATTTGTTGACTCTTAATATATATCATGCAATGTGCTAGGCTGGGGTGTCAATGATGAATGAGAATACCTCTACCTTAGGGTAGCTGAGTCAAGTGGAAATCTTACATATAGGGAGGGCCCAGACTCAGGGGCATCTTCCCATTAGAGGCCCAGAAATGTATGTGTGGCAAGAGTCCTTTGTTTCTGAATCAAAAATCCCCAAATAACTTCTGTATAACTTTGAGTCCTCCAAGATGTTCTATGAAAAAGTGGTTTTATGGTCAGATATTATAGGAAATGCTGTATGCCATATTTCTTTCTTGGAGATTCATAAGGCAATTAATTGACATATAAAATTATCTTGATGAGTTATGGAAAAGAAACCTATAAAGAAACTGCATCTCCCCAAATTATTTGAATTTTTTTTTGGAGGAGGGCGGGTAATGCCTATAACACTCCTTTAGTGTTTTGTGGAGTTCATTTTGGTCTTCCATGTTTACATTATTATTTTCCTAATATTTTAAAAATATTTCTGAAAGATTTATTTAAAAAAAATTAAACTAAACCTTCATACCAGTGTTTCCATTTAAGTGTTCAAATACAATTTGTGCTTAAAAAATTAACCAGAGGTTTAGTACAGGTATTTTATTTGACTTTTAGGGAGAGTTAATACCATGAAAATTTCCACAGGTTATTTTAGGTCTTCAAAATAACAGTAAGGCAGAGCATTTATGATGGGTATATAGACCATTGTACTTTTTGCAGTTTGATTTTATGGCAGCTGCTTTCAATGTCTACTATAATGCTTAGTCTTCAGTCTTTTGAACAAACATATCAATAGCCTTAAATCAAACCACCATGTGAAAATATATTACTGTGTCACAACCTTGGGCAGCTATCCACTTAATTGCATCCTATAAAATGAACCAGGAGGTGTAAGTTTACAAACATAACATTTGAGGTGGTGGTAAAATTAGAGCTAAATAACATGTGCAGTTTAAATTCTCGGTATAAAGTCATGAAAGGCTATAATTTTAATATATTGCTGACAAGGGACAACTGAGGATTAATGTGCATTCCCAATATATATTTTTAGCATTAGAAGATATAATAAAGCTTCAATTTTGTATATAATATGCACAAAAACATATATTTTTGCATCTTTTGTTTGAGCATGGGAATATTCAACTAGTATATTGTCTGAGTTTAAGGAAATAATAAAAACATCTAACTCAGTAGAGTAATTCTTGGCACAAAATGATTGCACCATAACTGTAACTGTTTATTTACTATGTGGTTAAACTTTCTTTTGTTTGATTAATTTAACCACCTCCTTCCAGAAATTACGACAGAATTAATTATTGGATATGAAACCAATTTCCATTTGATGAAATGTATTATTTATTTTTCATTTGCACAATTACCTGTTTTCAATAAACTCTCAAGTTAGGGAAAATTTTTCTTATATGTGTGTGACCTTGAGGCTGCCACTTATGAGCTGGGTGACCTTGGACAAGTCTTTTAACCTTTTAGTATTTCTGTTTCCTAGTCTCTAAAACAGGAATGCTAATACAATTGTTATGACTATTAAGTTCATTTAATACATGTAAAGTATGGAAAATACATGAAAGTGTATGGCACATAGAAGTATACCGTATATGTTAGCTATTATTACTATTATTTTGAATGTACACCAGAGAGACTGTAAATTATTAGTAATTCACCATTTCTTTTACCAAAATCTATAATCACAGTTAAGCACGCTCAAATCTAATAGCCTAACTCATAAAAACAAATAGGCTAGGTTACATCTTATTCATAGTTGCTTATTTGATTCTTTTTTTATAGGAAAACTTACATGAAGAATTGGGGTATTTAAGTTTGGAGAAGAGAGAAAAGCTATTGTTGGATAGGGAACACAGCTGCCTTTGGTGTGCCTTAAGATTTGTACATTACTTTTCAGTTAGTATCAAGAGTGCAAGAGTCACTAGCTTAGCACCCAAACTTCCCTCATCTATCTCGTTTTATGTTTTGGCTTGTTTCCATCTCTCTTTAACAGCCATTCCCTGATTCTCCTTTATCCCTCATTGGCAGATAGACCAGTAGGCAAAATCAGTGAGCCTTAGGAGGTAGGTAGGGTGATATTGGTGAGGGCTATTTACATGGTATGTTATGGTTGAGAGTGGAGCTGGGATAAAAAAATTTGCCTTCTTTTCATGTTCAAATATCTGAATTTATCAAAAATGTTTCTTCATATATTTTATGGGTATAAGTATATGTGACTTTGTTTATATTTTCAAGGCTATACTCTTGGAAGAAAAGCCAAAGAAGTTATGTAGAAATTTTGCTCACTAAACTTTAAAAGAAATTAATGAAGTGAGACTATGCTCAAAAAAGTTGAGTAGAAATCGTGATGGCTGTTTTTAAAAGTTTAGAAAAACTAGATTAAGAAATGAGTTGCAATGTGCAAAAATGTAAAAAGAACTATAAAAATATTTCTTACACATATTAGGGGATATATTCTTTAAGTGGAAAAAGACAAAGAAAAACCGTAAGTAGATTCCTGTAATAATTTGCATTTGGATGTACTATGCATCAAATTGTGTCTCTCCAGCAAAAGTATATGCTAAAATGCATTAATGTATGAACTTCAGGACACTATGCAGGACACAGTAAGAGTGTAGGGCAGAGATTGGAATGAGAGCTAGAAGGGTTGAAAAGATAAAGTGCTCTAATCCTTGAGCTTTCTTTCCAACTCATATTCTAAACCTATAGAGACAAGAATAGGGCAGGAAGTATACATATTAGAAATGGGAAATTAGGCTAGGATTTGGAGGTCCTGGTCCTAAACAAATAAAATTTAAAAATATATTAAGAAATTTACTATTTTTAGCATTTTAATCACTAACTAAGTAATTATAGTGGTACAAGTTACCAGTTTTAAGGACAGAGGATGAAGAGGTTACTGAAGGTATAGATGGTACAGGCACAAACACACACATACACACTCAGACACACAATATTAAGAGACATTTTGCAGATAATGGGAAAATATGTATTAGCAAGAGTATATATGGAAAATAAATACACATGACAACAATTGTAGAACTGTTATGCTGTCAGCACAAGAAATACTAACCTAGATTATTATTTTATTCTTATAACCAAGCAGCTGACATGGTACAAAGTCTCATTCAAGGTCATTGGAAACTTTGAATTGGATTGGCTCCAGGAGGACATTGGATAACACAATAATTGTCCTGTTGAGTGCCAGCAGTTTAATAAGATTCACAACTGGTAAATATTTTTTATAAAACTCAACTTACTATTTCCTACCATTGGGCTATTCCAAGATGTACTTTTTAGAAATTAAAACAGTGGCTACAAAAAAGACATGGTATTTGTCTTGCCACAAGTATGAATTTGCTTTTAAAAACCCTTGAGAAGCTAATTTTCATGCCCAAGATAATGTTTCAAAGAGACTTCTTTTCAACGTGTTTTCTTAGGAGGGCAAGATTTCAAAGACGAAAATTAGCAAAGCAAGGTAACTGTGATACTGCCATCTGGAGTTTTCAATTAGCATTTCTGACTAATATTTTGGCAAAATTACTCACAAATATTTCCAGAGTTGAGAAATAATCTTGTAGCACTTTCTGTTCTTATTTTAAGGACATCAAGGCATTTAAGTAATACAGAGGTTTCAAAGCCTAGCTGAAGAGAGTGGGAACATTCTGGGTTAACTATCATGCTTACTTGTTCCACGTTGCTCACATATAAAATAATGTATTTAGAAACGGTAAAGAAAATGGCCCCAAACTCTTGTAATTCAGTGACTAAAGAAAGATTAATATATTCAGTTGCATAAAAATAGACATGTTAGTCTAAGAGATGATTTAAAACATATTATTGGATATTAATTTTAAAAAATTAAAACTGTTGACATGAGCAAAATGAAAACCTTAGAAACACAGATTGTGGAAAGGGCTTTAGAGATTATTTCCAGTCACCTCATTTTACAGGAGAGAAATCTGAGGATCAGGGAAATGAAGTGACTTTCTTGGGGTCACATCAAAAGTCAATAGCAAAACTGTGATGACATTCAAATCTCCTAACCTTCCAGCTATGTTCATTCACCAACAGTGTTTCAAAGAGTGTTTACAACCTTTAGTCACAGTTTATCTTTTGGATAACTCCACATTTTCTCCTTTTTTTTTTTTTTTTTGGCTGCAAAAGTAGCCCAGAGTGATATAATTTGCTTCAGGTCAAATATAAAATAAGAAAAAAGGCAAAGTTTTCACTAGTCCAATTTCTCACGTGTAGTTCTTTATTATGTGTGTGCACGTATGTGTGTGTGTGTGCATGTGTGAGTATATGTGAACAATCCTCTATCCACCATTCCCAAATCCAAAAAGCTCTGAAAACCAAAAGTTTTTCATATTTGGAACAAACTCCATTGTTGGCAAAACCTGATGTGAACTGATGCATGCCTGTATATAGACTTCATATATACCAGCAAATGTGACTCTTCATGTATTTTACTTTAGAAATAGTCTTGTGTTTGATTACAGGGTGCTGCCCTAGGCTCTGGAAATAAATGATACATAACATAGGCTCCATATAATTTGTTACATTTCCAAACCCTGAATCATTTTGAATTCTGGTCCCAATGGTTTTAGATAAGTGATTGTGGATCTTCAATTTGTCCATAATGTGATTTCATTATATTAGTTGAGATAGTTTTGGCTTATAACCAGGCAATTCAGAACAGCCTTTACATATATGATAACCTTTGGCTCAGAGCATATGAACCAAGGAGAATGAAATGAGATAAACAGAGTGCTATCTATGTGGGAGTAAATATATAAAATAAGGAGCTCAGTTTCGCCAATATTATTTGTGGTCAGGAAGCCCAGGGTGAACGTGGTATTCAGCTAAGGTGACTGCCTCATCCCACATTTCTGATAAATTTTTTTATATTTGTCATTTCCTCCCCCTTTTTATATAACCTTTATTTTATAGCCTTCTTTTATACATGTTTCTTCATTCTGAGCTGCATCAGATGTTAGCATATATATGGGGAATATATATGGAAATATATATCCCAAGTCTCACATTAACTGTGTTCTGTTACCTACTCAGTAGCGAAGTTGAAGATAGTAAGTCCATAATTTGGCAATTGTTGAAAGTGCTGCTATAAACATTGGGGTACAAGTGCCCCTATGCATCAGCACTCCTGTATCCCTTGGGTAAATTCCTAGCAGTGTTATTGCTGGGTCATAGGGTAGAGAAACTTAACAGAAGACCATGGGGGAGGAGAAGGAAAAAAAGAGAGGGAGGGAGCCAAACCATAAGAGACTCTTAAAAACTGAGAATAAACTGAGGGTTGATGGGGGTGAGAGGGAGGGGAAAGTGGGTGATGGGCATTGAGGAGGGCACCTGTTGGGATGAGCACTGGGTGTTGTATGGAAACCAATTTGACAATAAATTTCATTAAAAAAAAAAACGACTAATCAGTCAAATAATGTTTACAGTTTATAGTTTAGGATGTGTATGCTAAATAGCTTAGAATTTAAATGGGTTTGACTATATCTGGTATGATATGGCCTTCCTTTAGATCATAACTTTTATATTTAACCAAAGTCTAGGTAAGCTCAGTGTCCTGATCATCTGTGCTTAGCCTAAACACAACTGCAGAGCACATGGCACTGGATTTCATTGCAGCTTGACCAACTGGCAGATGGAAAGGAAGGGGCAGTCATTAGGGCAAACTCACAACAGGGCCAGCCCTTTCCTTGTTTGCAGGAAACTTCACCAATTGAAAATTTTGACCTGTCATACACTGTTAGGATAAACACACGCACACATGCACACACAGGCACTCACACACATACCCCAAGTGGGTAAAAATTGACAACATCTTAGATTATTCCATGTCCCTATTCAGGATCCTAAAAGTAAATTTTATAGATGAAAGTCAGGCTTTTTGTAAGCATTGCTTCTATCATAATTTCAGATGTGTTTCTAGAGGCATAAATTCTATTTCTAGACAATCCAATTAAGTATAAGACATTTGCTTATTTCAATGCACACAAATCTCAATGGAGGAAGGTATTCCCTTTTTCTGTAAATAGTCCCTACAATATGGTAGTTGCTTAGATTGTATTATTTAAGGGGACATATATGACATAATCCAACCTTCTCTCTTTATCCCTGGGTCAAACAGGAAAAGAATAGTAGGACCTAATGGAAAGATACAGGACCAGGAATCCGGTCCTTCCAGCTGCACTGTGACCTGGCTGTGTGACCTCACATGAGGCAACTACCTCTCTGGGCCCCAGTTTCCTTTTCTATGAAATGAGAGGACTATATACCCTGTTCACCTCTAAAATGTTACAGTTCTATGAGAGGTGATCATCAGTAGACTCATAGTTTCTTTTGGATCTTCACCAAAGGAGACCCCTTAGGTAGCAAATGTCTTCCAAATGTGGGGCAAATTTTCTTTGCCTAAGAATAAGTTTTTAAGCATGGGGCTCTGAAATGACTAGAGGGGAAGGAAAAGGGTTGCTAATGAGTCCAGTTTAAGAGGCTCCATAAGTGCACCTCCCTAAGTTGCATGCTTTGCAGTCTTGTAACTATTAAATGACCCACAGGGAGGAGAATGTCATAGTGGCTGATCCTATGAGTCTTTTGGGCTGACTAGATTCTGTATCTTAGCAGAGCCCATGAAAGTGGCCATGCTGATCCTGAGGACTAAATAGTAGAAGGCAGACTGGGTACTGCCTCCTTTGTGGGAGGTGCTAAGTCAGGAACCAAGATAAAAGTGGAACTTTTTCAGGAATAAGATAATAAGCTTTATATAAGCTATGGATGGAAAAATCAACTCCAAATAATTACAAAAGAGGGTAAATCAATTTAAGGAAGAACTCATTTTATAAATTTCATCAGATGTAATGGACATTAATTAGGTAATTAGCAGAGATGGCCCATTTATTTTCTGTAATAATAGTGCTTAATGTTTACCAAGTACTATTGCCAGATACTGTAGAAAGTACTTTATATCTATTAGGTCTTCTACTAATCATTATAACCATATGAAGTTGGAACTATTATTTCCATTTACAGGTAAAGAGCTGAGGTTTAGGGGATTCAAGTAATTCCCAATGTCACACAGCTAATAAATGGGGTGCGACTGATATTTAAACCTAGGTAATATATTTCTGCTATACTGCCTTCTTCTTCTTTATATTCAGAATTTTTTAAATTTTAAAAATGTTTATTTATTTTGAGAGGAAGAGAGAGTGTGCATGAGTGGGGTAGGGGCAAAGAGTGAGGGAGAGAGAGAGAATCCCAAGCAGGCTCTGCCCTGTCAGCTCAGAGCCCAACGCAGGGCTCAGGACTCTGCTCGATCTCACCACCTGTGAGATCATGACCTGAGCCACTTGCTTTCAGAATTTTAGAGATAGGCTTTGGAGTCTATTCCTTTCTCCTCTCATCCTCTGTCTCATTTTGATTAATTCTCTCTCTCTGTCTCTCTGTCTCTCCCTCTTCTCCCTCTCCTTGTTCTCTAACAGCATCATTATATAGAAGGTTGACTGTGTTGTTTCAGGGTGGCAACCTCTCACATTTATTGGAGAAGACAATTATGGAAAGTTGTCTTTCCTGGACATTCTTAATGATTATTTCCACGTATTCCTCAATAAAATTGAGGTACAAAAGGATTGCTGAAATATATTAATAGAAAGTTCATCCTCCATAAACTCACCCTGACTACATTCTATTAAAGATATTTTCATCATTATTATCTGAAAGATCTTAAGAGGTACAGACCAGATTATCTATAATCATAATAAGTGAAATACTGTAAACATTTTACATGCTCATGCTTCCCAGAAACAAAATTGAGATTTATGCTATCATTTATATAAGTAAGAATGATGAGTTATTTTTTTCTCTCTTCATCATGGGAAAAAGAAAATAATTAACAAAGCCATAAAAACCTACTTCCCTTCTTTCTATTGTGGATGCCCTACTCTCTCTACCTTGAGTTCCCATCTTGCCTAGAGAGAAAGAATATTCTTTTGAGATAACTGCTATAAGCTCTCTGGTTTTATAACTATCTTTGGGTTAGTTCCAGGCATACCAACTAGGGATGAAGGATGCTATGTACCCTCTCTGGAATCAGTCCATTAAGAGTGGCTGAAACATTAGGTCAGACATCTGGGGTCACATGCTTAGAAAATGGGGGCACCTGGGTGGCTCAGTTGGTTAGTGCCTGACTCTTGATTTCGACTTAGGTCGTGATTTCACAGTTGTGAGATTGAGCCCTGTGTGGGGCTCCACGCTGAGCATGGAGCCTGCTTGGGATTCTCTCCATCTCTGTCTGCCCCTCCCCACATTAAAAAAAAAAAAAGAAAATAAATGTGCCTGGGTGTCTCAGTCAGTTGAGCGTCTGACTTTGGCTCAAGTCATGATCTCACTGCTCGTGGGTTTGAGCCCTACATTGGCTCTGTGCTGACAGCTCAGAGCCTAGAGCCTGCTTTGGATTCTGTGTCTTTCTCTGACCCTCCCCTACTTGTGCTCTGTCTCTCTCAAAAAATAAATTAAAAAAATATTTTAAAAATATTTAAAAAAATAAAATAAAAACAAATAATCCAGTGAAGAAATGGGCAGAGGACATGAATAGACACTTTTCCAAAGAAGACATCCAGATGGCCAACAGACACATGAAAAGATGCTCAACGTCACTCATCATCAGGGAAATACAAATCAAAACCACACTGTGATACCGCCTCACACCAGTCAGAGTGGCTAAAATTAGCAATTTAGGAAACAACAGATGCTGGTGAGGATGTAGAGAAATGGGAACCCTCTTGCACTATTGGTGGAAATGCAAACTGATGCAGCCGCTCTGGAAAACAGTGTGGAGGTTTCTCACAAAATTAAAAATAGATCTACCCTATGACCCAGCAATAGCACTACTAGGAAGTTACCCAAAGGATATAGGAGTGCTAATGCATAGGGGCACATGTACCCCAATGTTTAATAGCCAAATCATGGAAAGAGCCCAAATGTTCATCAACTAAGGAATGGATAAAGAAGATGTGGTTTACATATACAATGGAATACTATTTGGCAATGATAAAGAATGAAGTCTTGCCATTTGCAGCAGTGTGGATGGACTGGAGGGTATTATGATAAGAGAAGTAAGTCAGTCAGGGAAAGACAGATATAATATATTTTCACTCATATGTGGAACTTGAGAAATTTAACAGAAGACCATGGGGGAAGGGAAGGGGAAAAATAGTTTCAAACAGAGAGGGAGACAAACCATAAGAGACTCTTAAATGTAGAGAGCAAACAGGTTTGATGGGAGGGCAGTGGAGTGGGGAAAATGGGTGATGAGCATTGAGGAGGGCACTTGTTGGGATGAGCACTGGGTGTTATATGTAGGCAATGAACCAAGGGAATCTGCCCCTGAAACCAAGAGCACACTGTATACACTGTATGTTAGCTAACTTGATGATAAATTATATTTTTAAAAAAATAGGAAAAAAAAAGAAAATGAAAGATACACAGCTTAAAGTCTTGTCCATGATGATAGAGAGCAGCTATATCTCTTGTATTCTTCATTACCACAGATACTGGTTCTGGCCTTTCCTAGGACATCGTGATTTTTCAGGGTGCAGAAGGAGAGTTCCCACCTTCCTCTGCTTCCTCTGTTTCCCTCTCCCAGATTCATTTTCAGAGCTACTTCTTTGGGGCATAAGCCTGATTTAGAAGGGCAGGGATATGTAGTCTGGCTTTATTTTCATCACAAACCCCAAACTATCATTCCCATCTGACTTCCTGACTTAGCATTGGCCAGCTCACTGGACCAGGCTTTATTCCATCTTGAAAGTAACTTTATGTAGGAATCTGTTTGAAACTATTTTGGTCTGCCACAGCCCAGTCCAGTAATTTTGAATCTCAGGAGAAGGGATTGAGCATTGAATAGTTATTCCCAGAATGACCTGCTCTCAGGCCTTTGTTCCTCCAGTGTCCCTCTCATTACTCTTTTACAGGGACAGAAGAAGCTGCTGGGTCCCAGGCAGGAGCTATGCTTCATACAAATTTCTCCATACACCTAAGAGAGTATAGTCTACACTATACTGTACTTCCAAGCCAGGTTGGATGTGGCTCTGTGTCAATGCCAGGCCTCTTCTCTAGCTTTGTGCCCCCCATCCCCCACCCCAGCGGTATTCAGATACATGGCCCACTTGCTGCTGTGTTCCTATGTTCTTCCATTTTTATCTGGGCACTGTAACAGCAAACCCTTTCCCCCAAGATCTTAGGATAGAGAACTTATGGCCTGGAGTATGAATTAGCTTACTCAGCCTCAAATTGCACTCTATCTCCTATCTTGAATTCCTGTACTATGGGTGTTGGAAAACTAAATACTCAGTCTTTCTGGCCATTTGGTCTGAGGTAGCCATGGGATGCAATTCTGGCCAAAGAGATATAGCAGAAGCTAGAAAGTATGTGATTTCTTGAATAAAAAAATAAAAAAATAAACCCCAAGGCCGTAAGAAAGGTTTTTGAGTTCTTCACCTTCAACCCTGTCTGGAATATGGGCATACTGCAATTGAGAGACAGAGAGAGAGAGAAGAGGCTAACAATGGGAGAGCAATAAAAAGATTCTGGATACTTGATGACATAGTACCTCTGCCCTCAGCTTCCTACTTCAATGCTTCTTGTTATATGAAAACTGTCTAAAGTACTATAGTGGATTTTTTTTTGTTATATGGGGCTAAATGCTTTCCTCACTGATAAAATGGTGATGTCAGGACAAGGGTGTCTGTTTGATTGCTTCCATTCACTTTCTTTCTCATCTCCCTTTCCATACATCATAGTGTTTTAAACTCAGGGTTTTTCTTTTATCTTGTGGTGATAGTCTGAATTATTGTGTAGCAAACTTCACTTTCCTCCTATCCCATTGGGGGCAGAGTATACTTACCTTAACCATTGATATAGGATTTGACAATGACACACTTTGGCCATGGAATATTAGTGGATAGAGCGTGGGCAGAAACTTTAAAATGATTGTGCAGTGTAGCTGGCCTCTTGCTTTCTGATGATGTGCCCTGAGAAGAACATGCTATTGCTAGTTTCTGCTTCATTAGCCTGGGCCCCAGAATGAGCAGACATGAGCAAACTTGAATGAACCTACAACCTGGAGCACAGACCAGCTGGAACTCAGGATGAAGCATAGTCATCCAGCTGAACCCACACTGTATTAGCTGAACCACAGTTGACCTTCAGACTCCAAAAAGATGAGAGTAAGTTCTTATTGTTGTAAGCCACTGAGATTTGAAATGGTTTGTTATTTAGTATTAATGTGGCCATGGGTGACTAAGATATCATGTAGCAGGGACTTTCCTTAAGACATATCCTAAACTTTCTTCCTTTAGCTTAGTGAAACTGAAGGTACTAGTCAGTCAAACTTGGTTCTTGATATATAAATAGGAATTTAAATAATGAAAAAAAGTTTAACTCTCTGCTATGCTTGGCTTTAATATTCTGGCCTTACTTGGAACTGAAAAAAATTTATTTTGGTAGTCATTAGCTAAGCATTGATTCTTTCTCCCTCTTTCCATTTCTGCTAAATAATCCAAATCACCTCCAAGGCAAATGGATGCCTTTGGCCATTCAAGGAGAAAGTCAAATAAAATGAAATGTAAAATAAAGAGGAATATAGGTATATTTCAGAAAAAAAATGTAAATTACAATTTGTATTGTTACTGGTCTTGGTTTTGTTCTTTTTATCTCTTCCATGGCACCAGTAAGAAGTCTTATAGTCAGCTATGTTCTGAAGACCAAATCTGGTCATCTGATTTTGTATGGCCTGTGACCCAATAATGATTTTTACAGGTGAATATTTGCAATTGGTTTGATGATAGAACGCTCTAACTGTTATCCCCCAATTAAGTGAATTCCTCCCTAGAAGATAATTTCATTCTTCTTGTTAGGCCTGTATTACAAAAAAAATTGTGCTGAATTATTATCATCACTTTTTGAATTTTGCCAATAAAAAATGTGTGGAATAGGTTTTTTTCCTAGTTACATAAGTATCAACATACTTTATTTTGCTTCTTGTCTCACAAAGGCTAAAATATTAACTATCTGGACCTTTCCAGAAAGTTTGTAGAGTCCTATCCTAAAGTATGAGGATCCCAATTGCTATGCTAAGAGATATCTCTGCTATGCATGTGCTAAAGAGGCAAATTCTAAGGTGAGCAGTGGATAAGTTCCCTCCTCTTTCTGTCATTGACAAAGGACAGTCTCTGTTCCCAAAGAATAGAGAAAAATCAATGTCAAATGGTTTTCATAAATCTCTGTGCTTTTTACTATTCCTATAAAAGCTTTTTTCTGGGAAACCTAACCAGGACTGTACAAACATTCATTGGGTTGGTGCTCACAATGTGGTGCTAAGGAAGTTAATGTGTGTCCAGCTAAATCATAGTTAGAAATGAACTTTGATCATCGAGTCAGGTTTGCTTCATATCACTTAAATAGAAATAGTTTAAAAAGCGCCTGAACTAATTTATAGTTGGAATTAAGCTCTTTAGTTATATTTTTTATCATCTCCACATATAGCTTCAGGTAATCTATTTAGTGGTGTGATTTTTTTTTCTAGTCACAGTTCATATTTTATCACTTTAGCTGTGGTCATTACTAGGTGTGTTCTACATTAATTTTTCCTTAATTACTCTTATTTCCTTTTAGTATTCCAAATAGTGAAATGTATTTTGTTTCCACTTTTAACATCATACAGTGATCAACTTAAATTTACATTGGGCTTTATTGTGTGAAAGTAAATTGTTTTTTTGTTTCTTCTCTTTATTTTTATAAAATATTTTTTAATATTTATTCATTTTGGAGAGAGAGAGAGACAGTGTGAACAGGGGAGGGGCAGAGAGAGCGGGAGACACAGAATCTGAAGCAAGTTCCAGGCTCTGAGCTGTCAGCACAGAGCCCAACACAGGGCTCAAACTCAAAAACTGTGAGATCACAACCTGAGCCGAAGTCGGACGCTCAACCGACTGAGCCACCCAGGCGCTCCTTGTTTATTCTTTTTAAATATTATAGTTATTTCGTGGTTGATAATTATGTAGGTTGGTTGTATTGATTTGGTACATGCATAATCTTGGAATTATTTCACATGCAAGTTTTTAATTTTTTAATTTAATAAGTGTTTTTTAAAGTTGCATTTATTTCTTGCTGAGACCTTCAAAAGTCACTGGATTTATACTTCATTTTTGCTTTTTATTATTTCTTTCTTGGCATCTGTTTGGTGATAATAGTACTTACTATAATAATATTTCAGTCATTCTAAATTTACCTGGTGCTTGAAAGCACATTGGGAACTCTACCAAAGATGCAGAGAAATCTGTTAGAGGGGGAGTCTGGGGATGAAGTTGTGTGGAGTGCCCTGATGTTTCCCAAGTGCTCCTCAAGGATTCTGTGTGCTCAACCTACAGAGACTTCAGTTTTGATCTTTGGGGAAGAATTGATTTAACTCCTACATTTGCATTTTTATGACTGTATCTTTAAGGCTTATTACCTTAATAATACCTCCCATCTACCACTCTTTTTCAGAGCCAGCACTCCATGCTTATATTCCATAATCAAATTTTCTCTTTTAGATGCCTGTCATTTTTCATGGACTTCTCAAGCTTTCTACATTAGGGAAAGATTATGCATGTAAAAGAGCTGAGCACAGAGCCTGACACCTAATAAGTGCTCAGTAAATGGTAGCTGTTGTCATAATTTGATTTTATTTGGCTTAACACCCCCATGCATTTTTATAAAAATTCATTGAGATTATTTATATATTGAAATTCAGAAGTCTGGTTTTAAGACTGAAGGTCTATAGTTGGTAAAATTCTGTATTTCTCAAGTCACCTAACTGGGGAATACACTAATCTCACTTCTAAGCATTTAAGAGAATTGTTCTGATCACTGTTTTATAATAAATCCTTTGTAGAGATACTCTATTCTATTTTTAAAACCAGGTTATTTTCAAAAAACTAGTCGAATAGAATACCTATTTCTTGGTCCCAGTAGGTAGCTGAAGTGTTACTGTGTATTTGTGCTACGTGGTTAAATATTAATTTTAGAGGGTCTCTGGTGTTTGTGAAGACTGCATAGGAAGGCCCAGAAGGAGGCTCATGCTTTCTCGTCATGAGAGATCTGTTCCCAAATATTTGCCTTCTATTGTGAAGTCAGCACTGGAATCTTAGGATCCCTGGATCTCAGTTTACTTCTGTAACCATGAGTTTTCATGATCTTTCATCAATGCTCTGGACTGTGATTATAATTTTTAAAATTATAATTAAGTCACCATTTAAAAATATATCTAATTAATAAAACTATTCTACAAATAGTAGAAGCTACAAGATTAAATAATTAATTAGTTTCAAGGAGCATCAATGCTGACCTCATTATTTATTTATGTTTTCATTTGTGGTATCAAAACAACTTGGTTAATTAAACCCAAAGAATGCTTGCTAAATTCACTTATTTTGGTAAATAGTTGCCTCTCCTACTTGTCCCACAAGTGATGTGTGGTTGATTTGAGTCTGGGGGATACCTAGCATGTAGCCAAAGAAGTCTTCAGGAAGGCCACTTCCAACAGGATCAGTTTTATCTTAGTCTAAAAGAAAGTGATTTCTCCACCAATAAGAACAGTTTACATATAGATTTTTAAAAAATGGCCATAAATACCATCAGGAAAGCTTTATTGGAAACTCCCTTTGAGATAAATTTTTCATTAGTCAAGCAAATGATCCTCTAGCTCTTTTTGGCCAGTAGTTATTAACTGTTGGAAAGACAGCTAATACATGGATGGCTGGATACCCACTTGTGCCATATTACTTAATGCAAAGTAGCTCAGCTTCTGTAGATTTCATTGATTTCTCAAGTTTTGTTGCCTCTGGGAGCCATTTTGTCCATTGAGGCAAACACAGGCCATTGTTTATTCATGTAACAAGTATTTATTTGAAATTTGCTCTGTGTCAAACACTGTGGTAGTGGTTAGGAAGACTGCAGTAAATAAATCAGACAAAATCCCTGCCCTCAAGGAGCTTATAGTCTATCTGGGAAGAAAGCCAACAGTGTGGTAAATGCTATGATTTAGGAGGTGCAAGTTATTATACAACCACATTTGTAATTTAAAAAGATGGAGTGGGGCACCTGGGTGGCTCAGTTAGTTAAGCATCTGACTTCCACTCAGGTCATGATCTCACAGTAAGTTTGAGCCCCACATTGGGCTCTGTGCTGACAGCACAGAGCCTGGAGCCTGCTTCAGATTCTGTGCTCCCTGCTCTCGCTGCCCTCCCACCCCTCCCTCCCCGGTTTGTGCTCTGTCACTCTCTCTAAAGTAAATAAACATTATTATTTTTTTTAAATAAAAGGGTGGATTTACTTTGGCTAACGACTCTATTCAAGTGTTGGGTGGCTGCTGAGGCACTAATCAGCTAGCTTTTATGAGCATTGATTTTTTTCACAGAATTATGATTCTTAGCATGGATGAAGATAAGGTCCCCAAGATTTTGGTAGAAAGAGAGAATAACTAGACGCTGGTAAACAATAAGAACCAGAGAGATAGAAAGGATACTGCTATCCTGAAGACACTGACTCCACCTTCCAACTCAGCTTGTGAGGGTGTAAACATCACTCTCTTGTGCAGGCAAGGAGGTAGAAGGTATGTTTAGTGAGGAGGCTGGTGAAGTTTGTTAACCATTGCCAGGAGGTAATTCCAAGGGTACCCATGGAAGGTGTGGGAAGGAGAAAAACAGTGGAAAGTTGGGTCAGTAGAGAGGATATAAAGAGTATTTGGGGAAGTGTCTGGGGCAGACAAATGGAAAGGAGGTCATGTATTTTGGAAGATGACTTAAGTTTGCAGAAATATGAGACACAGGGACACTCAAGTTCCTCTAAATCACTGGAAGGTCAGTTGAATTGCATTTCTGAGGGGCATCTGGTCTCATCCGGGAGACTCTCACCTTTTTAAAAGGTCAACCAAGGTCTGGCTGGATTATGTAGGCATAATGACTAGTTGGTGGCTTTGTCCATCTGGCCTCAAGTGACAAGGGGTTTGGAGGCAGTGAGAGTCCCCCAGCATAGTGTGCAGGGTGAAAATGAGAGCTTACCAAATCATGTCTAAATCTTGCTGATGTAGTGAAGTTCAATGAAAGACCACCATTGCTTATGCTTTCCTTATTTGTGCCTGTCTTCAAATGGGTTTAGAAGAATCTTACAACATCATTTTAATAAGTTTCCTCCAAATTGTGATATATTGAATAGTTAAGAGTGTAGAGGAGAGTCAATAAATAAAGCAAGGGCTGGGAAGAAGGAAGAGAAATATAAAAGCTTTGAAGGGAAAGACAAAATACTGGAAAAATCAGGATAAAGCTAAGACAGTTGTAAGCAAATTGCTGGCTACCTGCATTAGTCATTCTCTGTGAAAAAGCACTTTATGTGATGTTCAAGTTGGTACAAAGCTCTGGAGGAAATGGAGCATCAGGGCATATCTGTTTATTCTCAAAGCCTCCACACCCCTCCCTACACAAGCACTGCCCTTCAGGTTCATGTGCCACATGTTGCAAACCTCTTTAGAATGTACCCAAAAGTGTTGGCAAAAGTAGAATCTCTCAGGATTAGTTCATTCTCTGTACCCTGAGCTGATTTTTTTTTTTTAATGTTTCCATCCTATCTTCCCTAGGCTTTTGCAAAGGGAAAAAAAATCCCATGATACTCAATTTTTCTTGTTAATATTAAGCATCTGGAGATGGATGAAATCGTCTCCATCCCTGCCATTCCCCCTGCCCCAACCAGGAGTGGCTTGGTTGGGCAGTGGTCTACAACCTTTCACCCAGAAGCCTTGGGTGTGGCAGGCTACAGAGAAAGACTTAAGATTCTGGACAATTGCTTAAGGATTGTCAGCACATACTTGCTAGTCAGCACGTTCTTACTTTCTGGTCATACTACTACTACTGCTAACAGTAATAGTGATGATAATTCTTTCTACATGATTCATGTGCAAGGCACTGTTTTAAGCATTTAAATCACAATATAAGCTCCATGAGGACAGAGATCTTTGCCTGTTTTGCTCCTGTTGTATCTCAAGTTCCTAACATGGTACTTGGTCCGTTATTAAATTATTGCCACAACTATCTGAAGTAGGTACTATTATTGTATCCGTTTTACAGATTAGAACACTGAGTTACAAAGTAGTTAAATAATTTGTCAAGGTTGTACAGCTGGAAAGTGGCAGAACCACATTTTGAACCAAGCAGAAGTGCTGCTTTGCAAAAATGTGAAATCAATTTACCTAATTATTACAAAAGAAATGCATTACAATGAAATGCACTTGGATAACCTCACTTTTGGATAGCCAGCTATTGAACAAATTATATTGAGTCCCTTCCATATTTTTGCTACATTCTGAGTTAGCTTAACAGCCCTAGTTTTGTTATTTTTCAAAGAAACTTACTTTTTCTGCACTAACATTTTATAAATTGTGAACTATTTTTCAGCCCTTAGGAATATACCTCATTTTGTTAATCCAGATGGCATTTCTTGAGATTGCCAAAATACACAAACAACATAAAAATATTAACATCTCATTTTAAAGGGAAAAATAACTCCCCCTTCTGAAAACTCAGTAATTCATATTCTATAAGCCTAAAAATGCAAATCATCAACAACTTCATTACTGGCTATCAGAAAGACATACACCTTTTTAAAAAAATACCCCCTTTAAAATATCAAATTCCAAAGCACACACCTGACTTCCAAAAATGTGGAGAATGAGAGGTAGCATGCTTTTCCATATTTAGAAGGTTCCAGGGACTGTATCACAGCAGATGTTGTAAGTAGCATTTGAAAGATGAAGGAGTTAATTGGCCCTTTTTTTGTAGCTGAAATTGGAGCTGAGTTTAGTTGTTCTTAGAAAGATAAAAGAAAACCTGACAACTCAGTTCAGCCATCTCAGGGAACAGTGCATCTTTCAGGGCACTCTGATCATCAGATTTATTTGTAGCAACTGAAAGGAATTAGTAAAGTGATTTCAACAAACATGGAAACATTCAAGAACAATCTTTGTTCTTAGGTCTGGGATATGGAGATGAGAGGCACTGTGCCTATCCCTGAAGTAACCCATAAACTAGAGGGGGAAGCAGAAAAGCAAAGCAAACAGAAATGTAAAATTCAGGGGTGCTTGGGTGGCTCAGTTGGTTGAGCATCAGACTCTTGATACTGGCTCAGGTCATGATCTTGTGGTTTGTGAGGTGGAGCCACGTATTGGGCTCTGTGCTGATAGTGCAGAGCCTGCTTGGGATTCTCCCTCTCTCTCCGTCTCTCTCTGTCCCTCCTCACCTCGCACACATGCTTGCTCTCTTTCTCAAAACAAAGAAACATTTATTTTTTTTAAATTTTTTTAACGTTTATTTATTTTTTTGAGACAGAGAGAGACAGAGCATGAACGGGGGAGGGTCAGAGAGAGAGGGAGACACAGAATCCGAAACAGGCTCCAGGCTCCAAGCTGTCGGCACAGAGCCTGACGTGGGGCTTGAACTCACAGACCGTGAGATCATGACCCAAGCCGGAAGTCAGACGCTCAACTGACTGAGCCACCCACATGCCCCTAAAGAAACATTTTAAAAACTATGTAAAATCCAGATCTTAACAAAACACAACACAGGTGCTAGGACTGTGGAATGCACAGGATAAAGCACTGTTCAGGAGTGGATGATGTAGTTGGGGGCAGGCCTACAAGTTTTTTGGTGGAGTTGTCAACTGCACTTAATGACAATTGAGATGTTTCTAAGGTGGAATAGTTGTAAAAAGTACAAGGCAAGAGGGCGGGAAGTCCCAGGAAACTGCCAGTCCTTGGGTATGCCTAGAGCAAAGCATGTAGAGGGAGTAAGCCTTGAGAAGTCATCAAGCGCCACATTGGGAAGAACCTTGCCCAGATGCAGGGAGACTGATTTTTTAACCTAGAAATAATTGAGAAATAATGAAGGATGATAAGTGGGGAGGGATAAGTTAAATTTGCATTTGTGGAGGGTGATTTATTAAATGTCTGGTTGAATAATATTTTGAGAGATTAGCTGATGTTTTATTTTCTCCCTGCATTGCTTCCTTTCTCTACTTTTCGCCTGCCTCAACTTGCCAAATTCAGACTGCTAGCCCTGTGCTCATTTCCTTAGAATTGTAGTAAGAAATAAAATACCAAAAATCTGAGAAATTGTGTCTCTGAAACCTAAACTTAAAAAAATTTTTTTTTAAATGTTTTATTTATTTTTGAGAGACAGCGAGAGACAGGGTGCGAGATGGGGAGGGTCAGAGAGATATGGAGACAGAATCTAAAGCAGGTTCCAGGCTCTGAGCTGTCAGCACAGAGCCTGATGTGGGGCTTGAACCCACGAACCATGAGACCATGACCTGAGCTGAAGTCAGATGCTTAACCAACTGAATCACCCAGGTACCCCTGAAACCTAAACTTTTTAATTGAAAGTTTTAAAAGATTTGTGGAGGGGCGTCTGGGTGGCTCGGTCGGTTAAGCGTCCGACTTCAGCTCAGGTCATGATCTCACGGTCCGTAAGTTCGAGCCCCGCGTCGGGCTCTGTGCTGACAGCTCAGAGCCTGGAGCCTGTTTCAGATTCTGTGTCTCCCTCTCTCTCTCTCTCTGCCCCTCCCCTGTTCATGCTCTGTCTCTCTCTGTCTCAAAAATAAATAAATGTTAAAAAAAATTTTTTTTAAAGGTTTGTGGAAAAAGTAAAAGGAATTTGAGAGGATACAACATATATTTAAAGGGAAACAAAAGGATGAAGATTTTTTTTCTTGGCTAAAAAGATTATGACCCTATGTGAGATGTTAATTTCTGTTTTGTTCTTCATGTATTCCTCTCTCTTTTTCCATTTCTAGAAGGTGGCCAGGATTTTGTTTCTTGGCCTGGAGGAGTTTTATGTTTTAGTGTCTAAAAGCAGAGTTGCCAGAAGAAATCATTCTTATTGGGATAGACCTCACCTTGTTAAATGGTGGAAGAGGAGAGGTAAGAGGTCCTTTATCCTGGAAGGGGTGAAGATCTTCAGGGCCCTTGCAGACCTGCTCTCCATTGCCTTATAGCGTACCAGGAAGCTGACAGAGTTTAGGAGGGGAATGGGATGGTGTACCCTTAGAAGGCTGAACTCATGGAAATGACTACCAGCTTCAGCAAAGATTCCTATCCTTTGGGAGAATTAGCTGTACCACCTACCATCAGGGATCATATTTTAATCTCCATAAGACTCTTGGGATCTCTATACAATCCTGGAGGGATAGAGTGAGGGAGATTAGAAGAAACTCAATAATAACTAGGAATAAGATTTTCTGGTCAAAGTTAGATTTTATTAGGCTTTAGGAAAAATGATTTGACATTTCATCCACACTTGAGTTGGTGGATCAAAATTCACACCCAATGCATGTTATAGAATGATTTCTCTGGTGTTGAGGAAGAAGTACTGGAAAATCTAAGCTGTAAGAAGGTAATAGCTTAGGAGGCTTATCTTTAAGACCAAACAAACAAGGGTCTAAACTCAGGCAGAGACTCCGTGACTAGAGAGAAGTTGATACATCTGAGAGATCCTAAGGTGATGCACTTGAGAAGGAGAGGAGTATCAATCAGGCTCCAGTCTGGAGACAGGAACCACACAGTGACTTGAACAGCACAAGTTTCATATAAAGGATTAATTTTTTAATGTTTATTTTATTTTTGAGAGAGAGACAGACAGAATGTGAGTCGGGGAGGGACAGAGAGAGAGGGAGACACAGAATCTGAAACAGGCTCCAGGCTCTGAGCTGTCAGCACAGAGCCCGACATGGGGCTCAAACTCACAAACTGTGAGATCATGACCTGAGCCGAACTCAGATGCTCAACTGACGGAGCCACCCAGGTATCCTTAATATAAAGAATTATTAACTAATAACAGGGGATTCATTATGAAGGGATAAAGACAACTCTAAAGAATACAAGAATAGCAGATATAAGGAGTAGCCACTGTCTCTGAGGACAAAGCAGAGCATCCAAGAAAGGAACAAATCTGCAAATGCTGTCCCATCCCCCAGGGCTGAGATTCAGATCTCAATGGACAGGATTTCTATAGCCCCCTGAATGCTGAAGAAGTCTACTCAGGTGTAGCAGTCTGGGACTGGCAAACAGAAAACCATCTGCTAGTGTGCTGATAAAACCCTGAGTCCTAATGGAATTTGTTTGGAAGCCATCTGAAGGGATGTTGCTGAACTTGATGGGTAGCCACTTTAAGGCTGATCTCACTGGGAAGCTGGTTGTGACACCAGGGGAACTCATGGGGAAGTTCCCATGGGGAGGCTGCTGAAACTCTGAGGAGAGCACTACCACATGTCCTTCACAATGGACAGGCAGCACAGGACCAAGAATAAAGAAAAGTGTAATCAGGAGGAGAATCCCTTCCTTCTGCAATGTCCTGTTAGTTTCCTCCACTGACAAAGCTTAACTTTGGGTTTATTGGCAAAGAGAAAAGTTTACAGGGTCCACCTTTAATATCACTAGGAGAGCAATGGAGGGCTGAGTTAGAGCTCTGAGACAAAAGGTTGACAGCTGGCATGAGTTTGGGGGGCATTCTAAGGTGGCTTTTAGCTTTTGGCTTGAGTGGTTGAGTTTATGTTGATGTTTATGTTGAGTTTATGTTGATGTTTTTTAAGGAAGGAGTAAGTGGTTGAGGGGAAAACTTTATGGATTCAAGTAAAATTTAGTGATTCAATAAGATTGCATGTTGAATGAAAAAGTGATATGACTGATAATTGAAACATAAGTATACTAGTATTTTAGGGATAGGTGAGGGAGAGACCCCTATGAAAGAAACTAAGAAGAAAGTTATAGGAGGTAAGATTAGAAGAGAGTGGTGTTAAGGAAGCCAGCAAAAGAGAGATTTAAAGAGAGAAAGGAGGGATGAATAATGCCAAATACTGCAGAGGGACTAAGTATAATTAAGAACTGAAATGTATCAATAGGATTTGAGATCTAGGAGATCTTGTGTAAATTTCTATCACATGTAGTATAAGTGTTAAAAGTGGATAATGGGGGATTGAACTGTGCGGGTTTAACAAGTCATTGTGCTAGAATTTTGTAAGATGGGGAGATGTATAAGAAGCTATGACTATTTTCAGGGGTTTACTTTAGAAATGAAGGAGAGGCATATACAAATAACTCCAACACAAAGTGTACTTCAGTGAGTATTATATAAAAAAACAAATGAAGTGTAACTAGAACCCAAGGGAGGGAGAGCTTGTCTTATGATGAGAGCATCATAGCAGGCTTAATTTGAAGGAAGATGCATTTAAGCTGGGCTTTTCTGCAGGATAGGCAGAGTTTCAGGAGGCAGATACTAGAATAAGCAAAGACACTGAGGTGGAAAGATGCAAGATGGATGGGACGACCGTGAAGCTTGACCTTTGTGTGATACATTTAATGGCAAATATTGAGGATACTGCAAGAAATGGAGTCATGAAGAGAGAAATTTTTATATAGCTGTTGACCCATTTAATGAGTACTCAGTAGACAATGGAAAGCCAATGAAAGTAAGTCAGGACTTAACCAGTACTATGCTTAGTAGGATTGCTAGGGACAGATGGAGGACTGACTGAATTAATGATAAACTAGTAAAAGATATACTAAATCAGGGAGCTACTGGGGTTAGCCCAGCTCAGGAGCTTTACTTCGGAAGGAGTGAGGAGATGGCTGAGCAGAGAACTAAAGGAGTTTTGTGAAAGACGTGAAAAGAAGTAGTGTTGAGATTGAGATCTGGTTCAGGGAAAGTAGAAAGGATACTAGAGCTTATAGAGATTGGTTTGGGGAATGATGACACCATTCGTGGAAATGGAGAAGAAAATCATGGGTAGTTTGGGTTGGAAGGAACTTTAGTTCTCAACAAATTGAATAATCCTAGGAGATTAGAAAATTTTGATTCTCATCTTTCTAGTTTTTAACATACTAGCTACAACTTACAGGGTATTTAATGTATGTTTCAAGGTCAGCTTTCTTTGTCTCCAGGTCTAGGCTCTTAACTATTGCATAAGATTCTACTTGCATATTTGTCTTCTCATCTTAATTAACTGACTTATAATTCCTGGTGACCATGAGCCACATCTTTCACTGCTTGATAGCTCTCAGGTTGGTAAGGACAAGATTTGTTCAATTTAAGTATTCAATTAGTATCTGTTCAATAAATGAATGTTGTAGTCTATTTAATGGTCCCGAAGGGGCTTGAAGAAGTTCAAACTCCCATATTTACCAAATAAATATGTGCTTGGACTTAAGAAAATACAGCTGGTTAACTCAGTTGACTTGAGCATGATACTAATGAGGCCAAGGTCATAGGTTTAAGTGCCTTGTGGGCCGGTTCATTTTGCACTATTTTCATGCTTTCAATCTTAAACAGACTTTATAGCAAATGCAAATACATATGCATGGTCCCAAGGGAACCAGCAAAAGAAAGGAGAAAGAATGAATCAGTGCAAATCCATCACCACTGCTGGAAAAACACCTTAGAAAATATTACCTACTTATGGCTGGTCACTGGTGCCATTTAGGTTACATATGAAGAATGGCTCATAATTATTATGTGCTCTGCTTGAATTTGTTATACTGGAGTCCAGATTAGGACATGCACCTTAAATGTAAGAGGATTTAATAATTTAAACTAAACATTATTAAAATTATTTGACAAAGAATTTCTAGCAAAAAACCCCATCCTTGTTCACTTAAAAATAAGTTTGATTTGTATGTAAGAACACCTTTACCAAGTGATATATTCTTGGAAGTTTCTCTAATAATTGTGATATAAGAAATTTGCCTTTGAAAAGAAAGAGAAAAAAAGAAGAAAGAAATATAGGGAATGATATAATGTGGTGGAAAGTTTATGGTAGCTGTTAGGACAGATACTCCTGTGTTTAAATCCTGAATATAAAACTTAACTGTGTGATCTGGGACGAATTACTTGGTTTCTCAGAGTCTCAGTTTTTTACCTGTTGGACAATCCTTATATAATCCTATGGACCTTACAGGGTTGTTCTGAGCATTTAGTGAAAGGGTATATGTAAAGCACCTTGCATGTAGGTGGTTTTAAAAAAAGTATTGTTCCCTTTGCTTCTTATTTCTCAAAACTCCTCTGAGTTTTTTTCTCTGAATTGTGAGGTGAATACTTGGAGAAATTATTGTAAATAAAATGGTAGCAATAAAAAATATCTGTGGCATTATATTAGCATCAAATATATCTTTTAAAGGTTGATTAATTAAAAAAATTTTTTTTGATGTTTATTTTTGAAGGAGAGAGAGGGACAGAGCATGGGGGGGGAGGGGAAGAGAGAGGGAGACACAGAATCCGAAGCAGGCTCCAGGCTCTGAGCTGTCAGCACAGAGCCCGACGTGGGGCTCGAACCCATAAACCACGAGATCACGACCTGAGCCGACGTCAGAGGCTTAACCGACTGAGCCACCCAGGCACCCCAAAAGGTTGATTAATTTTTTAAAGAAATTTTTAGTTTAGTTGGTTCATGTTCTCTGTATGGGAAATACTTGTATTAGCAATAAGGAAGAGATTTTGCCTTTTTTGGCAAAGGCAAATTTAACTTTTTCTGCTGTAGTATAAATGGAATTATAATTAAATGGTAGATTCTTCGAGGAACAATAACTTTTCTCAAAGGGTCTGTGGAATACAGAGGTTTTCATGCCATTATCTGCTGGAAGAATCATCACTGTGAGTTTTCTCACAGTGGTGCAGTTTATTTATTCCCTGTCTGTAAAGGATAGAGTGCAGAATCAGGCATTATATGTTTGCTGGGGTCAACCCACCGGCACCCTCTTTATAGCACTGATATCATTCTTCCCAACAAACAAGAGATATTTGGCATCCTTGTAAAATTAGATTAGTCACAAACTCCAAAGGAAAACATATTAGATTAATGTAAGACCCAATGCTTCCTAAAAAAGGTATTTGGAAACATTGATAGAAAGGAAAGAATCGGCCCACATCTACCTTTTGGTACAGTCTCTCTAGGTTTCTAATATGCTTCTATTCTTTAGCACAGAATACCCATTGTATCGAGCCCCTGGGCTCTAAGTGGTATCTATTAATCTCTGTTACTTGTATTCTCATTTTTTCTGACTGATGTTGCTCTTGTCTAAGGAAATTTAGCAGAAAAAAGAATAAAAATGTAGTCTGTCGGGGAGGGATGAGGACAAATATATGAAATAGATGGAGGAACCAAGAAAAAAAATCAAAATGGAAACATTACGATGAAGAATTTATGGATTACAATTTGTCATGAGTTGTATTGACCAATAAAGAAAATGAAAAGTTTGTGGATTAATATTTTAAACTCATACCCTGAATTAGAATCCAGCAAATCAATGCCAGGAACCAGCAAATGTACTTAGCAATTAGCAGGAGGCAAAAAAATGTGAGCTAGTTAATCAGCTTTGGAACCTACGGTGGTTCAATTTTACATTCTGATTAAACAGTTTCAATCTAGTTGTCATTTACTTTTAAAGTGCTGGTACAAGGAGTTTGCTGTAAATAGCAGTACTAATTGCACAGACTTGAGCCAAGCACGCATACTGCATGCTGTGTATACTTGTCTTTTGTCGTGCAAGGCTCTGCCAACGAACCTGCTCCTGCTGCTCCTACCCTTTCCTTTCCTGGGCACAGCACACCCATTTCCTAAGTTCTCAGGTGTGTACGTAGGTGTGTATGTGTCTCTTTGTGGTATGTGTGCGGATGTTCTTCTAAATGAATAATAGCATGAGCATTGAAAACAATTCCTTTTCATTTATTCCTATGTCTTCAAATCCTATTTCCCCAAATGTGAAAACCCACCATGCTAGCCTAATGAGCCATTTACATCCTGTTATTACTTTCCTTCTTTTGTGGATGATTTTTGTTTCTCTTCAGTTTCATTATTTTCCCTAAAAGTATAAAAAGATCAGCCATTGCATTGCTATGCATTCCCCCCCTCACCTCACTCAAGCTGCTGCTTGTCACTGAATCACTGAGCTATAACTGAGAGAACCCTTTATGTTAACTTGATGGAATTGCTGATAATCGGGGACCGGCATGTCAGAGCTCAGGTTGGGGCAAGACCGAAACCGGTGCAGAAACTGAAACCTACATGCATGTATACTTCCAGGAAATTCTTGGAGTGTGAATTCAGTAAGTTATAAAAAGAATTGCAAAGAAATAATAATTTACACACATGATACAACAATTGAAAGAGATGATGGAGCATTCTTTTCTTTTTATCAAATTGAGCATACTAAAAGTGTTTTCATAATGTGGACGAATTGCATCCCATCAAGGGTGAACAACAGTATGGGTGAATTAACACCAAACCTAGTGACTATTGATGAGGAAGGTGCCCCTAGCCCCCTTGCCTCATCAGGGGAAAGGTTAAACTTACAAAGCGAATGCATTAATTACTGTTTACTTCAAAAGTACTTTATTTTATTATAGTGTGCAGTATTCATCACCTAGACAACCAGGTCCTTGAGAAGGCCATGCCAATAAAAGGAAGTCAAGATAAAGCACAGACGTCAATATTGAGAGTACAGCATTTAAATCCAATTAAAGAAACACTACTGAGGTTGCCAATGTTTTGACTTGTCTGTTGTGTAAGTCTCAGATATCAGGGAACATGACATCACAGAGATTTCTTTTTGATATACACATACATCCCCCTTAAATGAACTGTGTATTTATTAGGTTCACCTAATTATTAATAAGCTAAAATCTTGGACATTATCTTCATCATTTAAATATATATATTTTTCCTTGGCCTATCCTGAGATCATAGAGGAGACTCCTAGAAAACAGTCCTGTCTGGACACAAAGCGAACACTGGGCTCACAAAGGACACTCTCTTGCTATTCTTCTCCCTGGTTGCCTACTTGTGAGCAGCTTGTATGCCTACTACCTCAGCTGCAGGGAGGAACTTAGCCTTTCCCCGTTCATTTGTTACTAACTGGCAGCCAAGGATTCACAGCTTTGCTAGGAAGCCTGGGCAGTGTGATAGGTCTAAGCCACATATTTAGACAAATAAAAAAAATATGGCCCCCTATACAATTTTCTTATTTAATTGGGACTCTTAGGTAATCCTTTTTCATATTCTTGTCACCACTCTAAACAAAGATAATCTGAGAGAGAATCCTAAGTACAGTGGAAAGGGAAACCAGTGTTGAAAGTAACTCTCCCATCCAAACCTCAATATATAATTCGAACATGAACTCGATCACTGGACACAGAAGGAATAATGGCATCTGTTCCATCAGATGCATTATTGTTTATCAGGGGTCTTTTGGCTTATGTTTTTAGTTGCATTTGAGATACTATTATTTTGAAAAATTTAAAGCTGCAAAGAAGAAGAGCAGGCTTTTCTTTTCTTTTTCTTTTCTTTAACAAGCATTTAGGGGTAAGTAGTATTTTGTGACTCTGAAATCAGTAATTCAAAAATAACAATTATTTTCCCCCTAGCCATTCACATTTGTGATCATTGTGTGCACTTTCATCAGGAATATCATGTTTTAACGTGAAAGATTTCTATGCAAACATTCAGGAGAGCATCTCAGTTTCTCTTCATTTTGTAGAACCGGTTTCATGTTGATATTCTTAAATATGCAAGCCCAGGCTATGTATAACTGACTTAAGTACTAACCTATACTTTAAAAAAGTCAAAGCACTAATTTCACTTCTTTTTACTCTTTCTTTCAACGCTTATAAATAATTTTGTTCTAAGTTGCCTACTACATTGAAATATCCACATTTAACATCTTGCAGAAATATTTATTCAATTCTTATCCATTAGCTTTTTATCAACAATATATCTTTTAGTCATCATAATGTACTTGTATATAGAAAATAGTTAAAGTGTTTTCTCCTTGCACAGATCCTACTGCCTCAGTAGCATTTGACACAGTGGACATCCACCCTCTGCTCATTTAACCATGACATTCTGTCCTGTGGTTATACCATTCTTGGCTCTTTACTTACTCTTCCTTAGTAAAAGCATTTTGGCTATCTGCATTGCTTCCTTTATTGTCAAAGAAGCCCAGAGCAGAGTGGGGCAGCAGAGTGGAAGGCACTGGATGGCCATGGAGCCTTACCAAATCCTTACCGTGGTAGGGTGACCATTGCTCAGAGACTTGTGGGATTAGAAATCTGATACCAGCTTCCAAAACTGACTTAGCAGACCTTATCCACATAAAAATTTCATCAGAAATTGATGCTCATAAACTTGATTAAATTAAGGTGTGATGAGATATGGAAGGGCTGAGGGGGCTGGATACTCCTGTCTTCTAGTCAGTGCATTCTCTTTCTCTCTCTCTGTCTCTGTCTCTCTTTCTCTCTGTCTCTCTGTCTCTCTCTCTCTTAAAATGTTTATTTGTTTTTGAAAGAGAGGAAGCATGAGCAAGGGAGGGGCAGAGAGAGAGGGGGCACAGAGGATCCAAAGCAGGCTCTGTGCTGACAGCAGCTAGCCCAATGTGGGCCTCAAGCTCACAAACCACAAGTTCATGACCTGAGCTGGAGGTGGGCACTTAATCCACTGAGCTACCCAGGCACCCCAGTGCATTCTGTCTTTAAGGTGAAGTGTAAGGAAGCCAAGTTACCATTAAAAGGGTTGCATAGTGAGCCTGGGGTAGGAAAATGAGCAGATTATGTGATTAATCTTCATAATGGGGAATATTCTTGGTCTGGATTTGCAAAGGATGAGTTCACGGGCCAGTGTTCCTTTTCCCCGTAGTAGTACTTGGAGCTTGAATGAGCACTGCCACTATTTGTCTCTGTACTTCTCTTTCATCTCTGCTTCATTAGATAATTTCTATCATACCATGTCCACTTTATATTCCCCTCATGCCTTGTACGTATTCCCACACCCTTGTTGTTCTTTATGAATGGTCTTTCTTTAGAGTATAGTCATATCTTAACAGATATGGCAATCCCTTTATCCTCTGAGTTATTAGAAGCAGATTGTATAAAGGATAATTTATTCAATTTATACAACTCTTCATGTGCAATCTTACTTCTATGATTTCCAAAGAAATAATCATTGTCATAGGTGCCCCCTTCCCTTCTTTCATTGTTCATTCCCTCATGTGGTATTATTTCATGGTCAAAGGAGCATATATTTTGCAGTCATGAACTTTTAGAGACAGATGTCCTCTCTGCTAGTTGGGATATCTAGCTTCTGGCCAGCTGTAAGATCCTAGGTAAGTTATTTATACCAACTGAGCTTCAGTTTCTTTTTTCATTAGTATAAATGGATTGTAATATCTACCTTTTAATGACTTTAGCAATGTAGCTGATTTTCAAATTCTAATTTATAGCCTACAGCATCCTCCTGAGGTCCAGAATCCTGTTCCCAACTGGGAATCTCTACTTGGATGTCTCACTAGCAATTTAAACTCATATTCTGAAGGTGAATATTATTTCCCTTCAACCTGACACTACTTCTTTGTAACAGGTGGTTTTAGGTGCTAAGTGGGACTTAGTTCAAAACTGTGATTAAGGCCCAAGGCTGGAACTAGAAGATCCTAAGTAGTCTGTATTCTAAATGCAGAGAGCATACTATTGGAGGAGTCAGGCACTTTCCCTCAGTACTTGATGAATGGTTTCTCCAGAGTTGGCTGTGTGCCTAGGCCTCTCCACTTCTTAGTCTGTCACCTGCCTTCATCTGTCTCCAACCTCTTTCTCCATCCTTCCCCTAGCAGCAAGAGGAAATTGTAAAATTTGGTTTGGAGCTATCAAGTACGGATACTTCTTCCATCTCTGTCCTTTCTCCCCACCCTAAGACCAGAGGAGAAGCACAGGAAATGGGGGTGAAGGGTGAGGGATGTGTGTGAAAGAGGCCATGCCCAACCTCCACCCCAAGCTGCAGGTCTAACATTGAATGGTGGGAAAGGAGTGTTCAAAAAAGAGCTATAAATCCATGTGATATTGAGGTTTCTAAATAACCAGGACTTAATTTAGAGAAGTAGAATAAAAATTGCAGGAAAAAAGAGGGAGGTAAGTTGGCAAAGTGCTTTGGAATTATCTTATGATGTAGAAGATATGAACACCCTATAACTCAGTAATTCTACTCCTAGATGTGACTCTAAGATAAACTCATGAATATGTACTACAAGGCACAGATACAAAAGTATTTGTAGGACTACTGTTTGTGGTAGCAAAAACAGACAAAAATCACTGGACAAACAAAATGTTCATGGAAAAAAAGAAACAATAACATTAAAAAAGGATAAATAAATGGCAGTTGTTCACACAGTGGAATGTTTACAGCAGTTAAAACAAATTATAGCGATATCAAAAAAATGGGGATGAATGCTAATAATATAATGTTGAATAAAAATCCCAGCCCTCCAAGATTATAGAGCTTTATCACTTTGTTCTAACTCAGGATTTGCAGCAAATTATTATTTAAAAAATTGTTTGTTAATATTTTATTTTATTTTTGAGAGAGAGAGAGAGAGAGGGAGAGAGAGGAAGCATGAGTTGGAGAAGGACAGAGAGAGAGGGAGACACAGAATCTGAAGCAGGCTCCAGGCTCTGAACTGTCAGCACAGATCCCAACATGGGGCTTGAACCCACAAACTATGAGATCAGTACCTGAGCCAAGGTGGGATGCTTAACCGACTGAGCCATCCAGGTGCCCTTGTAGCAAATTATTTTTTAAAAATCAGGGGAATGATAAGCATAATTTGTTATAATAGTCATATTGGATAAGGGGAAGTGAGAGGATAGGGAAGTGAACATAGGTAGATGTAAATTTTTGTCACTGTTCTAATTCTCCAGTGGGGTGAGTGGTTTATAGGTATAGGTATTATATTATTAAGTACTTAATACATAAATAAAAAACAGGACCATGAATCGTGATAGTCTATAATGAGAAAAGCACTATGCTTCACCCAATGTTGTAGTCCTGAAGTCCATTAAAAAAATAAATAGAAAGAAAAGTTATGAAGTCAGGTGAGGATAAGGTGAGTGATAGAACATAGCTGAAGGCAGTGACTAGAAAAACTTAAGTTGTCTTATGTTTATCCCCCAATAAATTGAGACTTCTTAATAAAGTATTTTCAAATGCAATGAAACCACCATTCTCCCAACTGCCCATGTTAGAATCTGAGTCACCTTTATTACCATTATCTAGTCCAATGTTTTTTCAACCATAGTTCATGACCCAACAGATTATGAAATCAGTTTAATGCTTTACTCTCAGCTTTTATTTAAAAAAAATTTTTTAGGGGTGCCTGGGTGGCTCAGTCGGTTGAGCCTCCAGCTTTGGCTCAGGTCACGATCTCATGGTTTGTGAGTTTGAGCCCCGCATCGGGCTCTGTGCTGACAGCTCAGAGCCTGGAGCCTGCTTCGGAGTCCGTGTCTCCCTCTCTCTCTCTGCCCCTCCCCCACTCACGCTCTGTCTCTCTCTCTCTCTCTCTCTCTCTCTCAAAAATAAATAAACATTAAAAAAAAATTTTATGGCTCCTAGCTGTCAGCAGAGCCCAACACGGGGCTCAAACTCATGAACTGCAAAGCCCTGAGCTGAGCCGAAGTCGGACGCTTAACCAACCAAGTCATCCAGGTGCCCCTACTCTCAGCTTTTAAATAATAAAAGAAAGAGAATAAAAATAGAAAATATTAGTGTGTATTACACATAATGTTTTTGTGAAACTTCTATTTCAGTTACTTATGCATATGTGTCTGTGTTGAATTACAATGTAATCAGAGGATGCATTAAAAAAGTAGTTGGTGGCCAAGTTCTATAGGTTCATTTGTAACAAACCTATTCCCTCCTTTGATTCTCACTGCCCCCTCCTTTGGGCAAGTTCTCCATGACTTCACTTGGGTGTAATGGCCTTCTAACTGGAATCTTAATTCCAGGCTATCCTCTCCTCAATCATCACAAACACTGGAAAAATCTAGCTAACACATAGTTCTGATCATCATGTTCCTGCTCAAAATCCTTCAGTGATTTCCCTTTCATTATTTGTTGAAGTCAATAGAACCCTCCTCTCATTAAAAACCCTCTGAAATATAGTCCAAACACACTTTTGTAGACTTATACACTGATATCTTTCCTGAAACCTCTCCAGATACACTCAATTTCACATTATTCTTGCAGTACTTCTACTTTTTATCATTTTACACATTTTGTTCCACTGCTGGGTTTTAAACTTTTTGACATAAGTGCTCAAAATGGTGCTTTGCACATAACAGTTGTACAATAAATATTTGATCATGTGAGGAATGGAACTTGCAATGTCGTCTTGAATTTCTTTTTATTGATTGATTGATTTTTAATATAAGAATTCCACAGCAACATTATTTATAATAGTTGAAAACAACCCAGATATCCATCATAGAAGAACGCATAAACAGACTATGGTATATTCATACAATGAAATGCTTCTTTAATAGCAAGGCATAATGATATGCCCAACAACATGGATGAATCTCAAAAACATGCAGAATGAAAGAAACCATATACAAAAGAGTACATACTCTAGGATTACATATTTATTAATTTCTTGAACAAGCAAAACTAATTTTTGGAGGAAAAGAAATCATATCTGTGTGGCTTCTGGTGGGGTGAGACAAGAATTGAATGGGAGGGAACATAGGGGAACTCTAGGTAATGTAAATGTGCTCTTGATAAATTTTGGGTCACATGGTTGGATGCATTTGTCAAAACTCGTTGAGTAGAAGGCAAACTTGTAGAGACAGTAAAAAGATCAGTGGTTTCCGTGGGTTGGGGAGGGGGAAGAGATCAATAGAGCACGGAAGATTTTTGGGGCAGTGAACATAACTGTATGATACTGTAATGATGGATGCATGTCATTAAACATTTGTCTTTACCCACAGGATGTACAATACCAAGAGTGAACCATAATGTAAACTGTTGAATTTGGGTGATTAACATGTTAATGTAGATTCATCAACTGTAACAGATGTACCATTCTGGTGAGGGAAGTTGGTAATGGGGGAGGCTATGCATGTGTGAGGTCAGGGAATATATGGGAAATCTCTTGGGGCACCTGGGTAGCTCAATTGGTTAAGCGTCCAACTCTTGGTTTTGGCTCAGGTCATGATCTCATGGTTCATGAGTTTGGGCCCTGTGTCGTTGGGCTCTGTGCTGACGGCACAGAGTTGCTTGGGATTGTCTTTCTCTTCCTCTCTCTCTGCTGCTTCCCTCTCAAAATAAATAAACGTTTAACAAAAGAGCTATGAACAAATATTAAATTCTAATTGATAATGTGCATGTTGAAGCACTTAGGAAGAAGGGTATTAATGTCTGCAACTTACTTTAAAATGCAGAAAGTAAGATGGGTTGATGGATGAATGGGGAGATACATAGATGAATAGATAACAGATGAAGTAAGTATAATAAAATGTTAATGGCAGAATCTAGGTTATACACTGTTTACTATAAAAAATCTTTGAATATTCTGTAGTTTAAAATTTTTTATAATGAAATGGGTGGGAGGAAGACAGGTAGAAAAGTTGCGGCTTATAGTTTCTTGTTAACAATAGATTTTTCTCTCTTTCTATGATATGTCTGCCTTTATGGTGCCAGGGAAGATGGGATGATGGGATGTAAGGCAAATCTTTTCAGAGAGAAGACAGGATGGAAGTTGGGGAAGTTCACAAGAGTGTTGGGGATTGTATCAGTTAGGGTCCAACCAGAGAAACAGAACCAGTAGGAGATATATATTCTTGTTTATCACAAGGAATTGACCTAATGTAATTGTTGGACCTGATTGAGCCAGTCCCAAATGAGTAGGGCAGACCATTAGGAACAACAGGCTGGAAATTATCAGGCAGGAGCTATTGCTGCAGTCCATAGACAAAATTTCTTCTTCTTCTTCAGTCTCCTATTTCTTAATGGTCTAAAATTTGAGTTAAATTTAATTACTGAGAGCAGTGGGAAATCTTTAAATGAATTTACCCAGTGATAAATTCTCAAATTTGCTCTTTATACAATTATACTAAGTGTCTTGAATGGGAATGTCATCTGACTTTCCCAATCATTGATAATATATAGCACGTGTAGCAAAAGTTATTAAAAATGAGAAAAACCCTAAAGTTTTAGAGTAGGTATTTTATTTACATAGCCAAAATAAATTACAGAACTTAGACAAAATTACAGAAAAATGCATGTACTAGAATATTTAAGGTGGAATAGCATTTTTATTGCTGAATGTATTTCTTTGTAACTTAACCTGATGTACTATTTATTTGAAAGCCACTTTCTTTCATTTTGCCTAAGTAGGAAAATATCTAATATTTTCCATTGTAAAATTATTATAAATAACTGTAACCATTTTTTCTTCACAAATAGTAACAGATGAATAGTGAAGTAATACAAAATAAAGACAGGGAATCTGGAAACCCATGTTAATCCATGGTTTGGAATTTTCCAGTCAAGTAACCAAGTTATCAAATAAAGACTGGATTGAAAATCCAGTAGATCTTCTCTTTCACTCCTTACCAAACTAAGTGGTTGAGACTGAAAGCAGTTAAATGCCCAAAATGCAGCCAGGGAAAGAAGATTCTAGAAAAAGAAAGCTGTTAAAAAAATATATGATTTGGATTATCAGTTACTAAATCACTAAGAATTGGGTGCATTTAAATCCTACCAAGTGAGAGCTTAAAAAGAATTAACAATATAGTCTGTTAGCTTTTCTAAATTATTTTTAGTTCTGTTAAATAAGATTTTGCAGTTCATGTGGTAGTATTTCAAAGGTTTTTAATTTTAATTTATATGAAAATTTTCTGAATGGTTTCTGGGCACTAGGTTTTTCAATTAGGTAAATTATTTAGCTACACAGTCTTCCTTTTGTCTTTTGGAGAAAAATAAACATTATTGAAAGACCTTTGGCAGGTATTTTTATATAGACATTAAAATTTTTTTCCAATTCTGTATTATAGGCCAGCTAGAAGTCAAGCTATTTCAGCTAATGAAATTAGCTTTGATCAGAGGAGGCCAATCATCCTTCAAAGCATTGTTGTGTTTTGAAATGCAAGCAAGTAGCTAATAAATGGAGGGTGCTGCAGCAGCAACAGATCAAAATAGAGGTTGATGTTTAATTAGATCACATTAATACCTGACAAAAAGAATGACTACAGATTAGTGTGGGGGAAGACAGACTTTCTCCTCCTCCTCCTTCCCTGCTTCTCTCCCACCTTTCTTCTGTTTCTTTTCTCTATTCCTTCATCTACTTCCCACTTTTGCCAAATTGTTTTAGATTACAGAAGTAGTGACTTAAGAACAGGTATTCTTTATCCTTCACTACATATTTAGGATGCTAAGTATCACAGTGGGCTATAGGACAATAAGTTGGTGGACAGAACACTTTAAAAAGAAATATACTAAATTTTTATGATTACATAAAATCTTTTATAACCACCCCTCCAATATATATGTATCTATTTTCTTCAGAGGAAAGAGTCTTTAAATAAACTTTTGAAAAGATGCAGATTCCTCATGGAAAATTTCAAATATGGCTTTTACAATAAATATTTCTTCTCACTCAAAGTGGGGTCAGATGACCTCAGTGTCTGGGGAGATTCCTATATTATGTAATAAGTAAGAATTTTCTGTGTTTCTTTTTTTAATTGCTAGAAACACAGGTCACTTTACAAGTCACAGAGTGAGTTATGTCACTCCATTTTAGAGTTATCCATTTCTGTCCCTGAGCTTGATTTAGCCAATTAATTAGCCATTGAGGGTATTTCTTTTTTTTTTTTTCCCCCAACAACAACCAATTCTCCAATTCTCTGACACCAACTGGGCATCCTGGAATTCAACTCAGTTTTTACACTATGTAAATTTAGTGCAGACCCTCCAAATTAAGGGCTCAGTCCCACAAGACTGCCCTCACTTCAGATACCAGTTGCATATGGTGTCACCAGACTACCCCCATTTCTGTCTGGTCACCTGCACATTCAGTGGTTCTCACAATTTCCCCTCAGGTTCAGTAATTTGCTAGAACTACTCATGAAACTCAGGAAAATGCTATACTTACAATTGCAGTTTTGTTTTCAAAGCTACAACTCAGGAACAGTCAAATGGAAGAGATGCCTAGGGCAAGGTGTCCAGGTAGAGCTTCCACACGGTTTTGGGTGTGCCACCCTCCCAGAACCTCAATGTGTTCACCACTCAGGAACCTCCCAAATCTTATTGTTCAAGAGTTTTTAGTGAAGTTTCACTGTGTAAACGTGATCATTGGCCATTGGTAATTGCACTCCGTGTCCAGCCCCCAGTCCCTTCCTTAGAGGTTGGGTGGTGAGGCTGAGAGTATTGCAATCAGACTCTGATCACGTGTTTGGATTTTCTCTAAGGGCCTCACTATGAGTCATCTCATTACCAACTTAGGTATAGTACAGAGGGGCTGGCTATGAATAACAAAAGACACTCCTATCACTCGGGAAATTCCAAGGACTTTAGGAGTTCTGCCAGAAACCAGGGGCAAAGTCAAAATTATATGGTGTGGTGTTTTTTTCTTTTTTTAAATGCTACAGATATACATCCTGCTTGCAGTGTCCTGATGCTATTTTCTGTCTTAGGTTTTAAGGCCTGTTCCCTTAGCTGCTACTGCTTGAAATCAGTTCTATGATTTATAAGAGGTGAGGTTAAGTTGGCCTGAGACCTAAGGCAACAGAGGGAAGGGTGGTTGATACCTGTACCTGCCTAATAGGAGTGGCCTAATTATTAATGAGTTACACATGTGAATTGCTGAGAACAGTGCCTGGCAGCTAGTGAAGGCTAAGTGTTGGCTATTATTATCTTTTTTGTTATTATTATCATCACCATTGTCCTCTCTTTGCATACAGGAAAACACTGAAGCTCAGAGGTTAAATGATTTATGCAAGGCCCCAGTGTCCCTTCTGTACCTGAAGCCCAGGTAAAAACTACTTCCTAGGTGAGAATTGAAAGTGGCTCTTTTAAGAGCTGGATTTCATTTGAGGGCCTCATTTTGGCCTTATTCAAATCAGCTACAGAAACTTTCTCTGTGTAGCACTTATTAGGCACCACATGCAGAGAGCTGTTCATAATGGGGTTTTATGGCTGCCGTTGGTGTGTATGAGGCATTGAAGTAGTATAATCACCATGTTTGGAGCTCTGTAGCAGAAAAGAATTTTCCTGCATTGCCTGTTAGAGTCTCATTGTAAAAGCAGGTAACTTGGACTGTGGTGGAAATGAGTCTGAGATGATAGTAATTTAATGGGAAAGTTACACTGGAAGCCAAGTTCCCTTTCAGCTGCCTTAAATTTTACCTTTATTGTCTTATCGCGTTTTGCATCTGAGCTTGGCAGTTAATGGTCTCTGTAGTAAATTCAACGAAAAGCGTTTAAAACAATAGGGGCTGAATTTTCCTTTTTTTGTGTCTACATAAGGCCATCACGCCACTATTACTTAGACTCTGTCCTAGCAATTTTCACCAATTTGATCTTTCTGGCCATATCATTAATAGTTTATTAATTAAAATTTGAATTATATGCGGATAGGAGATAGCAATTTACCCATAAGAATTTGAAGTCTCTTAGCTGTATTTCCTATTTTGTTGCTACTTCCCCTTACAAACTTCTAAAACTTCACAAAATAGAAATTCAAGTTAAGAGAGACACTTATATCTGCAACCTCAGATCTAGTGACTATTAAACTTCACCTTCTAGCTCATGGAAAGTACTGAAAAATGGGAGCTGCCTTAGAAACACTTTTGCCTGATTAGAAATGCTTTCAGGTTACCATACTGCTTAAAAGGAATTGAAAAAGATGTCTTCATTATTAATGTCATGGTCTTAGCTGTGTTCAGCCCATAAACTTTACCACTAACTTGCTTCAGTCCTTTGCCTGTTTTCTTTAATGCACAGCAATACATTGAGTTGGAGCGAAAAAGAGGATGCACCCAATCTCCTTCTGGCTGCCTTGGTTCTGTCTCCTGATCTGCACGGATATGAATAGATGAACAGCTTTGAATGCCCCTCCCACTACCCATACTCTTTTCCCCTCTTTATCCTCTCCCTGTCAGTCTGGGATATGTGGGCAGACATTCCAGTTTCACCTCAAATATTGACAAATGATAGTTCCAATTAAGGAAAAAAGGCTATAGATCAACCCCACAGACTAGCATCATAAAAACACAACTTATTGAAAAGAAGGATAGTTTTAGACTTTTCCTCAGATTACCTTTAACTGACTATCTGTGGAAAAATCACTGCAATGTTTTTTGTCTTTATTGGGCTTCTATCTGTAAATAATTGTGAAAAATTATCTTGCATTATTGAAACAATGTGCTCAAATGTTTAGAACTCAAATAAATCAGTCACTACTACCACAGGTAACATAATTCTCAAACTGAAAGTTGGTCTTTACTGAGGCATTGCACTTCCATCACCTCAAGAGACTGTTACTGAGTGGCCATCACACATTGGGAAGCTGTGGATGGTGTGAGGGAGTGTGAAGCATGATCTCTGCTCTGAAGGACCTAGCTGGGGAGACAAGGAAAGCTTTAATTACAACACATAAATCAAACCAGAATTAATGTGAGGATGCCAAAAATGTCCTCAGTATAGGTATGTGATTTACTGGAGGCAGGAAAGCTTCAGGACAGAAAAGGCAAAAAGGTATTAAGCAAAAGATATTGGAGAGACCACAAGTTTCAAAAACTATAGCTTTCCTCTGTTAACCATGGTACATGGTTGCAGGTTCCTCTGTCCATTATGAGCAGAAGGAAGTTTGTTGGACTGATATGTAGGTTGAAATGGGTGGATTTTGTAAAATTTAATTTGTATTTTTATGATGCTAGTCTGTGTGATTGATCTGGGAAGAGTTGATGCTATAGCTTGAGTGCACAGGCAGTTTGCTGGCAGAATTCCCTCGGGGGTGGAGGTCAGGGTCAGTTTTTTGTTTCGTTTCTTTCTGTTAAGGCCTTCCAGTGATTGGACAAGCCACACACATTATGGAGGGTAATCTGTTTTACTCCCAAGTCTACTAATTTAAATATTAATCTCATCTAAAAATACCTTCACAAAAACATCTAAAATAATGTTTGACCCAATATCTGGTTACCATAGCCTAGCCAAGTTGATCTATAAAATTAACCATTACATATGGCCAGATCCTCTTGGTAGGCATGTCCAGGTTAGCCTTTCATCATCGAGACTTGTGTAAAATCTGCCAATCAAAAATCAAAGTCCTGTTTGGCCACATCTCAGTCATATGCCATCTCCCACTATAGCAGGGTAAGGAGAGGGAGGTTCGTACTCATTGGTTTCCATAGTGATAGGCTTGTAGTACCTTTATCAAGAGGTTTCACTTAAAGGGAGACCAAGCTGTTCAAGGAAAGGGAGGTAATATTTTGGACAGTTGAAGCACACACTCCTACTTTGCTTCTTTGCTGTGTGATCCCGTGTTTCACAAGTTCTTTGTGTCAAACCTGTTTTTTCCTTGAATCCTCGGAAGCCATCTTGTTATTTACTTGTTTATCATTTAACTCTCCCCCCCCCCACACCCAGAATGTAAGCTTAATGTGGGGAGGGTTCTTATTTCTTTTTTCCACCACTGTTATCTCTAGTACCTAGAACCATGCCTGACACATAGTTAGTATCCAGTGTATATATTTTCAATAAATAAATACATGAATAAATGTTTAATTATGGGCAGTAGACAATGTATCCTGTAGACTAAATGTTTATGTACTCCCAAAATTCATGTAACATAACCTAATCCCTAATGTGAGGGTATTTGGAGGTGGGGGCTTTGGGGAATCTAATTAGGTCATTAGAGTGGAACTCTCAGGAGTGGAATTAGTGCCTTTATAAAAGAGACCCCAGACTCTTTTGCTTTTTCTACCATGCTTTTCTACCTTGGAAAGATGGCCATCTATGAACCAGGAAGTGGTCTCTCACCAGATCCCAGATCTGTTGGAGCCTTGATCTTCAACTTCCCAGCCTCCAGATATATTTCTACTGTGGTAAGCTACCCAGTCTATGGTATTGCTGTAACATCACAAATGAATAAGACAGTTTATATATAAATGTGTAGTTGGTGCTCAAAACACAGGTTTGAACTGTGCTAGTATACTTATACCTGCTTGGGTTTTTTTTTTTTTTTGATACAGTACATTACTCTAAATGGAATTTTCTTATTATTCTTTTAATAATATTTCCCTTTCTCTAGCTTTATTATAAAATAGAGTATATAATATGTATAATATACAAAATATATATGAATTGACTGTTAATGTTATTGATAAGGTTTCTAATCAACAGTAGGCAATTAGGTAAGTTTTGGGAAAGTCAAAATATATACATGGATTTTTGGCTACATGGAGTGTTGGTGCCTCTAATCCCTGCATTGTTTAAGGGTCAGCTGTCTATGGTTACCAGTCTACACATACATGTGTATGTCCTGTTTGACTGTGCCTGCTTGCTACTATGCTAGAAAAATGATGAATATAGGGCTACCAAAAATTTTACCCTTATGTTTTATTTCCACACAACCAAGAGATTTAATAGAAGTTCATTTTGTTTACTTTGTCGTTTCATGGTCATAAATACACACAGACACACACACAACACATATGTCACATATATGACATTCCGTATATGTTAAAGAAACAAGAAATATGAAATATGAAATATGAAAGCCTCATATTTATGGATCTTTTTCTTATACTTCATATATTTATCTAATCTTTTCCAGGGTTTGGACAATTTCTCTCATCTCTTGTGCACTCTTATCTACATAATAGGAACTAGGGGACTATTTATTAAAAGTTCTAAACGTAACCTAGACCTAGGAGAAAACTGTTTTTGCCTCATAAGAAATTGAAAAGCATCAGTAAAATACTGATAAAAGCTTTTTCCAGATGATCAGTGTTTTTCACTGAGGAATGTTTTTTACATTTTCCATAGAAGTGAATTCCACATCCAAATGTTCCACTGTTGCCAGTAAAGGTTTTCCTGGCCCAACATGAATAATCCTCAGTTAGCAATAACCTAGTAATGTGTATATTCAGTCCCTCAACCAAAGATTATAATGTGAAAGACTTGCATTTTGATGACTTATGACTTATGTGACAGAGTGCACTTTCCAGCATTTGATGCTATTTGTCTAGGATGACCAAAATACTTGCTAATGAATTTCTCTAGTTATCTGTTCCTGCATAACAAGTCACACTAAGCTCAGGAGGTGAAACAGCAAACTTCTTACTGTGCTCCTGATTTTGCGGTCAGGAATTCAGCCAGGGCACAACCAGGATGGATTCTTTGTTCTTTCACATCTGGGACCTCATCTGGGAAGACTCAAACAGCGAAGGGTGACTAGAATGGTTCGGGCTGAAATTCTATGGAGGGTCCAAGCAGGCACTTGGATTGGGATGAGACAGAGGCTGGGCTCAGCTGGGATTTTATGGACTACAGTGCCTATCAGTGGCTTCTCCATACAGCATGGGCTTCTCACAGCATGGTGGCTGGGTTTCCAGGGGGAGCGCCCCAAGAATGAACGTTCCATAATTTGAATCAAAGTCATTTTCTTTGAGTCACATGGTATCATGGAGTGAGACATGGGTTTGAATCTTCGCTGTCTCACTTAACTAGCTGAAAGAACTGGAGTTTGTTTTCTCCTTTTTCTTCTTCTTTGTTATAACGTTTCTGAGCTTTAGTTTCTTCATGTGTGTAGGGAGAGCCTGGCAAGATGGAAGGCAAACTTCTTTTCTTCTCCTGTGAGATGAATAATTAACTATTTGGGAATAGATTGGTAATTTTGCAATTTTGCATAAGCAGCCCAGAAGACCTCTGGGAGAGAAGGGGCCAAGGCTACTCACTGACCCTCTAATTCCAATCTTTCTGTGATTCAAGTCAGCAAACCTATCAGAATGGGCCAGGGTTGCCTTGAGCAAGACCCAGGGACAGGGAGATAGGTGATACAACTCCTGAAATGGAATAATGATGAGTGTAGAAAGAGGACCACTGAGCTGATCACAGTCACTGCTTGGGAAAAGTGAAGGGAAGCTTGCTTTTGCTGTGGTGAGGTTTCTACATGAACCACTTGAAAGAGCTGCAAGTTTGAGCCTGGCCTACTTTGGCTTGGAGTCACAGTGGCTGAACTTTGCACTAGGAGAGAGGAGAGCAGACACCTTCTCCTCTTGAGGAGCTCAGCCGTGTGGAGCTTGCTGGTGGGCAGAAATCAACCCTGGACAAGACGGGAACAATGCCCTCTAGCGGTGGAGGAGAAGCTTTTCAGACTGCTCACTTAATTCAGTGGCCTCCCATTTTTGAGGCAGCACCACACACACTGGTCTACTTTAAAGATTTTATTTTTAAGTAATCTCTGCACCCAATATGGGTCTCGAATTTACAACCAGAAGGTCAAGCGTTGCATGCTCTACTGACTGAGCCAGCCAAGCGCCCCTGCACTGGTTTACTTCAGAGCAATATGCTTCTGATGTCAGTTATGAGATTCCTCAGCCTAAATACGTCTCTTGAGTTGTAGCTCCAGAGACAGCCATAGGCCTGGGCCTTTGGATATTTTATATACCGGCTCAAAACCTTGAGCATATCAGGAAAGAGTCTGGGGTGGATGAAAAGTGATAGGTGGGGATTAAATGTGCTTGTGGGACTTTGAAATTTATACAGGAAATCACAGTTACAGATATAAAGCAGAACAAGAATAACAACCATATCTGTTGTTTTAAATACTACATAAAATAAAAAATAAGTACTTATGTATAAATAAATAAATGAATAAATAAATAAGACAAACAAACAAAGTGCCTACCATAGTACTTGGTCTGTGTTAGAAACTCAACGTTGTTTCCTGCTCATTCTTATTCTTTCTTTTCTCTCTTCTTTCTTATGGAGGGAAAGCATGGGTTTGGGGGTCAGACAAACCTGATTTTTGAATTCTGACTCCTTTATTTGCTAACTGTGATCCTGGGCTAGTCTCTTAAGCTGAGACTTAGTTTTGTCATTAGTAAAATGGTTGAAAAATAATTATTTCACAAGATTAGTAAAATTAAAGTTATGAATACTGAATAAAATGATACTTCCATCCCATTTCTAAATCTTTCTCTTATCTCTTCTTTACTACACACTCAACAAAAATACATGGTTCCAACTTCCAGGGGAATTTCAGATGCATTCCTCTCTACCTTTCCTGATTGGCACTGGCATTGACAAGGCTTTCTTTGGGACCACCCACATTTCCTAGACTGAATTTCCCCAAATCTCCCAGACTGGACACCCAAGGGGCCATTCTCACTTCCTTTCTTTATCCAGGAACAAGGTCACCTCCTGTAAACTTTGGAATGTGTCCATTTGAGGCCTACTCTGCCTTTATGTTCATCATCACACCTCCACCTTAAAGGAGCTAGATAGGCCACAGGGCTTGAGGGCTTTTTGTTTTTGTTTTTGTTTTTTTCCCATTTAGTATTGGCAAAGTATTATTACCTTCAGGGACACTAAAACAATTAGGTGTCACACAAGGAGTGCCCAAGTTCTCAGCATATGCCACAGTTAGTATTGATTGGGTGACTAGGAGCTGAAGGACTCACGATGATCTAAGTACTTGAATCCAGTCTTGGAGTTTAACCCGAACCCCTGCACTCAGGGGCTTCCATGAGTTTCCTGGATTGGAGTAAGAATTACTGCACTCCAGAATCAGTGACTCATAATAGTAGAAAATCCACTCAGACTTTTGAATCCACTATTGGAAAATAGATAGTTGTACAGCTTTCCATAGCTATCTTATCATTGGACAAGATTTGTTATATAGCATGTTATTGATACTGATGGGTTTTCAACCCATTGCCTTTGTTCTAGCTCCTGTCCAGCTGCAACTACCCTGGGATAGTGCACATTGCTGACTTAATAGTTACTCTTTTATTTTGGTGTTGATCTCAAAGAAGAGTCTTTTAAGTATTCCAGTAAAAAGCTGTGTGCATGAACCGTATTAGAATGACAATGGTGTGACAGACACTGCCTTGCATTATGAATACATGATTTCATTATTTGGGGCTGTTGTCTAGAATTCTCTTATAATCACAGAGCTCAAGTACCAGAAAGAACAGTTCACAAACACAAACATCCACAACCTTTAACAAAGACCAGGCAGCAGGAAACCTGTCCACGCTTATAGTCCTTTCTATTTCTGATGCTAGAATTGCAGGAAGAGGGTCCCACTGATACAAGGGCACATGCTTTAAGGTCAAATCTCTTTGTGGGTTGTTCTGGATCTCTGATGCTCTAGTAATAATGATCACCTGGAGACCATTTAGGAGTCCACAGTGAGGACTAAATTGAATTGTAAGTTTTAACTCTCCAAAGGGGAATTGGAATAATGATACCCAAATGATGTTGATAAATGGATTGATATCACCTGGAAGAAAAGTTTTAGGTGGTACCACATGATTTTATCTTTTGCCTGGATCTCAGGAAAATAAATAGGGATACATTGGATGAGAGAAATCAAGACCCAAAAAGATACTGAAAGAAAGGGATAATCTCACAAGATTAAAAGAGATGATATATATGAAAATCTATGCTTGGATTCAAGAATCCCCTTTGATTCAAAGGGGACTGTTTCAGGCAGGCATGTGTTAACAATGGCATGTGTGAGAAAGTCTTTTGTGTTAACAGGTTTACAGTGTGGCAGCCATGTAGAAAGTTAGTAAACAGATAGGGTTGTCCCTTATTTATTTACTCTGAATTGGTCACATGATGCCTATGACAGTCATCACAAGCCTGGAGAAATAGAGAAGCAAGTTGAAGCAAGCTCAGAAGAGAGTGACTAGGGTGGTGATAGGGCTTGATTGAAATCATGTCACGAGAATAGTCAAGGAAACTAAGAATGCTTGCACTGGAAAGAGAAGACTCATCGAAATGTTAATGTCCCAGCCAAGAGGCTGTTCATGTGAGTTTTGTTTGACTTATTCTGCTTTGCTTCATCTGGTTGACGATGAGCAATGGATACAGTGTCAAGGTGATAGTCGGTTTACTTTAAGAAAGGGTGTTTCATAACTAAAGATGTAATGGGTGATCTGAGAGGTAGTAAATTTCTGTTATTGGGGGCATGTAGTCATAGGCTGAAAGATCAATTACAGTAGAGATTTAGGCATAGGAAGCATGGTTGGACTAAGAACCTCTAAGCTCCTACTGAAGCTGGAAATCCTGAACATGTGATTCTATCCGTGTCTAACTGGAACGTTCATTTGTTATGAAATGTTTGAATCATCATGATGAAGAAGGTCCAAACTCAGATTTTTGTATATGAGATTTAAACACTGGTTTGGGTAATTACCCCAAGATTGTTGATAGTTTGAAATGTGTGGTGGGATTGCATTTTGATATGGTGGATCTGAGTTCTAGTTTTGGTCTAGCCACTAAAATGAGCTGTGCAGAAGTGTGCTGGAATCGACTCATACCAGCTTGTGAGGGTTGACTATGTGCATCTCTTCCCAACTGTTTTTTTCAAAATTTTTAAGTTTATTTATTTATTTTAAGAGAGACAGAGACAGCATGAGTGTGGGAGGGGCAGAGAGAGAGGGAGAGAGAGAATCCCAAGCAGGCTCCACGCTACCAGCACAGAACCCAACATGGGGCTCAAACTCATGAAACCATGAGATCATGACCTGAGCTGAAACCAAGAGTCGGCTTAACCGACTGAGCCACCCAGGTGCCTCTCTTCCCAACTTTTGGTATTCAGAGACTTCATGCTGGCGGTTTGAAACTGGCCATAGTGGGAGTAGTTACACTATGGCAAGTGGCAAACACTACAAGTCAGGGCTTTTTGCACTCTCTGGAGAACTGATTATTAAACATTTACCAGTAGAACCATTAATTTTTTTAAAATGAATGCCAGTATATAAAATATATGAAAGAAGAGTGGAACTAAGGGAGCAGAGCCCTAAGCCACATCCACCTAGCTTCTTCCCTTGCCAGAGCATGTCCTTCCCCAGTAAGAGGTTCTAAGGCACCTCTGTGGCACCCTGTAAGTCCATGGGCTTTAAAAACCTCTGGAAAATAATCCTTTCTGCCTATGCTATGACTGTGTTCTTTTAACAATTATTTTCCTTTTCCTAGATCTAGAAATACAGACATAAAACAGCAGGGTTTCCCTCAGTTTTATGAGATTGTTTTTTAAAATTCAGTGCCAAAGGGATCAGTTTGAGAACATTGGAAATGTGATTCGTATAAACACAAGAAGAAATAAATGAACATAGGAAATAGTGAGTTTCCTCACTTTGTTTCTTAATGGAATTGTGAGTTTTCTTTTGTGATACATGCCCAGTCCTATGTGTAGTCATAAGTTAACATGTTGTAAGGGCACCCCAAACCTTTCCATTAGCATATTACCATTTTTTTTCTTTGTTAGACTTGATACCCTGAGGGAATAAGATTTGGTGGAATGTTGTAATGCGTGGGGGGCAGAAGCTATGGAAAAGTAGGTTTAAATGATCAACAGATCACTGGATGGGCTCCTAAAAAAATGTGAGTGGCATTAAAAGGATAACTCCTCAAGGGCCAGTTTTGTCCAGTTATTCTTTTGGGCTGTATGGCCTATTCCCTGCAGTAGCTGAAAATGGCATATCATAAGATGAAGTGTAATGCCACTTTAAGTCTCTTTATAATTAAGTTTTGAATATTCTGTTTTCTTCTCAGATGCATTGAAGAGCAATTAAAAATGCCCCCAAATAATTAACAAAAATCATTTTAGACTTATGAAAGGTAAATATTATTCTCTTCTGAGAACAAAGATCAGAAGTAGGGACTGACTGAGGATAGTGCTCCGATCTGCAGGGACAACCAAATCAAGCAAAGTTATTTTACCATGGTATAGAATTTTGCAATGATTTTTGGAAGATGGATAATTTTTGATCAAATACATAAAAATTCTGTTCATCAGGTTTAACTTTTCAAATCTGATGATCTGACACCCAGTGTTCATTTTGAGTACTGCTAAATATTTCACAAATATATTGAGAGAACCTCCATTTTAAAATTCCATTTAGTTTCTTTATATGCCTTGTAAGATTTATTCAGGTTACAGTACAGTTGCAGATTAGATAGACCTTATTCTTTGGTATTCCAATTGTAAAAGAGGACTTGAAGTCATGAAGCTGAGTTCTAGTTATGCAGTTGACCTGTTGACCTAGTTATGCACTAGCTCCTGTGAACTTGTGCAAGTAATTTCCTCTTTGAGTCTGTCTGAGTGCCCTTATTTGTAAAATGAGAGTGATAGAATATCTTATTCCTCTCTAGCTCCTTTCTAACTCCAGCACCTTATGAGATATCTTTTTAAAGCAATGGATATGTATGCCAACTCTATTTTGAAGCTTGGAATATGTTCACTCAGTAAACTAGCAAATAAAGCAGTTGTTAATTGGACGGGTATAGTTACTCTTTTGCTTAAAAAAATCTTATAAGTTATAACAAAGAGCTAAAATAAGATTTTAATGATTTATAGTAGCACTGTGTAATAGAGTTCCTGAGATGGTGGAAATGTTCCATACCTGCACAGTCCAGTACTGTGGCACTTGAAATGTAGCTAGTAGGACTATTTATGTAATGCTGATTTAAATTTAAATAACCACATGTGGCCAGTGGCTACCATATTGAACAATACAGATTGGAAACATGGGGATTTCTTGATCAATTTGGAGTTATATTCACTAGTTACTTAATTTGCTTTCTATGCTGATTGGCTCTATAGTACTCTTATTATTCCACATTCATGAAAATTCACCATACAAGTGCTTTAGGATTTATTCCATAATTGCGTTTTCTCTCATGGTATTAGCTATGTAGCTCTGGTTTAATTGCATTTAGGTAAAACAAAGATAATTTTTCTGGTTCACGAAGAAGGATTTGCAAAAACATTGAGAACCACTTTGTAATGCTTAGTAAGGGTAAATTTCAAAGCCCAATTCCTACAGTTATTTTTCTAAGCTAATTATCTGCATTTGAGAATTCAGGTTTAAAAAAAAAAGCTAGTAGTGTCATGAGATCTCAAAATATATTATTTTTTATTATTCTACTTGTTATTTTCTACTTATTATACCTCTAACTAAAAATAGATGAATACTTAAATAATTTTTTAAAATTTCATTTAACTTAAATTTTACCTTAAAAAAAATCTAGATTTTCTTAAAATCTACCCTGCAAACACTCAAGGATTTTGAATAGAAACTTCATCCCATTTTTATTCATTGCAAGTTATTGAACTTTAAATGCTCTTGCATTTAAAATTAAACCCACTCTTCTAACCATTTCATTAGTATATACAGTTGACTTTTGAGCAACACAGGTTTGAACTGTGTGTATCTACTTATATGTGGATTGTTTTTGATAAATATGGTGTCATACTGTAAATGTACTTTCTCTTATGATTTTCTTAATAACATTTTCTTTTCTCTAGCTTACTTTATTATTACAATATAGTGTATAATTCATATACAAACTAGGTGTGAATTGACTGTTTATGACATTTCTGGTCAACAGTAAGCTATTGATAGTTAAGTTTGGGGGAATTAGAATTTATGTGTGGATTCTCAACTGTGCAGGGGGTGGGTGCCCCTAGCTGCCTGCATTATGCATGGGTCAACTGTGATTCCTGTTATTGGCATCATAGAAGGCACTTTAATTTAACCCCTATTGCCAGATAAACAACTCCTCCAACAATAACAACAACAAAAGCACACACGCACACACACACACATACATTACAAGTACGTATTCCCACCCTCATACACATGTACAGTCACACGCATACACACATATTTCTTTTCAGATTTATAGTGATTGGGAGCAATTTATTATAGTGTTGTTTAAAGAACCTCTCTAACAAGGTACATATGTGTGGGAAGTGTGGACTAAAATTAATAGAAAAATGACATGTGACTTATATAAAGTTTGCTTGTAATATCTATGATGAATTTTGTCTTCTTTACATCTAAGCTTTCCCTGGCCCACATTTTTGCCTTATAATAAACTTACCATCCAAAAAATCTTTGCAATTTCCATATGTATGTCAAATATTTGAAACTAGTTACTTTGTATGTTTTAAAATGCAAAACCTGCGTATTTTTTTGGCCATCCAGTCAAAGGATAGGACAGCACTTATCTGTCCAAAGTAACAGGTCAAAGCTCAGCTAAGTATATTTTTTAAAGTATTATACAAAAATAATTAATGTTTTCAATAATGACTACAAGGCACTACAAAACTCTGAACTGCTTTCTGAAATGAAGATTGAAGTTTATGAAAAAGTCAGCATTGTGAAGGTGATCTAGTTCAGTTCCTTAAAAATTGGTCTCCGTCTTTAATTGTACACACACTTGCAACGTATATTTTCAGAATGTGTGATTAGACAGAATGTCCTATTCTGCAATCATTTTAGAACAAGGGACTTTCCACATTTCTATGTTTACTCTACCACATGAAGCATAATGAGTTATCTCTGCTCTGTGACCATATCAAGGAACCACAATTTGAAAATCATTTTATTAGCATGAATGCAGTGATTCTGTGTTCACCAGAGTGGCAAGCAAACATTACAATGTCAGTAGAAATGAAAACTCCTTAATAATGAGTATTTCCACACAGAATATTGCTGTGACTGCATATTATACTTATTTATTCCATGCAGCCATCCAGATACTTACTTTGATTATAAAAATTAACATTTGTAGGGGCACCTGGATGGCTCAGTCAGTTGAGCATCTCACTCTTGATTTGCTCTCAGGTCATGATTTCATGGTTTATGGGTTTGAGGCCCACGTCAGGCTTTGTGCTGATAACATAGAGCCTGCTTGGGATTCTCTGTCTCATTCTCTCTCTCTCTCTGACCCTCCCCTGCTCATTCTCTCTCTCTCTCTCTCTCAAAATAAGTAATCTTAAAAAAAATAACATTTGTAATTTACTTTTTCCCTACAGATCCTGCTTCAGTTATTAAATGCACATGGTTCTAGAGAAGCTCAGCTAATTTTATACCATGAATGTCCAGTAGATGGCAGTCTATGCACTAGGATTCACAAAACATCATCTTTTAAACTAACAGCCGCTTTTTTTTTAAATCTGCCTTTTTGAAGCTGAAGTTTCATACATGAGGTTGGAAGTCAATTTCAAGCTATTCATTTTTTAGCTTTAAAGGACTATAAACAAGCATATATCTTTTTTTGTTTGTTTCATTTTGTTTGAAAAAGATTTTGGCACAATAGAACAAAAGAAATTATTCATTTATTAATATCTGCAAACATTGGAATCATAAATTCAATAAACAAATTTTCTGTACATTTTCTTAATTTTTAAGAGGAGCAGACTGGGGGATATGATTCTTGGCCAAGATGCTGCCCTATAAATGTGAATGGCAACATATCAGATAATGCCTTGTTCTTCTACAAAGTTTCCTCTCATGTGGAAAAACACAACTTATGATAATCGTAGAAATTTTTACTAATGTTTAATATTGCAAAGTGACTGTTGTACAGGCTGCCAATCTGATTTTTCAAAGGGAAAATTTTGGGAGGGTAAAAAAGAGAGAAAATGATAATGGAACATTTCTCCCTATGAGACAGAAGTTTCCAAGGAGACCTTTGCCCTGGTGGTTCTTATCTACCTCAAAAGACTTGGGCAGGATAAAGAATTTATCCCATGGGGCGCCTGGGTGGCTCAGTCGGTTGAGCGTCTGACTTCGGCTCAGGTCACGATCTCGCGGTCCGTGAGTTCGAGCCCCGCGTTGGGCTCTGGGCTGATGGCCCAGAGCCTGGAGCCTGCTTCGGATTCTGTGTCTCCCTCTCTCTGCCCCTCCCCCGTTCATGCTCTGTCTCTCTCTGTCTCAAAAATAAATAAACGTTAAAAAAAAAAAAAGAATTTATCCCAGTCCACTTGAGAGCAGAGGGGAAGAATCACTGTTTCTAGGAGTCGGTGCATTCAGAGCAGTCATTGTGAGTTTGTCAGAAATAAGCAAGTGTGAGGCTGCTGGAGGTGGGAGGTGGCTGCTGCCAGTGGTGGTGAGGCTGTCCGGGTCAGAGGATGGTCAAGGAGAGACCTTTTTTGGTCAGAGGATCAGGAAGGTACCAGGTGAGGACACTGACTATTTGAAGCCAAGGGACATGTGGCCTAACATAGAAGAGTGTGTAGTAAAAAGTCAGTTAAGGCAAGAGAAGATGAATGAAGTGTAAAGTCTTTACATATGCCATTTGCTTGATTCTGAAGGCTCTTCTACTTTTTACCAGGCCATCATCTTCTCAGTCTTCATCTCTTAGCCTCAGGTAAATATTTCTTCAGTAATTGAATGGCTAGATGATCACACACAGAAAATAAATATTCTAGGCCTAAGAGTTTGAAAATACAAAAGATACAGACAACAGCCATGGTAGTGGTAACGGGGTGAGCTCTTCTGTGGGAAAGGTAGCAAGCTCTCACCACCCTGAGAAAAGCCACAAAATCTCTGTGCCCACTGTAAGGAGGTCAGGACGATAGCTTAAAAAGAAGTCAAGACAATTCCACTTCTGAATGTTTATCCAGTAGAGTTAAAAGCAGATTTTGAAGAGATATTTATACACTCATGTTCACAGCAGCATTATTCACAATAGCGAAAATGTAGAAGTAAGCCAAATGCCCATTGATGCGTAAATGGATAAACAACATGTGCTATATACAAACAATAGACTATTATTCAGCCTTGAAAAGGAAGGAAATTCTGACACATGCTGCAACATGGATGAACCTTGAGGACATTATATAAGTGAAATAAGCCAGTCACAAAAAGACACTGTATTATTCCACTTATACGAGATATCTAGAGTAATCAGACTCATAGAAGCAGAAAGAAGAATGGTGGTTGCCAGGGGTGAGGGAAGGCGAAAAGAGTAGTTGTTGTTTGGTGGGTATATAGAGTTTCAGGTTTTTTTTAATGTATATAATTTATTGTCAAATTGGCTTACATACAACACCCAGTGCTCATCCCAACAAGTGCCCTCCTCAATGCCCATCAGCCAGTTTCCTTCTCCCCCACACCCCCACCTACCCTTAATTTGTTCTCTGTATTTAAGAGTCTCTTGTGGTTTGCCTCCCTCCCTCTCTGTTTGTATCTATTTTTTCCCCTTCCCTTCCCCCCTGGTCTTCTGTTCAGTTTCTCAAGATCCACATGTGAGTGAAAACATATCTGTCCTTCTAGAGTTTTAGTTTTACAAGATCAAAACGTTCTGGAGATTGGTTGCACAACAATGTGAATATACTTTACTTAGCTGTACACTTAAAACTGGTGAAGAAGGTAAATTTTATATGATGTGTATTTTACCAGAATTAAAAATATGTTAAAAAGAAAAAAAAAAAAAGAAGAGATCAAGCCTAGATGGTTTAGGGTAGGGTGCTTCAGCCAGCATCTACGTTCTTTCTTTTCCTTGGGCATGAAATCTCCACGTGTAGTGCAACCTTGTTTAAGTCTTAGGAATTTAAGCACTTTTAGCTCAACACTCATGGTACTTATGAGGTCTAGTTGGGCCTTGGCCTCATAGTATTGTTGCCTTTGTGCATTCGAGTTTTGTGAATGGGGTCCTTGCATCCCTGTACTGGCCTGATGATGTCACTAGGACTGGAGTCCTGTCTTGCTTTCTTATATAGTTCCTTCTCTTCTCAAACTTCGTCCTTGTTAGGAGTAGAGACTAACCTTGAGACTCTGACTTCCTACTAATTGGCTTCCTTCAAGATGACTACTGTCTGCATTGATTTCCTGGGTGACCAACCTGTCCCAAATTGCCCAGGACAGTCCTGGTTTTAGCACTGAAATTCCTGATCCTGGAAAACTCCTCTGTCCTGAGCAAACTAGAACAGTTAGCTACTCTGCTTGTAACTGCCCTCTGTCAATGTATTTCTTCAGTGTTGGACCTCCAATGCCTGTCCAATGGCCCTTGGTGTTGGTACAGGTGAGCCTGGCCTAGGTGCCAACTACATAGCCTGGGGTTAGAGCCATATCTAAAACTACAGATGATGAGGAAAAACTAAATATTTGGAAGGCATTAAAGTTCAAAACTGGGAAGCCAAGAAGAGGAAACTTGGTGCTAAGAGCTAAGGTTTCAGAGCTGTGCTGAGATTTTGACATGAATCAACTCATTTAATCCTTATAACCTTATAAATCAGACACTCTGATTATTACCATTTTACAGATGAGAAAACTGAGACTTAGAATGGGTAGTTGGTTTTCCTGGACTTTGAACTCAGGCCATTAGATTTTAAACCAGTTGCCAGGGAGCTTCAAAACAGATGGATACCAGGCTTTACACCATTAAATTCTCATTTAAATTGGTTTGGGGTGTGGTCTCCACACTGGGATTTTAATAAACTCCCCAGGCGGCTTTAATGTGTGCATCCAGGGTTTAGAACCACTGCTCTAAAGTCCAGTTTTCTAATAACTACTCAATTCTACCTTTCATGAAGGTGGTTTCCGAAGATGGGCAAAGCTGGGGAAGCTGAACTGAGAGCTAAGATGGAGCAATGAGAAAGTTTCTCAGGTGGTTGCCATGGACATAGCCACATGCTGTTGCTTTCTTCTGTTGGCTCCTGTTGGTAGCTGAACCAGACAGGCTTACACATGTGTGGTCAAGACAAGTGTCACTGGCCTGTTTATTGCCTCTTGACATCTTCCCCTGATGTCATGCCCTGCTTGTACTCGAGGCTGAGTGTGCCCAGCTCTGGACATGCCCTTCACAATTGGGCTGGACCAAAATGAGGCCCTAGTCTCTTCTAAAATTTCTGTCTTATAAAACTTATCCTTGACTTAAAAAAAAAAAAAGACTCTCCTCATTTCTCATCCAAGTCCATGCTTTCTGCCCTATGAAAAGAGATAGAACCAGGATATAGAATTTGAGATTTAACTTGGGATGGTAAGACTTTATGATTTCCTTGGGACAAATGTATTAATTATACATGCCTAAATGAGTTATTTATAAGGCTGCATATGATTATCAGGTAGATAATTCCTTTTGTTATTTTTCTAGAGAACCTCAACAGATACTATGAGAGCAGGAGTGTTCACACTTTGGGTGGACATCCATTAATATTGGTGCTTGGGCAAGAACCAGTGGAGTCTGCCAGGCCTCTAGTTCCACAAACACCACTTACACAGCTCTGGGTGTGAGCACTTCTTAGAAATCAAATCTTGTATGGTGATCCCTGAACACTGTTAGTCTATACTTCAAAAACCAGGTCTTACAAAAGCCCAACCTCAGGTAAGTTGGCTAAGAGTTTGATTCCTGGTGGATGCAGGAGTTTTCAGAAACTTCATTCTCCTGTCAGGTTCAGACCTAAGAAAATATATACTCATTTTCAATTTTTGCATAACTTTCTGTTTCCTATAAAGTTGGAGTTTGAGTTGATAATCCTGTGGTGCTGATAGAAACATAGGGATAAATTCACCCTCTCTTGCTTGGTCTTCCTTGGCCAGAAGAGGGTTTTTGAAACAGCCTGCTGGAGTGGGGGTGGAGGCACATCTCTGGCCATAGAACAGAGTGAAGCCCTGGGCAGTGTTTGAGTGCCTGGCCTCATTGACAGTGTGTCTGACCACTAAGTCAGGGATCAGCAAACTATGGCCACAGGACAAATTCAGCCCGGCTCCTATTTTGGTCTAATGAAATAAAGTTTTATTGGAACACAGTCAAATTATGGAATGGCAAAGTTGACTAGTTGTGACAAAGACCATATGTCCTGCAAAGCTAAAAAATATTTACTATCTGGTCCAGAAAAATTTTGCAGTAAGTTATTCACAGATTTAAAGGAGGATTGATTGAAAATATTCAGTTTGTCTCTAACCTCTTTTAGGGGTCAAGACCAAACCAAAACAGGCCACTACTTGGCCTAAATATGGTACTTCTGCATTTGGAGTCAGCCCTGCAATGCTGGTCTATAGTCAGTGCTAACAGTTTTTCATTTTGCAAACACTCATTATAAAAAGAGGCTAGTGTTTTTCAGAACTCATTGGAAATTATAAACTAGTATTTGGTGCAATTTGGATTTGTGCTCTAACCAAAAAAAAAAAAAAAAAAAAAAAAAAAAAGAACTTTTTGGAGGCTGCTTGAAAAGTTTTCCAGGACCATCATTTTTTATTCAGCCTACAAGAATGCTCAACTGTTTCCTTTATTATTATTATTTTTTGGAACTCTCTTGTCCCCTTGGGTCTTATTGTTCTCATATTTTTTTAAACTCATGAGTCAGAACCTTGCTACAATGAGAAAAACGTTTGGTCTCACAGGCCTTTGCTAGCGTGAGAGATGGCGATGAGGTGCAAAGATGTCACTGAGCGAACTAAATATAGGCTCGGCAAGGCCCAGCCGTTTCTTTGTAGATGAGGCCTGCTACATGTCATGTGCCTCCTCCCCCTTTCTTTGCCCTCTGCCTTTTGCACTGCTCTGAGGAATCTTTCTCCTCGGGGTAGGGCTGATGAAGTGTTCCTAAATTCCCTGAGGATACACGAAACTTCTTTTGGAGTTGCATGAACTCTTTCCTGGAGGGAGCAAGCTGGTCGTGGTGACCAGGCACAGGGTCGGGAGCCTCAAGATCCCCTGTTAGAGCATGTTTTCTTCTCAGTTCTTAAACTAATTTGCTATGCATTCGAGTGGCAGTGCTTAGCTAAGTGTGGTTTTCAATTTGCTTCTTTGTACAAATGAATTGGACAGTGTAGTTTACAGATTAAACAATGGGAATGTGCATTTTTAATGACATGAAAATAGTAATGGGATAGAATCATTTGGGAGAGGGAGTGAAAAGTACTATATTTAAACCAAAAAGGAATTATCCAGCTGACTTTAAACTTCCTTACTTGTCTGAGACTGGCTGACTTAAATCACATTGGTCTATGTCACATGGTAGGATCCTGATTTCATGACTCTTCTCATGATTGATTCTCCACATTCCTAAGCACAGAACCTAAACCCCATTCTGCAGGAGGAGAGTTACCCCAGCAGAGGGAGAACATGAATCCTCACTTTGCCTCTGACTCACTGAATGACCATGGAAAATTCTGATTACAAAACATGGAAAAGCAGTTTTTCCCTTGAGAAAACATCTCCTTGACAGTATATACCACCCATCCACACATATTGTATGTCTAACACGGCGTCTTTGGGAAGTAAAGAAAGCTGAGACCTCCACAACTGTGAGGGAAAGGGGTGCCAGCTGCAGACAGCTGGGGTAACCAACTTGGCTATGGGCCAAGCCTTTGACATAGGTGTCTGCATTGGTTTAATATGAGTGAAACTGCTGTAACAGATAAACCCTGAAATCTCAGTAGTTCAGTTTGTACTCATGTAAGAACCCATTAGTGCTGGAGACTAAGGTGGGGTGGAGGATGGCATTTTCCTCTACGTAGTCTTTGGAGGACCTAAGAGAAGAGATGTTCTGCCATTTCAACACATGTTTTTCATAGATGCCTTCAATCTAGACATCCAGCCAACAGATGGAGGGACATGTGGGAGGGTTTTATGGCTCAGGCAGAGCACATAATTTCTGCCCCAAATCCAGTGCCAGATCTGAGTCACATGGCCATTCAAGAAGGGCTGGGAAATGTAGTTTAGCTGTATGCCCAGAAAAAAACGTAAAAACAAGTTTTGTGCATAATTAACCAGTCTCAGTCATAGTGGCCAAAGTCTGTTTCCCAACATGGCTGGTATTGATGCCAGGAACTGGGTGGGTTTGAAGTCAGATAATAGGTTGTACCTGCTTCTAAGAGAGCCTGTTTAGTTTGAAGAGGCCAGTGGCAGAGGCATGGAGAATTGGGTTTAGTCCCCTTGAGGGGAGAAGAGAAGGATTGGAAGAACCAAGCAGGGTTGCAGAGTAGAATATCACAGCCAAATGATCTGGGCCAAAACAGGCTTCAGTCCTGGGAGAAGTCAGAATTATCTCCAGGAAATCCAAGATGGAAACTTAGAGATAATTCCTTGGTTAATATAACAAAGTAGGAGAAGTTATAGTCTGAGCTCTGGGTGGGTGTTCAGGGTCTGAGACAAATCTATTGGACACGATATGGAAAGTCAAATTCCAGATCATACCACCTGATTGAGAAGGGTCTCTAGAACTCTGCCAGATTCAGTGAAATGGAACCATGGAAGTGAGTAGGGTAAAAGTCTGGTGTTTCTTCAGCTGGTTGTGGTTGAGAAATACAGTTACATAAACCCTTTCTCTTTTTCCTTGGATCTAGTAGATGTTTTGGTTGAGTCTTCAAGGTCTATTTCGCTACAGCTTTAAATTCATTTTGGTTATTTCATTCATTTTCCTGGGCAGACAATGGCCAGGTTTCTTGGCAAGGCCAAGAACCCCCTTGTGAATCTGCAGTTGTAAAATTGATGAGAAAGTATGGAATTAATACCCTTCAGTAGTGCCCTCTGGACTCACTCATACCTATGAGTAAGTAATACCTTTCTCAGGTGGAGCATTTCCCAGCACAGGATATGGAGATGCCTGGGATCTGTCCATTTCAGCTCATTGAATCCAAGTGGCCATGGAATTTTAGCAAATCGCCCTCCCACTCATGGTGCTGGGGGCCCAGAGAGAACTTTTACAACTACGGCACCAGGCCTAGGGTGAAAGTGAAAGGGAAGGGCTGAGTCTGAGGACTGCAGTTGCCTACCACAAACCCTTCAGGTGGCTGGGGACACTGAGGCCAGAAGAGTGGGCTACTTCAGAAACCATGCAGGGGTTCACGCCCAGAATTTCAGACTGCATTCTCATTTTTGGTGGGACAGATTTGCAGCAGGCAAAGTTGAAGTATGTGCCTAATGGTTCAGAGCCAGGGAAAATAGCATAAGTGGCTTAAAATCTTCTAAAATTAGGACTTTCTCTGCAGGCTTTGTTCTCATCAAAAAAGTGGTAGAAATTTTAGGATTACCATAAAGGTCTTACTTAGCCTTTATTTGCTACCAACTATGAGTGCCAAAACAATACTTGACATTACTTATATTCTTTCCACCCTCAGTTACAACAGGTTGGTCTGCTCACTGTCCCCAATTGAGTGTAGTAGACAAGGATGGAGAGGATCCCTTGGACCTTTCACTATCTGCATCTCAGGGTCCAAGTGCTTTTTTGGAAGGTAGAGCAGGGAAACTTCTTTGCCTTACTCTGCCCAGCAGGGCAGGCTAGAAGTACCGGGGAATTAACACTAGCACCTCTACCCTAAGCCGTGGCATCAGGCTGTAATCAACCTGGGAACTGGATATAAATGCCTTTTCTCTCCCCCCTGGCGCGGGATAATTCCAAGGCATGTGTTGTGCAGTGTTGATCCAAGTTTTCTGTACACACAAGCTAAGCATAGTAGCTGACTTTTATAGCTGTCTTTCCTTCCCTGTATCACTTTCCTAGCTTCCAGTTGATGTCTCCTGCTCTTTTCAAATAAATGGTTTGTATGTGAATCCTCGTCTTAGGGTCTGCTTTTGGGAAAATGCAAAGACTCTACTTTTCCAGAAAATAGCCTGGGCCTCATGCCGGGGTTATTCTGATACTTTCAAAGTAAAGTTTCCCCATGCAGATATTTTGGGATCATGATAGAGTTTACTCCCAACCTCCTCCCTTAGCTAATCTAGATTGACACATAGTGATTCCCATTAGAATTTTCTTTTACTTTTTTGAGATCCAAAGAAAATTTATCTCCACATAAATTATGGTAGTGGCCTAAAACTTTTTGTGGTATTATCCTCAGTAAGAAATGGGCTCTATATTGCAATTCACTACACACACACTCATAAAAGTGAAACAAGTCTCATTAAATTCATCCTATTACCTTTGCTATCTGTGATCTACTTTAATATTTCTATCCTACCCTATCCTCACCTATCCCATCCCATACCATCCTATTTTATTCTCTTCTCATTAAAAAATGAAAGCTATTACCCACTAAATCAATTTTGCAATTCTATAATAGGTCAGCATTTACAGTTTGAGAAACATTAGTTGAAGGAGACATACTATTCAGAACAGAGACTGAGAAGATAGGATTCTTAAAGGAAGAAAAGTTCAAGAAGGGGATTTACACACTATTATTCATTGTCTCTCAAGATAGCTATGTAACCACCTTTGTTATAAGAACCCACAATTAATTAACATCCTCTGTTCCTAAAAGAAAGAAAAAATTAATAAATTTTAGGTACCAGGCTGTTTGGCACCAGGTGGAAATTTTTTTTCAGATATCCTATCCCCAGTTCAGTGAAAAGATACACTGTGTTTCAAATGAGACAAATAGATACTTGGGAGGAAATATCTTTTGGACATTGGGAGGAAATTGGGACGCTCCTGAAGGTTTGGAACAACACTACTGGGTTTGCACTTATTTTTAAGAATGGCTCTAGTGTGTTGACTGGCTGGAAGAGCTAGCAGCAGGGCATGTACAAGCTGCATGCTCACAATGATCTCATATATTGTGGTTATCTCAGGCCAGCTCTGTGGGCTTACCAGAGGCTTATATTTATGGGGGTCCTAGAAGAAAGACAATGAAGGGAAACACTGAACTCCAAGGTTAAGCCCATGACTGGAAGAAGAAAGAGTTCAAACCTCTCAACGATTCAGGGGGAGAACTCTGAAGGGAAAACAATACTGTTATATTCTCTGTAAATTATAATTCTCTAGCACAAACAGAAGGATATGTGTGTATGTGGTGTGTGTGTGTGTGTATTTTACGTTAGCAGTGGATAGTTAATTTTCGAAATACTGGGCTAAGAAATTCACACTCTGTGAATATAAAGCTAGTACTTGAAAGAATATAACCAGTAATACAATTATAACTTTATCTCCAGTGAGTGCAAGAAAGTTTGCTAGTTAGCGCAAGGGGTGCTACAATAATTTTTCTTTAGTGAAGTGAGTGATGATCAAGTTATGTGGATTAGCTGGAAATATTGTACAGGCACCACCTATTGCCCTTGTATGAACAATAAGGAATAAGAGTCGAGAGAGAGCCCAGCTGTCTACCCCCTTCACAGGGGTTTTGTTGGACCCCCTAGGTCTCCAGGCTTTTCTTAACATGGAGGATCCAGTAGCCTGACTTCTGACTGCAAGTTCAGATGAATTCTTCGCAAGAGCACTGATATATGCTTGAGTAACTCTTTTAGATCTAATGTTGCTTGGGAATTTGTTGTACTTTATTGTCTCAGGTTATCTAGTTGTTTTGGGGCCTGCTTATAATAGATATTTGAACACATGGCTTATTTGGTTTGAAATATGCTTTCAATGAAAAATATCCCTCGGTAATGAGATTGTGGGGAAGAATAATTACAATTTTCATTCATGGGGCGCCTGGGTGGCTCAGTCGGTTAAGCGGCCGACTTCAGCTCAGGTCATGATCTCTCAGTCCGTGAGTTCGAGCCCCGCATCGGGCTCTGTGCTGACAGCTCAGAGCCTGGAGCCTGTTTCAGATTCTGTGTCTCCCTCTCTCTGACCCTCCCCCATTCATGCTCTGTCTCTCTCTGTCTCAAAAATAAATAAACGTTAAAAAAATTTTTTTAAAAATTATAATTTTCATTCATTTATAATTACTCGAAATGACTGATATCTGCCAGAATAATCTAAAACTCATGAGCAACCAAATTAGCTTAAGTCAGTTCCCTAGGTACACTCATTTGATTTAAGAAAATTGTTTGAGGGTTGGAGAAAAACACTGGTTTTTGAATACAGCCTAGTAAGTGTTAATTAGATTTGTCTTCATCTCAGTCCTCACAGTTATATGGAGATGGGGCTGTGACAAAGGATGAATCCAAAAGCCACCTCATTATGGCCCCTATAAAAAATGTGGACTTGAAGTCAGCCCTGCTTTCAGGCACAGCCATAAAGTGGGTAGCAGTATGATTTTTCTTCAAAACACAGGATGTGAGTAATATTACATTTGTTTCCTTTCTCTAAATAAATTTAATATGCTCCAATCCCCCCATTTAGCCTGACTGGTGGAAAGGCCAAGCTCTGTCATAATGGGGTGCTTCTTGGTAGCATGCGAATGCCCAAAGGATGTCTTGTATTTGGTCCCCAAAGATCACAGTTTTCAGTATTCAGAGAAATACTATTCCTGAAGGATGGGGACTCTCTTGGGGCACTGGGGTCATTGCCAAGTCTAGGAGACCAGCAGGGTCCAGCCTCCTTAGGAACCCTAGGTAGCCATTCCTAAGTGTAATCAAAGTGGAAATTAAAGTGGAAGAAAGCGATTTTTGACTTTTTTTTAGGGGGGGGCAATGTCTTTACTTTGCAAGACAATGTATATTCAATTATTTGATAATAACACAAGCATCATAGCTATAACAATCATTATTTAAAAGTATTATTTAATTCAAAATAAGTAACATATTTTAATAATATTCTGCATTTGTTTAGCATTATATATTTTCATGCGTGTGATCTCATATGCTGTTGACCACATCCCAGGAAGGAGACACAGCAAATAGGATTTCCCCGTTTTGCAACTAAGAAAACTCAAGTGCTTTTCATGGTACTTGAGCTCCAAAGTCAATCAGCTGGCAGACAGGTAGATTGCTTTTCTACTTAAGCACTCTATCCTAAGCTGTAAGACTAGAAGTAAAAATATGGTTTATAGATGACCTATTCATTGCTCAATAATAGTCCATTTTATGTATATGCCACATATTCTTTATCCATTCATCTATAGATGGATACTTGGTTTGCTTCCATATTTTGGCTATTGTAAATAATGCTACAATAAATATAGAGGTGCATATATCTTTTTGAATTAGTGTTTTCATATTCTTTGGGTAAATACCCAGTAGTGGAATTACTAGATCATATGATAATTGTATTTTTATTTTTTAAGGAACTTCCATACTGTTTCCCACAGTGGCTGAATCAACACAATGCACAAGAGTTCCTTTTTTTCTACATCCTTGCTAATACTTGTTGTTTCTTGTGTTTTTGATTTTAGCCATTCTGACAGCTATGAAGTGATATCTCAGTGTGGTTTTGATTTGCATTTTCCTGATGATGAACAATATTTAATGTCTCTTTATGTGTCTGTTGGCTATCTGCATGTTTCTTTGGTGAAATGTCTCTTCAAGTCTTCTGCCCATTTTTTAATTGGGTTATTTGGTTTTTTGGCATTAACTTGTATAAGTTCTTTATATATTTTGGATATTAACCCTTTATTAGATATATCAGTTGCAAATATCTTTTCCCATTCAGTAGGCTGTCTTTGTTTTGTTGCTTCCTTTGCTGTTCAAAGGGGTTTTTAAATTTTTATTTATTTATTTATTTTAAACTTTATTTATTTTGAAAGAGAGAGAGAGAGAGCATGTGAGTATGTGTACACACACAAGAGTGTGGGAGGGGCAGAGAGAGAGGGAGAGAATACCAAGCAGGCTCCAAACTGTCAGAGTAGAGTCCAACGGAGGGTTTTAACCCACAAACCGTGAGATCATGACCTGAGCTGAAAACAAGAGTCAGACACTTAACTGACTGAGCCATCCAGGCACCCCCAAAAGCTTCTTATTTTGATGTAATCACAATAGTTTATTTTTACTTTTGCTTCCCTTGCCTCAGGAGACATATCCAGAAAAATGTTGCTATGGCCAATGTCAGAGAAATCAGAAATCGCTGGCTGTGCTCTCTTTTAGGATTTTTATGATTTTAGTTTCACATTTAGGTCTTTAATCCATTTTGAGTTTATTTTTGTGTATGGTGTGAGAAAGTTGTCCAGCTTCATTCTTTTTTCATGTAGCTGTCCAGTTTTCTCAACATCATTTGCTGAAGAGACTGTCTTTTTCCCATTGTATAGTCTTGCCTCCTTTGTCAAAGATTAATTGACTATATAATTATGGGTTTATTTCTGTGCTCTCCATTCTGTTCTGTTGATCTATGTGTCTGTTTTTGTGTCCATACCATACTGTTTTGATTTCCATAGGTTTGTAATATATCTTGAAATCAGGGATTCTGGTACCTCCAGCTTTGTTATTCTTTTTTCAAGATTGATTTTGGATATTTGAGATCTTTTGTGGTTCCATACAGATGTCACAATTATTTGTTCTACATCTATGAAAAATGCTGTTCGTATTTTGATAGGGATTACATTAAATCTGCAGATTGCTTTGGGTAGTATGGGCAAATCAGCCACTTTGAAATACATCTTTTGAATTAGCTACAAAAAGCTTTCCTCATAATATCCATCCAATGACTAAATTCTCTCTTCCTTTAGACCACATATTTAACTTTATCTGAGCCAAGAACATGGGTAGGTTTTGAATGCTCCCAGAATTGTGAAGATGAGAGCTTTTGGAGGGATGTAGGCTTATGAAGCTTTCATTAGGTATGTGCAGTAATTCATTCATTCAAAAACATTTGAATAGCAGCTACTCTGTGCCAAGCACCATCCTAGACTCCAGTGCTACTCTGTCCAATACAGTAGCCATGAACCAGTAGTGATTTCAATTGAAATTAAATACAATTAAATTTCTTTGATCCTAGTCACACTAGCCACATTTCAAAATAGCCACATATGACTGACTGGTGGCTACTGTTGGACAATGTAAATACAGATTCCTAAAGAAATAAAGTTCCTTTAAGAGCTTTCCATTTATTATAATGGAAATAAGAGATTTTTCTATAATCACAGAAAGTTCTACTGAATAGCACTGCTCCATATTTACAAAGATGTAAAGGGATCAGACTTGGATCCTCTATTTAAAGAACTTACAATTATTATAGTAGAACTTGGGATATATCACAGTAAATTCTATAGCAAAATTATCAGTTCAGTTTAGCAGATAAACTGTGTGGACAAAATGATGGCCAAAAATTGGTCTCTGCCCCACAGTATCTTACAGTTCAATGAAGATATGAATAAAAATACCTCAAGTCCTTGAGGACCAGAACAGCTCTCTCTGCCTGGGAAAGTTATGAGAAGAAAACACAATTGTGCCCATATCTTCTGTGTTCTCTATCCATGTACATGAATAACACAGAAAATAATAACTGCCTTATATAATAAAGTTGTCATAATTTTGCATTAACAGTCTCAAAGCACTGAGTTCCCTTTGCTCTATTTTACAAATGAGCCTGGACCATAGGGTGGGAACCATGACAACTCCCAAATTTGCTCGGCAACATTATTCATAATGCAGGCCGTCAGACCTCCTGCCAATGACACTTCTCTTTGCCCTCTGCTGCTTAAAGCACAGAGAGCCTTCTTCCTGTCCTTTCCCCAACACCATGGGTCAGGTGCAGTAGATATTTGTATTTAATAATAGTCTCACAGTTCTAAGTGGTCAGCAGCGATCTTTTATTGAAACTTCTAGCAACAGCTGTTTTGTCTCTCTTTTCTCTTTATTATGTCTCATTTAAATTGCATAAATAATGAAATAGTTATGTCATTTACAGTAAGATAACTCCTCATTTAATTTGTGGGCAGTGGCTGAATATTAACTGTATTTTCCAAGACTCGTATGAAAGAGACATCTATTCCTTGGCTGAATTCTGGAGGGGATGAAGGGGAGTTCTTCACCACCATCTAGGACTGGCGCCAAGGATTTAACCCTCAGGTTCTTTTCTCACTGGCATTAATGTTACTTTATAGAGAGGAAGTTGCCCTGGAGTGAAAGCACATTGCTGTGAAGACAGAAGTCTATTTCAAGCTAGTTTATTCCCTTACTTTAGTGGCCTTGGGTAGTTACTTCTTTTTATCTGTGCCTGAGTTTCTGCCTCTACAATTGATACTGATACAACATTTGTTGCACTTGCTGTTTCTTTTGAAATCTTTGCAATCTTAGTTGCTAAAGAGAGAACTGGCAGCCTAAACTCTCAGAAAATCTGGATTTATTTCTTGCTCCACCAATCGCTCATTAAGTGACCCTAGGTAAGTCATTTGTCTCTGGTGTTTTATTCTTTACATATGTAAAATGGGGTTATGAGTACACTTCTCTTCCTATTTAATGGGAATACAGGAGGACAGAGATGTCCAGAAGACTAAAGTTTTATGGAGATTTTGATTTTAATAGACATGTTTGCTAGTTTGCCTGTCACATTTGTCTTGCTAATTAGCTTCTCCTTCCTTCCACAACTTATTGATTGGGCAGCCTTTAAAACCAAGCTATGACTGACTGGACCAGATAAGACAATAAATGTAAGAGGAGCCAATACATAATCCAGTCTGAGCCAATCAGATGCCCCTCTTGAGTCGGTTAATGTAGAGACACAGAAATGGAAGTCAGATGATGATGGATCTTTGAAGTAAAAGGGCAGGTAGATTTGGGCATTGTGACTCAGTTCATATTGATGAGCACAGAAGAGATACGTTCAATGAAGATAGGCAAAAGAATGACTTGGTTGTGTTAAGAAAAGCACGCAAGTGACCCTCAGGCACTAGAAAGAATGAGATAGGGTGATGGAGTGAGGGGTTGTCTGAAACTTTCTAATTTCCATGAGGTCTGGCCCTGTTTTAGGCATTTTCACATTTTTCAGTCTAATGAGGTAGGAGGCAATATGGCTGCCAGCTCTTAGTCGGTTATATGACTTCTCCATGCTCACAGCTGGTTCTGAGATTGATTGAGGATTTGGTTACAGGTTTCTGCTTCTAAGTTCAAGGTTTTTTTTGTGTTACAGAATGGCTTATTATTTGCATTCGTTATTGTTTAAGGTTTAAATAAGAGGATCTAAAGAAATTTTTCTAGTCCAATGTAGATACTGAAGACTGATATTTTATTTGTAAATTGCCTGGGCAATATTTGACATCATCCTGGATGACATGTGTTCTAATGCCAAAAACCTCACTGCTAAATTTATTTTCTCCTCAGGAGTATAAATGGCACAGCTACTTTTTTCCTACTCATCCCACTCAAATCATTACTCATTTCTATTAGAACCAGAGTGTGAGAGTTTGCAAGGCAAACATATATTTTAATTGGTATGTACTCATGGTTTTGATAGATACTTTCTGACTTTGGTCATCTCCTTGGTTTGAGCCTGCATCTTCAAAAAATATTATAGAACATATTTAGTGATAATTACAAAAGTAAGTATCAACATTTAAGATCTAAGTTGGTATAAAATATGTATTATTTCATCAACAAATCAATCAATGGTTTTCAAATTTTCTTGATGATGCAACTCATTTAATCAAACAAAATATTATGCTGAAATGTAATATGAAAAGAAATTATAATGGAGCTTGGTCTGTCTTAAGGAAGTGGTGGATGTAATTCTTCTCATCTTTACCCCTAACCTCTGTCATCTTAGGGAACCTAGTCAACACTTCTAGATTCTATAGAGCACAGTTTTAAAAGCATCATATTAAACCATGAAATTTATTATCAATAATTTTTATTCTACATAAAGCTATTTTCTCAGCAGAAAAATGGCAAAGTATTAATTCCATCTTGGAGTTGCCTTCAATGATGCTTTTACTGAGCTTCCTTGACAAAGACCTTCACCCCACCCATCCTTGTCTTATCTTTCTATTCCGTGCTATACCAAATAGTTATTCTATAAATGCCTCTTAAAGGAACAAAGTGAACCATATGTAAACAGAACCTTGGGCTGCATGGCTTTTAACCATTTAGTGTTCTTTTTTTCTCCTTAATAACACATACTGCTATTGTAATACTGTCAAATGGTGGTCTGCCTTTGCGATGTCTCCCAAGAACAGAGTGAATTTCTCCATAAAGAAGAGCTTTGGAACTAATAGTCATGAGTGTTAAATTCACTGGGTAACCTTGAGTGAGTTATTTAACTCCTCTGAGCTTCTATATTCTGATCTCAAAGATAGAGCAAGATCCTCTTAACACGTAATAATAACACATAAGCCATATGGTTATTGTAGGACTACTAGTTGTGAAATGCTTAGCGCACTGCTTGGCATATGTTATGTATTCAATATATGGAAGTTATTTTATTTTGAGGGCAATATTAGAAACAATGAAGCAAATAAGAAAATCATTGTGAAAATGTAAAGTCAATGTCAAGCCAAATTACATCCATCAATGTGAACATTGTGCTATGCATTTCAGATTGCTTACTTGTGTTATGCAGTTGACAGAGCTTTCTGTTCAGAGTTGGAAGGTAACTAAATCTCACCTTTTCCAAGAGGTTATGCAATGTGATGAAGGATTTAAGAAATATCCTCCCAAAAAGGACTTTGACTAATGCCTGGAATAGTTATTATCTCATTAATAGTTGGCATAATATTAATAAAAATGAAGAAGAGTTGGTTTCACTCCAAAAAGGGTTTGCCCATTCATTGAATGACTCAGGCTGGTGGCTCTTACCTTTTTTTTTTTTTTTTTTTTGGCTTCCTTCTTCCTATTGCAAACACTCTATACTTTATGCTAGTTTGAGTATGTTTTTCAGTTGTTCATTTAAAGTACTAGGTTGATATACAGTAAATGATTCAACTTTCTATAGCATCAAATCCCTCATTCTACTTGATTTTATTTGTTTTCCCCATGTCTCACTCTTCCCACTCCTCTCTCATCACAATTAAAAAAAAAATCCTTCCTTATAACTTTCTAGCTCTGTGGAATTTAATGTGACTCATCACATAGTGGAATTGGTGAAGTCAACAGCTGCTGGAAAGTCATCTTTTTCCTTAGTAACTGTATCAACATGTGTTTGCTATTATTCAATTAAGAAAAATACATGTATCAAATATCTATGAGTAGTTTTTGCTAAAATTTTCATTGGTGAAACTCATATCTTGACATATCAAAATATATAAACAGATACAGTAGAGAAAGTTTTGATGAGGGAACAAAATCATGGAAAAATAAAGTGGAAGAAGAGCAAATGGCCAGTATGTTGTTGGTAATGCTGTAATTTATATCAGAATGTGTTAGATAACTTTCCTCATGACACTATTTGTGGTAAAGCAGAAACTTGGCACCTCATGCTTTCATAGTCTTCAGGATGGTCTGACTATCCATCCGTCCTTTATGCATCTGACAAATATCAATTGGGGAATTTCAATTATGGTGAAATCTGTGCTTCATGGAGTTTACCTAAAGAGGATAAAAACTAAAAAATTGTGAACAGATAAATAAAATAATTACTCAATGTGATGTGTGCTTTGAGGGAAATAGGCAAGAGGTCAAGATAGAGATTAAGAAGGGAGAACTTGCTTCAGGTAGGAAAGACATGGAAGACTTCTTTCTTAAGGGCCATTAAGGCTGAGACCCAAAGGATAAGAAAGAGGCAGTAAAGTAGAGGAAGGTGTGAGAGCATTTGGTCAGAGGGAACAGCTGTGCAAGGTCCTGTGAGCTGATAGGGCTTAACATGTTCTTGGAACTGAATAATCAGTGTGTCTGGAGCACAGATAGTGAAGAGGTGGTGGTATGAGGTAACGTGAGGGAAATAGGTAGGGGGTGGGTCGTGAAAGACTTTGGTAAAGGCCTTGATAAATGGATTAAATTTTATACTAAATGCAGTAAAATGTCACTGGAGGGCTTTAACCTGTGTATACATATGTATATATGTGTGTGACTGTGTTGCTGTATAGCAAAATGGCCAAATGAGTTAGATTGGGAACAAGAGTGGAAACAGAAAGACTAGCTAAGGTAGGCCAGGATTTAAATGATGGTTGCTCACACTGAGGTAGTGACAGTGGAGATGAGGCAAGAGTTCCAAAGCAAGATACATAGTCAAGAAAGAACTGACAAAATTCTACAACTCAATGATGTAAATGAAACTATCCTAAGAAAAAATTGCTAAATGATGTGGGAGGTCATTTCACAGAAGTGGAAAGCCACATGACCAATAAACATATGAAGAGATGCTCAACTTCACTGGTTATCAGAGAGTTATAAATCAAGACTAAAATAAGATACTATTTTATACCCATTTGATTAGCAAAATTTAAGAAGTGTCCCAGTTCCAAATGCTGGTTCACATGTGAATTGCTATCTAATAATAATGATTGAAAAGCCATTTGTAATTATCTAGATGTGGGGATGTGTCATAGGTCAGGATCAAGCAATTTAGTCTTAGTGATGATAACCCCTAGAGGAACTTATATCCATAAGCCCCCTCAGGGGAAATGTACAAGAATGTTTATAACAGCACCATTGGCATCCCAAGGGCCCATAAAAAGGCAACTGAAAAAAATAGTGGAATGTTCACACACTGAACTAATACATAGCAGTGAAAATGAGTGAACTAGAATTATATTCAATAATATGGGTGATTCTTAAAGTTAAATGAAAAAAATTAAGTGTCAGAATATTCCATTCCACAATGATACTTTAAAAAAAAGAAAAAAACCATAAAAATAGCTAAAACTAAGTAATTTCTGCTTGGGAGGTTGTTTATATATAAAAGTTTTTTTAAGTCAGGGAAATGATAAATATAAAATTTAGGAGAATGATTACTTCATATGGGTGGAAGGGGTCAGGTGAATGGGCAAGAGAAGAATCAAATGAGTGGTTGTAAGTTTTTTTGGTTTTTGTTTGCTTTTTACTGTACTTGTCCTTTGATTAAGTGATGATTTCATGAGTACTAATTAATGACAACTAAATAACAAAATAAATAAAATAAAATAATGAGAGCCACATAAGACCAGTGATGATGCTGACCTGTGACTATGCCTATGCTTACATCTGAGCACCTGAAGTAAAAAATTATTGTAAAAACCTATTTGGCTTAAAAATACAGTTATAGCGAGGATAATTTCATAGTGTTTGCTATCTGTAGATAATTCTTTTGAGAAATTTGGCTGTAAAAGAAAGAGAAAATTGTTGATGATTGGAGGAGGATCTGATTTCAAGGGAGGGGGTTTAGTTTAGTTTAGTTTTGTTTTGTTTTGTTTTGTTTTGTTTTGTTTTCATGAGAAAGATATACATGATATTTGTAGGCTGATGCAAAGAATCCAGAATACAGAGAGAGACTGATGGAAAAGACATGGAGCTGACAATCAAAGAGCAAAGGTCTTGGGAAAATAAGAAGGAATGAAACTCAGGACACATGTCAAGGAAATGACTTTTTGTCAGAGCAGGGAATCTTCCTCCATTTTAGCAGAAGGAAATGGGAGAAGAAAATGGGAGCAAATATAAGTAGATTCATTGTTCCTTGTGGGAAGAGGAGAGAGTTTGTGTTGATGGCTTCAGTAAGTTGGGTGATGAATAATACCTAGAGAAACTCATTATTACTCAAGCAACTGGCAGATCTGAGAATGCATATGAAAGTCAAGTAAATGAAAGGATTCCTAGAAAAAAAAAAGAAGTGTTTTAAATCTTAATGGTAAAATGGTTCTGTCAGTTATCTAAATCCAATTGGATCCTAATACGTTATTGAATTTTCTGAATAAATATAAATATTATGGTGCATTTCAAAAAGTTTATATGTTTCTTTCCATCTTTAACTTTCTGTCCTAGAATCTGTACATTAACTTGTCACTTAGTCATTTTATGGTCTTGAGAGTCACTAAACTATGATGTGATCAAATATATACTATTGCAAAACATTTTTATGTGGTAAAACTTATATTTAAATATTATAATCAAAGATTTTGGTAAATCTGTGAGAGTACTTTTAATTTTATATTTTAGATGTAAAATGTTTTAGTTTACATTTTAAGTGCCATTCATACCGTTGACCATTACTTTCTCGATAGAGGTACAACTTGCTTTTCTTGGTTTGGCATTGTTGTTAATTCTGTAGTTTGGTGCCATGGTTCAGGTTCCAGACTCTGGAGTCAGACTCCATGTCACTTACTGGTATTTTGTGAACTTGGGCAAGTTACTTGTCTTCTCTGTGCTTAAATTTCCTATATATAAAATTGAGATAATAATGATAGTACATACCACATAGGGTTAGTGGGGGGATTAAGTGAACTATATATTTAAAGTAGAGCAATGTTTGGCATGCAGAAATTATTATAATATTTAACTATTAATACTCAACTATTGCCAAAGTTTACTTCAACTCTGCTCACATTACTTATTATGTATTTAAGAGTGCATGAAATGATTCTGCAAGCCAGTAGGAACAGAAAACTTCATGAAAAGGGGGAAAGGTTAGGGCTCAGAAACCATACAGTGCAGATAGAGGAACAGAAGGAGCAGGGCTTTGATTGTCAGATACACTTGGATTAAACAAGATGCTTATTAGTTATGTGAATGGGTGACTCACTAGGATGAAATCTTTTGCAAAATGAGGATTTTGTAAATGACATAATGCTTGTAAAACACTCAGAAATGATGTAGTATCTTGAATCCTCCTCTCCATTTTTTAAAGCAAAAAAAGAAGTAGCATATCTTACATACAATTTTTAACTTTACTTTTTAAATTAACATCATGAGCATATTTTCATGTCATTAAATTCTTGATTAAATAAGAATATTTAAAAGCTAATAGTAGCTTATTAAATGTATATACCATAATTCATTTAACCAGTTCTCTATTTTTGAATATTTATGTTGCTTCCAATATTCTCTACTATTGACAATAATATAATGAACATTTACGGTGATGAACCGTGGTATATCTGTTATTTTTATTAATAAGTGAAATTGTTGGATCAATCATAAGTACATCTAATTGTCCTCCAAAAGGCTTGTACCAATTACATTCACAGAAGCAGTGGTTGAATGTGCTTGCCTCCCTCCATTCTCACCAACTTGAATATTATTTTTTATTTTTGATCACTGCAAACTCAGGCAAAAAGTATCTCATTGCTTTTTTATTACATCATTACTAATGAGTATAAATGTGTTTTCATGTGATTGTTGTGCACTTTTTTTTGTGAATTATCTTTTCATATCTTTGCCTATTTTTCTACTGCTGTGCTCATCTTTTTCTTGATTTATGAGAGTTCTTTATATTTTAAGTGTACTATAATGCTTTGCAATATATACATTTACGCACATATATATAGATACACAACACATGTTTTTTAGCACTCTTTATCATTATTTTATATGTGCTCGCTTCGGCAGCACATATACTATCATTATTTTGTATTTGTTTCTACTGTTCTTAATATACAGAAGTTTAACATTTTTTAAGTTTATTTTTTGAGAGAGACAGAGAGAGCACAAATGGGGGAGGGGCAGAGAGAGAGGGAGGAGAGAATCCCAAGCAGGCTCCGTGCTGCCATCCCAGAGTCTGATGTGGAGCTCAAACCCACGAAACCACAAGATCATGAACTGAGCCAAACCAAGAGTCAGATGCTTAACTGACTGAGCCACCCAGGCGCCCCTAGAAATTTAACATTTTTATGTATCACAGTCATGATCTTTTCTTCTATGATTTTACCCTTTGTGTTATGTTACAAATATCTTTCTTTACCTCTCCCCTTTCCTCCCAGTTTTATAAATATGAATTTTAATTTATAACTAGAACATTTAAATAGCAGTGCCTACATCAGAGAAGGTATGAGTCAGCTATTCAGATAGACCTCTACTCCACTAGGTTGGTGTGGTTGATGTGTACTATTATTTAATTAACACTTACTGAATGTGTGGAGCTGCTTATTCCCAATATGGAATCCAAGTTGTCTGAAGCCATGTAGTTATTTATATGTCCAGAAATGGAACTGTTTCATGTGTGTGGCTGAACCAAAAAATACTTAAGTAAAGCGTTGATTTTGTTAATATGCATTCATTCAGAAACTCAAATAATAAAACCAAAAGAAAGATAATCATTCTTTAAAGTCACTTCATGAATTTTTCTTGAATTGGGTACATAACTTTGGCCAGGATTTCACATGCTGCAGTGGTTAAAGGCATGTTTCTACTTCATGTACTAGAAATGGATTTATTGAATAAATATAAATGCTAGATTGGGTTTTTAAATAAGTGGCCTCAGTGCCTGCTTGAGTGTCCAACAAAGAGAGACTCTATAAACTTCATGAAAGGAATTTCAGATTGAGAGAGATTAGAAGATCCCCTTTGCAAAAATTTTTTGGAAGCTGTGATAGTTAATTTTATGTGTCAGTTTGACTGGGCCACAAAGCACCCAGATATTTGGTCAAATGTTATTCTGGGTGTTTTTTGTGAGGGCGTTTTTGATGAATAGCACTTAAATTGGTAGAACCAAGTAAAACAGACTGCACTCCCCAATGTAGGTGGGCCTTATCCAGTCAGTTGAAGGGACTGAATAAAATAAAAGGCTGATGCTTCTCTGCATAAGAGAATTCCTCCTGTATGACTGCCTTCAAACTGACATTGGTTTTTTTACTGCCTTTGGACTTTAACTAAAATATAAGCTTTTCCTGGGTCTTGAACTTTCCAGCTTTCAGACAGAAATTATACCATTGGTTCTCTTAGGTCACCAGCTTGTTAACTCACCCTGCATTATATTGAGACTTTTTAGACTCCATAAATCATGTAAACCCATTCCTTAAAATAAATCTCTTTATCTGTCTATCTCTATGTCTTTATGTATCTATTTATATTATTCTGTATATGTACCAATATATTTGTGAATATAAACAACCACTGTATTTCTTATTGATTCTGCTTCTCTGGAGAATCCTAGTACAGCAGCTCTGAAAGTAAACTTAACCAAGGCCAAAAACAAACTGTGACTGAAATAGCCCTTTTAACAAAATCCCAGTTAAGACACAGCAAATTTCAAAGCATTAGCTCCTGGATGTGTCATTTACCAAGTGAGAATATTAATATTCATCACAAAGTTGTTGGGGTCTCAAATTAATTGGCATATAAGGTGGGTGGGGAGATGGGTTAAACAGATGATGGAGATCAAGGAGTGTACTTGTTGAGATGAGCACTGGGTATTATGTGAAAATGTTGAATCACTGTATCATACACCTGAAACTAATATTACATTGAGTATTAACTAACTGGAATTTAAATAAAAACTTAAAAAAAATAAAGCATTGGGTAAACTGCTAAGTAAATAATTCTTATTAATTATAAGTTTTATCTGAAGTAACTCATGCATGGTGATGGCCTTAGAACAAATATTCCACCTAAATTACTTTGCAATAATTGATAAGCAGAAGCCCATTACCTCCCACAAACATACTATAAATATATACACACACTATGTACATGATCACCACACACAGACACAGACATAGACACTGACACATACATGCCTGTTTTGGGGAAAAATAATAATGCTGACTGTTCAACTGTTAAACATTTTTATTGTGGAGGCTTGTAACCTTTATAGGACATGCAAGATAAAAAAGTGTAAAATATATCAGTAAGCATATAAAATTTCAGCAATCTTTTGGACCAGCAATTGATTTGCAAAAGGGACTAGAACAGACATGTCTTGGGATACACAGTTTACAGATTGAATCACAAAGCAATTCCCCAAGTGATTTTCCTCATATAAAGATAAAAATATCTTTACACTTAAAAAGTATGCAGTATACTACATTTTCAGTTATGTACACAGTTTAAAAGTAAAACTATGTCCATGCCAGTGTCTGTTTTAAATGCAAAACTTAAACATAGGTAACAGGTTGATAATTAAAGTGTCAGGAAAACAGAAAAGATGAAAAATAAAATCAAGCAGAGTTCCAATGGGTGCATGAGAATAAAAATATAAGCATATAACTGAAGGTTGAAAATAATGTCCCCAAGAACAGAATCTTAATATGAGCAGGAGGAATAAAAAGCTTTTAGATGTACCAGGAAGCTTTCTTTATGACTCAGGTTTACAGGTGAAATTCCTCAGTTTGAGTTCAGAAGAATTTGAATTTATTCCAGCAAAATTACTTCAATCGTTTATTACTGCCTCCTCCCCATCTTCTTTCTGAGCAAAGTGATGCTTGGATTAGGTCCAAAGCTCCTGGCAGGGGGGAGGGGCTGTGTGTCACAGCATAACAGACGGTTACAAGTGCTTTACTTTGAAGGGGTCACATTTGCAACAAGTCTGACAGTCTCACACAATGGCCTCCATTTTATGAGCCCTTCCCTGGAGGCCCGCTGATCAGCTGAAAAGGGAACACAATGTTCAGCCACTAAACCACCCCAGTGATGGATTAGTTTGGAGTCAGGAAAGCGTGATTATTCTTGAAAATAAACGAAGCTGAATAGACATGCTGACCTCATTCAGCTGATGAGAGGCAGGGAAAGTTGCCTTCCACTCCTGCCAGCCCAGAGAGGGCTCAGTCCCACTTGTCCACCTTAATTCATTTCATGGGGTTGATATAGACCATGCTCGATATGGATAAAGATGCTGCGTAATCAGATGCAGACAGGAACTTCATCCAACTCTGTTTCTGAAAGTCAGAAACAAGCATGGAGAACTAGGCAATGGATTTTCTAATTTTGGTCTTCAGGGAGGCTGCTGACCTAATGAAAGTCGATTAGTTGGACCCTATTTGAAAAGGAAATTGTGAAGAACAGGAAGGCACTTAGGTCTCATTATCTATATGACAAATATTCAGGCACAGAAAGTATCACAGGTTAAAATTTCAAGAAGTGTAAGGCATTAGTCGCAACATGTGAATGTAGATTATGTTTTCTAACTTGATAAAGATCACTTGATCCGATTGGATCCTTAAAGTGAATGGCAGCAATCTACTAACACTTCAGATTGTGGGGGAAGAGTTTGCTTAAAACCTGCCCACATACCTGTACACTCAATGGCTATAGCCTATAATTCTTCCCTTACCATAAAATGATCAACATTTTAGAATAGGCACTTGAGGTTGTTCTTTTTTTTTTCTCCTCAGTTCTTCATATTTCTCTCAAATTACCTTTCAACAATAGGTCCATGTCTCAGCCAATAAAACAATGATCCACATGCAAATAAGAATGTAAGGCAAAAACTTTAAATGGGTTTAAAAAATTGAGACCACCAAAAAAATAGATGAAATAGCTCAGAAGAGACAAATAATAGTTACAAAAACTGAGTCATTTCTTTGTTCTGAACCGAGAAAACTCATTCATATACTGTTGCTATACTAGCAACTTGAAACTTGAAATTGGCACCAAGAAAATTAAAAGGAAAAAAAAAAGAATCAGGTATACTTTTATCCTTTAAGTGTCATTTATATTTCTTTCTGCATATTGATGCGAATATTGCTGAATATTTTGCCAACAGCCTCAAAGAACGGGTCACAGAAGGTGTGGACGTAGATGGAATAGACACGGCTGATGCACTGAATCTCAATCAGGAAACTCTTAATGCACGGTACAACTGCCCAGATGTGCAGGAAAGAAAGAATGGCAAAGTAAATGCCCCAGATAAGCGCCATTGGGATGCCAAAGAGGGCAGACAGCAAGCGGTAAAACCAGTATTTTGTCACAGTGAAGGTGGTGAAGCTGGCCTTCCAGATGCCATCAAAACTGTGTGTTCCTTCTGGTTCTGCAATCACGTCTTCAAAATCAATCTAAAAGGAAGAAGTGACAGAATGTGAGCTATAATACAGGAAAAGAAAAGCAACCACTATTGAGTATCCATAAATAGATCTTAGTTTTTATTAATAGGTTCTGTATGAGATGCTCAAAGGCACCCAGAAGCATTAGCATCACTTGGAACCTGTTGGAGAAAACACAGATATTTGGGCCCCACCTAGACCTTATTGAATCTCTGGGGGTGGAATCCAGGAGAACTTTTAACATGTTCTGTAGATATTTCTTTAAAATCCCTGCCTTCAAGTAAAACCTGGCAACATGGATAAGTATACAAGGTACACAGTAAACTGTAAATGACATGACCAACACAACCACACACACAGTGTTAAGGAGCTATTGTATAGTCAAATACTGGCTCTTTGAAAACTCAGTTGATAGAATTTCTTCAAATTAGTTCACTTTGAGCTATGATTACTCAAGGGATGGTGGGGCTTGGGCAGGGCTTGGAGAATAGGGTATGATTTGGAGAGGAAGAAGGGACCTTGGAAATGGTGTGAGCAAGACCCCAGGAATAAGGAAGGGTGATACAGTGAGTATATAGGCAGACAGACCTGTACACACAGCTAGAAAGACAGGTCAAGGCCAATCTTGATTTTATTTTACCTGTAGTGGAGGGTCCATTGAAGATACTGGAGCAGGGAAAGCAGCCATTTATCAAGATGAATTTAACAGCAGTGTGCAGGCTGGAGAAAAGGGACTCAAGGCAGAGAGACTGCTATATCCCAAGTTTGAGATGGTAGGGCCCAAAATGAATAGCCAGGAAAAAGAAGAAAGAAAAGAATGAATTTCAAGGATGTTAAAGGAAGACCCCACAAGATTTGGTTACTTCAAGGTTAGGGAGAGAGAAAAGCCTAAAATGAGCCCTGAGCTTTGAGGTTCTGATTTGTCTGCTAGGGGAAACCAACATGACATTAACAGCAAGAAGAAAGTTAGAAAGGAAGACAGTTAAAAACATGGTAAGGGAAATACATATTTATTCAAAAATATGTAAAGTTTTGAGTAAAGACAGATGCAAATATCAGTGGTCCACAGCAGTGAATGCTGTGGTAGTCCCTATTGGTGGCCACTAGGAAGTAATCAAATGAGTTTGCAGTCATATAGCACTTAATAGTAACCAAGCGCTTCTACATGCATCGTCTCCATATGACCTGGGGTTTCAAACCAATCTGAGAAGGTAGGTTGGTATCGCTTTACAAAAGAAGATCCGAAAGTTCAGAGACACGGAGGGGCGCCTGGGTGGCTCAGTTGGTTAAGCATCTGACTTCGGCTCAGGTCATGATCTCACGGCTCCTGAGTTTGAGCCCCACGTTGGTCTCTGTGCTGACAGCTCAGAGCCTGGAGCCTGCATCAGATTCTGTCTTTGCCTCTCTCTGTCTCTCCCCTGCTTGTGCTCTCTCTCTCTCACTCTTTCTCTCTCACTCTTTCTCAAATATAAATAAACATAAAAAAGAAAAAAAAAAAAGAAGTTCAGAGACATGGAGGGGGACTTGCTAATGTGATTCACACAGCAATGGTGGGACCAGAATGCAAACTCAACACCTTTCCTAACAGCATTCTCTCCTACAGTACATGTTACCAATGAATTCCCAGGAGCTTTTCTCTTTCTGCAAGGATTTATATAAACTTAACTGAAGTATAGGATTAAAAAAAATTAACAATAGAACAGTAGGACAGAGCCAACTAAACTCCTTGGCAAAGGCAGGTATATGAAGGGATCTAATGTAGTTTGAAATCCAGACAAGTTGATGATTGCCAGCAACAACCCAGGCAAGCTCAGGATTAGGGAATGAGGACTTGGTGACTCTCTGGAGCTTCTCAGTGCCAAGAAGCCACAATTGATTCAACACAATAAAACTTCTTTTGGAAAAAGTACATGATGCTTACCAATAAAGTTTATTTTCTAGAACATTCTGTTTCTTGATCTATTGTCCAATGTCCTAATAATGTGATATGTAAAAATGGTATGTCCGCAATTATGTAAATTAAGTTAAACAGATTTATTGTTCTAATTTTTTCTTTGATTTAGATCTAGACTCAGTAGTAAACATTTACTTGTGTTAAAATTTTAAAAGGTCGTATGAAATAGGTAGCAAGTCAGATCAATCTGTGCAATTTACTTAATTGTCTACTGTCAAGTTTTGTTTTGACACTGTATTTTCCTAAAGCTATTAAGAATAAAAGCCTGTGGGGGCTCCTGGGTGGCTCAATTGGTTAAGCATCTGACTTCGGCTCAGGTCATGATCTCATGATCTCATGGTTCATGGGTTCAAGCCCTGCGTCGGGCTTTGTATTGACAGCTCAGAGCCTGGAGCCTGCTTTGGAATCTGTATCTTCCTCTCTCTCTGCCCCTCCCTCACTCGCACTCTGTCTCTCTCTCAAAAATAAATAAACATTAAAAAATTAAAAAGAAATAAAAGTCTGTGGTTTTTCTTCATCTAACTGCAAGATACCCAATAGTTTTGTTTTTAAAAGGTGACCTTCTTTTGTAAAAGGATTTTGTGAAGTCAAAATTAATACACAAGAGCAGACATTCTTAATATGGGGTTAAAAGATGGGCAGTGGTGGTCCATGAGTGCCCAGAAATGGGAACATACATTTTGAGTGTACAACGGGAGAGGGTACCTCACTTTTATTAAAAAATAAAAAGTTTACTATCAAAGGAGGGCAGGAAGCACTTTACTAGAGTAGGGTATTCCTACCTCTTTACAGAGCAGACTTGAAGCATGGCTGCCTTGAGATTCTTTTCCTAGGGAAGGGAGAGTTACTAACATTTGTTGACTGGCTATTATGTCAGACACCATTCTCAATTTAACTCACATCAACTCCTAATGTATTATTCCCATTTTACAGGAAAAATGCAAGCTTCAGAAATGTTAATAATTTGTCCAGATAGATAAGAGGTAAATTTGAGGTTTGAATCTGGTCTGAAAGATACACTTTCTTCAACATATCACTTTAGAAAAAATATTTTTTGAATCTTCTCCAAGGCAATTGTAGTATTTCATAATTAAAAAGCACATTAACAAAAAATATAAAATTGCTGAATTTTACAGTTCTGGTAACTGTAAGAATTCCCACAGTATGGTCTCTGAGGATGATATTAACAATGATGTTATATACATCATATATACAGTTGGTCCTTAGTGAAGATCTATGGACATATGAATGTGGATAAGATTTCTTGATAATAAATTTATTTTCTAAACCTAACTATAAATTCATTTTTTTCAACAAACATATTGAAAATTCTTAACTGCCAGTGAGCATGATTTATCTGCATGTGAATTTAGAGCTGGTCTGCAGGGGTAGACAGCAACATGACAAAAATAACATGTTATATAAGTATATTCAATTAGTTGCTGCTTTAGTCCTGAAATTTTTAAATGGCTAATGATTACTAAAAGTATAGCCATTTATATTCAGCTGAGAAAAAGAAAGCAAGGCAGGTAAAGGAAATACACTGGAGCCAGAAATAAAGCTTAGTTCTCCCTACTTCCATTTCTACAACAGTAATAATAATAGGTTTTTGTGAGGAGTACATGAGATAATGTACGTAAAGTCTTAGTACAGGGATAGAGCATTATAATATAGCAAATGCCCAATAAATAGTAGCATTAAAAAAATTCCTTGCTGTGGTTGGCTAAGCTTTTTAATTGACAGTTATTATTATTATTGAAGCTATCAACCACAAAGCACAAGTGATTCAAAAGAAGTAATTTCCATTTATAATGATCCTCACCACAACCCTCTGAGATGCATGCCATTTTTCCCATTTTACAGATGAGGGTAGTGTGGAAGGTTAAGAAATTACTCAAGTTCACACAAATGTCAAGTGGCAAAGCTGGAACTTGTTCAACTTCCAGTGTAAGCTCTTTCTGCTTATGTGTACCTGGGATTACAAGTCCCTATACTAGTCTTATTTGCTTAATTTTGACCCAGATAGATATGCTTCTCAAAATGTTCACATTTTGATTATTAAAGGAATTATTGTTGATAGTGTTTCCATTTTAAGTTAGGACATCTAGTAACTAGGATGTTTTGCATTTTTGGTACTGATTGCATTTTCTTGGCCTCACACAGTATGTTCTCACAATCCTGGGCATCCAGCCAAGAACTCTCACTCTAATTGGCAGATAAGGAAACTGAGGCACAGAATGATTAAAATGGGCCAGACATTCTTAAAGTCCCAAGTGAATTAGTGGAAAAGCTGCAATTAGAACTTTAACTTCCCGATTCCCAGGCCTGCGTCTAGTCCTGTGCTCCACACTATATCCCTAGGAATTACATCTGTCTCACCATATCCCTTCTCCATCTACCCCGTCCATATCTCTAGGTCTCCTGTAAGTCTCTCATTACATTCCAAGGCATTGACTTGAAAGCTATCTCCATGTAAGGTTACGAGAAATGTCCTTTAGCAACGTGAAGATGAATGCTTTTGTACATATATCCTGACATAAGCAGGAAGGAGTATTTTTTAAAATATCTTCATTTTGACATGTATTCACAATGCATTGAGCCCCAATCAAGTTCTTCTAGATAATCAGTAATTCCATATAAAGTCCGTTCACAATCCCCATCACTCAAAGCATAATTGCTTCAGCATTTTCATAGATGTTTAGAGCTGAAGGAATCCTAAAAGAAATGGAGTCCCACTTGAGAAATTGACAGCCAAAACTGTCAGATGACTGGATCAAGGATACCTTCCCACTTAATGGCAGACACAGGATTAGAATTCAGGCTTAGGAATTCTCCAGGCTCCTCTGCTACTGTCTGCTATCACTACACATCACTAGTCAATCTAGCTGCTACATTCTGTAGCCAGCAAGACAGCAAGACAGCTAGACTTGCATCTAAACTTAAACATCATCTTGCTTTCAATAGGTCCTGCAGATCTATTGTTGAATGAATGATAGCACCTCTCTCTGACAATCTCCAGTGTGTTCACTGTTTACATCCATCATTGGTTAATTTATCCCTCATTAAAACTATCACTCTGAAGTCTCATTTCCTCAGGGACTTACTCCTCTTACATGAGAGTAGGGCTTGCCTAGAGTGGGACTTTATTTGCTCACTTAGGTTTGGAGCAGAAGAGGAATTAGAGATTTGCTTTAAAACAAAAACCAAGAGGTGCAGGTGCCATTTATTTTCTTAAAATGAGATGCCTCAGATGAGTTTGACCTGCACCTCCAAGAACTGATTTTCTGTTATATAATCTATGGAACAAGTTGTCCTTCTGGAAAGAATCATTATGCAGACTTCAGGATCAAAGGCATAAATGTGTTTCAGTGATATTTCTGTGTCTTAATAGATGTTTTATAAGGAATCAACAGTTTATACTACTAGATTTTTATAAATGACATTAAATTCCTTTGTGCAACATTGACTTATGATGCTATAATTTCAGAAACATAAGTCAACAAAAATCTAGCAGCAGGTGTTAAGGAAAACAATCTATCTTGTGTTTTGATCATACTTGACTAATATAATAAATCTAAAAAGATTTCATCTTGTTAAAAGTATGTCATGGCAATATTTTTTTTAAAAAAATTTATATGTACACAGTATTAATAAAATAGAGTCATTTTTTTGTCTCAAAAATCTGACATTTTATTTCTGAATAAGGATTTTTTTAAGAAACTTTAAGTACATTTAGGATTTCATAAGCAATGAAGCTTACATATTGTTTCTATGGGAAAATATCTTTTTAGACTATTAGTGGAAATTGTGATTATAAAGAACACATAAATAACAATATACAAGATGTTTACGAAAGACTTGTGTGTTGTCTGCCCAACAGAATCCTGATTTATTCAGGTACTAGCAATAATTCTTTGATCTCAGAGATAAGACATGGTTGGTTTAGACTTGCCATGGTAGTGGTAGTCTCCTTGCTGAGAGATTGGTTTAAGGAAAACATGTGGCCCAGTTCTGGATAAGTGGAAGTCTGCTGTGTGGGACTTCCAGGAAAGCTTTATCTTCCTTTTGAAAAGAGAGAGGTGCATGATGTGGCCCTTTCCCCTTTTATCCTGCTTAGAATATGACGTGTTGCCTTAACGTAGGGAAGGCATCTTGTGATGAAGTGACGTGTATATTTTAAAGGCCAAGAGTATAGAAGATGTTGCTTTTGTCATTATCAGCCTATAAAAACAATGCCAATAGCTGTCCATCTCTAGACTTCTTATGTGACACATATATACACTTATTTTAAGCCACAGCTATTCAGGTTTTCAGTTTCCTATAGCAGAAAACACCCCTAAGTGATACAGTAACTAATAGTCTCTTCTGTTGGTTGACATAGTAGTTGTATATCTCCACATTTAGAGACCTGAGTTCAATTTCTAACCTCAATGTATCTTTCTAACACTACTAGACTACTCCCAGAATATGTTACTAACCTATATCAGAAAATACTGGCTTTACATTAACATTTAGTTTCAGTAAAGCACAAATAGGATGATAAATTATGAAAGAGACAAATGAACATATTGTGTGATAAATAGCATCTAAGATGGATCCCAATGATTTCTTCTCCCCTACTTCCTGTTGTTCATGCCTCATATAATACCCTCCACTTGAGTATGGGCTGGAATTAGTGATTTCGTTCTAAATAATAAAAACACGGCAAGAGTAATGGGGTGCACTTCCAAGATTAGGTTAAAAAAGAGTGTGGCATCTGTCTTGCTTCCTTTCTTACTCTCTTGCTTGCCTACTCTGCTAGAAGCCAGATGCCAGGTGTGAGTTGCCCTATGGAGAGGCCTATGTGGAAGGAAATGAAGGAGGATGATAGCCAACAATTATTGAGCGACTGAGGCCTGTAGTCCAACAGCCTGGGAGAAATTGAATCCTGCTATCAGCCATGTGAGTGAGCTTGGAAGTGGGTCCTCTCCCAGCTGAACCCTGAGGTAACTTCAGCCCTGATAACCTGGATTGCAGCTTGTTAGAGACCCTGAGCCAGAACCACTAAACTAAGTCACACTTGGGACTCCTGATGCACTGCAAGATAATAAATGTTTGTTGTTTTAGGCCACTGAATTTTGGGGTAATGTTATGCCACCCTGGATAACTAAAACAATTCCAAAACAAACCACCTTTATTTTGATTATCATTCCTTATTTTATATTTTATTTTTCTTTTCTATTAATTCAGTTCTCCATACTTACAGAAAATTATAGGGGTGCCTGAGTGGTTCAGTTAGTTAAGCGTACAACTTTGGCTCAGGTCATAATCTTGCAGTTTGTGGGTTTGAGCCCCACGTCGGAGTCTGTGCTGACAGCACAGAGCCTGGACCCTGCTTCAGATTGTGTCTCCTTTTCTCTGCCCCTCCCCCATTCATGCTCTGTCCCTCTCTCTCTCTCAAAAATAAATAAGCATTAAAAAAATAAAATTACATACAACGTATGTATATAAACATACTAGAATTCAGTCTTGGGGAAAAATTCAGGAATATATGAAAAGGAAAGAGCATTTTCAACTTTCTTCAATGTATGTCAAACAGCATGTTAGAAAAGTTTTAGGCTATTTATGGTTCCATCATTCATTTACCTAAAGTGGGTTGGATTTATAACCAAATAGGCACCAAAGACTAAGAGCCAGCTTCATCTACTCCATCTAGAAAGTACATCACCAAATCTGGAGATATCACTATATCTATCTATCTATCTATCTATCTATCTATCTATCTATCTATATTTTAAGTAGGCTTCATGCTCTGTATGGAGCCCAACATTGAGATTGAACTGACAACCATGAGATAAAGACCTGAGCTGAGATCAAGAGTCAGATGCTTAACTGACTCAGCCACCTAGGTGCCCATGGACTCTTATATTTAATACTTGTGAGTGAACTACTCAGGGATCCCCAATTCCAAGGAGTTCTTAGCAGGGGCCATGTAGCAAAGGAATCAATCAACTGGGGGAGAGTGCTTCTTTAAAAGGCGCTCAGGTCCCATTTCATTCTCAAATCAGATTCTCTCCTGTGGGGCCTGCGGAGTCTGATTTTTAACAAGCTTTCTCTTCTTTTCTCATGCAAAAGACTAAACCAGAGTTATGCCCTGCCCCTTTGGATTTAGTGATATCTCCTTTTTGTTCATGCTACTCTTTCCCCTCCATGCCGTGAAGTCCTAGTTTGCTTTCTGCTTCTCTTTGGGAGCTCCTGCTGGATGGCACATGGAAGTCAGTGGATAATGAATGGAAATGCTCTTTGAAAGCTTTTCCTAATTTAATCCTATAAATATGTATTATTGGACAAGGATGAATGACTTATTTATTATGAAAAACACTCTAACTGGCAATAGAAATCCTGATTTATTTTCATGATGCTAAACCCAGTATAAACAAAAGTACATTTAAAAAATCAAATATGTACTTCTAAAATCCGAACGTATGTACCAAACCCAGTCACACAGAAAGTAGGTTTAGACTGATTGCAAGCTCACTTCACTGTTCTCATGTATATTTCCAACATGTTGAGCAGCCTTTGAAGTTGATGGAATACATGTGCATGAATGTGTGGGTGTAGAGAGGGTTGAGGACTAGCACAATTAAATGTTACCAGAATGTAGGAACTTTGCCCTAATGCCCATGTGTTTTCTCAGGGGCAAGGGCAAATACCCATGTGTTCACTGGGCCAAACTGGCACCACTGAGGGAAAAGGCTACAGTGTTCTTGCAGCCTCAACTGAAAATAGGCAGCCTGGGTTCTGTTAATGCCTGTGATTATTTGGATTCCCAGAGAGTCCACACACAGCCCTAAGAAAAATGTAAATCTGGGGTGGAACACTGATGTATTTTGAGCTGCCTTGGGGTGGTAGGTACTAGGCAACTTGACCTTACAGAAAACAAAGGATTGCCTCCTGGAGAGGGAAGAAGAGGGTTGCATTATTAATCGCGGTTTCAAGCTGGAAGATAGTAAGGGGGGTATTTACCTACTTCTGTGAACAAGAGGAGATGGTGTGGGTGCAAGGGGAGGAATTTGGAGGAGATCTGCAGTCCCTGACCTGGGCCGCCAGTTGGGACCTTTGGGTCTCTCCCTTTGGACTGACCTCCCCCTTGTTGCTTTCCAGACACTGGAGAGGCCTCAGAATAATGACATTTCACATGAGTGCCCTATTTCACTCATCTGCTTCCATTCAAATAGTTGTGAAATTCTAGGTTATCTTTATAATAAGAATGGAAAAAAATCTTTTATATTCCCACTAAGAAGAGGTCATTTAACTAATAAGTGACTGCACCAAACCAGGACTTAAGGGAGGTCTGTGTCTGTTGCATTCAGCTTGATATCTTCCATGATACCTAGTAGTACTATGCACCCACAATTATCAAATAAACATTTCTTCAGTAAGTATACTATTTTAAAGGAGTTATAAATGTTCATCGAAAGGATGTAGGCATATATAACGTTTCACTAACCATCACATTATCTCCTATGAATTCTTTACCTGATATCACAAGTGCGCTTTTATTTATCTATTGTTTTGGTATCTCATTTTGTTCAAAATGATGTTCTTATTTACCACAACCTTATATTGCCATGACCATTTTGATCAAAATGAAGTGGTTATCATTTAGGTGACTTGGGCACCATGGAAAGGGGCAATCCAAGCTCTGAAGTCTTCATCTTTAAGGAAAAATGATTTAGAAAATGTTGATTAAAACATATCTTTGCTTGGTTGGGTTTTGTCCCAATGATCTGAATAACTACAATTCTGTAAACATGGCCCAAACGCAGGGGGTGTGCACTGAAGTATGGTGAGGAGGAGTCACCAAGAGAAAGCAAAGGTGGAAACAGGAATAGCAGCTAGGCCCAGCCCTGCAGGGGACCAGCAGAGCACCCCAGTGGGGAATGGATAGTGAGGGAGTGAATTTGTTCTTTTCCCAATGAATTCCTGTTGCATATATGTGTGTTTGTGTGTCCCCAGTTCAGGAAAGGAGGCCTACAACTAATTTGTACTTCAGAATGCATTTAAGGGACTCTGTTTACTTTCTTAGCAGGAATGTAGGAAAATATACAGAGAAAGGCTGAGTATTAGGGTGGCAGAATCAGTTGACCCTTGAATAACCTAGGTTTGAACTATTGGGTCCACTTACACAGATTTTTTTGGGTAAACACAGTACCACACTATAAATGTGTTTTCTGTATGATTTTCTTGATAACATTTCCTATTTCTCTAGCTTACTTTATTTTAAGAATATGGTACATAATACATATTACAATCAACATGTGTTAATTATTCCTGTTATCAGTAAAGCTTCTGGTCAACAGTAGGCTATTAGTAGTTAAGTTCTGGGGGAGTCAAAAGTTATATATGGATTTTCAGGGGCACCTGGGTGGCTCAGTCAGTTAAGCATCTGACTCTTGGTTTTGACTCAGGTCATGATCTCAATGCCTGCGTCAAGCTCTGCATTGACAGCATGGAGCCTGCTTGGGATTCTTTCTCCCTCACTCTCTGCTCCTCACCTGCTCTAGCACATTCTCTCTCTCTCTCTCTCTCTCTCTCTCTCTTTCAAAATAAGTAAACTTTAAAAAAAGTTGTATGTGGATTTTTGACTGCACAGGGTGTGGGCACTGTTAGCCCCCATGTTGTTCAAGGGTCAACTGTATATTCTGAGGCAGCAGACTTTTACAGAGGCCTTGGAATAGCAATAACTTACATTATATAGCACTATATGCCTCTGGGTTCATATCACATCCTGTATGTGAGGAGCTAGCTGCAAGGCAAGAGTTATTTTCCCTATTTTACAGACTATGAGACTGAGCCTCAGGGAGGTTGTAATCATTGACTGGATCAAATACAAGACTTGTCTCTCAGGATCCTCATTCAATTCATCATACCATTCTCCTCAGCCCCACATCAAAATTCTCATTTTGTTTATGCAATACTGCTTATTCAAGTGGAGTCACATAGGAATTTCTGAGTCCACATGTCTGGTTACTCTCCTTTCCCTATACCCATGCTTCCCATCCAAACTGATACAGAATGCTTCTCTGACTCAGCAAATCGCCATTTTCACCAGGACAGGGCATCTGATCCAAGCCAGAGGATGTGGCTGTCCTTCTGCTGTCAAACCTCCATGCTAAGTGAGGTTACCCTCACTCCCCAGCAACCAAGCTCCTTTATACCCAGGACCCTTGGGTCATTTGACTAACCACTGGTCACCAGGGTCCCCATTGTCTTGTCATCTCTCTCTGGCTTTTCCATGTTTACCATAAGATGGTATCTTATTCCATTCCTGTAGGGCCAATTGTTGTCCAACATTAGTACACTCAAGAAGTTTCTGGGTGATGTTTGTTAAAATGCAGATGCCTGGGCCCTGAGATCCTAGATTGGTGGGTTTGAGGGTAGGGTCCAGGTATCTGTACTCCCTCCCCTATTTTAATGCAAAGGGTCTGGGGAAGATACTTTGAGAAACAAAAGCTGCCTTAGGCTTCATTCCCTACTTCATTCCCTACCTGAGTGTCTGAGAAATCTGACAGTTCTGAGTGGGCATGATAAGAGATTAGTTACTGTGTTGCTCCCTACTTTTGAGAGGCAATATTGTCCCCTCCCCTGGTTCATAGCATGAAAGCTAGGTTTGAATCTCAACTCTGCTATGTTATCTTACATAAGCTCTAAGCCTCTCTCTCTTAGTTTCTCATCTGTAAATTGGAGGTCAAATAGTACTTACTTCATAGGATTGTTCTGTGTACTAAATGACTTAACTTATGCAAAATGTTTGAGACAGTGCCTGGGGGCAATGGTCAGTGCTACATCAGGAGCTTCTGGTCCAAGAATCCCAACCAGGAGAAGTGGGGAAATGTCAGGGATTTCAGTAACAGTGTTGGGAGAATGGAGGAGATATTTTGGAAAAGGAGAACTCTTGGCATTCCTGAAATCGTTTCAGGCAGGTGAGTGCTTATTTTGCATCCTGCCATTATGCAAACAAGAAGGATTAAGTCATCTCTATCAAAGTGCATCACTCATCTCTATCAAGTGCATCAGCCTTCTGGAGTTTATTATAAACATGAGGCACACAGCAACCAAATATATCCTGGAGAAGATGATGCCCCAGCTGACTGAGCTCCTGGATTTGTCAGAAGGTGGCACCAACACCAAGTAATGGGACTCCCTTTGCTTTGGATTAATTCCTTTTTGCCTTCTTCTTTTTCAGTCATTTGAAGGTAACCAACAGGTTTCTCCATCTTTTGCTCTTCTTAGGAGGAAGTAAGAATTACCCTAGGGTTTGTATTACACTTTAAAATTTTAAGTTAAATTTCTCTGTTCTGATAACAAAAATATACATTCCTAGTTTGCATCTTGTTATGCATTGAATTGTGTCCTCCTCAAAAAGACATGTTGAAATCCTAATCCTTAGTACCTCAGAATGTGACCATATTTGGAGACAAGGTCTTGCAGATGTAATTAGGATGAGGTCATACTGGAGTAGGGTGGGCCCTTCATCCAATATGGCTGGCATCCTTATAAGAAGATGGTAATGAGAAGACAAACAGGGAGAAGGCCATGTGATTGGAGTTATGCAGCTGCAAGCCAAGGAATGCCAAACATTGCCAGCAAATCACCAGAAACTAGGAAGAGACAAAGGATTCCCATACAGGTTTCAGGAGGAACATGGCCCTGGTGACATCTTGATTTTGGACATCTAGCCTCCAGAACCATGAGACTATAAACTTCTATTGCTTTAAGCCACTCTGTGTGGGATTGTTGTTAAGATAACCCTAAGAAATGAATATATATTCCTTTCAAATTCCTGAAAACTATCCTCCATGATGATTTCCAGGCTCCAAAGCATTTTCATGCTTCCTGGAGTAGGTTGCCCACCCTCTTTTTCTGGGGATCCCAGATAGAAATGTAAAACTATATTTAGTGTACCTGTGACGAGCTGGCTCTGAACCTTCTTTAGGAACCTGAACCATCTCTTCTGTCAACATGGCCTCACATATTTATGATCACAAAAAGTGCTTAGTTGCAGATGGTTCGGTACAAAGCAGACTGCATATCTTTTGATTCCTTATTTAAATCTTCAGTCTTCTGATATCGATTTGGTGGCACTTGCTGATGTTGAGTGTCACCAGACAAGTGATATGGAACAAGTGAACAGAGTAAAAATAGGCCATGTAAGGGCTAGTGATAGGAGAATTGACTGAAGCAGTGAACTTGAACAGGAAGGAGTGGTGCCTTCGGGGATTCTTGTTTGTCATCCTTGAGGAGAAATAACTTCAGCCCTTGGAAGTATTGGAAGTTCTCTTAATAGAAAAGTCCTGCATTGCTTAATGCATGGAAATCTTATTCTACCTCCAAACAGCATTTATAAGGATTCATCTAGAGGCCTCACTTGCTCACGAAATTCTATGTTTACACTTGGGAGTTTGTTATTCTTTAAACTTCTGGGTGTGTCATGGGACAAATATGAATGATTACCACACTAAAGAAAATAAAAGCTCTTTCCATTCTAACAAAGACACAAGAAACGGAAATGTCTTCACCATTTTCAAACTACCGATTGGTCTGCATAGACATTTGTTTGAACCAGAGCATTTCCAACCCTCTTAACTTCTTTTCAGTTTCTACAATTCACTTCCTGATGGTGGGAGTTATTTCCTACCATTCAGTTAAGTCAACTAGGGTTACTAATAGCATTCATCTTACCTCACTGCTGGAATATTTTCCCCTCCAGTGCTTAGAGTCTGTTTATTAAACAAATAGAAAATTAATGAAATAAATCTCTGCAGGTTTGAACATTGCTAGGCAAGTAAGGAAAAGGATCTAAACTAGAGTTCTTGTCAGGTCTAAGCAAGGATAATCACAGCCATTATGTGGTTCTCAAGATACAGATCCTAACTTCTACCACAAGGTTTCTCCATCTGAGCACTGTTGGCATTTTGGGCTGGATAATTCTTTGTTGTGGGGTGAAAGTAGGGGTACTGTCCTGTGCACTGTAGAATGATTATCAGTATCCCTATCCTCCACCCAATAGATGCCAGTAGTACCCCCTAAACTGTGAAAATTGAAAATAACTCCAGACACTGCCAAATATCTCTTAGGAGGGAGAGCAAAATTATCCCTGGTTGAAAACTACTGCTCTAGAAAATCATAATTTGATACGATGAGCTAGGACCTGAACTTTAGAAATATTTATAGCCTAGAATGCTTGTATATTTATTGCAGGCACTTTTGGTTTATAGTACTATGGCCTTATGAGTTGATTGATTGATTGATTGATTCATTCATTCATTCATTTGTTCAGTATTTATGAAACACCTACTTTTGAGGATGGAATAAGTGAAACAAAGAAACATAGCTGGTTATGAGTCATTGAAAAGGGGGCAGTGCAAATAAAATAGAGATGACCTCTGGCTGCTCAAGCTTATTCAGGAATCATTACCAGAGAGGGGTGATGTCCTTCTGTGGTGCACCACCTTATTATTAAGGTGACAGAGGAATTTTCTTTCTTGCTCCTCCCCAAATCAGTAATAATTTGAATTTAGACTGGAATTTTGAGTAATTTCTTTCAGGACAATGACCCGAGTCCTTCCCTGTTTTAGGGCCTTCCTACCTCCTGTTAGTTTTGCTTGGAACTCTCCTTCCATCACTTTTCACCTGGCTAGCTTGGAGTTTTCATGTATTAATCTAAATGTTCTTTCTTCAAAGACTTCTTTCTGGTCCCCACCCCTTTTCTCACCTGGATGTTTTATCATCCAGCCTTTCTGACACTTATTTAATGGTTTGATTGAGTGAGTGTGTGTTTGAGAAAGAGAGAGGGAGAGAGGGTAAGAGCTAAAGAGAGATTATTTCTGCTACTAGACTATAACCTCCCTGAAATATAGTTTGGTGTGTGTGTGTGCGCGTGTGCACGCACGCATGCACGTGTGTGGGAGGGAAGGAGAGAGAGAGAGCACAAGCAGGGCAGAGGGAGAGGGAGAGAGAGAGATAGAGAGAGAATCTTAAGCAGATTTCATGCCCAGAGTAGAGCCTGACTCAGGGCTCTGTCTCAGGACTGTGAGATCATGACCTGAGCTGAAATCAAGAGTCAGACACTTGACTAAGCCACTCAGGCTCTCACCTCCCTGGAATATATTAGGTACTAAATTAATATTTGCTGAATAAATGAATGAATTAGTTAATGCTGCCATTTGCTTAGCTATATTTCTCTCTCTTCTATTTACAAGAGCACCAACCTGATAAAATGTCCTTTAGGAAAGAAGTTCTGAATATGTTATTATCCCATCCAAGGGTTAGTAATTGCATTTATTGATCGCATTAAGTTATTCTAACACAGTCTTAGTAATTTTGGTGAAAGAGTGATCAAAGGTGATTAATAACAGCAAACTCAGATTAATTCAATTTTTGCTTCTCATGAAATTTGGGTTCAAACCTATGGATTTAGACATAGCTTTGCTTAGGGAGTTGATTAGTTCCTGAAGAAGGTTCAGGTGGTCTGAATTCATGTTTAGCTTTGTCATCGTACAGGTTAGTGCTAAGTGATAGGATTAAAATCATACAGGGCCCTAAATTTGAAACTTTATATGGATCAGAGAGAAATAAATTATAGCTGGCTAATGGGAAAATCGGACTCAAAGTAATAGTGCTTCTGCTGCATAGCTCTTAATCATCTGATTCTATTGCTCTCAGATGGGCTGTTAAAAGAACTTCAGAAATGTGGCCACATGGGCTAGGTGAATTTGACAACTGTCAGCACTCAGAAAGTCTGAGCATTTTTTATTTAGTCAGACTTTTTTAAGACCATTGCTCTAAAGTTGTAAGTAAGGGTGTAATCTGTTAAGTGAATGAAGAGGAATAAACTGGTTACAAAAAAAGATTACTGAAAGTTTGTAATCTACTTTGGAACTGATTTTCTGGTCTATCTTGGGACACAAGCAGACAGTTTTGAGGCAAGGACAATAAAAGGGAAGACCACAGTTCTGAGCACAGATGAGAAGGGAAAATGAACTCCAGCTCCTCATCTCTTTAGTACCAAATATTTATTGGTAGTTTATTCAGCATGTCATCTGTCCTTAGCTCAGTACTTCAAAGATGATTTAACCGAATCCCACAGCCTGAATATTAAGAATGAGAATGACGATTGGTAAAATCTAGGAAGAAAGTAATAAAAGTAGTATCGATGAGGAGTCTTCCACCATTCTCTCTGAATGGACTTCATATACCTTTACAGGCTTCCACTCTTATGAATACTGGTCAACCGGATCATAGAATTTTAGAAATGAAAGCAACTTAGAGACCATCTAGTCTCTTATTGATTGCTATAGGTGAAGAAACTGCTGTCCAGAGGGTCCAAGTGACCTTTCTAAGCCTCAAGGCAACACTTGAGGTCAGTGTCCAAGAAAGGGTAGAATTCAGACTTTTTCTGAGGCTCAGTTTCCCCATCTGCTCTGAGGAGGAATTGGCATCAGTAAAGCACTTCTCTCTTCTCTGTGCCAGGCACTAGAGAAACGACAGAGACCTGCCTGTTGCTAGGTCCAGTGAAGCTTCCTGTGGCCTCTGTACCAGTAGAAGAAAAATCAGTGCATGTTGTTAGCTCCATTCTTAGTATGCCTGAGCCGTGAACCATGTAGAAAAAGGGGAATGGGGATGACACTGTAACCAGATGATATTCCTCTTGGGGAGAATAGAAAGAATGAGCAAAAGAAAAGGGAAACAACAGGACTGGATTACATGAGTGACACGAGATTTATCCCACATACAAAGTCTGTCTTATACAGTTGCTATACTACAGTTCCAGAAAGTATTTTTTGTAATAGGAATTTGAAAGACAATATCATACTCCAATAAAAATGCTAAGGATTCCCCAAAATGAAGACCCTGAGAAGGAATAATTTCCCCATGGTGGCCCTTATGGTCCTGAAAGTTTTATAATGGCACATAATTTTATTATTAAGAAATTCAGACTCTAAACCAGACTCAAATCTGGCTGTACATTAGTCTAACCTGGAAAGCTTTCAGAAAAACAAAAAACAAAAAACAACAATAAGAAAAAAAAAACCAAATAACAATACATAGGCCTGGGCCCCATCATAAATTAGTTCAGTTAGAATTTCTGGGGATGGGATACAACAGTATTTTGAGATGTTCCCCCGATGATTTATGCCTAAATCATGTGGTCTAAAGTCACAAAACAGCCACCCCTTTGCAGAAGCCATACTGTCTAGTGAGTTTAAATCACAATAGGGGTTTATACAAACTGTGAAATTGTTTGAATATGCAATGTGTAGGTGGGAGTGGATGGGCAGGCTTGCCATAGAGATAATATTTCATACTGACCTTTTGGTACATACAATGCATGCATTTTTCAGTGTTCTACTTTCAGATGTTTACCACATGCATTCCCAACCACTGTTTAAAACAATGCTGTACCAACTCCTCTTTGCCCTCAAACAAACCAGGTATCCTGCTGGAATAGAGGAAAAGTGCTCATATGTATGCCAGTGCTTAATTATGAGACTGTGTGTCAATGCTGTTATACATCTATTTGTAATTGCAGAGGTAGAGGAATTTGAGCAGTTACATAGCAGTTACATAGACAAGTTACATAGACAAGTAAGGAATTTAACACACAACTATTATAAAACAACCTCTGTGACACATTCCTGGGATTAACCCCTCTTATTAATTGAAATTTCTTCTCCCAGGAAACCTAACACTTTTTTTTTAAAGTGTACATCCCTTCCTCCCTTTTCCTTGTCCTGAATGGTGATTGTGTCTGAGCAGTATTTTTCTTCTAAGTCTCATAATAACCTGGCAATACCTAAAGACAGCTGTCATTCCATGTTGCCTTCCAACTCTTCTAAAAAATTGTCCAGACAAAGAAGTCCCTTCTGAGCCATACCTGGAGGTTTCTCTTCATCCCTTATCTCCTTCCTTTTGCTCTTCTGTGGGATCTTTCTAGCATCTCTACCTCCCTCATAAGATCAAAACAGAACGCATTTTTAATAAGTCTGACAAATAGCAAATGAAGTAGAGAATCTTGTAGGTGACATTTCTTCTGATTGCATTGTCCATTTGATTCCATCTATTATACTTCCTTTAAAGTATCATTATATTACTGAGATGTTTAGTGTTTATGAACAACTGGTAGACTAGCTTGCATCCCCTATTGCCCAAGGGGAATGGAGCATTGTGGATTCATTTAAGGGCACATTTACAATAGTGATTATCACCCTGGAGATCTTGGTCCCTTATAGACTGTGGAATTATAACAAAGGGTTTCCATATCCATTATGCTCACCAAGCATCTCGGTTTTCCACATCAAATTTCCACAGAAATGACAACCTTTTCCTGGTATTTTCTTATTTTTCATAAATTTACCTTATTTTTTATAAATTTTTATAAAATTTTTATAAATTGTTTCCTACTTAATATCTATACGTTTTATTTCTAGTCATTTATCATTATCTCACTTTGTATAGGCCTTTATCTTAATAGGGCCATAAATATAGGCCCTATATTTATGGGCTACTTATAATTTGTCACAACCACTTTGATATTAATCACAGATATTAACAAGGTCATTGTAATTGGTGTCATTTGTAAGTTGTGAGTCCTCTTGTTCATTCCAGTCATTGATAAAATATTAAATGTGCTAGGTAGGGCTGTGGTCTTGGCTGTATGTTAGATACCAGTCACACCTAAAATTCTCATTACACATGATCACCCTTTTTTTGATGGCTACTTTCTAGTCCTATCTATTCTTAACTAAATAAGATCCTGATCTCCTATACTTAGCTTGTTGATAGGGAAACTGGAATCAAACCAAAAAGTCTTACTTTTATACATATTGCAGTAAATCCACTTCCTCTCACAGGAGATGAGAGAAAGGATGGAAAAGGAGCTAACTTCTTTTCATTTGGGACAGACATCAACAATGAAATGAATGATGTCTGATCCTTTCTAGAGACATCTATATGTATTGGTCCATTTTTCTTCTCCTCCTTCTCTTTCTTCTCTTTCTCCTCCTTCTCCTTCTTAAACCTGAGACCTATGAGAGAGGACCTCTGAGGTACAAAGAAACTTCTATGCTGTTGGAATAGTGGATTAATGGTTACCACCTACCAGTTAGTAAAATCTCAGAGCTCTATGTACTTAAGATCTAGAAGTAATAAAGCCAAAGAGAAGGAAAAAGAAGCTTGGGTTTCTCAAAGCTTTTGGCTCCTTCAGGTGTGGAAGGTTTGAATTTTTCTTCAGAGCTGTCTCCTGACTTAGTCATTCCTCTGATGTTTGCCATTGTCCAGAGGCATATGGGTGGTCTGACAGGGAATTCTTACCCCCTTCTTTGTAAGGGATTTCTCATGTGTCCCAATATCCAACTGTCAGTCTTCTGGCCCCAGTGGGCAACGTCAAACATCAGTAATGGCATCTCTTGGCATTCTGGGAATTTGCCTGCCCTACATGCCAGAAACTTAGGAGATTATCCTTATCCCCCAGGCCCTGGGAGACCATCCAGGTGCCATAGCCTGCTCACTGAAGGCTCAGGAGAGATGCATTTGTGTCCTCCTCAAACTGGAGACAAAAATAAAATTTTTAATAATAAACATATACACAGAACATGTTTTCTCTTTACTTTAGTAAATAGAGTTGATATTTTTGGATTTCTTTATTATGTGGATATGTTTTTTTTTTAGAAGGTTTAAAATGTGGCTGCCATAGAGAAAGGGGCAAAGGAAGACACTCAATAATGTAATCCTGTTGTCCTTTCACTTGCAGGAGACATTCAGTTACTTAAAGAAGAATTTCAGCAGACAACTTGACATCCATTTTCTGATGGCAGACTCAGTGTGGGGCCCTGGGGTGGGCACTGGGCAGCCACAGTTCTGGGGCCACCAGGGGGTCACTGTCCAGCTCTGAAGGACTCAGGCATGCAGTGGAAAGGGAAGGTGGGGAGGACATGGGGATAGAGAAGCAGAATACTTAGAAGGCTTTGATGTATACCAAAATAGAGATAAAAACAAAATGTGGTGGAAGCGAAGAAAAGAGATAACCAATTCCTATGAGATTGGCCAGCAAAAGCTAACAGAGGCGCCCATGTCTCAGATGAGCCCTGGCAGAAGGCTGTGGTTCTGTCAGGAAGACTCTGGTGTGGAAGGACTCAGGACATGCTTTGTGCCTGGTTTGGAGTGCATGCTTCTTAAATATTTGTTAAATGGCCTTTCTAACGGAGTACATTATCTGAGAATGACTCTCATTCTCACCTTTATAACTACAGTAATGGAGGTGTTTACTTAAAATAGTTTGGTGAAATGGTGATTATTAACTATTTTGGGCAATTTCTCTCCCTATTAAAAAGCATGGTGCTCAGGATCAAGTAAGGAAGAGATCTGTTGACCTAACCAAAATAATTGGTGATCTACAATGAATGCAATTCCATTTCCTTGACATATTTTGGTATACCCATTTCCAGCTATATTTTATTACTGCTAATCATATAGAAAAGGCCAACAGTGAGCCATGATTGATAAAACATTCCCATTGTTCTTCTGAGAGATTAATGGTGCCTTGTAAAATGCCTTATTAAGTCTGTTCCTTACTTCTGGCATTTGTTTTTGAGAACAAATACATAATTACTAGGGAGGAAGTCTCAGAGAAACTACTTTCAGAATTAAAGAGGCATTTCTCCTACTAGCATAAAACTAAGGTTTTTCTCAACTGTTTTCTGTTTTCACAACGTTTTACTGTAACAGCACAAACGTCTAGAAAATCGAATAGGCAAATTGAGAACCTTAAATAAAGCTGTTAAATTGAAAGTGCCTGTCAGGACGTGCCTCATTCTCTCACATCTGCTCCTCCTCCCCACACATCCAGGTAGGACCAGCCACACCCCAGGCACTTTGGCCAACCTGGGCAATCAGGATGCTTTAAAGACCCAGGTGATTGAGCACAAGCCAGCACTGCATCTTGCCTGGTTCTGGGCATGTATTACTCTTTAGTCACTGAGACCACATCCCCACTTTGTACCCCAATTCTGGTCTTTGGGACTTGACCCTCCCTGTCTTATTGGGAACTCACCCAGCATCTAGATTTCTTGAGGTCTGGGGTCTTACATTAGTCTTCACATTGGTCCTTTTCCCTCCTTCCCCAACCCACCTGCCAGCATCTAGAGTCTGACCTTAGGACTACAGGCCTGTCACTCCCAACTCAGAGGACTTCTGGAATCCCCCTTGCCAAATGCTGTCCACCTACTCTGAGAACACAGTCATCTCTTTCTGCACTGTGGTGACATGACTGTCTGCTTGGACTATGATCTATTGCTGGAGAGAGAGAGAGAGGCACTGGATGGAGTACAATGGTTAAGAACCTGAGCTCTAGAATCTCACTGTCTAGGTTCAAACTCTGACTCAACCACTTCTTACCTATGTAATTCTGAGTAAATGAATAAGCCTGAGCTTCCTTATCTGCAAAGGGAATATAATGGTGATAATAATAATAGTCCCTACCTCAAAGGGTCATTGGAGGAGTAAGTAATCTGTGCCACTGAGCTAGTGTGTAGGAATGTTGGCAGAAGCATCCCATCTCCTGTTTGACTCTTGCCTGCACATCTGGCACCCTTTGGATGGCCCCACTGCTTGAATTTAGCCCTTTTTATTAGTAAAGGCCATATCTCATCAGTTCGCTTCCTGGCCTAATAATGCCTTGGTGGATTGCTGTGGCTTATAAAGGGACAAATGCCTTGGCTGGGCACAGAAGACCCTGCTGATCTGGGTATTGGTTGTGTCCCTTGCTTTCGCCCCACTGACTGTGTCATCAGACATGGCAGCATTGTGCAAAGAAAGAAATGGACATGGGGTTACTGAAGTTGGCATGTGCAAAGCTCATTCTAGCACAGAGTGGATGGCAAGATTGGGAGAAGGGGCCTTCTTTTTTTCTCTATCTTTGCTTCTTTTTTTCCCAGTCTTACACTTTCTCAACTACTTGGGTCCCTATATCAGCATCTTTTCCAGTTACTCATTGTAAGTGAGAAGATGTAATTGTGTTTGATACCTGCAACAAATAGGAGATGATCCAATGCAAGCTCTAGACACAATTTATCTTTTTACATAGACTCTATCAATGTCCATTTTTACTGTAATGTCCTTGCTGGGCTCAGGAAAGGTTTATATATTGAATACAGCTTTAAAAATTTTACTTTTAAATTGCTGTAAGATAGAATATTAAGCACATATACACAACATCAAATTTATTTAAGCCTCCTCCAAATTAAAAATGCCTGGCTCTTAATTACCTAAACAGCTGACAGTAGCTGAAGAGGAAGCTTGGTTGTGCCTTTAGGAATATGTATTTCCCCTGTCATGAAATAATGACCAACAAGAAGACATCTTTTCAAGGTTCAATAAAAGAAAACAAGATGTATTTTATATCTGAAACATCAACATAGTTCCCATGAGAGGCAGGAAGTATGTATTCTGTGCAGGTGTAAATCCGTTCTATCAAAGAATTCCCCTGGTAGTTGCACAGTACATGGATCATGCAGATTTCCTTTAAGACAAAATTAAAAACACTTCCCCCAACCCTAAACAATGGTTCATGTGAAAAGCATGCCATTTTATGTTTCCTGGACTAACTGAAAAATAGTTAAAACTATTTTAAACATTTCAATCCTTGACAGAGGAATTGACAAAATATGTGATGGAAGGATGTCAGTTTCATTAACCCTGTTTTCTCTCCCTGTTGCAGGGAGAGAAACTAAAGGCTGACAGTAGAGTAGATTGGCACTTAAGAGCTCCTCCTTCAAGTTACAGTGCAGCTTGATGGTTGCGATGAAGGGCAGGAAGGGGTCAGCTGGAAAGAAAGGCATGTCATGCCTGGCGTGTGGAAATTTTGCCCATTCTGCTAAAAATTAGTGTGTGTAGGGATTTCCAGTGTAATCCAAGTTATAGGAATCAGCTATAGGCCATTGCCAATCCATCTGTGACCATATAATTTATCTCTTAAGCTATGACACTTCTGAATGTGGAAGGGGCACTATTAAGAGGCCATATCTATTAAGGCCTATTATGGCACTATTAAGGGCCATATTAAGAGGCCAATAGTTACTTGGGGATGATCACTACCAACTGGTCTGAATGGCACAAACTAGAGCCTGTGGCTACCCACTCCTAGGTCACCCTGCAGTGCTAAGTTTATGGTTGGCTATAAACCCAAGTGGCCTCAAGGGATGGAGAATCATTGAGCAAAGTAGATTTGGGAGCCTTTCATGGTGTTTCAAAACTCTCTGGTAGGTTTAAGCTAGCCTAATCCTCAAATATTCTTCTGGAAGGGAGAATATCTAGAATTATACAGTGTTACTATATAGTCCTCTATTTTCTTAGGATAGAGCCATCCATGGTTTTTGTCTTTAAGCCAAACTTTCTAAACCTATACAAAATGTAGTTACATTGTGAAAATCATATAGGGAATTTTGAAAAATATAGATCCTTAGGCTCCAACTCTAGATATTCTAACTTAATCGATCTATAGTAAGCTCAGACACCTGTATTTTTTAAAAAATTTTTAAATATTTATTTTTTGAGAGAGAGACAGAGAGCGCGAGCACAAGTGGGGGAGGGGCAGAGAGAAAGGGAAACACAGAATCCGAAACAGGCTCCAGGCTCTGAGCTGTCAGCACAGAGCCCCATGCAGGGTTCGAACTCACAAACCATGAGATCATGACCTGAGCTGAAGTCGGACGCTCAGCCGACAGCCACCCAGCCTCCCCGGGCACCTGTATTTTAAAAAAATTCCTTTGGTGATTCTGATGCCTAGCCACATTTTTATAACCCTCTTGGGTTTGTAAAGAGGCTATAAGGTTCTTAAAGAGCTGCAAATTTTAAGGATTCAATAGGAATATTAGAAGTTGAGAGCCAGTGCTGGAAGAGAGAATATGAAAGAACAGAAATATTTTCCATAATTTAATTACATTTTAAATAGGACAGAAACAGAGGCAAATTGTTTAAAAATATATATGTTCCTTATTTTGCCCATGCCTTGTTTACTGGCTCAGGAACACTTTGAGGCATTATAAATGAGTCATTTTTTGAACTAAGCCCTGAAGGTTATAAAGTTTTAACGACAGTAGAATTTGTTAAAGAAATTCCAGCAAAAGTTTGCAAAGTAAACTATATAGAGGTAAGGAAATAGCTTTATACTCTGTGAGTAGTGCTCCTATCTATCTTCCTCCATATGGTAGCCACTGGCATAGTACGTAATAATTATTTACTTAAAGGTAGATGACTTTTTGAGGGAATGCTATTATATGAGAATGATTCTCATTCTTTTCTTTATACTTAGAGAAATTGAAGCATAGAAACAAAATAGCTTGCCCAAAATATTTTTAGGGCTGGTGTTTATTAGCTCTTATTAGCCAAACAAGTTTGATTCCTATTTATAAGCCCAATTCTCAGGGACTACTGTTGGCCCCACCATTCTTTACTTCTTCCTTGGTGTCCAGTCTTCCACTAATGGGACTAGATACTTTCTAACTGAAAGAGATCATGAAAGTTTTAGGCCATTATGGTGAAACCAAAACTGATCTGATTACTATGTGTATGCTTTCCCTTGACTGTTAAAGGAAAAGAATTTTGTGTCTGTGCATATTTAAGAATGATTACATTCAAGTTTTAGAGAAGAAAGTTACAAAAGTTGCAAAAATATTTTTTCTTATCTTGGCACAATACTCTTTCCACTCTATCAAGGTGCCTCTGAGTACCTATACACCAGGCATTTATCTTGGGGCCGGGGGCTTCTTTTTTTAAGAAACTTCTTTTAAAAGAAGTATAGTAAGCAAATCTCTTTCTCTATGGCTTTAGGGTACTGTAAAGCAGATAATATATATAAGATCCAGAGTGTGGAAGAAAAAAGAGTGTTTCTTGGCATAAGTCACCTTTGTATGAAAACAGCACCCTTGCCCTTTCCTCACACAAACCAAGCCAGGAGTATCATGAAAGGGTCCAGAACCCCACAGATCAGTGCGTGCAGCCCTGTTCTTGCAGGGGCCAATTCTCTGTGGGTGTTTCATCATAAAGAACTTATGTTGAAAAGTAGGGCAAATTAAAGCAGTTTCATTCAGAATGTGAAAATGTCTGTTATTTTATGGACTTGAGTGGGCAGGATGCATAAGCAGGTGGTTTTTCAAATTACTGGACTTTCCAGATGCTGTTTACTATAGCAGCTGTTCTTACTTTAAGCCCTTTTAAAATGTAGCCAATGCTGTTGTTAATTGGAAGAATAAGCCACACCATGAACTTTTTCATAATTCAAAGACATTTGGTGTATCTTGTCTAAATTTTAATAAGTTTTATGAAATTTCATAACCAAACCAAATTTGAGTTAATCTTTCAGTGTCTTTTGATGACAGGAGATGGAGAAGAAAAAAAGACTTTCTTTTAATAAACATTTAAAACGTATATCATTGTTGGCTAAACTTGTGTTTTCAGATGCTTATGAATGAATAATAACCCCCAACTTAGTATTATTCTTTATTCAGTGATGTGAGAATAATTTCCCACCAAAAATGACCATAATGCTCCTTTACAAGCTGGAGATTCTGAATTCCATGCATGATCTCGTCCTATGTGGCATGTGTATCACCTTCTTGTGAAGCTATCTCCTACACAAATAAACCAACAAAACCGACTCCAACAGAAGAAAATATTAATAGGGTACTGAGTGCTTTGAGACCATCTGATCTTTTAAGTTTTATGCTCTGATTATATGTATATCAAATAAACAGAGAATTAAAAATGACCTTTATATTGAGATTAATTGTCAATGGCTCTAGATTGCTTTCTAGCTGAAAGGGATCAGGGAGGCATTAGGACGTCATTTTGAAATCAAAACCGGTCTGATTACCATGTGTATGACTTTTTTTTGACTTCCAAAGAAAATTTTGTGTCTGAAAATATTTAAGAATTATTACATTCAAGTTTTAGGATAGAAAGTTACAAATGCATATTTTTATTTTCCAACCAAGTTCTTCTCTCATATGTTCTGATTTTTCTCAGAACTAATCTCAGAATTGTCTCAATTCATTCCTTCCCTCAAAGCAATAGTCTATAAGAATCACATAATCTTGTCTATCTTTCCTTATATTTCAAAATATCTGTTTTGGACAGTAATCATTTGAAAACATGGATAAAATTTTAAACTTCCTTATTTAAATTTCCCTTAAATAATTGGAAGTTAGGCTGGTAACCATTATGTTCTCTTCCAATTATAAAATTCTGTCATTTTGTGCTTTTTATCTCCAGTGCCACTGCATACCGTCTTTCTCATTTCATGTCTAGACCATAATACAATCACCTCTTAACAGTTCTCTGCTCATCCAGACTGTCTACCTTTCCTTACATAGTATAGTTTAACTAGTCATCTTCCAGAAAGCCCACCCTCACCATGTCATACTCAAACTTGAAGTCTTCTTGCCTTCTCACTGCTGAGATGATAAAGTCCAAAGTTATCATGAGTGCTGAATAAAGGACTCTGCCGTCTGGCCATGATCATCTGGCTTATCTTTATGACGTACCATTCTGCCACATGAACTCTCTAATTCCGATCAAAACGGGCTACTAAACCTTCCATCATGCCCTATATGAGACATTCCCATCTCTGCCTGGTTTATTTAGAACGCCCTCCTGTGCTTTTCTCAGCTATTTGCATTCTATTTGTCCTTTGTGATCCAACTCAGATTGCACTCTTTTGTGCTCTTCTCTATTAAACTATAATCCGTCTCCCTTCCCTCACCCTGTTGTGCTATCCACAGGAAGGTCTCCCTAACACTTAACATCAATATCGTTCACTTTTTTAAAAACTTTATTGAAGAATAATAGACAAGTATAATTGAATGTATTCAACGTGTACAATGTGATAATCTGATATACATCTACATTGTTTGATTAGGAAGATCAAGATAATACCATTCACTTTTTAAAAACCTTTTTATTATTCAACATTCAATAATACTTACTTTTGACTTATTACATTATATATTTGATCTATTTCCAAAATGATGATGAGAAGTTTTATAGTAGACACCACATAAAATATCCTGTCTTAAAAAAGAAAGTGAAAATACAAAACCATATGTGGGAAAGAGTAAGTAACATGGGTTAATGAAACTTAAAATCTAGCTATATGTTTCCTGGCAGTCAAAGCAAAAAGGACCCATTAGTTACCATTTGGCAGTGACTTACTATTGTGATATGGTGTGTGTGTATTTTTTTAAACATTTTATCTATTTACATCTTGTCTCACTAACTGTAATCCTTGTGATTGTTAGGACTTATTTTGGGAATTATCCTTTGTAGTATGTAACACAGTGCGTAGTCTAGCATATGATGAATTTAACAAAGGAATTGATTGATGGCTAATATGACATCTGAACCCATTTTATTTATATAGAAGTTACAAATAAGTGCATAGTAAACATACAAATGAAAATGTGAACATAAAAAGAAGACAGTAATCTCAGAGAGAGAATGAGGGTCCGAAGTTGTGATCACTTTAATCAGAAGAAATTTTAAAAAGCATTCATAGCCTACTATTTTTGGACAAATGTCTATACAGATATCTCATAGTATAGCAAACCTTTAGTGAGATAAACTAATTTTATTGGAATGAATTGTATAGACCAATTTACGTCATTATCACTAGTGGAATAGGTGATAATACTCTACCCTCTTGAAATATAAATTCATGGCATACCCAGCTTCTGAGTTTTCTTTTCCTCCCTAAGTAGCTGTTTTATGAGACTGAAAGGACACTGTGCAGATGAACCATGCTGTTCCTCACACTGTACATCAGTGTTTCATTTCTTCTCCTTCTAGAGTTATTTTTCTAAACTTGGTATAAGAGACTTTTAAAAGTGCAGGGAACTAGTCTGGCGCTGTCCAAAAGCAATTTCCATGATGATGGAAATGTTCTGTACCTGTGCTAACACAGGAGCCAGTAACCTCATATACTGAGAACTCAGATTGTGGCTAGTGTGACTGAGGAACTGAATTCTAAATTTTATTTAATGTTAATTATTTGAAATTGAAATTGAAAGAGCCACAAGAGGCTAGAGAAGACAGACTCAGCAGAGGCAGCTTTTATGGAGCTGCTTGCCTTTCAAACAGGCCTTTCCTTACCTGATTTGGTATCCTGACCACTGTTTCTTCTATTATCACATGAAGTTTTAAGCTACTGTGCATTCACAGAACTCGGGATGATTTTGTTATTTTAAGAAGTCTGTGTCATCAAAAGGAAAATTTAGGGAAATTTATTATTTACTGCCATGTACATTGGAGAGAATCATCCCTCTTTCTGTCATCATGTCTGTGCTTGGACTCAAAGAAAAACACTTATAAAATAGGAGTCTCCATAGAATATAGGCCACCCTTCCCGTCTCTACTGGCAGACAGCACTCTTTGGGCAAAATTTGTACTTGTAGCTTGGGTCTCTCTTTGTAGAGCATTCTCTGAAGTCCTCTCTTGACCAAGCAGCTGGTCTCCAAAATCTTCCCAAGGTGGATTTTTCTGTCTAACTGTCTTGTTTTGCTCATAGGAGCAAATGGGAGGGGTTTGCTTTCTCTAGGCCAGCAGGAGCTTGCTGTAACTCTTCCTTTTAATTTTTTTTTTTTTTAATATGAGGATCCCCACACTTGCTCTTTGAAATGCTATTCTGTAAACTGCTATTTCCTCTAAGCCTGTTATGCCTTTTTTCCATCTGTGTTGAAGTCTCTTTTCCCAGTGGGGCCTTTCTTTCTCAGCTTAGTCATGCTATGTGTAGAGACCCACATCCACACTGCTGGCCTCTCTGACTCATCCTGGGAGGCTTGCTTGCTCCAGGAACCCCACTCACACTATGGTGGAACAACAGGGAGGCTCCAATGAAGCTGGCCCTTTCTGAAATCTGCCTTTTTTCCTGGCATCTCTTCTCATCCAAAGCTACATGAGACTGGCAAAAAAGAAAAATGCCCTGCCCCGCCCCCCTTGCCCCTTTGAAGTAATGCTTCTAGTAAGTAGTTTTTATCAACTTTCATTTCCAGTTTATAAACTACTCTTGTTATTGCTGCTGCTTTTAAATATTCCATAATCTGGCTAGTAGAAAAACCCGCTAATGCTCCAGTTTTCCTTTTTCCTCCATCAGCAAGCCAAGAGAGTCAGTTCTGACGGTTACATTTTCCTTCCAGTTACAGGTTAAATTGTTTCCCTTTTTGAAATATATTATTCATAAATGTGAACAGTTTCTGAACTCTAGCTCCTCCCATCCACAGATAGAAGGCTGGGTACGTGGAAATCACTCATCTGCCCCATTGGCTGTTCTGGGTTATGCAGAATTGGGTCTTCACACTGTAATCTTTCAGGCCAGGATTTTCCTTGGCCTTCCCCACCCCTCAAAGAAAACTCTCTGCCAAGAATGGCTTAGGCCCATGATTTCCCAATCCAGATGGGTTCAGACAATAAATTTCTCTGACTTGATTTGCTAAAAGGGTCGAAGTTGAATAATATAATGATAATCAAAAACTGACCACTGATTGAAATCTAAATTTGGCCAATAACTCCTTCAATTAACTTTTTTTTTTAATCACTAAAAACATTCTGAAAGTATAAAAAGGAACTCCAACCTGAGTGTCCCATTAGCTGAGGGAAGGCTGACTCAGGTAGTCACTGAAGAAACAATTTTATATACCTAACTAGAGGTGTCTATGGGAGAAATCAAGAAGTACACATTATTTTCTGTTGTGTAAATTAGCTTGATTGTGCATGAGTACAATACCTTTCCAGTTAAAATACCTTTCATATGTATAATATTATATCCTATTATATATAATATGTACTATATGTATTACTTGTACTTAGTCTGAAGCATTTTTACCCACTGTATTATTTTCAAGAAAATGTCTTGATTGGAGCTACGATAATCTGCCCACTCTGCATTCCGGTTCTCATCTTGGCACAAGACCTTATGCAATGACCTTACTGCTTTAATTCTATGTGCAATAGGGCACCACCCTTCACTAGACGTTAAGCCTGGGAATAGACAGAGGGTGACCTGCAGGGCAACTGTCCCAACCTCCCAAGGAGTGTGGGTCAATCTGTTGCAGAGATCCAGAGGTTCATTTGCCAGGAGAAAAGTGCAGTTGTAGGAAAAGTGCAGTTATATGAAACTCCATTAGCTACATTCCGGCTGAACTAACCAGCAGGAGGGGGGAGGGGATATGTGACATTTCTGAAAACTGCTGGAGCTCCCACACATCAAGCCCAGAAAACGATATGTGTGGCAAAGGTACAGAAGGATGCACAGCCTGCTTGCCAGAAGAGAGCTGTCCCAACCCTGACAGCGTCTCAGGGGCGGGGGTGGGGTGGGGGGGGGGCGTCCTTTATACGGTGGCCGCCTCACCTTACCTTGACAACGTCGTCATTGAGATGCTTGGGATCGCGGTTGACCAAGTCGATCTCCTTCGTGTGCGCGTCGTACACTTGCTTCTCGTTAATCTCTTCTGCCATGGCCTTGTTGTTGGGCTTGTAGATATTGCCCTGTTCCCGGATGGGAACAGTGTAGAGATGTCCCTGCGGAGGGCAGACGGCCAGGAGGGGGGAGGGTGGTCCGGGCAATGGGAAGAAAATTTCAAAAAGGAAAACAAGTGATCAGAAGTCAGGCTGGCGGCGGAGCAAACCTCGAGGCTCAAAATCGAACTAACCGCTTCGGCAGCGGTGGCTCAGCGCACAGTAAACTCCTTGGCGCCGCTAGCTTTTTAAGAGGATCGAGCAGAGGACACCACACCCCTCCGTACCAGGCAGGGAGCTCCTGTCTCCCCCGCCCGCCGCCAGGGGTCAGGGCAAACCCCGCGGCGCAGTCAGCCCAGGCCCCCGCCCAGCGCGCGCCCTGCCGGAGGTACCCCGCGGTACCCCGCGGAGACCCCAGCAGGCGAGGGGATCCGATCTCTGACGTCTGTCCAGCCACTCTTTCCGCCACGCCACGCTCGCCCCGAGTGCTTCACCTGCTCCATTTTCCCCTCCCCCATTCCTCCTCTCAGTAAGCTCTTCCAGTTTATCTTTCAGATCCAGGTTGAACACCCCCGACCCAAAAATGGGCTGTCCCCATTTTTGTTGCTTCCAGGTCGCATATCCCTCGCACCTGTTCGCGCCCCACCCCCCAATCTCCCTCTGCGCTCTTTGTCCCTACACTGCTCTCCCCGCCCTCGTAGTGGTCACAGCCCGAAAGCCCCCATCTCTGGGCCAAGCCATGTGTCAACCCCCCTAAACTCCCTAGAACAATGGTATATCTCACCTGCACTGCGCCCTCGACCCACCCTCAGGTCACTCCTAGGCTGCCGGCCGGTGGCTGAGCGGCGGCCCTGTTTGGGAAAACGAGGTCTCCACACTCGGGCGGAGCCCGAGCGCAGGAGGGTAGTTGGACCTGGTGGTGGTAGTTGGGGAGAGTAGAGCTCCATCCTTCTCCAAACACCCCCTCCAGGCGCCAAGATGCAGGAAGAGTTCTTGAGGTGGCCCAAGAGCTTTGGAAAGTGCAAACATGACTCTGCCGTTCCGGCCAACCGGTCCAGGTGCCTGGCGGGGAGTCGCGGGGACCGTCCCCAGGATTGCGGGTGAATGACTTCCCACCCTGCGTTCCAGCTCGCCGCCTCCCAGCAGTCAGGGATTGGACGGTGGGAGTCCCGAAATAAAGCAGCACCCCGGACCCACCTAGAAATACGTCCTCGGTCCGGCAAGCAGACCTAATTTCAGGACCCCCGCCCTCTTTTCCTCCTCTCTCTAGTTTGGGAGGCCCAGGTCCCCTTTCTCGATAGGAAAATCTAAAACATTCCTGCCTTCTCTTCAGCTCCCCGCCCAGGCCCATTCCTCAGAGGTGCCAGCGCGAGAGGAGTGTTCTAAAGTCAAGAGAGGGCTAGGGCAAGAAAAGCAGTCGGAATATTTGGAGTGGGAGATAGCAGAAGGAGACACTTGTGCTCTCCAGGGCCCGGCGCGCACCCACCCAAGCCTACCTCGGAGTCTACGTATTTGCCCCCAGACATGCTGGCCCGTGGCTGGATGAAGGCTCTGAGATTTCCCTGGGCTGTTATTTAAGGGAACTGAGGAAGGAAGATCTTGTATTGTATGGGGGAAAAAAAGGCGCTGGCGGGGGGCGGTGGCTGGGAGGGAGCCTCCTGGCCGCCGGCCAAGGGTTTGTTCTGCTCGCGGTTGGCCGGGACTTGCGCTGCGCCGGGTCTAGGCACATCCCCAAGGTTCTGGCAGCGGAGGGTGGGGAGGGCCCGCAGGGAGGAAAGAGCAATGAAAAAGCGTTTCACCCGCTCTGAGTTGCTTGGGCAGATATTTTAAACCTGGGGCAAGATTTTCCCAGTTATGAACCACTGAGAGGCGTCCTGCGGAGAGCGAATGTTTTTGCAGTGCATCATCCCTGAAGGGGTGGGGAGTGCAGGGACACGGCGCACAAGCAGAGATGCCCAGTATGGGCACCAGAGCTTCAGAAAGAATTCTGCTCTGTTCTGAGCCGGTTCTTCCCATCGCCCACGTTCCATCTCTGATCAAGACATAGCTATCTCCCTGTTCCACAGAGGAAGGGATGAAAAATGGCCCGGGACCTTTAGGTGCATTTCGTCTAAACACAAGGAAGGAATTTGTGTGGGCGCGTGTGTGTGGTGTGCTTTTGGTGACAATCCTTTACATCTAGTCGGTGTGGATGGAAACTTGGAGAAGCAGGCATGTAGAATTTAATATTTCCCAAACCACTTCTGAAATTCTCCCAAATGCTTTGAAATAAATGAAAATGTTGAAGTTTACTGTTCCTTTTGGAACAAAGGAAATTTATGCCAACACGTTATGCTGTATTTACAAAATAACATAAAATATTTACAATTGTAGAAATATTTAACTGGGCTGCAAGTTTATCATAGAGGAGTTTTTTCTAATGTACTTGGCTGTGAGTTACAGGAGACTTGGTTTTTCTACTGTTTGAGTAGAAGTTTAAAAAATTGTTAGCAATTAAAATGCTCTATCTCTTCCTGAATCTGGGGCTGCTTTCTTTATTATAAAGCAACATAAGAATTAAACAATAAGCAGTCATTTTACATTTGAGCTATCATGAGTCAAGATATTCGCTATTCAGAAAGGACATTTTAACTAAGGTTCCATATACAATCAAAAGTAAAATTATGGCTTGAAATAAAAAAGCTGAGAATAACCTGAAGGGGCACAGGTTACATTAAAAATAAAGGCAGTCTGTACATACAGGTGGGGGCACAAAAGAAGGGGGGGGAAGAGGAATAGAAGATGGAACCCTTAGAGTTAATTATCTAGATGGAGAGAAGATACAAAAATATAAAAGAAAGTATAAAGGACAGGCTATTGTTGATAGCAAAAAAACAATATAATTAAAAAAAGTTTTTTTAATTACATGTCAGGACAAATATCACAAATGTTGGCATGACTTTGATTTTGCTGGCTAGTAATTATTAGAATACTGATGATCTCCTAAAAAATTGGGATTTTAAACGTTATATTTCTGCCAAATTCCATTTCTAAATTCTTTGAACAAATTGTGTGTTAACAAACATGATATGCTAGGAAAGAGTGGTGTCAGCGTCAATGTGTTGTGTGGTGCCCAGTCTACCTCTAATGATTGCTGAAAAACTGCTGTTCATCTAACTCTTCCTTCATAAGTGTTGGTTGCAAAGCAGTTGTGGTTATGTTCTATGGAAAAATGTGGAAACCCTTTCCCATCTATTGTTATTCAGTCCTCAGCTGTGATGAGTAATCTTGACTGTGAAAAAAAGCCAACAGGAACTGGGAGAGAGTGTGTCCTGCATTCCAGCAAGGAATGGACTTTCCGGGGAGGCCTGTGAGTGAATGCTTAACTAGCACTCACCGGAGGGAAATCCAAGGCAAGTCAAATCAACAGCAGCACACGGAATCATAATGATCACTGAAGCGTTGTCAATGCCAGAATGAATTCCTAATGAGAGGAAAAACCACAAACTCTTCATTAACCTGCCTCAACAAGAAGCTAGAACCAAAAAGAAACAGATTATATGGTTTGATAGCTAAATTGGGGAATTGGCTCCAACTTCATGAGAAATAAAGATAGGAGAACATTGTTAGCGTAGGTATAATATTTGAAATGAATAGATGATACAGAAAACAAAATATTTTTTTTTGATACCCCTGCAGATAACTTTAGGTTTGGAGGTAAGTAAATAACTTTCTCCAAATCATTTACTAAAAAATGAGTGTATGGCAACTCATTTGGCCTATATATATTTTTTTATTTAAAAATTTTTTTTTCACACTTATTTACTTTTGAGACAGAGAGAGAGACAGAGCATGAACGGGGGAGGGTCAAAGAGAGAGAGGGAGACACAGAATCTGAAACAGGCTCCAGGCTCTGAGCTGTCAGCACAGAGCCCGACGCGGGGCTCGAACTCACGGACCGCGAGATCATGACCTGAGCCGAAGTCAGCCGCTTAACCCACTGAGCCACCCAGGCACCCCAAAAGAAACAGCCTTAAGGTCAGCTTATGCATTATATGTTACTGAAAATATAGAGCTAAAAGGGACACCATTCATCCAAATCCATCTGTTTTACAGATGAGGAAATTCAAGTCTAAATACATGAAAATGATTTGTTCTTAAGGAGTTTTGTGGGGTAATGAAACATTTTAAAGTTGATAAATAACGAGAGCACCTGTTAACTGATGGGGTTTTGTGATGGGGGTTTGATGCTGATGGCCAAGAGAGAATTCTTGAAGATGTCTTTGGTGCAAAAAGGTGATCTTTATTAAAGCACGGGGACAGGACCCATGGGCAGAAAGAGATATGCACTGGGGTTGTGAAGAGCGATCCATATATACTGTGGATTTGGGGGAGAAAAAGTCAAGGGGAGGTTTCTTAAAGGGATTTCCATATGCTAAAGAAAACTCATAGATAACTAGAGGCCTAGCTATTGTCAAGCTAAGGTTGTTTTCCCTTCTAGCAAAGCATTAACACTAAGACAGTAGGGCATTCCTGGACTTTAGGTTATTAAAAAGATTGCCTTTTTTTTTTTTTTTTTTTTTTTTGTAATTGTACTAGGTTATTTGTAAACCGATGAAGACTCTTATCAGTTTAACCAATTGTTTTTTGTCCTTTCCTTTGTTCCTGGACAACCAGGAGTGCCTGAGGAATATCACATGTATCCCACCTTGGGGTGGGTGTGGGGTGGTGGTGTGCTAGCTTGTGCTTGGCTCTCAGCTTGCCTTATGGTCCCTTATCATTAACAGTTTCTGGGACATAGGATTTTTAAGCAGCCTGGTGAGGACCTACTCATGGTAAAACTGTGAAGTTAATTGGGGCACCTGGGTGGCTCAGTCAGTTAAGTGTCAGACTCTTGGTTTTGGTTCAGGTCAGGATCTCAAGGTCCCTGAAATCCAGCTTCACATTGGGCTCTGTGCTTCCAGCTGACAGCATGGAGCCTGCTTGGGATTCTTTCTCTCCTCTCTCAGTGCACCCCCCATTCCTGAGTGCAGGCACACAGAGGCACACGTGCTCTCTCTCTCTCTCTCTCTCTCTCTCAAAAATAAATACACATTAAAAAATAATTGTGAAGTTAATTGCCCTTTGTGTTCTCTTATCTTCTCTAGCCTCCTCCTCCTACCACCTTCCTGCCCCCCCAACCCTACCTCTCCAGCTTCCCTTTCCAGTCACCTTGAGGTCCTGTTATGCTAAACTGGCTTCATCAATTTCCACTCTAGGATTAGGAGTCTAAGGTTTGACTACTTACAATACAATCCATGGTTTTAAGAAGAAGCATCTTTCCAACATTTATCAACACTCAGAAGCCCAAGACTGCCCAAATATGACTTTGTCAGTGAGTTCAGAAAAGGGATTACTGTTTGCATCATAACAGTGGTTATCATGTAGCAGTGACTCACACACAGCCAGGACACCGAGGCTTTTCTTTCTAGGAGGCAGCTTTTTTCGTACCATTATGGGCTCAGTGGGCTAAGACCCAAAAGGCTGAGCCCTGAGCACAGCTAGGGGCTGCCTTTTGCACAATTTTTGCTCCTTTGTCTCCCATATATGGTAACATACAGTCTGAATGGTTGGTCTATGTTAGAGTTGTGATGTTGCGTGCACACACACATAGCCAGGCTGCCTTCCCTTGTCTTAAGGTATTCACCACATTCCTTAGGGAGGGGCTCTGCCACTTTCCCCTCTTTGATTCTTGGACCCCCTATTTTGGGTCAAAGAGCATCATCTTGGTTTAGAGGTTTATATTTCCATAACATCATCACATGCATGGCAGTTTTCCTTTCAACCATTACCTCAATGAGGCTGGAGACAGACTGTATAACCAGGGGAACTAGGCACGGTAGGATTAAGTAAGCTCCCAAAATCAAGAGGATAATACCTTTGAGGGTTTCGAATCCCCTGAGAGTTGAAAACCATCCTCCAAATAACTCCCTGGGGTCCCAAACTTTCCAGCTCTGGACTGGGACATGAGCAACATTTCTCATTCTATCTGTAATCTCCTCTATGACTTTTCCTTGGCCTGAGAAGTGGGTATGGTATAGTGACTCCCTGGCCTGATCTGGTTATGCGAATGCATGGGTCACAGGATGAGGAATCTAGGTCTACAGAAGGGATCCAGATTAGAAGAAACCAATACCAATGAAGCATCCTATCCACAAAGGGAAGGTAAATGCTAACAGAAACCTGTCACCACACTTCCAGCCAGTCAGGGCAGCCTCTGCCAATCCTGTGGTGAAAAGTAGAGCAAGAATTACAATAACAATGAGAAACAAGGGGCAACAGTCATCACAGTAAGGAAACAGATATAGAAAATAAGGACAATTTATTTGTTCCACTGGGCCGTCGATTCCTCAAGCTTCTGTGTAGATTAGTCAGCTTCCGGAGTGACGAAAGCAGGGCTGCAGTCTCCCAGAGCTTCTGGAGTTGCGAATTGCTTCTTCCATATGGTCAGCTTACAACGCGTTATTGGATCAGGAACGCACTCCCAGTTTCGAGATGCCGGCTTCACTCTGTTGTGGTGAATTCAGGGACCCACCTCGGCTACCTTTACTGCACTAGGGGTGGACAAAATGACAGTGAACCGGCCCCTCCAGAAGAGTTTTAGGGGCTGGACATTCCACTCCTTCAACCATACAGCATCTCCTGGTTTAAAGGGGTGAGCGTCTGTGGTCAGACTCAAAGGTAACCACTCCCTAATCCAGTGATGTAAGGTGGTTAGGGTAGAGCCAAGAGCCAGCATCTGTTGCCTTAGGGGTAGATTGCCTATCTCATTTAGATCCCCCGTTATGCCCTTGATAATGGGGGCAGGGTGCCCATAAAGGATGTTATAAGGGGAGAACCCCATCTGCTTCATGGGGCTACGCCTGATCCTTAACAAGGTGATTGGCAACACATTGTTGCCAACCAGCAGTGTAGGTGGGTTTCCTGACATAGTTTGCTTAATTGCTGCTTCAGGGTTCGGTTCATTCATTCCACCTTCCAGGAACTCTGGGGTCCCTATGCCGTGTGTAACTTCCACGTGATCTTTAACCCCTTTGCCACCAGCCGTACCACCTCAGCTACAAATTCTGGCCCATTATCTGATCCCATAGTGATAGGGATCCCAAATTGAGGAATGATTTCTTTTAGAAGAAGTCAGGCCACTTCACATGCCTTCTCTGTGTGAGTAGGTAAGGCTTCCACCCAGCCTGAGAAAGTGAACACAAGACCAACAGATATTTATAATCTTGGACCCAGGGAACCTCAGTGAAGTCCACCATCATATTTTCAAATGGGGCTCCACCAACACTCTGCACCCCTGGGGCAGCCTTGGGTCCCTGATGTGGGTTATTCCAGGCACACGTTTCACATCACTGACATATTTCTTGGGCTATGCTGGAGAGTCGAGGGATGTAGAAATATTGGTTCAACATAGTCTTGAGAGGTGTCTGGCCAGTATGGGTTTCCTGATCGAACTTCTTGACAAAAGCTGGAGCTAGAGCCTCAGGAATTGCTACTCAGCTGTCTTCAAATTTCTACCATCCACCTGGGAGGTAGCTTCCATTTTCAGTCTTAAACTAGGTATTCTCATGTGAGTAATTAGGGTCCCATTCTGCCCAATGGACTAGGGGGCAGTGCAGTGTTTAAAGCCACTGATTTGCTGTTCCTTTGGAGGCCACAAGCTTTGCCTCTTGTTCTGCCTTATGGTTTCCCCATTCAGCCGTGGAGACCCCTTTGATGTCCCTGAAAATGCATGACTGCCACTCTTTTAGGGGCTCACACAATGTCTAAGAGTTCAAGGAATTCCTTACCATACTTTTATGTCTTTTCCTCCTGAGTTTATTAGAACCTTCTCTTTATATAAAGTCCCATGTACGTGGAGGGTGATGAAGGCATACTTAGAGTCTGTGTGTATGTTAATATGTATCCCTGACACCAGTTGGAAGGCTTGGGTTAGCGCAACCAGCTCTGCCTTCTGTGCCAAAGTCCCATTTGGCAGGGGTTTGACCTCACTGATAGAATTCAGGGTCACCATGAAGTACCCTGCAAGGCTTGCTCCCTCTTTCACAAAACTACCATCAGTGAAATACTCAGTATCGGGCTTCTTGAGGAGCTGGTCCCTCAATTCTGATCGGTTGGAGAACACCTCATCCATGACTTCAATGCAGTCATGACCTGGCCCAACAGGCAGTAGAGTTGCAGGATTTAGAGTCCACACTATGGGTTCTCACATAGCATTCCCTGATATCTGACCATCCTGGTGTTGGTTAGCCAGTATTGTCCCTTGTGTTCCATTAATGTCAATACTGAATGTGGCACTCAGACAATTAATTCTTGTCCTAGAGTTAACTTGTCATCCTCAGACACTAAGAGGGCCATGGCTGCAAGTGCCCATAGGTAGGGTGACCAGCCTTGGGCAACAGAGTCAAGCTGCTTGGAGAGATATGCCACCGGGTGATGCCATGACCCCAACATCTGGGTTAGGACTCCCACGGCAATTCCAATACATTCATGAATGTACAAGAAGAAGGGCTTGGACATGTCTGGGAGTCCCAGACCAGGAGTGTTGGCAAGGGCCCATCTGATCTCTTCAAAGGCCCTTTACTGTACTTGCTCCCATAACAGAGGTTCCCACTCTCCCCCTTTTGTGGCCTCATAAAGGGGTTTTGCCAAGAATGGGAAGTTAGGTATCCCAATTCTACAGATACCTGTGGACCTGAGAAATGTCCAAACCTGACAAGTCAACGGGATGGGGATGGAACAAACAGCTTGTTTTCTCTCCGGGTGGGCCGAGTTGGCACTGCCCTGGGAGAGGTAAAAGCCAAAGTACTTGATTTTCTTTTGACAGATTTGGGCCTTTTTCCTTGAGACCTTATAGCCAATTTCCCATAGGAAAGTAAGGAGTTCCTTCCATGCAACCCTCCGAGCCCTTCCAGCCAGCAGTAAGTCATCTACATATTGAAGCAAGACACAGCCATGTTGATCTGCTGGGAAGGCTCTTAGGTCTGAGGCTAATGCAGTGCCAAAAATAGTTGGGGAATTTTTGAACCCCTGAGGCAGTCTTGTCCAAATCAACTGGCCCTTGTCTTTGGGTGTTCTTCCGTCCGCGCCCCCTGGTCACGGTTGACAAACACTTTAGTTGCTACTTCCAGCAACTGAACAGCATTCATGCTGGCGAAACCTTCTAGCTTTTGCAGCTTGTACCAGATGTCCCTTGGGGCTGACCTATGAAAGCCACATTGACCATCAGCTGGTTAATGGTGCCTCTGGATCAAAAGAGGTGTAGAGATGAAATGCCTCACATAGTCTCTCAGAACTGACTCTGGCTCTCCTTGGGTCCCTGGAGCACTTCTGATGTTTTACTCGTATTTATGGCCTTTTCCCCACTTCCTTCATGCCATTTAGAAGGGTTCCTTGATACCATTCAGCCTTTGCAAGCCCTCCATCTACACTTGAGTCATTTGGGTCCCACTTGGGGTCCTCCCCAGGGAAGTGAGCCCTAGCATAAGCCTGGGTGTCTAGCATACCAGCCAGGGCACTCTCCTCTAACCATTTTAGGGCCACTTGGGTAATTCAGCAATGCTCCTCCATGTCAAAGGGGGTCAGGAAGAGTTGGTGGCAGTCCGTCCAGGTACGTTTATGGGTTTGAAATATGGACTGCATTGGTTCAATCATGGCCTGCAGCTTCTCCATATAGGAGGGAGTATGGTGCTTCCAATTTAGGAGGTCCAAAGTAGTAAAGTGGTAAAGGTCCATAAAGGTAAAGGGCAAAGTGGTAAAGGGTCCACAAAAACACTCTGGCCTCCTTGGATATGGCCTTCCTAATCATAATAGATGGGTCCCTTAGTTTCCCTAAGTGGCATCTGTAGGGCTCCCTGGTGTTGCTGCAAGGAGGGACTGTCTCCATTGGACTGATCTTCTAATTGCCTTCTGGGAGTGGTAGATGAGGTTAGGACTGGTGGTCCGGGAGAGCCAGTCACATCGGGAGAGGCCAGTGGTGCTAGAGGTGGCAAGGCCTTCGGACTAGGGGCAGGCTCTGGTGGGTTTTCAGCAGCTGAGGTGGCTGGAGGCGCAGGTGGCAGTGAGGGGTACAGTGGGGCATATGGCAGTGAGGTTTCCGCAGGCTCTCCCAATGGTATGGGTTTTTCAGTTTTGGGCTAGCATTTGGAAGAAGCCATGACACGAGCCGTCATAACTTTACAGTTCTCTTCAAAACAGACTTTTAGCCAAGGCAGGCTGGATAGGACCAGGTCTTGCCAACAGTCAATGTAAGGAAATTGGTTGGGGTGGCCTGGACCCCCCACAATGACCCTGAACACTAGGGCCAACTAGTGTTGGCCCTTATCAAGTGAATCTTTGGAGGGCCAGCCCACCCTGAATGATGGCCAATCAATTTCACAAAATGTCTGGGGCTTTTCAGGAGTTAATTTCATACCACAACCTCCTGAATATCCCTTTTGAAATTCCTCAACATACACTCTAGGGGAATCAGTTTACTCTGCTTTCTACCCATTTCTTCCCACTAAGGGACAACTTTCATGCACAAGAGAGGAAAAAGGGGGAAGGGAAGGACTAATTTGGAGAAGACACACACTCACTTTGTCTGTTTCTTGCCTATCTTCTCTCAGAGATATTTCGGGCACCTCTTGACATTGGCGGGTTGTCTTGGGCCTTTCCATTTTGAGTATTTTAAATGATTTTTTTAAATTTATTTTCTTAAAAAATAAACAACTATTTTTACATTTAAAGACCTTTCTGATCACAATGGATGAGAAAATATTCTTTTCATACTATTTATTTAAATTAACTTCATTCTGCCTATTTGTAAAATGGAAAACATATTGATATCTATCCAATAGCAGTGCTATGAACATTTAATGAGGTAGATGCATTTAAAGTGCTGAGGATAATGCCTAAATCATTCCAGATGCTAGGGTTAAGGACACATATCAGCCTACAGATTCAGAATTAAAATAAATGTATTTTACTTTAAAGTATTTTTATTGTAAAATAGTTTATCCACCCAAGATACAGCAAATAGTGTAATGAACACCCACTATCAAGTTTGATCAAATAATATCATTTTGCTTTATTTGCTTCAGATTGTTTTAAAATGGAAAATATGGATACTACTGAATTCCCTTGTGGGATGTAACTTTCTCTGTTTTTTGTAACTATGATAGTAAAAAAAATAGGATAAAATAGGCAGAGAGGGAAATGATTAGGACCTGAGGTCCCTGGGTGGAGAAAGACATATTTTGGAACAATGCTGGGAGTGTCTGCCCACAGCAAAACCCTTCAGGTGACTCCCCCTCAGGTTTCCTTCAGGAATTTGACAAAAGACCTGACTAAAAGTAAGTAAAACCTATGACCCACAAAGAACTGGTATGGCCATAGACCACCCCTCATACAATGGAAATGAGCCAATCAGGAATGGACAACCCAGCACCTAGAGTTATGCAGCCAAGAAGGATAAAACCTGAGAAGAAACAAAGGGGAAGGACAGGGGAGGGGCGACCAGAACCTTATAAAACAAGGACCCTTGCCTATTGTCGAGAGGCTTTCACTTTCTAAGGTAAAGAGAGCTTTCCTACTATTCTTCCTTTCTAATCTTATACTCTAATAAACTTTTGCCTACTGCTCATTTTGTGTCCACCTCTCATTCTTTGAAGTGGTGAGATAACGAATCGTGGGTATTGTGGTAAAGAAAAAAAAAAACCTACAACATAACTGAATTTAATTTCTTTCACAAACCCCCATTCCTTCAGATGGCAGAAACTTCAGCTCAGTCCATTTCTGGTTTCTGTCATTTTGTTAGGATTGCGCCTAAATTCCAGGGGTATATGAATTGCCAACGCATCTCAGAGTGAATCTATGGAGGAGTCTCTTCCTTAGCTATGCATCTTAGATCTGCTGATAGGTACATCATCCTATCTGTCCCCAATCATTGGTCCACTCAGGGTACTGCTACCCTGTCCTTCATGGTCATTCAATACACCTGTTAGGACTAAAGACACTTTTTGCTACTTTTGTTTTTTTCTTGGGCTCTACTTATATCTAATGAATTTGGGTGGGCAGGCTGATGTAGCAGCATGGAGCCTCCCCTGGTGAGTGTGGTGTAGAGAAGAAATGCCCTGCCTTGGTGCGGAGAAACTAGTGGGTTGCTGTCTCACAGGCTCTGAGCGCCTGGGCTAAAGACACACATGTGTCAAAAATCATTTTGCTTATTTTTCCTCTCCCTTGCACAGGAAGGCATACTCACATATCACCTGATGGGATTTTGGAGTGACAGGGGTTCAGAGCTGATGGCCAAGAAAGAATTCTTGAGATGTCTTTGATGCAAAAAAGGTGATTTTATTAAAGGAAAGGGACAGGACCCAGGGGCAGGAAGACCTACTCTGGGACCTTGAGGAGAAACTGGTTATATACTTGGGAGTTGGGGGAGGTAAAGTCAAGAGGAAGCTTCCAAAAGGATTTTCGTATGCTAAAGAAGACTCGCAGGATCCTGGAGGCCTACCTATTGTCAAGCTAAGGTTGTTTCACCCTCTAGCAAAGCATTAACATTAAGACAGTAGGGAGTTCCTGGAGAAATATTATACTCCACCTGCCCCAAGTATTTGTCAGTAGGCTGCAGGTTATAAGGAAATTTAATTTTATCTGCCATTTCCTTCTGTCTTTGTTTCCTATATCAACACCCAACTTTTTTTTTTTTTTTTACATGCCCTGAATTCCCCCAGGGCATTCACCAAGGCTTTTGGAATCATGAAAAGCTTTATCTCTGCTTTTCTGCTGTAAGATCCTTCCCTAGGCATGGGGTGGGTGGGGACAGGGGAGGGCTCCAGGGGCATCCAGAAAAGAACCTAGGTTAAAATTTCAAAAGTGTCATCATTCAGTTTTCTTTTTTCCCTTCAACCAAATCCTGCCAAGATTTTGCCAGTAACATTACTCTTAAGTTCTATCTGGTATTTCTGAATTATAACAAACCCTAAAACTCAAAATTTAAATATAGTAGAACTTCTGCCAATATTTATATTTTATTGATAGCGTTGCATTAAGGCTTTTATCCTTCTAACTAACTAAAAATATTGATGGTGGAATTATATATCTGACCTTTAGCTATCATGTCTGTTTACTTTATAATTTTTGTATCAAGTATTTTGTTATTCAAGACCAAATCAATCTGGCTGGTTATGTAATATGATTGAAAGAAGATTAATTCTTGGGAAAACTTTTGGGTAGCAAATCCTGTGTAGAAAAATACAATTCTTTTTTGTGTCCTAACTAAAATTGGTAAAGGTATAGTTGTATTGTACACACTAAATCAGTGCAGGTGAAGCTTTATGGCTATGTCTGAGTGATATCACAATAGCTGATTAAAAGTGAAAGATGATGAGAACGAATACTTTTAAAAACTTCTTTAAAAATTAAGAATTTTTAAGATTTTGTTTATTTTTTAATTTGATTTATTTTGGGGGGACGGAGAGGCAGAGAGAGAGGGAGACAGAGGATACAGGGCTTGAACTCAAGAACTGTGAGATCATAACTGACAAACTGTGGTCGGACACTTAACTGACAGCCACCCATGTGCCCCTCAACCAACACTTTTTTTGTCATCATATATCCAATGCATATTTTAAAACTGAATTTTAGGGTGTTTCAATCAACTATTGCTACAATAATTGGACATAAATAAACTATAAAACTGAGTAGCTCAAGAACAACCATTTATTTATGTAATTCTATGGGTTGGGTGGTCTGGGGCTCAGTTGAGGTAGTAAGGTGGCTCTAGGGCAACTCTGCTTTTTATTCCAAGTCTGTGCTGTCTCTGTTCCATGTCTCTGTCCTCCTTGGACCAGCAAGCTATTGGATAAGATTCTTCTCATGATCAAGAAGTAGCAGCTATGAGAAGTAAGGGAGATGATTCATTTTCAGAAATACCAAATAAAAGCTGTCTGGTCTAATTAGCAATAGGTTTGCAACCTATTGTAAATATGTACAAACTGCCCCGACCTCAAATGGAGTTCCAAACCCTTGGACACTTCACTTTCTGGTTCTTCTTACCTTCTCCATTTTCAGGGCTTATATTCATTGCAATGAGCATGCGCCAAAGAACAGAGGGAGGAGGGACTGAAAATCTCTGTGTCACCTTAGAGAATGTACATTTATTCCAATCAGACTGCTTCTTGCCTTAGATTGGCATAGGCAACTTCCTGGTAAGGCTGTAACCTCTGTAGTACTCAGCCAATGAGGAACCAGGGGAGGGACTTGTACACTAGGAGATAAATTTTCAGCCCTAACTGCCCAGAGTATGCCTGTTCTTCAGATACCTGCTCTTGCAAGAACGTTGATGAGAGCCTCCCTTCATTGTGCTCCCAGTCTCCGTGTCCCTCTTTTGATTGTGTCAATGGGCTTATTTTTAACACAGCTACAAAAAGGGAGAAGGAAAAATATGAACAGGTTCCTAGAAGCCTAGAGCTGGAAATAACACATTGTTTCTTCTGCCCCATTCTGTGGACCAAGGCAAGTCACATGACCTCCCCTAAAGTCAAGCGACTTTCATCAATGATGAGGTCATAGCAAGGATGTGAATACAGGAAGGTGTGAAGAGCACAAATCTACATTAAATGTATTAGTCATTAGGGACTGGTTTTTGGTTTTCAATTTTCCATGTTTTAATCTAGTTTCTGAGCTATAACCTTTTGCTATCTTTTATTTAATTCTCATAAAGCTTTATATATTAAAAATCTTCCCATTAAGCAGTTGGTAACAAAAAAATATCTCTTAGTCTCAAATGCAAACTTCTATATGAAGATTCTCACATGTGATGCTTGACAGAAGGCCTCAGAGAGGAGCCTAGACCAGTCACAGGATGCATTCCCTTGCCTTAAAGCAGAATATGATTTTCCAGATAGTTGACAGTTTCAAAACATTAGGCTATCTCTTGTTATCATTGCCATTGCCATTATTATTATTCTGGATTAATTGTTCTGGATTATTTTTATTATTATTGTTCTGATGAAACTTGTGGTTTTCTTTGAAAATGCAGCAAAATATCTCTAAAAGTAGGTGTTCAAAACCTACAGCCTTACATTTTCTTTTACCTGTAAAATTTTTTCTTTGAGACATTGTTTTTAACAGATTATATTAAAAACAAAATCATAGAACAATCTGGTTTTTCATCTTCAAAGTAAATTTAAATATTGAGAAAATGATAAATTATAAGCAAACACAAATCACATTGAGTTCTTTTTAATTTGTGCTTAGATCCATGCAAAATTCCAGGTTCAATTTAGGATCTCATTATGATGACATAAGAAATCAAATTAACTGCTGTGAAATTGAGCTATCTACCTACCTTGACTATTTTAATAACCAGATTATAATAGCCCTAAGAAAATAACTGGTCTAGTATTCTTTAAATAGGGAAAATCTTAGTCCAAACTTAGAGCGAAATGGTAATATAACCTAGGCATAATGCATTTGAAAGCATGAAATAAGAGGTAAATAAATATTTGGCTCATTTTTTCATCTAGATAGATTTATATCAATAATAAAAGTAGTAATTCCTGTCTTATCTAATCCAAGACTGAAAATATTTAATGTAATGCTTGGATATAGCAATTTTCAGAAAAATTGGGGTCAAGTGGTGAACAAGATTACTACATTACATCTAACTGAGAGAGGTAGAATATTTAGAGATGTGGACAATGACTACATTTCCTTCTATTCAAGCAAAACAAAATTATGAGCACCCTTTAGAAATATGGAAACTCTATAAGTCTTATCCAACTTACGACTAACTCATAGAAAAACCTAGTAGAATAATGAAATATAATATGATATAAAGTAATATAACATATATGTGCAATATTTACCATTTTATAATATACTGCTAGAGTGTTTAAACAGCATATTAGAATATCACATATTTTATTTTTACAAATAATTTAAAAATTCCATTTTAACTATAATGAAATGATAAAGAATAAAATAACATTATCCCCTGAATACTACTAAAAATTATAAGGAGATACAGATGCTATATTTTTCTTAAGTTAATGTAAATATTTGGGAGGATGCCTCCACAAAAGCCCTTTGTTTTGTAATCATCTGGCTTTAAGTCAGAGCTCCATTATATAACAAAGGAAACTCTCTTTCCTTTTGGCCCTTTCCCTAGTAAATAAAGTATTTACCAAGAGTTGCTTTTACCTGGGGAAATTTATCTCTACAGCCACTCCCTTTGAAGCAATGATGCTTAATCATAAAACATTTCACTCTTAAAAAAATGTGTGTGTGTGTGTGTGTGTATGCGCACACACACACACACACACACACACAAGTTAATTTGACCATTAAGTTTTTTCACTAATTTCAGAGACAATTTGTGATTGCAAATCACATACTGGAGGAAGGGATTAATTCTGCACTGCTGGCTTTGCCTTCAATCAATTCAGCTTACTTCAGAGGAAATGTGAATGTGTTTTAAAAGCAGGTGTGGGGGATTATAGTTATGGACAGATTGTAGAATCCTTTGATAGGGCCCAACAAATATCTCTGTCAGTTTCTTCTTTTCTGTCTGCAGCTGCTTCATGGTCTTCTCTCTCCATGTCTTACTCAAGCTTTACTAGGACTATATTACTCAAAGTGCGGTCCAGGGAGCCACAGCATTGGCATCAGCATGGCCTGAGAACTTGTTAGAATTCAGAATCTCAGGCCCAGTTCCTGAATTACTGAATCCAAATCTTGACTTTCACAAGGTCTCCAGGTTATTTGTATGCACTTTAAACTATGAGAAGCTGTGATCTAGGGGAAACTTGAAAATGCACACTCCTCTGAGGGCATTTTAAAAGCAAGAGTTATGACAGCAAATACTACTTTCCAATATAAGAACTATAATCGAAGACCCCCCCCCCACCACCACCACCACAATTACATGCAAAAATAACCTTTATGTGATGGGAAGAACAGTAGAACTGAAGCCTAGATGACTTAACAGGGAATCCCAACTCCAGAAGAGGAAGTAACAAACATACTGTTAAAGAAATATTTGTAAACATGTTGAAGGAAGCATCATTTAAGGGGGAACCCTACAGGCTTAGTTGGCCAAGTTGCTTGCAGAGAACTGGCAGTTCTTTTCATTTCTATAAACTGAAGTCTTCTTGGATTGTGAAATCAAGAATTAAAAACTGGGTAGCAGCCAACATGATTTTTTTTTTTTTTTTTTTGCTATGAAGGTCTTGAGCTATATTAAACTATCCTGTTAGCCACACCCAAAAAGTATTGGCCAGTAATAAGAGTTGAGGCAGAACTAGCCTGTTAACTTTATAAGAAGACAGAGCAGTTTCTTAGGGACTGCTTTAAAGTAGCCCAACCTCGTCTTGAACCATGAAGTGTTTCATGCTGGGCAAACCTCAGAATTCCTGGTTCATTTATTTAATCCCTAGTTAAATGAATATGCAGCATTGAACCTGCCTACATTTAATCTGTCCCAGATAGATTAATGCTCATCATCCCCAAAGTTCTTGCAGGAAAAATATTTTACAATATTCTTTTTAACATTTCCCTTTGTTTGAATATATTTATGATCACAATCTTATTGTGTGTATATATCTACTGTAATAGAATTTTCATTAAGAGAATTCCACTTAGGCTTTCTCTCTCTCAGAAAAAAATAGTTTTAATAGAATCATTATCTTTCATGTTTCGTGTGGCCCTTTAATCACTTTTAGAGTAAATAGTACCAATAACTGGCTCTTTTTCAGTGGTCTATTTCAAATTTTTAATTATGATAGGATCTTCCTCTCATCTAAATAAAATGTAGGGTGCCTGGGTGGCTCAGTCGGTTAAGCATCCAACTTTGGCTCAAGTCATGATCTCACAGTTTGTGGGTTTGAGCTCCAGGTTGGGCTCTGTGCTGACAGCTCAGAGCCTGGAATCTGCTTCAGATTCTGTGTCTCCCTCTCTCACTCCCCCTCCCTTGCTTGTGCTGTCTCTCTTTCTCTCAAAAATAAATAAACATTAAAAAATTAAAAAGTAATAATAATTACAATTGACTTTTATACCCTAAGTATTCCAGTCTCTGAAGTAAAAGCTGGCAAATCATCACAGATATATCCTAGAATCACTGGCTTATAAACTATGAGTTTGTGGTAGTTTTTCTAAAGGAGTATTTTTTAAATAAAATTTCAATAGAAAAGGGGCGCCTGGGTGGCTCAGTCAGTTGAGCTACTGACTTCGGTTCAGATCACAATCTCATGGTTCGTGAGTTCGGACCCACATTGGGCTCTGGGCTGAACAGCTCAGAGCCTGGAGTCTGCTTTGGATTCTCTCTCTCTCTCTCTCTCTCTCTCTCTGCCCCTCTCCCACTCATGCTCTGTCTCTCAAAAGTAAATAAACATTAAAAAAAAAAGTATATAAATAATTCAGTTGATTGCTCACTTGTTTCTTTTGCATGATAGCAAATGATTTTTTGGTCTTTTATTTTTGATGCTTTGATTATGCCCTTTTCATACCGTTTCCACCCCCTGCATGGCCCCTACACAAGGAGCCCATGAAATTGGTTGAGTATGCTAAATACTCTTTGGAGATTTCCCCATATTTTTTTTATTTGTTTATATTATTTAACCCCAAATGATGTGTCCTATTCCTGTGACTGCCTCAGCTAGATCATATCTAAACTGGAGAGGAAGGTTCAGTTTATCTTATGCTTCATTTTATATATTCCAGTGTTATGACTTCTCATCTTCAATATTGCTCCCTATTTTAATATTGATTAGTTTATGGCTGTTACTTTGTGAGAAAATATGAATGTAAAAAATATTTGCCATTACAGACATGTTCATTTGGTGATTTCTTTACTTGGGTGCATTGTAGTTTACAAAGTTTTAATCAGAAAGAATATTAAATTTTGTTAAATAATTTAAGACAAAGTTCTAAAAACATCAAGATCATATTGTATGGTCCATTTAGTTTTTCTTTGTCTCATAGCAAAACTTTGTAAACCATCTAAAGTGTTTAATTCATTGGACTGGACAGGAAAGGGGAAGAGAAGAAAGAGAAAAGGAAGAGAAGAGTGGGCAGATCTGTTCTAGCCATTGCCAATACTGGGAAATATAAAGTCCATGCCCTATGGTAGGCTCTAGGATAACCATTATTGCAAAGCACAGACAGCATTACTATTTTAGATATGAGTGAAAACTTAGGGGGATAAATGAAAATCAGGGTCACAATACTTGTTATCACTATAGAAAAAAAAGTTTACTAAATTTTTATTTGGGTACAATGGAATACTACAGTTTTGTTCTACAATAACACTGAATACCTTAGTAAAAATTACATATACATGTATAACTTTTTACATATATATATATATATATATATATATATACACAAATGCTGACTAGCACATACTGCTATTGCAATTTTAATTTGTACAAACCTATTGTAAAGCAGTTAGACAATATACAACTACACACACCATTAATATGGTTGTATACATTAATCCAGTTTTTCTTCTTTTGAAAATTTATCATGAGCAAATTATGCTATAAGAGGAAACAAATTTATATCTGGTTTTCTTTGGGATTTCCAAGATTAAACAACTGCCAATAAGATTGGATAACATATTAAAAGATGTACAAACTGACAAGAAATTTCCAACCAAATAAGAAAAGATACAAAATGTGCCCTCTGTTTAGAAAAATATATGCTTAGGGGCGCCTGGGTGGCTCACTCGGTTAAGCGTCTGGCTTCGGCTCGGGTCCTGATCTCACAGTCCGTGAGTTCGAGCCCCGCGTCAGGCTCTGTGCTGACAGCGCAGAGCCTGGAGCCTGCTTTGGATTCTGTGTCTCCCTCTTTCTCTGCCCCTCCCCTGCTCATGCTCTGCCTCTCTCTGTCTCAAAAATAAATAAAAAAACATCAAAAAAAAAAAAAAGAAAAATATATGCTTAGTCTAAATAGAAATTATTACTTTAATTATTAATATTTTATGTGTCAAGCTGTCAGGTATTGAGGAGAAATATCATCATTGTGCTTTTGATACATATTAAGGATGTCTTTGTTAAAGATAGTGAAATTTTATGAAATTTAAAAAAGGTAAGAATAGTGATATTTGAAAAATATTTTTCTGACCTAAGCTAGAGTGTAGGGCCTAGAGCACAGGTCATAAAGGGAAGGAAAAGGTGTGCTCCGGAGAGCATGCTCTAAGGCTAGGGGAGGGCTCAGGGATCATAAGGGGGCAGAGTGAAGAGGGTACAGGGAACTCAGTTACCAGCCTGAGGGGAGCTCTTACCACTGAGGACTTGGAACTGACTCCATTGATGGAAGAAAGGAAAAAAAAAAAGGTGCTTCTCAGGGCAGGGAAGGTGACATGACTGAATGATGAATGAAAAAGAAGAATTTGGCTGGAAGGGAGAACAAATCATTAGAACAGCTATGACACATGCTAGAAATAGCAAATCATCTCTATAGTGATTAAGAGCCTAGACTTTGGTGTCAGATTGTCTTGGCTCAAATTCTGACTCCCATTGTGAAAATCCCTCAACCTCAGAGCATGAGTTTACTCTCCTGAAAAATGGGGATGATGATAAAACCTATATCATTGGGTTGTTGTGCAGGTTAAATAAAACCCTAGTAGGTAATAAATGCTCATCAAATGTAAATGTTATTGTTTGTATCGGAGATCAGAATTCATCTGCTGATATAAGGCATGAAGGATTCCAACCAGCTTCCCCCTCAGTAAAAGAAGCAGGTTAATCCTTGCTACTTGCCTTACTGGGAAACTGTGTGTTTATCCCTGCAACTTTCCAAATGACTCCTTGTTTCACTGTCCCAGTTAGCTGAGCCAGCAGTTGGCTGGAACTGGTATGCCATTCAGCTAGAGAAGCAGGTCCTGCTTACTGCCCTTCCCTCCCCTTTTGTTACTGGCAGGTGCTGGATGACAAGCTACTAGGAGGCAGGGAAAGAAAAGAATGCTCCAAAGATGACCTTTTGCTCCAATCTCTTCCTGATGCATTTATGTCTGGGAGAAATATTTCCCCTGCTTACGTGCTGTTTCCCACTCTGAGTCATGTCTCTTCCTTTCTCTCATCATTTTCCACCCCTACCTTTTCCTATAATGGCAAAAACCACTTCTCCAGCCGTGCAGCCAAGCTGAGTGACCTAACACGTCCAAGTGCAGGCAGATAGGTGTCTCTGTCCTATTTTTGGATAATTGTTGAAGTGGTGTCCTCTGATTTCTCTGACTGCTGCATGGTCTTCTTTCTTTGCTACGGACACATGGCAACAGTCAACAGCACAGAGAGGCAAGGTGGAAGAGAGACAGATAGTCAGACTTTGTAGTGTTCTTTATACTTTAACTTTTGCTTTTCTGCATTGCCTTTAGGGCCCATGGAGGTAGCAAAGCCCTCACAACCCCTTCTAGCCCTTTTCATTCAATAAGACATAAATAACATTTCTTTATGAAGGAAAGGAAAGTCTTTAGATGATTTCAACTCCCTCTATCCCTGCTCATTTTCCATCATCCCCCTTCACTAGAGGTTTGGGGCAGGGCTGTCCAAAAGCAAAACTGTGATGGGTGATGATTGTATCATGGGAGCCTTCTATTTTCCCTTTTCCTGTCCCAATTTTCTCTTTGGTGCTGTGTCTTTTAATCAGTATATGGATATGGTAGTCACATATGGAACTCAGGTCAAGGCCCTCATGCTCAGGTCCCTCATGTAATTTTCAATATGCCCTTCTTATTCACATGAAAGTAATAGATGACTGTTTATGGATGTAAATGTTACCCTACCCAAGGGTACTTTTTACTTAAGCAAGCATCAAAGTGTAATGTTCTATTGGTGACAGTTCAGATATAGTCCAAAGAAAAAGGCTAAGGAGTGGGTACAAAAATGTTGTAAAGTACAACAAAGAGTGCCTTCTTTTGCTCATTTGCTGTTTGGGGGTGAATAGGAAAGGAGATTGTGATGATTAAATTGTGGAAGCCCAAATTATTCTGATTCCTACAAATTATTGCCTGAATATCTAGTATATCTTTATCCTCTGATTTTTTTCTCCTATAATTCTTTCCCTTGTCCTCCCCACATATATACCTTGAAGGAAGGAAATATACCAAATCCTGGTTTATGATAAGTTGCATTGTGGTGGTAATTTTTCACTGTAGCAGTACCTACATTTTTTTTTTTTAGTTTCTTAATGTGTAGCCTTGTAAAAATCCTTTAAGCTCATGTTATCTCAAATAAACATCCTAAAATGACAAAGCTGCAAGCTAAAAAAACTGAGCCATTATGTATATGATTTCTCTGCCATGCTGTTTAATTTGTCCTGGGATTCAAATGAGACAACATATGGGACTGGGTTTTCTAAAATGTAAAACTCCATAAAACTATCTTTTAGCATTATACATTTCAAAATGGGAAATAGGATAGTAAAGGAAATAGCAGTATATTAGAATACCAGGAAGCATGTTTCCAAATGAGGTTTTAAGTGCTAGTATTTCCTACACTTCAGAAATGAGAATACATTTTAGATAAGAGAATTAAGAGTAAAGACAAGCATCACAAGACAAGGATGAAATATATCTGTTTTACATACATTTTTGTTTTCCCACCTTGATGATTCATGAATGAGAAAATGGTGAGAAAGGAAATCTTGTTAGAATCAGTGCATTTCAAACCTCTCTTGCAAATAAAGAAAATTTGGTTCTTTCTTTATAAAGAAAATTATGAAGTTGAAATGTGATCCCCATTCCAGCTCTGCAGTCATTCCAAGTTTTTTTCAGCTATTTATTCACATAGTCATTCATTCAGAAAATATTGATTGAGCTCACTATGTGCTGGGCACCATTTCATAATCCCAGGAAACAAAGAGGAAGTCATGTTTTTGGTTCTCAACGACCTATCTAGCAGTCTAGAGGGGATTAACAGGGTTAGTTTTACCATGTGGGAAGTAACAATAGGGGTTTGCATAAGATTTTATCTGAAGACACAGAAGAGGCACTCGATGTGGGGGAGTTTTAGAAGCGGGAATGGGACAGACCATGAGGAGAGGAGTGATGTGGGCATGGGGACAGAAGAGAGTTGGGCACTTAAGAGCAGTATGGCACTTCAGTAAGGGCTACAGTAGACAGCAATGGGTTGGTAGTGAAGGCCTTGTCTAAATAGCTCAAGAGTTTGGATTTTAGTCTAAGGGTAACCACATACAATTGATAGTTTAACACAGGAGAATGTCATGGGAGTCTTGATAAGATCACTATTTTTTGAAGGGGAAGATGGATTAGAGAAGATAATATTGAAGGCTGGAGGTGAGGCCCATTAGGCAGCTGTGGCAACTAGCCAGGCAAAAGATGAAGAAGGCAATAGCAGTGATTTTGGCAGAAACATCTTCAAATACAATACACTTTAATTAACTAAAAAAAATAGAGTAACACATTATTTTCAGAGAAAATGTAACAATAATCCTCAGAATTGTTAAAAATCTAGGAATCCTTGTCATAGAGAATCAAAGCCACACACTCATCTTCACAGTCAACTGAAGAGTGAAAAGTGAATGTATTTGTTATTGTATTTATAGCACATCAGCCCTCTAACTGACAGAAAATTTTTAATTTTTAAAAAATTCCTGAACAGCTAGATTCGTTTGCATACAGTGCCAAGGCTTTATCCTACTGATGTCACAGAAAGCAATGAGATAGGAAGTTCCTGAAACCTCCTTTTGTTCAATTCTTTCATTAAAGATAAGAAAACTGAGAGCCCAAGGTGAAACCTTTTGCAGGAGGTGACACACCTCAGTAATGGCAGTGCTGAGACTGGAATCCAGATGCCTAACCTGGAAGGCAGGGCCCTTTTCACTGCACTGTAACAGCTTCCCAAGAAAGGCATCTAAATAAATCAATGGGATGTGGATGACTATTGAAAAGAGGAAAATTTTTCAAAACTATAAAAAGCATTTTAAAAAGCCAAACACCTGCTTTATTATTAGAAGCTGGTCATTTTTCCAGATTAACTGATGGGAAAATCCATGCCAATATCAGCAGCTACTCTTCACATACTCACTTTCCAAAAATAATTTTGGACTCTAGTCTGGCTTCATGGCACCAGTATCCAAGTACATGTGATTTATGTTGTTTTACTTTCTTATTTAAAAAATTGAAAACAGAACTATCAGTTTATTTAGGATTAGCAAGAGACTTTCATTTCATGAGGAAGATGAAGTATGACGGGTTTGTGAACAATTCATTGTGTATACTGTTCATCAAATGATAGAAAAATTTATAGGGAACCAGTTTAAGTGCTGAGAAAACAAATTACCAATCCCATAATTTTTCACAAATATGTTCCTGAATAAGCAATAACTCATATTTTTTTTTCTATTATGGGGTTTTAACAAGGTTTAAAAAGGTTCTTTATTGATTAATTTTGTATTTAATATAATAAAAACAATAAACACATTATGGGTTTTTAGAAAGTTTATTATAGAGACTCATCGCCTACTTGCCCCACCCCTGAGGAAAAGAACTAACATGTTTGCACATGAAACCTGGATCACTTGGTACAGAATTTCAGTCTATGAAATAAAATAGCTAATGGCAAGTCTCAGTAAAAATTCATTTTGACAGTAATCAATGCTATTCAGAAATAAGGAAGTCATATATCTCACTTGTTAAAAGTTAATAGGTTTTGTTATATGACTGTGTATTTATTTTGGCTTTAAAACTTGTCAATAGCTATTTGGAAAGATATGATTTATTTCAGCTTATGATTTATTTAAATACATATTTTATTAATCAAATACTTTTAGCCAATCAACAGATCCAAATATTAAAAAAAAAACACTTCAAATACATAGTTGTATTGTTTATAGTATAACTGTAGTCATGAGACTGACCTTTTTAACTAACATAATAAAATCTATATAGTCAAAAGAGTGGTAATGTTTTAAGGTAATGATCATGAGAATCTTTTCTAATTTTGAAGTCTCTTTTGTAGCTATCTTCAAAAGGATAGGAATTTTATAATTTAATCATTTGTTTACTTTGGCCCCAATAGTATTCCAGTTCAGTCATCCTTTATATTCACTAGTCCTAGTAATTTGGAAAAGTAAAATTAATATTCACTGAATGAAGATTTATCATCTATGAAGATGTTCAGAGGAATGTTAATTCAGGTTCTGATAATAATTCTGAAATTTGAGCATTTATAGACTTTTATGATATGTAAATTATAGTAACCACTTATATCATAAACATATTTTGTACATGCCTATCATTTTGGATAATGAGATTTTTAAAAGAATAGTGACTTATAACATTGAATAGGACTTTACAGTTCAAAAATGATAAGAATAATTTTATACTAACAAAATCCATATCAGATAACATCTTCAAAGTCTGTATCTGTTACTCTTTAACTTATATATATGGAACTCAATAGCATGGGCCCAACAATTGACAACTTTCCTATAAGTCTTTCTCCATGAATCACTGTAGTTGAAATAGTACTTAAGTGTCAAAAATAGTCTTTATGTTGAGTGTTATTAAATAGCACCAGTATTACTTGAAGGTAAAATGAGATATTAACAGGAATGCAGAATGCAGGTTTAATTTCTAACTATAAGAGAGAAAGCATCTCCTAGATGAAATACCATTTAGATCTGGATTATTTTTAAGGTCACAGCCAGAAAAACCTAAGTCAGAAAACTTTTCAGGATTTTGGTTAGAAAATTTAAAAAGAAAAATCTTATATATCGCTCTTTTATATTCTATTCCCAAAGAAGATATTTATGCTTACATAATCAAGACAGTGCAATCTCACCAATGAAGTTCCCCAGGAAAGATACATTTAATCATTCTATATATTAGTTCAATAAGATAATATAATAAAAGTACTTGAAAGCAATCCGATTAGAGCAACATTTACAGTAAGTACAAAATATACAGTAAAATGCAACATCTTATTAAATAGACCTGCAGGTTAACAATATCTTATTTAAAGGAACAGATGTTCATGAATCTATTTTCACATTTATTTGTTTAATTATATTTGATATCTATTACCACTGCATGCTTTTGTTATTGTAATTCCTAGGACCTTTTTTTTTTTCTGTACATATTTTTCCCGTAAATATTGCCATGATTTTTTCTGCAAAGGTAATTTTAAAAGTATTACTCTCAGAGTAAAAAAATAAGAAATTGCATATTATTTATGAGCAGTTGTGACAAAACTATTTTAGTGTTTAAGAAGTGTCACTTGATCTTTATAAATTCATCATTATGAAATGTATACTTTTTTACTAAAGCAAAAACTGTCTGCCTTTAACATTAAGTGTTGCCAACCTACTGTTTAATTCGGGCTATAAAGTTTGTTATGAAATCCTTGGCTATTAATTAGAAAAGGATTATTTGAAAAGATCTGCCAATAAACATTTCTAAAAGTGGTTGCTTATCTTAAAAATTTGCTCGATTAGAACAATTGGGAAATGAACAGAACAGTAGTGCTTTTACATTAAAACAACACAGAAGTATTACAGTATCCAAATCTCTAGACCTGGGGTCCAAGTGTTCAGTCGTGGCTTAGTTGCAAGCTGACAGAAGAGAAGCTGTGTCCTACACTTGTGCACAATGGGGCAATGACAACATCTGTTATGCTCTTCCATATTGTCTGCACTGAAGGCAGGACCATTAGGCAGGTCTTTACAAAAGGCATTATAATCCTGGAATGGAGGAAAAGATTTGTGTAAGGATTATTGATGTTACCAAATAAGGCCACTGACTCTTGCACATGCTTGGAAAGATACGATAATGGCCTAATTTACCTAAATTTGGTCGAACATTTGAAACAGGTAAATGAATAGTGACCCACATCGTGATAGGATGCACAGACATATGTTGTTTAAAAAAATAAACAGGCATGTAGATGACAAATACCAGTACTCTTTCTATTGGTGGCATGCTGTCTGAATCAGTAAAACAAAAAATAAATAAAACGGTAAATATATCTACCTGATCGCTGCCCGTAAACATTAACCTGCTTAATTCTTCATTTTTCCCTGAGGTTCTATTTCCTGGTAGCCTTTCCTGTTTCCTCATTCCACTTCCCTACCCCTTCATCCAGGCTGGGTTGGAGACTCCTTTTTTGTGCTTCTAAAGTACTAAAATAAAATTTCTTAATCCTCAAATTTACCAAAGGATATCATAAGTAGATGGCTATATTTCTGTCTTTCCTACTAGAATTGGAGCTTCTTAAGTGAGGACATCCTTGACCTTTATTAAACGTTTGAGCTGAAGTGAATTTAGCATTCTGTCACACTTAATATTACTAATTTTTCATAGTCATTACAAAGAGCTGTGTGGTAGAGTTAAAAGAACCCTGCAAATACTTTGACAGAACCCTGTCAAAACTCTTAGACAAAACAAAACAAACAACTTAGACTATCCTGAAATTATTTTTTCTATGTCTTTTCTTAAGATAACTGCAAACGTGCATATTCTTCATGCTGATTAATTTTCTATGTAATCCTCTGAATAATGCTCTCTGTTGTAATAGTGCTATTTGAGCACAAAAGTATCTTTGAACACTCAGGAATTGCTGGGAGCCTCAATGGAATTTTTATTATTATCTTGATGGGCACAAGGAAGTAAGGTTGATTTTCTTGATTTGCTATTAAAATGTGACTTAAATAAAGGTCTGTTGTGCTTAGTCAAAAGTGAAAGGAAGACCAGGCAAATGTGTGATTGAGATATTTTTAGAATACTGAATTATTCATACTGACTGTCTATACACTTATATTTATCTCGTGTTTTGTTCTAAGTGCTAAAGACTTAAAGAAATTTTTAAAGAAAATTAATTACTGGGTGTTTCAAAGCTAAACAGTTGAATGGAAACCAGAATGATGACAACTTTTGACTTCTTATCCCATTATGTTTCTCACTTGATTTGTGGCCCTGGGCATATCACTACAAATTAAAGTATGAACAGGAGCTCTTATGATTGGCTATAGGGATTAACATTTATTATATACCCTTGGAATGTCTTTATGATGCTACTATTATAATGTATATATGATGCCATCATGTATAAATAGAACAATCTGAAATCAGAATATATAGTGAAAACAATTAAAACAATCTCAAATTGATGTACTCTAAGACTAAACTTTAAATCAGAAAGTTTCCTAACCAAATCTACTTCACTGAGAGTACAATATACTTTCCACTCTTCCTTAGGCTAAGACATTTTCTTTCCCCATAACTTCTTAGATCTCCATGTCCTAAAAGGGAATTAAGCGGACAAAGTGGACTTTCTAGTTCAGCAAAGTACAGTTGCTCACAGTTGAGACTTAAGTTGATAGGATGTGGTGAACTCATTTTAATTTAATTTTATTTAAATCTATTTTATTTAAATTTATTTTAATTTCATTTTAATTTTCTTTAAGTTGTTGTTCTCTCACTGTGGGTCAGAAGATCCAATGATCCAAACACTTCGTAAAGAAATCTTATAATTTATAAGATTATACATTCCTCCATTGAATAACAAAGCGTTTAGGACAGAGACTTTTATTTAGCTTTGTATTAACTATAGTATCATGCAGATTGCATTGTCATTAGCAATTTGCTATATTAAATACTTCTTCTAAAAGTGAAAGTGCTACCACTATATTTCTATAAGTTGGACAATCTATCTGAATTGCATCCCAACAAAAACAAGGGGTAAGGGAGCTCCAGGCACATTTCTTTGATATGATCCCCTTATGACCAATAATCTGCTGTTGCTTAAAGGTGGCTATCTCAATCTGAATGTGGTATGGTATCAATACAATCCACTGGTCCCTAATGACCTGTACTTCTGACCTAGGATCCGATATCACCAGATTGAGCTCCAGGTGTTTTTCTTGTTGTTATTTGTTTGTTTAAAGAATCTAAAATCAGATCCACGGTGAGGAAGTGATGTGGTTTGAATATCTATTGCTGCATACTTTCATCGCTTTGGCCACCAATCTCTTTATAATAAACAACCCCTATTCCCTGCCAAAAGAAAAAAGAAAGAAAAGGAAGTGAAACAGAAGAAAGGCTTACTCAAATAGATTTGTTCTGTAAGACCTCTCCTTGGTCTGGTCTTATCATGTCATGGGAATGTAATCTATTAATGATAAATCTATTTTATCAAGTTAGTTTTATAAACTAACTTTTTAACCATTTTTGTTTGAAGTTACTCCTCTACTTGCAATCACAGCTGCCTGATGATGAATGGGTGATGGCTAAATATTAATGTTCCACATGAATGTAATTTGAAAAGCAAGCTGAGGTTAAAGAATACATTTTATGTGACTGAAAAAGAAATGATTTGATGATTCATCATTGGAAGCACCACATACAAAAAACACCTTCCATTTTCAGGAGAGCCAGGTGAAGAGAAGCATTGTTGGGTAATTATAGCTTTACTTATAGCTTTCCACTATTTAGTAAATGAAAACCATTTTGTTTTCAATTCCTCAGCAAGTGCTTTAGGAAAGCCCAGCTCTGTTGATTATAAATATGGCACTCTATACTTCCAAATAGCTTCATAGCCAACATTTCACAATATGCTATGTGGTTACTCAGTGTGTCACATTTTTGAAAGAGGTTAGATGACTGGCTTCAGTTCATTAGGAATCCAGAGTTTTATGTGCTGGCTGAGGCCTCTTTTTAAAAATCCATATGCTAATGTCAGAATATGAGCTAACTATACATCTGGCCTTTGTGAATCTGCTTATGTATAAAGGCAAAGATTTTCTCCTTTTCCAGTCTTGTGGCACTCTCAATATATTTTAGTTGTTGTCAATCTTTAGTGATCAAATTAAATAGTTGTTTTTTGTCCTTTACTTATTTGGTGAATTTTTATTTACCCTTTAAAAGACTTTTTAGATGCACCTGGGTGGCTCAGTTGGTTGAGTGTCTGACTCTTGATTTTGGCTCAGGTTATGATCTCATGGTTTATGGGTCCAAGCCTACTTTGGGCTCCCTGCTCACAGCAAGGAGCCTGCTTGGGATTCTCTCTCTCCTTCTCCCTCTGCGTCTCCCCTGCTTGAACAAACTCTCTCTCTTTCTCTCAAAATGAATAATAAAATAAACTTAAGAAAAACCCCTCTTTTTAGACTCCTTTCTCTCTACATACACTTCCTAGTGCCTCCCCCTTCCTCAACAGATTTACCAGAGTTTTCCTCAGCATCTACTTCTATACTTAGCCAGTTGCCCTGATATGCTAGGAGTAAATTGAGGGCAGATACTACATCTGTCTTACTCATCCTGGGCCCAGTGCCCAGCACAAACCAAGCATTTAGTAAATTTATTTGGTTGAGCTAACTAGCTAGCTAAGTGACTAAAGGATATTGATTTACAAGGTAAAAGGGAATTGAGAATAATTTCTTAACTTTTAACAATAGACACAACAAGTGTTAGGGTGTGGCAATACCATATGAAGTGATTAAGAAAGACACCAAGGCATTTTAGGATTATACATGTCACCAGGACTGCCCTAAAGCACAAGCTTGACAACTGTGGCAATACTCCAGGGTGACCAGAATGTTCTTTCTCTCAGGATAAAGTGAATACCTTTTAATATAATAACAACACAACTTCTTGGTAAATATAAAAGTTTCCTTCAAAAAAATTTTAACACTTAAAATATTCTTCAAGGTTTTATGATGCATTTTGAGTGTGAATAAATTTACTCAAAACATCTTACCAATGCCCAGCAGGTTTCTATACTTACTTTCCCTTGAAGTTGATGCCACTCTCCATGTCTCATAGGCAGAAAAGTAATTTGGAGGACTTCTCATTTCATTATCCTATGCAGCTTGAGTTTTCATTCATTTGTGCTGAGGGCCCCTCACAATTGCACACATATGGCATCTCCTCTGGTCTCATCCTTGCCATTTGCTAGTGGCAGGATTGGAGCAGCCCTCCATAGCACTGCTTAGCCAGGTCTGATATCCCTGTTCAGTTATACTGTCACTGGCATTCTGCTCAGAGATCACTTTTGTTTTACCCCAAGCACAGGTGGTGACTGAATAAAAGGTGATGAAAGAAATAAGAGCCTAGCCCAGAACCACTGGCACAAGTCCTAACTCAGCCCTATAAGAGAACAACTTGTGGCAGGAAGCATGGCCTCCAGGTCTTCACCTCCAGTCAGCTGGGCCTTATTAACATCGGAAGGAAAATCACACCCGAGGACAGAGGAACATTACTTCTGTTTAAACTCCTAACCCAACCAACCTGTGATTCTAAAGAAAGCATACGCCCTACCAGATCTCCCAGTTCTTGCTACTGTGTGGGTGAACTGATGAACCTTCTTGCAAGCTGGCCTGGGAGAAGGGGAGTGCAGGGGGCAGGTGGCAAAGAACATTCCTACTTTCAGAAAGTTGGTCCACCCCTGTGTGCCCTTTCTCACCAGATGTGTAGACAGCTGAGGGTGGCAAAGAGAATTCCTGCAGCGAAGGCCAGGGGGATAGCCAGGAACAGTGTCAGGAACTTGTATATCACGTATTTGCTGATTTCAAAGAGGGCATGGCTGCAGATCCACACTTTGTCAAAGGAGTGCGTAGACACAGGCTCTGCAATCACATCCTCGAAGCCCACCTGCAGAGGCAAGACACAGGGATCCCGAACTGTCACCAACCTGCGCCCCCCCCCCCCCCGGGAACCAGTGGTGCTCCGGTGCGAGAAGCGGGCTGGGCTGCCTATCTTCTCAGGGTCAAGTTGGGCGAACAGGAATTTGGCTAAGAATTCCTGGTTACACAAGCGACCTCGAGGCATGTGGATTCTGGGTCCCGGACCCCGCAGGGCTGACCCAGTGGCGAGGGTGGAGGGTGGGATCCGGGCTAGCGTAAAGGGGGAGCACCAGCGCCCCCAGGCCGTGGCGCGGCCCAGGTTACGGCCCGCCCCTGTTTTTCACCTTGAGGTTCGAGTTGAGCCGGTGGGGATCCCGGTCGGAGCCCGAGTCCGCGAACTTATCCGGGTCAGCGTAGTCGACGCCGCTGTGGCGGCTGTAGGAGTCGTCGTCCATGAAGAGCTGGACGTCTGCTTTCTCCGTCTCCAGCCCCATCGTGGCGCTCGGTGCGCGGCGGCTGCAGCCGGCCCGGCGCGGCCTCCCCTTCCCGTCGCGCCCCGCCCCGCCCTGCCTCGCCTCGCCTCGCCTCTCCCGGCGCGGCCCGGGCGGCGGCCGCTTCCCGCTGCCGGCTACCGCTCCCGGCCCGGACCCGACCCGAGCCCCGCCCTGCGGCCGGGCCCGAGGGGCGGGAACCGGACGCAGCCGGAGAGGTGGTTCCCGCCCCGCGACTCCCGCCGCCACTTTCTGGCCAGGTCCCCGTCTGTCCCCGGCCCGGCGCCATCCCAACAGGCACATTCCGGCCCTGCACAGGCGGGAGAAGCGTGCTCCGGGCACCAGGACCCGTATTCCCGCCACAGAGGGGCCGGAGGGCTCCCGGGTCTCATCGCTTGATGCCTAGAACTGTGATCCTTAAGAGCTGGCAGGTTGTTCTGGGATGGTGCACTTACTGCTGGGAGACAGCTAGGTGGTTAGGAGCGCCGGTATAGAAGCACAAGATCTGTCTTCTCCCTGCTCTACCATTTACCATGTGTGCTCGGGACCTCAGCTACCTCCTTGTGAAATGGGAGGAGTCGTTGCTGCTTCACAGAGTTACTGAGAATTAAATTCCCGTCAAACTCTTACGTGGTCTCTAACACACAGTTATGACACTCCTGATTGCCAGGCAATCCCACAAGTGCTAGAGGATCCAGCAAGCGCATCAAGTATGCATCTATCCCGGCGCCCACAGAATGTGTGAGCCTGTTGGAGGCAAGGTGAGGAAATGGAGTTGGTTTGGTGAGCTCACTACCCCTAGGGGTTTGCTCCCTCAGAGCAGAGAGGAGGTATCTCTTTTTCCTTCTAAATTAAAACGCTTAGTTTTCTTCTGAATCAAGTCTTGAAAGATTTCAGTTATCTCTGAGATGCAGTCACATCCACAACTATCTTGTAGGAAACTTGTAAACAAACCCCTGCGGTAAAGCCTCACGGCAGTAGAAGACCCAGACTGCTGACTACTCAAAAGCTTTCAGAGGGAAGGATTAAAGGTTAAAGGGGTATAAAGGGTTAAAAGTCTGGTGGACTTAGGTGCTTGTTTGGGGGAGGAAGGTACTCAGTGAAAATTTGCCAAAAGCAAAATAATGTGTCTCCGACTTGGGGTGCCTGAGGCTTGCTCTGTGCCTAAGGCATAGTAGGAAGGCAGTCAACTATTGCTGAAATACACAGCATTTGGAACTTGCCGCATGTATCAAATCCTGATGTGTGAACTGGATTTGAAGAATTACTTCTGATGCGGAAAAAAAAGTTTTTGAAACAGTAAAAATTATACACAAAGAGCAGGATCAGAATAGGAAAAATATTTTGGAGCCCATAGTATTTGTAAGTTAAATGCTGAGTTTACGTACTGCTACTAGCTTGTAAGAATGGCAGTGTTGTAATACCGTGGTTGAGTCTCAAGCCTGCCATGGTGCCCCTCCTCTCCCAGAGGTGGTCCAGCTTGCTCCTTCTTTTCTTTCTTTTCTGTCCCAATTTTGTTCATGTTTAGTTCAATCCAAAGTGATGACTTAGACATTTTGCCTCTCTACTTCCTCTTTTCACTGAAGCAGATGACTGAGAGTTGGGGCTTTTCTAGAGTACTTGTCCGAAACTGTTTATCAAAGTGAATAGAAGACATTAATCCTTAAGAAAATTCGTAATACCATTTACCAGGACATGGAAAAGAATTGAGTTTACAGCTAAATAACATTTTGTAAAATTTTGTTTTCCTTAAAATAATCCGAGATTTTAAGATGTTCCTGAAGAAGAAAGTCATTCCCATAGTGCTAGAGTGAGCTTAAGCAGTGGCTGAAAATCTGGCATTAGGGCTTCTTTCCTTTCTTTCCTCTGATCACATTTACATTTCCAGTGGGATTAGTAAGACATTTGCAATAGTTACCACAAATAATTGACTCATTTTTCAGGCAGCAGGGCCAGGAGGCCAAAAAGCAGAAGAAATTAACATTGTCTTAATGGGACACTTTAGGTTATTTTTCATTTGTAAAATGATAGGTATTTATGAAAATGTAACTCCAAAACTGAAGTTAAAAGAAGGCTTGTTGTATTTCGCATAGTGCTTAAAAAAGGAGGGAGGATTCATTCATACATTTACTATCAATTTTTTCTTGAGCACCTCCACCATGGTGGGTTGATCTGTGTAAGCTTCTTATTTTGATGAAATTCTTGTTCATTTCACCATTTTAATACCAAAGATTCTTTTTAGAGACGCTATAAAAATGATTTTGCTTATCTTATTAGTAGCTGCCTAGAAAATGTTAGCTACTGTTGTTCTTAAGGAGTTTAAACCAATGATTGCCACAGCAAACGGTCCCTACTAACTGGAAGGGAAATCTGCCAGGAAAAGGATAAGATAGGAAGTGGGTTGGAGCTAAATGGCTGAGCACACGGTAGTATCTCCCAAACCACAGGATTTCTCTCCAATAGCTTTCTCTAATTTTTTTTTAAATTGCCCTATAACTAAGAGGACTAAACAATTTACTAATGCATTCATCTTTTAGTTGTTATCACAGCTTCTGATAAGAGGGTTGCTTTTCAGATGGTATATTAATATATTTGAAGAATAATAACTTGATAATAGATGAGTATTTATGAGTAGGATAGTTTATAATTATTTTTTTCCTCACTTTTCTCAGTGTATTGTCTGAGAAAGATTATTTTTTTGGTTCATTGAAAATCGTGAATGCTTTTATGAAGAAAAATAAGTAATTTTTCCCTTCCTTCTTTCTCTCCTTTTCCCCTTTGTTCCTTTCCTTCCCTTTCCCTCCCTCCCTCCCTTCTTTCTTCCTTTCCTTCCTCCCTCCCTCTACCCTTCTCATTTCCTTTCCTTTCCTTTCCTTTCCTTTCCTTTCCTTTCCTTTCCTTTCCTTTCCTTTCCTTTCCTCTCACAAATGTGTCTTTTTTCCCCTCTGTATAGCTTTATAGCTAGCATAAAACTTTAGGCAGGGTCTATTTTTTCAATCTGCCAAGTGCAAATTAATCATTAATGAAAATGATAATGACTTCTTAATTTCACCATTATGGTATTATGGTTTAATAATGTTTAATAAAGCATTTGGAGTAGACCAGTTTTCTGACCTCAGCACTTACTGACATTTTGGGTCAGATCATTCTTTGCTGTGAGGCGCTGTCTTGTGCATTGCAGGGTGTTTAGCAGCATCCCTGCCCTCTGCCCACTAGTTGCCAGTAGCACTCCCCAGTGGTGACAAACCAAAACATTTCCAGATGTTGCCGAATGTCCCCTGGGGGCCAAAATCACCTTTCCTCTCCTTTCTCAGGCTGAGAACCATTGGATAGGACATTGCTGAAGCAGTTCTTCATGTGAATGGAAAAATTAAGTTCCAGCTGTCCACTTACACACTTACGCTTAAGATTAATCTCAGAATTGTAATACCAATTTGTCAGAAACTCCAGGGGTTTTTGAAATTAAGCTTGAGGATACTTGTTCGGTCTGTAAAGTTTTCAGAAGAACCCATTATCAGTGATTAGTTACAGATTTTCAATATAATGCCGGTATTTCTTGAGGGATACATATACCTCATCAAGAGACCAACAAGAAGCAACTACCAGGCCCTGTCTATCTTGCAGCCAACTGCTATTCCCTCAGAAGGGACAGAACAGTTTGAATAATTATAGCTGGAGAAATGGAGATTTGGAACTTTTTTATATTCTTAGGGTTGTAAGGTTTGATAATTTTTGACACTCCAGCAGCTGAATAGCTTTTCAAATTTTAGGTGACCTTAATAGAGAAGCCCATAGACTTGTTAATGGCACAGCCAGGTAATAGCTTAAGCATCTCTTCCTAAACTTGCTTACTGTCAGCAAGGATTAAGCCTGAGAAATTTGGAAAGATCTCCAGTGTCCTGTGCGACCCATTCTCCCTGTGGATAGTGGCGTTTCCACAGTCTGTTCCTTGCATAACTCCCTGTCCTCTTGTCCTCTTCATCAGTGTATCTTTTCATCTTCTTCCCTTTCCATACCCACCCTCCAATTATCTCCTCCTCAATACACATGACAGCCTCTGACAAAACAACTTCTTATTAAAAACAATTTTTTTAATGTTTATTTATTTTTGAGAGAGAGAGAGAGACAGAGACAGAGTGCAAGTGGGGGAGGGGCAGAGAGAGAGGGAGACAGAATCTGAAACAGGATCTAGACTCTGAGCTGTCAGCAGAGAGTCCAACTGGGGGCTCAAACTCTTGGACCGGACTGCGACCTGAGCAGAAGTCGGATGCTTAACTGACTGAGCCACCCAGGCGTGCCCAGGCAAAAAATTTAAAGGAATAGGTAAAAAAAAAAAATACCTGTTATTAAAGTTATTCAATAATCAACTGTTGTGGAGTGTTGCCAGATAGTTGTATGGTGCTTAATGAAAGCGTGTTCTTGTTCTTTTTTTTTTTTTTTTTAACCTATCACTTTATCATTCTGGATAAAATTAGCCTTGTACCACTGAACCAGGGAAATTTTAGTTTAATATTAAGGCATAGTCATTTGTTTGTAGTTAGTGCCAACTTAATCTTCTGGCTGTTTCAAATAGCACCTCCTCTGGCCAAAAACCTTTTTTCATATACAACAATGTCCAGAAGTAACTTTTGTTTGGAAGTACTTGACTATTAGAAATAGGCAGGGAAAAAAAGAACACTCTTAAAAAGTCTATATTCATGATTAGAGCTGAGAGGATAGGTCATTCCATTCTTATTCAAAACAATGTATGACAATTAATTTTAGACTTATTTTATCCTGTTTTCCATAAGTAAAGGATGTTCCTGTTTAATCTTTTGACTATCCCATTCATTTCTGGAATATTGTATACATAAATAAGACATGTCCACAGGAGTTTGATATTTTATCTGTCTACAACATGAAATAGGCACTAATTAGCTTTTGGTGAACATTAATTTTTCAATTAAACAATAAGTACAACTTCCTCTATATTCAAATGGGAACATATTTCTGTAAAGATGAATAGCTACATGTTTCCCAAATACTCACTGAAATGTGTATAGTAAGATGACTAATTATTAAGACAACAGATCTAGAAGTTGTTTTCTTGATTTGGGGTTTTATTTTGGACAGAAAAAGTATAGTTCAATTTGAAGCCTTTGTTTTCTCTAGTAATTCTTCTTTTTACAAGTGTTATTCCACTTTCATTTAGAGAAAATTCCGATTTAAAAACATAACATAGCTAATCTACATTAGTCAAGAGAAAAAAGCATGGGACGTTTTTGTTTGTTAGTTTTGTTTAGTATTAGTGCATATTTCTAATATAAGAATAAAGATAAAAACAGAATGACTTCCACCTAGTAAATTAGTGTTTTGCTGTCTACTAAGTGACCTTTAATGCTTGAAAGAGTCATCTGGGAGTCAAGAGCAAAGGGAATCCAACTGCACGGAGCAGATGGAAGACTGGAATACTGCCAAGGGGTTGGGCAGAAGAATTTTTAGATTATATTTTTCTATCAATAAATATGTGGGAAGAATTCTGTTTCTACAGAGTTTACTAAAATAATGTTTGTCTATTTCTGTTCTGTGGTAACACAAAACTGTAAGGCAGATTTTTACTCTACATAAAGGCACAAAATATATTAGTCAGTTTAGGTGTCTGTATCCACTCTTTCTGGGCCACTGAATCCCAATTAGGCCCTCACTGTCTGCCAACTGCTTGTTAACTTCTAGGTTCCTTGTTTAGAACAGCGAAAGGATTGGATCTAAAGGTGGATATTAAAGAAGTTACTCTATTAAATATATCATATATAGGACTATTGACATTCTTGTGTGTCTCAATAAGGTAATTTTTCTCTAAGCAATTAGTAAGTGAATAAATGTCTTATTTCAAAAGCAATTTTAGTGGATGTTTGCATTTTCTTAAAAAGATAGGAATCCCTCAGAGCATTCAGAACATTCTCCTCATGCTAATCTCAAGAGAAACAATAAACTTTTCATTGAAATATGCACTGTTTCCTATAACATCTGTATTTATGTCACCATCTCACTTTTGGGAAGTGATAAAAATTATTTATCAAATAGAGTGACATTTTCCTTAATAGTGAATGAATGTAAGATTCTGCTTATCACTTATTATCAGTCTACATACATTCACATAATTACACATTTTATGAAAAAAGTATGCTTTTTCCTTTTTAGAAATTATTGTGGTCAGTGGAAGCTCTTGGATAAACATGTCACTGAAAATAAACTTAGATAGTAAAACACTGTGGTCCTGAAAAACTGCACACTACTTTATTTGGAAATAGTAGAATTTGCAGAATGTTGCTGTAAAGGGCATGTTACTCAAATTACTTGGTTCTGAAGACTCTTACTATGAAAGCAAAGTATTTTCTGAAGGAGTGGAGCACAAATAGCTAAATGTTTGGACTAAAAAATAGAGTTATTATTTTATCACTTTGAAAAGCTGATCCAGTTTCCCCATGTATGTATTGTAAGTCTTTTTCATTAAAAAATAAATAGCATAATAGAAGACATGGGAGGTGACAAATGAATGATACATATAAATTATTTATAATTATAGAATGCTGATTATCTTTCAGAGTAGGACTATCTTTTAGAAACAGAATGAAATGTAGGTAAGTTCCTTTTAAGTGTAGAAAGATGTTTTAGGATAGTAAAGCCTCCTCTAGGGGCCTCCACTTTTTGCCACGGATCTCCCTTTCTTCTAAGTTTCTTCAGTGTTTCCTTGTTGGTGGGTTTTTTCCTGCCAGACAAAGTGTTTCCATGATAGAACTGTTTCTGTCTTTTCTTGCTCTCTTCTGTCCCAAAATATTGTTTTCCCCAGTCACAGTCTTGCTCATTAATCTCAGGGTTGGGAAGAACTTAGAGGTTCTAGATCAATGTTCACTCATCAAAGAATCTTCATAATTGACCATACAGACTGTTGGAATATTTAGCAATGGAGAATTATTTTATAAGAAACCCAAATATGGTTGTTATAAAATTCTTCATTGTTTTTTCCAGAATACTCTATCTGAAATTCTTCCTTCCTTTCTACCTAACCTTCCATCCATCCATATCATTTTCTGCCTTCTACAGCTTTTTTTTTTTAATTTTTTTTTAACGTTTATTTATTTTTGAGACAGAGAGAGACAGAGCATGAACGGGGGAGGGTCAAAGAGAGAGGGAGACACAGAATCCGAAACAGGCTCCAGGCTCTGAGCTGTCAGCACAGAGCCCGACGCGGGGCTCGAACTCACGGACCGTGAGATCATGATCTGAGCCGAAGTCAGAGGCTTAACCAACCGAGCCACCCAGGTGCCCCTCCCTTCTACAGCTTTAAAAAATCATGTCAAGTGTCAGCACTTTGAAGTGTTTGAATGTAGTTTTTAAACACCAACCCTGTTCCTACTAAATCCCCCTTTTAACTAACAGATCCATTTCCTGCAGTTGTTCTTTGCATGTCACTGCTTCCAAATGCTTCTTGCAATTCTCTTTTTCTCTGGTCCTGTTCCTTATCTCAAAATCACACAAAAAGCATAACACTTGGTCTGGGGTCTCAGCAGTACAGGGTGAAGCAAGCATTCTATATTACCTTCTTTGTATTGATCACTAGACTGATTGATTTTTTGACTACTGTATCCTGGTGCTGATTCAAACTAGTACCACTGGATATTAAACTTTGTAAGTCTTTTGTGCTCGTTTGTATTTTGGTTAGGTCACACTGTAATTGATGATTTGACCCTGACAGGATGTCTGTATTATTCCTATTAAATTTTATCATGCTTTAAGGGTTTTTTTTCTTCTTTTTAACAGTTTTTAGTGTATTACTTTACTGTTAATCTGTTATTTTGTTCATGTCTTTATTCAGTCACTGGTTAAATTTTGAATAAGGCAGGGTTGAGAAACAAGTTAGTTATAAAGCATTCCAATATAATGGGTATAAATATGCTGGTGATTTGAAGCCTGTTTCTAAGCTTCAAATTTATATACCCTGCTGACAACTTTGACATCTCAAACGTTATATGTCTATAACCTTGCTCTTGATTTCTACCACCAAATCTGAACCTCTAGTCATTCTTGTCACATAGTTGATCAAACACAAAACTTAAAAGTCAGCTCTAATTCTTTTATTTCCCTCATTGCCTTCTTCCCCATCAAGCTGATTAGTTCTACCTCCAAACCCAGTGCTTTTACCTTCTTTTATTTTCACTTCCCCCTCCTGTTCTAAATTAACATCTTACCTGAACCATGTCGGTAGGCTCCATGTTTGACTCTGCTTCTGTTCTTCTCCCAGTAATTATTTTCTTCATACAACAGCCAAAGAATATATATATTTTTGTTAAAGTGTTATGTGATGTACACATACATATCAAAGTGAACAGATTATAAGCATTACCTTAAGCATTAGCTCGAGTTATCACAAGGAAAACATACCCTATAACCTCCACTCAGATCAATAAATAGAACATTACCAGACCTCAGAAATCTGTTGTATGCCAGTCTCTGTACCACCCTCGTCTCTTTTCCAAAAGTAACTATGATCCTGAACTCTACCATGATGTATTAGACTTGCTTGTTTTAAATTTTACATAAAAGGTATCATATATAATGCTTTTTAAAAGTCTAATTCATTTCATTAAACATGACTGTGAGCTACATCCATGTTGTATAGACGAATAATTTTCTATCATTTTCATTTCATCTCCTGTCATTGGTGTGCTGTTTCATTGTATGAATAAACCACAATTCATTTATCTACTCTAGTGTTGATGGATATGTGGGTCATTTCCTTTTAGGGGCTACTATGAATAATACTGCTATGAACATTTCTTTTGGTGCAGATGTATACATGTTTCTGTTGGGTTTATATCTAAGAGGATATTTGCTGAGCTTTTTAAAGAGTAAATTTGTGTTCACATTTTATAAAGTGTGTGTTCATCTTATAAAGTGATTACTCTAATTTACACTTTCACCAGCAGTGAATGAGAATTCCAATTGCTCCACATCCTCATCATGAATTTAGTAAGTCAATCAAGAATATAAGAAGATATTAAGATTGGCAATATCAAGAGTGAAAGGTGACAGATCTCTGCTGTCTTTTTAAAATCAGAAGGTAGATGAAAAGTGAAATCGAGAACTGGTTTGGGACTGTTATTTTTTCCAAAAGGTGGATCACTGGAAAACATACACTCATAGGAACACAGAGGGGTCAACATAATCAACTGAGCTGAAAGTGCATTCTTATTCACTCTTCTTGCTTCCTGGGAAGGGATATATCAAGTGTTACATCTTGCTTTTACAAGCTGTCTTTTAAAATATCTTGGTATGAGTGAGTTGATTTTTTTTCTGAATATGTTGATATATTCAATATCACGATTCTTCATTTACATGCCCATGACTGCTCTATTTCTCTTGTCTTTGCTTTCCCTTTTAGCTTCATTGCATACAAGTTTAAAATATATATAAATATATATGTAAATTTGTAATACATTTACCGATTTATAATTTCAATGTCTAGTAATTAACTTTCATGATGCAAAGCCAATATTAACATCTCAGATCCAAACCAAAACATTTCTGGGAGTGCAAGGAGGGCACTGTTGATAGTTACATTAGGATAACCAGTGTAGACAGAGATTGTCCCGGGCAAATGAAAACCTATTGTAAGTGAAGTTGACGACAGTCTTCGGGCCATCTTTCCCCATTTCCAAGGCTATTGATAGTGGACACTGTAATTTGGGATGCCTTAAAACAATCAGAGTCATTCAGGACATTAGGAAAAAGAGAATTTTCCCAGAAAGTATCATGTAGTAGAAAAAACATGAGTTTAGAGTTAAGTTTCAATTCTTTTTCTAAAAATCATTAGCTGTGTAACTTTGATTGTTACTGGACCTCTCTTGTTCTTGGGTTCTTCATTGTAAAATGGTAATGACATAGAATGAAACAAAATGCCTGAGAAAGTGTTAAATTCTGCCATTACCAGAAAAGATACTCAGTATACTTTAGTCTCCTCAGAGGGTCAATGCTTGCAGAAAAGAAGGTAACCAAAGGGAGTGGAGGTGACCTCATATTGAATAAGGTTGAACTCTCTCACCCAGCTCATAATACCTAATATTGTGTGTGTCTTTTATATTTTTTTTTTCAAATACATTTTATATTTCCTGCTAAGAACTATGCTGTGAGTTAGGCAAGACAACTGTTATTATACCCATATTAGAGACAAAGAAACTGAAGCTTAAAGAAGTTTATAGAATTGACAGAGTTTTTATTGTTATTAACTATTAGGCCCAAAATTAAAGTCAAGTTTCTTGAGTCTTGGTCCAGAACTTTTTCCAACATGCCCAGGTTCTCCCTGCTTCTTTCAGGGAAATGGATAGGGAGTTAATTAACTCTGGTCCTTAGGCTTGAGATAGATATTACATTTATTTGAAAAGAACCTTTTAATAAAATATTTAAGGTGTGTTTGCTTGTAGGATACACTCTGCTTTATTTTTTGACACATGTGAAGTGTTGATTATAGTTCTGGAAGCAGCTGAAGGATAAAATCACTAACCTCATAATATGCATATGTATTGTATATTTTATGGTTATTCTAAAACAAATGTTCAGTTCTGCAGTGGCTTTTCCCTGAATAATAGAAATGCCTCAGATAGCTTTCTTCCAGCTCCCTATTCAGGAAGAGTATTATGTTCTGGGAGGGCTGATAGTACATCCAAAATGAAATTGATAATTTCAGTCTGTGAAGAAAGCACATAAATTATTTTGAAGGTAATGAAAAGGAAATCTTGGGCCAACCACTATTGAGAATTATTTTCCACTGCCTTCTTCGATTGATAGCATGAGGAAGCTAGAATTAATCCAAAAATATTTGAAGCTTAAAAGTCAGGACTTTGCTAGTTCTTCAACAACAAAAGAAAGAAGGGAAAACACGTGGACAATGTTCTGAGTCAATGGGAGTGTCTCATGCCTCTCCAAAGGGGAAAGGGGTGGGGTGGACTGACCCTGGGCACTGGCAAGGGAATGGGCCACCCAGGTGGTTGCAGGTTTGGCCCAAATAGCTCTGAAGTGCTTCAGAAAACACTGGACTAAAAGAGTAGAAAGAAATGCATATATTTTGCTGTCTTTGGAGGAATGGTCTAAATGGAAGATGGAACCATATGGAAAAAATTTAGAATATTTTTGGGTTTCTTTTTTTAAAATAACAGCTTTATTGAGCTATAATTCACATGCCATACAATTTACAAATTTAAAGTGTACAATTTAATGGTTTTTGGTGCATTCACAGAGTTGTATAATCATCTCCACTATCAATTTTAGAACATTTTCATCACCCTCAAAAGAAACTACATATTAGCTGTTATCTCCTAATCCCTTCATTTCCCCCAGCCCTAGGCAACTCCTGATCTACTTTCTATCTCTGTAGATTTGCCTGTTCTGAGCATTTCCTATAAATGAATGCATGCAATATCTAGTCTTTTGTGACTTATCCCTTACCCATTTAGCCCATCCCCCCTCCCACAACCCCTCCAGTAACCCTCAGTTTGTTCTCCATATTTATGAGTCTCTTCTGTTTTGTCCCCCTCCCTGTTTTTATATTATTTTTGTTTCCCTTCCCTTATGTTCATCTGTTTTGCCTCTTAAAGTCCTCATATGAGTGAAGTCATATGATATTTGTCTTTCTCTGACTGACCAATTTCACTTAGCATAATACCCTCCAGTTCCATCCACGTAGTTGCAAATGCCAAGATTTCATTCTTTTTGATTGCCAAGTAATACTCCATTGTATATATCTATATACCACATCATCTTTATCCATTCATCCATTGATGGTCATTTGGGCTCTTTCCATACTTTGGCTATTGTTTATAGTGCTGCTATAAACCTTGGGGTGCATGTGTCCCTTCGAAATAGCACACCTGTATCCCATGGATAAATGCCTAGTAGTGCAATTGCTGGGTCATAGGGTAGTTCTATTTTTAGTTTTTTGAGGAACCTCCATACTGTTTTCCAGAGTGGCAGCACCAGCTTGCATTCCCAAGCACAATATTTCTAAGGTTACCAGTGTTGTATCATAAATCAGTACTTCATTCCTTTTGATGGATGAATAATATTTCCTTTTAGTAATGTTAACTTATCCATCAGTCAATGGACTTTTGGGTTGTTTTCACTTTTTGGTTATAATGAACAATGCTTCTATGAACATTTGTGTGCAAGTTTTTATAGAGACACGTTTTCATTTCTCTTGCATGTATACCAGCAGGTGGAATTGCTGGATCATATTGCATCTCTATGTTTAGTCTTTTGAGGAACTGCCAACTTGTTTTCCAGAGTGGCTGCACCATTTTGCACTTCTACTAACAGTGTATGAGGGTTCAAGTTTCTCTACCTTCTGAGGTATTCATCATTGCTTGTTATGAGGGTTCATCATTGCTTGTTATTATTTATCTTTTTGAATTAGTCATGCGAGTAGATGGTGAGTGGTGTATCATTTGGGATTCTATAACAAAATACCATAGACTGGGTGGCTTGTAAAAACAAACATTTATTTCTTACAGTTCTGGAGGCTGGGAAGTCCTGGATCCCAGTGCCAGCAGATTCAGTGTTTGGTGAGGGCTTCCTGGTTCATAGATAGCATAAAAAATATATTACTTCAAAATCATATTCTACAGGTACTGTAGTGGAAGTCACATGGAATAATTATCTCAAGAAGATAAAGGACCATGCCAAATTTTTTAAAATTAAAGAAAAACTTGTCATGTATTTGCTTATACATTAATAAAATAGATGATGATAGCATCAACTTAATGTGATATTTCTATTTCATTGGCTACATTTAAAACAGTAATGTTAGTATTTATAATATTCTGGAAATTACATTCTTTGAGGTTATTTAAATGTGGCAAAGAAGACATTTTATATATCAACCTAGAAATTTACAAAGGGCTACATGCTTTCTTTCAAACTTTTACAGGAGGTGTTGAGCAAAATAAATAAATAAATAAAAAGTAGTAATAATGAAGTGAATAACATTGCTGTGGATCAAAGAAGGGTATTTTTCAACTACACAGGCTTTGCCTTTGTAACTCATTTTCCCCTCTGATGTGGTCCGTTGTATTAATTTTGATCCTGATTTTATCTGAAAAATCTTGGTATTAGGGGAGGGTGGGAAAACAAATGAACAGCAGCTGTCCAGTCTCTGAGCACATTCTGCTTCTGGAATTCATCCCAGAAGATGCTCCTGAATGATTCCAGTGAGATGTGAACCAAGCCTGCTTTTCAAGACCTTCAGAGAAGGCCCTTGATCTTTCCCCTCAGAGTGACGTTCATAAGTTTTTAGGGTTTATTTGTTTAGTTTGGGGTCAATATGTTAAAAGAATTTAAGAATATTTTCAAGTTAATAGAAAAACCTGGTTATGTCTAAATTATAGCAGGTAAATTTTTGGAAAAGTGGTTACATTTAAACATTATTAAAGTGTTACAAGTTGGTAAGTATATTGCAATGTTTGATTTGGCAGTGAGAAGTAAAGCTTTAACTGAGAGTAAGATTTTCATCTTTTGAAGCCAAATATGGTCAATTTTTAACTCTTGACAATGTCCATCCATATATAGGTTTCTGTTTATACGTGACTTGGATTTATCACTCATATAACTCCTCCATGTTGCAGGATGGATTTTTCCTGCCTTTGAACTTCTTGTGGTTTGGCACTTAACCTGCTCCTTCTGAGGTCTAAGCTCATGAAAAATTAAGCTAATAGGAGGGGATCTTTGGTAAGATGGAGAAAGGAGACAGGGACTCTGTGTGCATTTAGGATGCTGTGAGGAATTGGGCAGGGTCATTAAGGAGAATGTAGTAAGAGACTATTTCTGAGGATATGAGGTGGTTAAGGGAAACCACCACCAACAGTGCGGGGCTATTGCCAAAAACAGACCTGAAGGGCAAGGAGGGATTAGTGACTAGAACCCAGAAGCCACCTGGTGGTGTGGCCTTTGGAAGACAAATATAGCTATTGGTGGGTTTGTGGGGAATAAAACCCAGATTCATTCTCCTTCCATCCTTTGATCTTCTGCAGGTGCCTCCAACTGGCCAAATTGAGCTAGAAGACAGAGGGTAGGGACACCCTAGATGGAATCCATAAAGCCAACTCTCTGGGACACAGGCCAGGGTAGGGAAGAATGGAGAGCATATTTGAAGAGCACTTGGAGAATCCAGCATGCTCAGAATGGCAATACACTAGTGCTATAAGAGGTCGTCCATGCAAAAGAAGGTTGTGTTTTGTAGCTCAAATGCTTCTACATTTCTAAAGAAATTGAGGGGTGTTGTAAACTGAATGTCTGTGTTTTTCTTCAAAATTCATGTTGAAGCCCTAACCTCCAATGTGATTGTATCAAGAGATAGGTCCTGTGGGAGGTAATTGAGTTTAGATGAGGTCATGAGGGTAGAGCCCCCTTAATGGGATTAGTGTCCTTATAAAAAGAGGAAGGAGCACCAAGAAGAGACACCTCTGCTATGTGAGGGTACAGTGAGAAAGCAGGTATCTGTAAGCCAACAAGAGGGCCTTTACCATGAACCTGACCATGCTAAGACCCTATTCTTGGGCGTCCCAGCCTCTAAAACTGTGAGAAAATAAATGTCTTTTGTTAAGGCTCTCCGATTTCTGGTGTCTTGTTATGGTAGCCCAAACTGATTAAGACAAGGGGTCTACAGGTCGTAAAGCTGTCCTCCACGCAACATGTACACATTTCTTATCTGAAAGCCAAGATGCTGGGAGGTTGAAGGGGCAATAAGAACTTTTTTAGAGAGAAAGAGAGAGAGAGAGAGAGAGTGCGAGTGAGTGAGTGCATGGGGGGAGGGGCAGAGGGAGAAAGAGAGAGGGAATCTTAAGCAGTTAATGCAAGGTTTGATCTCACAACCCTGGGATCTTGACTTGAGCTAAAATCAAGAGTCAGACGCTTAACCGACTGAGCCACCCAGTGAAGGAAGACAGTAGGAACTGATAAGAGGATTGACAGAAAAGGAAATGAATCATTTTGTTTCATTCTCTGGGGACTCTGCTGTTATCACCTCATAGCAATATTTTCTTTCTTGTAATGGATTTTTCCTCTCCATCTTTTCAAACATTAGTGACAAGCAAGGAAATTATATATGTATATGTATGTATCTTTGTGTGTGTGTTTATACAAACATACATGTATACATATATACAATATATATTATATACAAATGTAATTATGAATATTGGTTATTAAATAATTTTTACTTAAAAAGATAGTTTTTATTTCAAAGTGTTTAGAAATAGATACCATATCTATATTACTTCAAAGTTTTATGCTATAGTGTCCCAACAATATAATTCAAAACTATATTTAACATGTTTGATTCAGAACTTGTATAATTCTATAAACTTTTAACACTATTCTATCATTTAAACACTTACAAATAGATAATAAAAAAAATAAAAAGTATGGAAACATGGTTTCTATTGATATCCTTCAAGCAAGATTAGTGATAATATGATACATTTATTTGTTCTTGAATAACTATATGTTCCTTTCTAACATTTTCTTTAGGAGAAAATGATTTAATAGAAGTAAAAGAAACTGAGTGTTAAGAAATCTCTTCAGTTATGTAAATATTAGCATATTCCCCACCATAGAAGGAAAGAGAAACAAATGGCATATTTGTGAGGACATATATTCCAGCCCTCTTGTCCGGTGGGAAGAGGTAAATAATTGTGACATGGAGGCAAGATAGTTGAGAAGCAGGAGCATTAACTGGACAGTTGGTGAAAGAGTTAGTCTGTTAAAAACAGAGTATCTCCTGAAATTTTTACTTTTCAGAAGAGAGTGTACATATTGAGGGAAATATCTTTCTGGTTTTATTTCAAACAAGTAAGAAAGAACAGGCTTGTAATCTGGAAGTAAGGGGTAACATTAACTGCACATCCTAAAATCATAGAGGCAAAGCAACTGTTTATTTGGAAGGCAGATTACAGGAAGAAGCAAAGTGTGACCAACTGAGAAGAAATAGCTAGACACAATGAAATGTGATAGTTGGAGTGGAAAGGAGGAGAAGCCTACACAAACCAACGTTTACTGCACATTGAAGTATGGTGCTAAGCAAGCGTGTCTTCATTAAATGGAACAAAAAAAAAGACATAATTAAAGAGAAACAAAAGAAGGGTTGGAAGGCTAGAGACAAAAACAAAACAAAGCATGAAAAAATGGTTAGGGATAAAATAAAAAGGTAGTGAAAGGCAGGGGTGGTTTAAAACTCAATTTGGTGCAAGATGATCAACAAAAGTGAGTATCTGCCTTCTAGATTGGGAGAATGTAGGCAAGTTAGCCGTTACTAGAAAGGATGCTGAACTGCCAGGATTCTGTTTTACTTCTGTCTTATCCATCGAGGAGAAAAAAAAAATAGGTAAGAGGCTGTTGAAGATCTTAATAAGTGAAAAGAAATTGTGGTTGGGAAAGCAGGAGTTTGCAAAATCATTTCTTCTTTTTTTGAATTATAATTGCATGTGAAAAGATGCACAGATCTCAAGTGTGGAGTTTGATGGATCCTGACATATGTGTACACCTGGGTAACCATCACCCTAATCAAGATTAAGAACATTGCTATTATTCTAGAATGTTCCCTTGTGCCCTTTTCCAGTTAATCTCCATTCACTCCCCCCCTGCTGAGGAAATGACAGTTCCAATTTTTATCACCATAGAGTTGTTTGGCCAATTCTTGAACCTTATATAAATGGAATCCTATTAGCATGTACTGTTTTTGTATGGCTTCTTTTGCTTAACATGTTATTTTGGAGAGTTATCCATGGTGTTGTAAGAAGAGCTGTGTTTGAGTCCCAGTTCAAATACTCTAGTTATGTGAGTGTCACACAGGATTCAGGCTCCACAAGGGCAGGGATTTTTATCTGTTTTGTCCAATGTCCCATGTCCAGTTGCCTAGAATAGACCTGCTACATACATAGTAAGTGCTCCATTTCTCAACTATGAGATGAAAATTAAAGTAATAATATTTTATACCCACGTTCAAAGGGATTTGTGAGGCATAAGTAAGAAAAAGTATCTTAAATTGCTTTGTAAACTCTATAGCACTTTCTAAAGGTTATCTTTTATTATAGAAAAACCATGAGTTCCTTATAGACAGCAACCATACCTTATTGATCTTTGAATTTTTCACCCCTAGCATCATATATAGTGAAGTCAGTAATGCTCCTTGAATAAACTAACTTATTCAAGTTAGTTTGAATAACTAGTTAGTTTGAATAACCCTCAAGTTAGAGGGTTTCTAAGACCCTCAAGTTAGTCTGTGCAGCTTTGGCGGGAAAGCCAATAGAATCAATGTTTGTTGAGTATCTACTATACACTTTTTAAAGTTAAGGTAAAGTTAATGGCAACCATTTGGGAGCATTAGAAATAATTGGAGAGCACTTTGAATAGGTGAGTATTCAATTTGGGTATGTATACATGTATAGATACACACTGGTGAAAGAAAGTGATTATTTATCAACAGAGCTTTATATATATGTGTTTGTGTTTAAAACCTAAGTATTATGAATTTCTTTAGAATAATAAATTTATTATAATTTTTTAATGTTTATTTATTTTTGGGAGAGACAGAACACAAGCGGAGGAAGGGCAGGGAGAGAGGGAGACACAGAATCAAAAGAAGGCACCAGGCTCTGAGCTGTCAGCACAGAGCCCAATGCAGGCCTTGAACCCACAAACCCCGAGATCATGACCTGAGCCCGAGTCAGATGCTTAACTGACCGAGCCACCCAGGCGTCCCTAGAATAACAAATTTGTTATAAAATGACTTTTAAACTAATGAAATTAATTTTAAATGGTTGTATTTGTTGTCTAGAATGTATGGGACTTTTTGAGCTTAGTTAGTCAGCAGTGACTGTCCACAACCAGTTCTAACATGACAGTGAATGTCTTTCTTGAAACATTCAAGTTGCAATTACAACACATTGCTTCAGGTAGCAATTTCTGAAAAGTTGCCATATAAACTCCACTTAGTCTGAGGCTATACTCATTGTATAGTCCCACCCAGGAATAAATCCCATACCAGCACTGTGTTAAAAAACAGTGTCAAAGACCAACTCTAATTTCCCATAGTAAACAATTAGACAACTTGACAAAATTATAGCTATTTTTAGCAAGTGGGGTACAAGCAACATAAAACTGTGATCTTTGTGAGAAAGAAAGTAACTGTGAAGCCTGCAATTTTCCTGGCTTTCAGCCTAGAGTCCATTTCTAACCATGAGTATAGAAGAGAAAACTCCAACAAATCCTGGAGGCCTACTGACTTAAGAAGGTGAAGATCAGAGTCTGGGGAGACTGAGGCAGCTGGAAGTTAAAACGTGGAGTTTTGGAAAGGGGGATACTCTATACAAAAAGAGCTCCATAAATCTGCATGAGGTGCTTTCTAGTCTTGAAGCACTAGGTTGCCCATGTGTGGAGTAAAGCTTCACAATGATGGACAGAGAGTCACCATGGAACTGGAACTGGAAATATTACTAGAGGTCACAAAGGGCAGGAGGGTATTTGAGCTCTGACCATCCAGAATGGAGAATCCTGGCTGATCGTCTGAGAAATTTGATGAAGACCCTAGGAGTTCTGATTCAGAAGTAGGAGTGAACAACACTGGAGTGTAGGATATTGTAGATCCACCTTAGCAAAATGTAAAAATAAGCTTCAAAGTGATGAAATGGAACTGCAAGTTGCTCAGCTCTATAAAGGAAGAAAACAACATCCAAACACTTAAAAACATAACATTCACAATAGATTAATAAACAAGCTGAGAAGAAGGAAAATGTGACCCATAATCAGGAAATAAATTAGTCAATAGAAAAAGCACAGAAATGATAGTTTTGTTAGAATTAGCAAAGATGTTAAAAACATGAACATAGTAGGGAGAGAAATGTAAACTATTAATAAAGACCAATTAGAATTTATAGGAATGAAAATACTACATACGAAAAAAGAAAAAGAAAAAGAAGTGATGGCCCCAAATTTTCCAAGTTTCACGAAAATTATAAACCCACAGGTTTATAGCACAATGGACCGAAAACAGGGTGAACACTCACATGCTAACACAGATACATCAAGGTATACCATAATCAATTCTGAAAACCACTGAAAAAGCATATTTTAAAGAAAGCTAAAGGAAAAAGTCACATTATTTACAGAGAAAGATAAAAATTACAGCTGATTTCTCATCTCTTAATATAAGTCAGGGGACAGTGGAATGACATTTTTAAAGTATTAAAAGGAAAATGAAGTTATCCATCTAAAAGTCAATGAACAGCAGTACTGCTCCTGCAAATAAAGCCAAATAAAGATATTTTTAAAGAAAAAAATGAAAAAAAAATTTTCAAAAGACCTGAACACAGCAGAATAAAGGAGAGGAGGGAGAAGTAAAAGAAGATGTACAAATGAGAAACACATGAAAATGTGCTCACCATCATTAGTCATCAGGGAAATGCAAATTAAAGCCACTATGAATCACCGCCACACATCTACCAGATTGTCTAATTTTATTTTGTTTTTTAAAATTTATTTATTTATTTTTGAGAGAGAGAGAGAGAGAGAAAGAGAGAGAGAACACATGCAGATGGGGGAGGGGCAGAGAGAGAGGGAGAGAGAGAATCCCAAGCAGGCTCCACTCTGTCAGGGCAGAGCCTGATGTAGGGCTTGATCTCACGGACTGTGAGATCATGACCTGAGCTGAAATCTAGAATTGGATGCCTAACTGAATGAGCCAGTCAAGCACTCCAACATTGTCTACTTTTAAAGAGACTGACCATACCAAGTACTGGCCAGGATTTAGCACAATTAGAACTGTCATAGATTGATTTTGGCAATATAAATGGTATAATCACTTTGGAAAACAGTTTGAGAGTTTATTTTAAAGTTAAACGTAGATTTACAATGCAAATGAAAAATCAGACCCCTGTTTTTACCTAGGAGAAATGAAAAGTTAAGTTTGCATAGACTTATACATGAATGTTCATAGCAACTTTGGTCATAATACCCAGAAAATGAAAACAACCCACAGGTGTATCAAGAGGTGATGGGTAAACAAATGGTGGTATATTTATAACACAGAATGTTATTTATCAATAAAAAGGAACGAAATACCAGTGCATGCAGCAATATAGATGAAACTCACAAATATTATGCTGAGTACAAGGAACCAGATTCCAAACAGTCTATACTGTATGATTCCATTTATATGGAATTACAGAAAAGACAACATTTATTCAGAGCAACAGAATAAAGGTCACTGGTTACCAGGGAACAAGGCACATGGGGCAAGGGTGTTTATTGACTTAGAAAGGACATAAAGTACCTTTGGAGGTGTTGGACATATACTGTATTCTGATTGCAGTGGTTATGTGGTATATATATTTGAAAAACTCATTGAAATGTATGCCTAAAATGGATGTTTTACATATGTAAATTATACTTCATTAGAGTTGATTAAACATAAGTCATCGATCAAACAGAAAGGAAATTAATTCTCTTTGGCTGAAGAGTGGATACATTTTGAAGAGTCCTGTGTCCTTAAAGGCCTGCTTTAAGTTTGTTAACTGCAAGAAAAAGAATACATAACTATAGCAAGAAAGCAATTGCATTCATTTGCTAATTTGTATCTTTGACCTTGTATATGCTAATAGTATTTGTTTCTGGTTCAAAGTGAAAGCATTTTTGAATTATTTTGTCATCATCATTCTTGCTCATCTTAGAAACAAATCCAGTCTCTTGTAGTCTATGGTAACTTAAGTGTTTATTGCAACTAAAATTAAAACAATTATTCTGTGAAATAAAAATAGTATGTGAACATAAGCATAGATGTAGTAGAATAAGTAATAAACATCTTAGAATGGTAAACACCTAGAAATTTCCCCAGTATCTGAGGCCAAGGAAGATGAAATTACTGCCCTATGTCACAAAACTAGTGAGTGGCAAAGTCTTGATTTTTAAGCTGAAATTTCTTTTAATTGATATTTTATTTAAAAAAATTTTTAATGTTTATTTTTGAGAGAGAGAGAGAGAGAGAGAGAGAGAGAGAGAGAGAGGGCGAGAGGTAGAGAGAGAGGGAGACACAGAATCCAAAGCAGGCTCCAGGCTGCCAGCACAGAGCCTGATGCAGGACTTGAATGCATGAACCATGAGATCATGACCTGAGCCAAAGTCGGACACTCAACCGACTGAGCCACCCAGACGCTTTTTGTTACTCTTGTCTTCTCCATTCTGCCTTATATCTTCCTAGATGGAGCTTTTTGCCTTTCTCATGCCTTTCTCATGCCTGTTTTTCTTGTTCCCATCTCTGTGCTTTTGCTCATATTACTCCCTTATCTGGAATGTCCTTTTAATTTTCAGCAAATACAGATGGTCAAGGAAAGTTGCCATGATGTTAGAGTACCACAATGTGTTTCTGTTTCTTTCTTTTTTTTTTTTAATTTTAAAAAAGTTTATTTATCTATTTTGAGAGAGAGAGCAAGGGAGGGGCAGAGAGAGAGGGGGAGAGAGAGTATCCCAAGCAGGTTCTGCATTGTTAGCACAGAACATGGGGCTTGATCTCATGAACTGTGATATCATGACCTGAGCTGAAATCAAGAGTTGGCCGCTTAACCAACTTAGCCACCCAGATGCCCCTGTGTTTCTGTTTCTTAAGAAAAATATGATGATATATTTGATAAAATACATTCACCTGTATCATGTTTACCTCAATCCTTATGTCTGTTATTCATGTCATGGACTGAATTGTGTTCCCCAAAAATGTATATCTTGAAGCCCTAACCCTCCCAGACCTTGAAATAGCTGATTAAAGTTAAATACGGTTTTAATGTTGGGGCCCTAATTAAATAGGACTGGTGTCCTTATAATAAGAGGAACAGACACCAGGAATACACACACAGGGAGAAAAGGTCATGTGAGGACAGAGTAGGAAGGCAGCCATCTGCAAGCCAAGGAGAGAGGCCTCAGGAGAAGACAACCCTGTCAGGACTTTGATCTTTGACTTTAAGACTTCTGATCTATGAGAAAATAAATGTCTGTTCAAGCCACCCAGTCTGTGGTATTTTGCTATGGTGATCCTAACAGGCTAATACAATTCCCTTTGAGTACTTTCTTAGATCCATCTACTCCAAGGAAATATTTCTAACCCATAGTTAGTATTTCCTCTAACCTTAGTATCTATTTTGTAATTTACTTTTGTAAATTACATTTGTAAAAAATGTTTTACTTCTGTTTTTTTATAGGTAGTTATATCATAAGGTATATATAAAATAATGCTTTTAGAAAATTCATTGTTTAGGTCTATGGACACTTCTGTAGCAAACTAGAATTATTTGTTGGTTTGACCTGAGGTCTACAAGGTCTGATAATAGGCATTTCTTTATGACTGTAAGAAAAACACCCTTAAGTTGAATAGCCATGTTTGAACTGTACAATTGATTTTCTTATCAAAGACATCCTCAGTCAATGCTTTTATTAAAAAAAATTGCACAGTAAAACACAAAGTCTTTCTTAACAAGTTGCTATTGTTCATAGGACAATGGAAACCAGACCTTAATTAGTACATTTTTTTCCTCCTGTAGATGTCTTTTGTACACAAATTAATTTAGAATTCTTTAGACTTACATAGGCATGTCTCATCTCCTGTGAAGGTACATAGCACATCTTTTATCTCTTTTGTATTATGTCACTTCTTTTTTTAATGTTTACTTATATTTGAGAGAGAGAAACAGAGAGAGAAAGCATGAGCAGGGGAGGGGCAGAGAGAGAGGGAGGCACAGAAGCTGAAGCAGGCTCCAGGCTCTGAGCTGTCAGCACAGAGCCCGACGTGGGGCTCGGACCCACAGACCTCGAGATCATGACCTGAGCCAAACCTGGATGCTCAAATGACTGAGCCACCCAGGCCCCCCTGTATTATATTACTTCTTGAAGAGAGGGAGGGAGCGAAGGAAGGGAGGACATGATAGCTCCATACTTCAACATTCTCTGTGGCTCCTTTCTAAGAAGGAAAAACATTCTGAATTCAGAGGTACGAGTCAGTGAAGGATGCAGATAACATGCATTATCAAGTAGAGGGTGAGATCTTCAAGTTCAAGATTGAAGTTTAGTGGGAATTAAATGGTTCTGTATGGGGGATACTGAGAGAGAGAGCAGACAGGTGACTGGGGATAGTGGGGGACTGAGGCTGAAAGAAGTGCTGGCTGCTGACAGTTGAAGAGCACGGAAACAAGATACGACTAACAAGAAATATTTGAATGAGTTGCTGGAATATTCACTAAAATGTACATTACTGTCTGAAGCTTGTGGACACATCATGTTTTGATTTGTATTGAAGAAGGGGACTTGCAGAAAATCTTCTATTACATAAATAAGAAGAATGTTTAAATCTACAAGTGTTCACAGTGTTCCTCACTGCAATGAGAATCAAAAGCAAGTTAGGGGTGCCTGGGTGGCTCAATCGGTTAAGTGTCAGACTGTTGATTTCAGCACAGGTCATGATCTCACAGTTCATGAGATTTAGCTCCCTGTCGGGCTCTGTGCTGAAAGTGTGGGACCTGCTTGGAATTCTCTCTCCCTCTCTCTCTGCCCCTCCCTAGCTCATGTGTGCACTCTCCCTCTCAAAAATGAATCAATAAGCATTAAAAAAATGAATCAAGAGCTATTTAAAATATTTAAAATATCCATAACAACATGGGGTGTTGTTATATGTAGTATATTTTGACTCTTCACTGTCATGAGAAAGGTAGCTTTAAGTCTTGAAATAAGTTTATATAAGCCCCTTAATTTTTTTTCAAAAAATTTTTGGCTATTCTACATCTTTTGTACATATATATGTACAAATATATGTGTATGTTAGAGTCTAGTGTGTGTGTGTGTGTGTGTGTGTGTGTGTGTGTTAGAATCAGCTTGTCAGCTTCTCTAAAAAAGCCTCTGGGATTCTTGAATGCAACTGTGTTGAACTTATAGATTGGTTTATGGAGAATGAACATCCTAATAATATGGAGTCTTTCAAACAAGACAAATGGCATATCTCTTCATTTATTTAGGTGTTTACATTTACTCATCAGTGTTTTGCAGTGTTAAAGATCTGGCACATCTTTTGTTTAAGTATTTTATGTTTTTGATGCTTATACATGATAATGTTAAAACTTTGATTTTCCAATTGTTTTGAGTATATAGAAATATAATTAATTTTTGTTAATCGACCTTGGATTTTGAGACTTTGGTAAATATAGCATTACTTCTAATAATTGTTTTGTTGATTCCTTTAGGGTAATTAATGTACTCAAAGATGACATCCGCAAATAGCAACAGTTCTAGTCCTTTCTTTACAATGTGTATATCTTTTATTTTTATTTTATTTTATTTTTGCCATATAGTACTTCCAGTACTGTGTTAATAGGCGTGATGAGAGTGGTCATCTTTGCCATGTTATTTATCTTAAAGGGAGTTCTTTAGTATAATGTTAGTTGTGGCTTTTCCTTAGATATGCTTTATTAAATTGAGGAAGTTCCCTTCTATTCCTAATTTGCTGAGTGTTTTTTTATCATGAATCGCATTTAATTTTTGTCAAATATTTTTTCTTCAACTATTGAAATAATCATGTGATTTTTTTTTTCTTTATTCTGTTAGTATGGTTATTTTCCATTAATTGATCTTTGAATTTTGAGTCAACCTTGCATTCCTGGAATAAAACCCACTTAGTCATAATGTGATATCTTTATTATATTTTGCTGTATCAGATTGACTTATATTTGCTAAACAATCTTGCTTCTCTCTTCATGAAGGATGATATTCTGTTAATTTTGAGGTTGAGCTTTCACAGTTTACTGTAGTGTCCTCTATCTTATTTTGCCTAATCCAAATTCTGATCTATACCAGATTCTTCCATTTTCTTTTCACTGCAGATTCTATGTCTTCTCCCTATTGCCTGCCCAGAGTTTAATGCTAGGATGTTGCATTGATTTTTCTTTCCTTATTACCAGTTGCAAAAAATCCACAATCTCTATCAATGTATTTGTTCAGCGTTTATATTAAGAATGAAGATCTTTACTTTACATATCTCAAACCATTCTCTGTACCTTTGATTTATGATTTCTTTAGGTGTAGTGTCCATAGTAACTTTTATACAAGGTAACAGATGTTTTCTTTTCTTTAAAAAAAAATTTTTAAGCTTATTTATTTTTAGAGAGAGATTGAATCCCAAGCAGGCTCTGCATTGTCAGTTTGGAGCCCAATGAAGGGCTCAAACTCACTAACTGTGAGATCATGACCTGAGCCGAAACTTACTTGGTTGCTCAACCAACTGAGCCACCCAGGCACCCCTCCTTTTTTTCTTTTGATATAAGATATTTTCATTTGGGTTGTTACACAAATAACTGTTTGCATCCCTTTCCTCAGACACAATCATCTCCAGTATTTTCTGCTATTAGCAACTCCATACATTTAATCACCCAAATCAGAAAAATGTGGTTCTCTCTCTGTCATTCTCTATTTTTGATCCATAACCAAATCTTGCCAATTATATATCTTAAATATTCCTCAGTGCCCCCTTATTTTCTGTATCCTCCTTATAACTGCTTTCAGATGCTCACAATACCACTCCTGGATTACTGCAACCATACTCTAAGTGGCTTCTGTTGCCACTGCCAACTACCCTTTACATTGCTACTAGTTTGATATTTCTGAAAAGTAAATTTGCCTTTTCTGCTTAAAAGTATTTAATGTCTCTTTTTTTTGTCTTTAAAAGAACACATTAACTCATTAATACAGTTACTAAATTCTTCAATATCTGTTCTCTATTAAAGAAATGTCCAGAATGGGCTTGAGCTGAAAATGAATTCCATAGAACTTAGCAAGGTGAAAAACTATCACAACTGTGTGCAATAACCCTAGCCAACATTTCCCCAACTATAGCACAACTAAGAGTTAAACACTTAGATTAGCATAGCTAAGATAATGGGTACTGTCTTAATCCTACTATTGTGTGGGCCAGTAGTTACATACTCAATTAAAAAAATTGTCAAGTTATTTACATTTATTTGTCTCTAAATATATTTTAATTTGTGTGAGGCAAAAAGGCCCATGATCCTAATGGAAAACTCATCTTAATCATATTCACATGGAAAATTAGTCTCTATTGGAATTGACATTTTAGCTCAAATGTCTCTTCCTTCCTAATTCCATACCCTAGTTCTAAATTATCCATTCTTTTCTTGTGCTCCGAAAGTGCCTTTAAACTCTGCCTGGCTTTGCAGTTAATTTTATGTATACATACATTTCTACAGAATGTTGAAGTTTTTGAGGCAAGATCATAACAGTGTCCATGGAGAGTCTGGCTCAAAGATGTGACATATTAGGGGTGCCTGGGTAGCCTTAGTCAGTTGAGCATCCAACTTGATTTTGGCTCAGGTCATGATCCCGGGCTTGTGGAATGGACCCCCATGTGGGGCTCAGTGCTGAGCATGGAGCCTGCTTAAAACTTTCTCTCTCTCTGCTCCTCTGCCCTACTTATGTGCTCTCTCTCTCTAAAACAAAAAACAAAAGATATGACATAATAAATATGAATCAAATTATGCCAAGACTAAAAGTAAGAGTATAGACATGGAGCTATTACAAACATGAATATTATACAAAGCCAGCTTTGGGAATTCTGGTTTTTCTCTTCCTCCCTGCCCCTCAAATCCAGAGTTTCATGGATTAAATATATGTCATTGTTAGAAATACAAATGTAAGAATATGAAAAAAAAGACTATATTTGTATTAGTTAGACCTTGGTAGTTGTTTATATTGAAGTAATTTTTTTTTTTTGCTGAAGTTTTATGACATAATGCTCATGTCTTGCCAACAAAGCCAATATATCTTTTGGTTTTTCTATCCCCTTCAGGTATTTGATTTTGGTATGCTACCATTTTTTAATTGTTTGCCATTATTGACTTAATTTTGATGAGAGAAAATATTATTTTCCTTATTTTTTGAAATTTTATCTTACAATAACTGTATGAAGTAAGTTAAATCAAGGTTTTTTGTATGGGTGGAGAAAAATTTTAATGAGCAATTTGAAGTACGTTTTCATATGGCCAACATATTTAAAAATTTCATTTGCTTTTTACTTTAATCTTGGGTATAAGAAAGACATCATAAAAGCAGAATCCTAGCAGATGCATGATCTTCACATGTGGTTTATGAACACAGATCACTAATGACTAATGCCAACTTGTTTATTATTTCCATCCCTTGTGGAAACTCTGATGAACAGAAAGTTACATCATGAGCCAATTGTAGCTTTCTTGAGAATAAGCAGCTTGTATCATGGTACAAAAAATAAATAGACAAATATATTTAACACATACTGCTATACTATATTTATCTTGAAACTTTTTCTATCTACATCAAAATCCTCTTTGATAAGTTCAATTGGTAAAGGCAGCAAAATGGAACCCCTAGCATATGTCATTCTGGCATATTAATCCAGAGTGTAAACAGGCAAATTAAGTAGGTTTATACCCAATACAAGATGCGACTACAAGACTTAAACTATCTGATAAATGTAGAGAACATAGACACCTCTGTCATATTTGGGAAATTATGCTTTGACATCATTTCTTTTTTTTGGATACACTTATTAGTTGAATGATTTGGGGCAAGTCTCTACATTGTCTCTGAGTCTGTATTTTTACCTTTGAAATGTAAAAACATGTCTGCCTCACGTACCTTAGTTGATCCAGTAAATATTTATTAAGTTCCCATTATGGGACATAATTCCTGTTCCAGATATTTATGTTATATAACAGAATAGACAGAAATGAGTAGGAAGATACATAATAAACACAATAAATCAGTAAAACATACAGCAAGTTAGAAGACTGGAAGTGATATGGAAAAAAATAGAGCAAGGTAAATGCAAAAAGTCACTGGTGCAAGGGATGGGCTCATTGCCATTTAAAATAGAATTATCAAGGTAGGCTCCATTGAGAAACTGACATCCGAGAAAAGACTCAAGAGATATAAAGGAGTCAGCCACCAAGGAGCATTCCAGGTTTAGGGATTCACTAGGGCAAAGGCCTGAGGCATGTTTGGTGAGTTGGCAGACAGCAAGGAGGCCAGTGTGACTTAAAATAGAGTAAGCGGGAAAGTAATAGAAATCAGAGAGGTAAGGAGAACAAGGGTACAGGCTGATCATGTAAAGTCTTGTAAGCCATGTAGGCAGTTTGCTTTGATTTTGGGGAAGATGAGAGAAGTTATGAGGATTTGATGGGGAATGATATGATTTGAATTGGGTGTTAAAAGTATCACTCTAACTACTGTCTTGAGATTATATTAAAGAGAAAAAGCGTGTGAGAAAAGAGACCATGAGGAGGCTGTCAGAGTGATCTGAGAGAGATGATGTTGGCCAAGGTGCTAGGACTGAAGGTGAGGTGAAGTGCTTGATTTGTAGATATCTTTTGAAGGTAGAGCCAACAGCATCTCTTGATAGACTGGATATGGGATGTGAGAAGAAGTGAGTAGTCAGGGTTGCTCAAATAATTTGACCTGAGCAACTGAAAGTATGGAGTTGACATCAACTCACATTAGGAACCTGCAGGTGGACTAAATTTTCAGGAGGAATATCAGAAATCCATTTTAGTCATGTTAAGATTGAGATGTCTATTTGACATCTATTTTAGGATAATCTAAACTATGCTATAGTTAAAACAAAATCTCAAAATGTCAGTGGCTTACCATATGAAAAGATTACTTCTCCCTCATGTTATACATAACACATGCTTTACACACATAGACAAAGGGACCAAAGCTGATGGAAAGACTGCCTTATTGTAACTGCATTTGGAAACATATGGCTTCCAGGATCATGAAACAAGGGAAGAGAAGAACTAGAGAGTTGTTCTGGTTCTTAATATGTCTGCCCAGAAGTGACACCACTCACTTTCTCCTACAACCCACTGACCAAAGCTAGTCATATGGCACCATCTAATTGTAAAGGGGTGGGAAATACAGACTTTGATATGTGAGCAGGCATTCAGGCAAGAGGTCTGTTCTGTGATATAAATTTGAGAGTGACTGGCCATGTGAATAGTATTTAAATCCAGAAGATTGTGAAATCACCAGGGATGGAACAAAGTTAGAGGAGAGAAGAGGAAGAAGGATTAAGCCCTGGCATGCTCCAATGTTGAAAGATCTGAGAGAGGAAGAAAACAAGCAAAGGAGACTGACAAGGACCATATAATGAGGTAGGAAGAAAGCCAGGGCACCCTGGAATTCAAGTGAAGAAAGGGTAGCAAGGAAAACGGAGGGTGATGGACTATGACAAAGCTACTGATATTTCCAGTGAGGTGAGAACTGAGAATTGACCATTGCATTTGCAAAGTGGAGCTCATTGGTGTCCTCCATGTTTTGGAGGCCTGATGACAACCTGTTGGAGTGGATTTAAGGGAGAGCTGGAGGAGAGGAATTGGAGATTGCACAGTTAGGTAACTCTTTTGAGAAAAATATAATACAAAGGGTGAAATAAATGGAGTGTCAGCAAAAAAGAAGAGAGATCAAAAACACTTTTTTTAATGAAAAAAATAGCACATGTGTATGCTAATAGATGGGGAGGGAAGCACTGATGAAGGAGATAGGGGTAAAAGTGACACTTTTAGAAGTGTCACTTTTTGGAAGATGTGTCCACTGCAAAAGTGGAGGAATTGATTGGCTAAGGACAAGCATGGAGGCAGAATTGAAGAGTGAGATGTGGTGATGGGAGTCTCTGTAAAGCTTGTGTGCAAGTGTCTTTGAAAGTTTTGCCTTGGGTTTGGCATGAACATCAAATGAAATAAGCTCCAAAGTAATAGGCAAATATAAGTTATTATTAATCTCAAATATAAGTGATTATTAATCAATCTACTGTTGGCATTTAATAGCTGAGCAATGGTAAAAACTGCCAAGAGCCTAATTAGAGGCTCTTGACAGTACCCGAGTATGCTGCAGGCTTTCTGGACCATTTACCTTTGCAGAGATAATGTTCACTAGATGAACAGGAAGAGACAGGATTATCCCAAAATAGTTCTATGGAAAGATGAATTAGGAATTGAATGGGTAAAGATTTATACCTCTGCTGCTAGCTTGTGTTGATATAGCTGTGTTAGCTCATAAATTAATCTGTAGCCAATAGTTACCATATTAACTCAGTTGCATGGCCTTCATTTGTATGTGTCACATGCAAGCAAGCAGCAGCCATTTAGGGTCAAAGGAGTCAAAGATTTGGGAATCAGAGGGCTACATTTAGCAGAAGTGTACCTCCTAAATTACATCATTTATCTGTTTACTTGAAAACGTTTATATTCTGTTCTGCAATAATAATTAATACCTTCCTAATATGGGATAAAATGAACTCTCTCAGGCCCAGAGTGCTCCCTAGGAACCTGACAGGCTGTTGACCCTTCTGTTGCCTTAGGGATTATTATTCCCTTTTGGAACAAAACTAAACAATGCAGAGATTTGTTCTGGTGTGTGTGTTTGTGTGTGCATGTATGTGTGTGTGTGTTTTCCTTATTAATTCAAATTGGCAATAATTGACCAAATAATTCCATGAATCATTGGAATTTTGGATTAGCAGATTATATCATGAAGCTGCCACATTCAGGAAAATCAAGCTGCTTTTTTGCTATAGTTCTAAAGATTTTCCAAGAATACTAGTAATCACAGAATAACAGAATTATCCAGAGCATTCCTACACTGCAGGGGTTTGTGTCCGGAGAGTGAAGTGAAGGATTTTAGAGGCCATGTGGTATACCACTGCCAACATCTATGTTGACCGATGAAGGGGAAGACTGTGCACTAGAGTTGCCAGGAGAGCCTTTCTCTTGTTTTTTTCAGTCTTTTTTGAAAAACACAATTAATTCATTCTTCCACTCCAGCGCTTTTAACAAGATAACAGTTAACAAACTTTCAGGCTTTATTGGCTAGAACAGAAACGGACATCACTATGTCACCACAGTCCTAAACAGGAGCTTCTGGGTTTTCTATTGCAGCATTTGAAGATTCCAAATTTTTGAAGCAGTTACCTTACTTGCCCTCCTTGCTTATGAGGCTTAAATTGCTATGCTGAACATATGGAGTTTATCAAAACCTTTTATTTTTTTTTTACATACATTTAAATTTTTGTAAACATGATACATGTCCATGTTAAAAAAAAATAGAAGAATTTATAACTAAAAGTCATCAGTCCCACCTCATCTTCTCCTACGTGTAATTCTGGACCCCCTGAGACAACGGTTTTCTTTTTTAAGTGTTTCCATTTTTAACTTCTTTGTTAGTTAACTTTATATATCTGTGTGTTGTGTATACTATGACACTATTTCTTAATTTTCCATGGACATTGTTTATTGACTTTCTGATAAGTGCAGATTTAGGTCAGTTATCTCCTCTACACCCTGGGTACCACCACCATCACCACCTTCCAGTTGGCTATGGCACTATTTTATGATTTCTGTTGGTTATTTGTGCTATCTCCTGATTTTAAACAGTATCTCCAGACTCCTCACTTCACAGAAAAGACATTAGTGCTACAGGTCTGCATCTCCCAATTCACATTGTTTATACTTCCACTTACACATGTCAAGTTTAAAAGCATTTGCATTGTGTTCTGTACTCATAGTTAACACCACTCTGATATATATAGGTTGATTTTAAAATTGAAAATCAACATATTCTGGGCTGTGACTTTTTTTTCTGGCCAACTTTGCTAGTTATCTCATAACATTCTAGTTTTTATCTCCTGAAAATTCATTGAAAAATCTTATATGCTGATGGTTTAGGGTTCTTGTAGTTTAATGCCTTCTGTATATCTTTACTTTTGATAAGGTCTAGAGAAGGAAAGAGGAGAAAAAAATGTGCTCAGTCCACACTATCTTTCTCTGGAAGCTCCTTTTTAACTTGGATCCCTGCCCCCCACCCCTGCCAATACATATGTAACAAAAGAAAAGTGTGATACCAACAGTAATCTAACTAGACTCCCATATTTTCAGTAATCCACTATTGGGTACCTACTACCTTTTTACTTCTGCAGTTTAAAATTTCATTATTGCTTTAAATTTAGGAAGGAAAACACCCTGACATGGCAAATGAGAAAGGCAAAACACACTCTGGAAAATGGAAAGAAACATGTAAAAACCAACCATTGATTTTAATTGTCTTTTTTTTTTGACATTCTTAAGAATATATCAAAAACAAAAAACATTTTTTTTTAAAGAATTGGCATGATATCTTGATTCCTTATTTAGTTTCCTCCAATTACAGTTTATAATATGCCTGGCAGGCAATTGCCCATTTTGATATCTTCTTCTGCACTGCAGGATGAGATAGTAACATATTTTCCTCTTTCCTCTGCCTTCTGTAAAGCCTGGTTTACAGTTTTAATAACTCCTTGGAACAAGTTGCTGTATAACATAAACATATATTCCTGTTTATTCAGAGTGACAATTTTGTTATTATTGTATTATGAAAACAATTGTGATTCTAAATAAAATATACTCATAAATTAAAACCAAGAGATCAACTTAACCACAATATGTACACAATCTAAAGTCCCAAGAATTTTGTTTCACCAAATCATCTTGCCTGAAACAGTGGTCTACCATAAGGTAATGCTGCACGATTCATATTTTACGTATGTTAAATTTATGTCCCCTGTTTTCTTGTTGTTTCTTAAAAGTATATGGGGCACCTGGGTGGCTCAGTCGGTTAAATGTCTGACTTTGGCTCAGGTCATGATTTCATGGTTTGTGAGTTTGAGCCCTGCGTTGGGCTCTGTGCTGACAGCTCAGAGCCTGGAAACTACTTCGAATTCTGTTTTCCTCTCTCTCTACCCCTCACCCACTCACACTCTGTCTCTCACTCTCTCAAAAATAAAGATTAAAAAAATTTTTTAGTATATTTTTTGGGATGTTTTTCTTTTCTTTTTTTTTTTTTTATCATTTTATGCAGCTTGGGGAATGTCTTGATGTGGCAGCAGGATAGACTGCTTTGTCCTGGACTGAAGGTGGCCTTTCAAAATATGACTTCAAAAAAAGATAGGTAGTGTAGCTTAGTGGTAAAGGGGCCTGGCTTGGAGACTGGGAAGTGGGTGCCAGTCCAGGCTCTTCCTCTTACTGACTGGGTGGACTTAGACACTTGACTTACTCTTTCAAAGCTTGTGAATGGGAATAATAATAGTTTTTAACCTTAGGTAGCTGCCAAGAGGCTAATATAAAACAATTCATGTAAAACATAACAAAATGCTTGCACTTATTAAATACACGTTAAGTGTTAGTTATTTTCATTCTTACTATTTGACTTGTTAATTATTCAAAAGTATTAATCCTATTTGAGCACACAGAAATATCTACACATTAATTTCTTCTTAAGTTTTTGAGGATCTAAAATACATTCTGAGGATAGATTCTGTGGATAGGAACTTCTCTTTCTCATTATGGGAGTGATTCAAATTTTGGGAATTGCTTGCATGATGTGCTGATACAAGTATTAAGTCCAACCTTAATGTCTCCCTCAGTTAGGAGATCAAGTTTTATATAGTTTATTTATATGTAAGTCCTTGTTTTTATTAAGGTGACTTCAGTGGCTTAACATGGAGTTGGTGTTATAAAACCTATTTAACTTTCACTTGACATAGCAAACAAATCCCTAAATTTCTTTTCATTCTTTTTTTTATTTATTTACTTTGAGAGAGAGAGAGAGAGAGAGAGAGAGAGAGAGAGAGAGAGAGAATGGGGGAGGGACAGAGAGAAGGAGAGAGAGCATCCCAAGCAGGCTCCATGCTCAGTGCAGAGTCTGACTTGGGGCTCAGTCCCACGACTGTGAGATCATGACCTGAGCCAATATCAAGAATCAGACAGTTAACTGCTTGAACCACCTAGAAGCCCCTAAATCCCCAAATTTCTAAGCAGAAGTTTGTGTGTCCCTAACTAGGTAAAGGAGAGAAGATGAACCCTGCGGTGGTGGTGGGAGGCACTGGGGGGAAATACTAAAGACTTGATTTAATTCTGGCTGTACCACTGACTTTCTTTGTGACTTAAGTCAAGACTCTTTATTCATTCATCAGTTTATGCGTATTTATCCTGTACTGTGTTCCAGAAACTAGAATAGAGAGACAAATAAAATCCCTTTCCTTAGGAAACACATTGTTTGGTTTGGAAAGCAGACCAAGTACAATACAATGCATGTGACAATGCATACACAGTATGACAATACATATACATCACTGAATGACATGTATGCATATATGATGTGTGTGAATGTATGTGGTATAATGTGTGTACTATGAAATCTATCTTACTATATTTTATTAGTTTTTTCATTTATATTTTTGTGTGTATATATTCTCCTTGATATTTGTTAAGTTTCTGGAATCTTTAAATTTGTATCTTTGAGTTAAAAATTCTATGATTCTATGATTCAGCAATCATATCTTTGAGTTAAAAATCATATCTTTGAGTTTATATCTTTGAGTTAAAAATTCTATGATTCTATGATTCAGCAATCATACGACTGGGTATTTACCCAAAGAATACAAAAACACTAATTCAAAGGGATACGTGCACCCTTATATTTATAGCAACATTATTTACAATAACCAAGATATGGAAACAGCCAAAGTGTCCATCCATTGATGAGTAAAGAAGATGTGATATATATATATATATATATATATATATATATATATACACACACACATATGTATACATACATATATATACGTATATACATACATATACATATACATATGTATACATACATATATATATATATGCACAATGGAATATTATTCAGCCATTAAAAAGAATGAAATCTTGCCATTTGCAACAACATAGATGGAACTAGACAGTATAATGCTAAGCGAAATAAGCTGATCAGAGAAAGAAAAATAACCATATGCTTTCACTCATATGGGGCATTTAAGAAACAAAAAAAAAATGAGCAAAGGGGAAGAGAGAGAGAAAGAGAGAGACAAACCAAGAAACAGACTCTTAATTATACAGAACAAAGAACCCCTTCTGGGATTACAAATATATGTGTACATATATATGCATGCACTTCTATGAAAGAAATTTTTTGCTATTTTCCCACAGGTACTTAAGGCTCTGTTAAATTTTTAAAATGTTTTTTTCTCTTTTTCTTCTTTTTTCTATTACAACTTTATATTAAAGTTCACTAACATCTATAGTTAAAAAATATTAAATAAAGGGCACCTGAATGGCTCAGTCTTTAAGCATCTGACTTTGGCTCAGGTCACAATCTCACAGTTCGTGAGTTCGAGTACCATATCCTGTGAGCCTATGCCCTTCAGGTGAACATGAACCTTGCTTTGGGTAAGACATGAGCCCTTCTTTGGGTGAGCTCTCTCTCTGCCCTTCACTTAACTTGTGCCTTCTCTGTCTTTCAGAAAAAAAATATATATGTAATGAAATAAAATAAAAATTAAAAACCATTGAAGTTCATTTGTCATCTCTAATTTGCTCATAAACTGATACACTCAAGTTTTATATATGTAGTTTTCACTTCTAGAATTTCCATTTGGTACTTTTTTATAGTTTCTATTTCTCTGCTGAGATTAATTACATTTGTTCATTCATCATGAGCGTATTTTCTTTAATTGAACATAGTTATAATATCTGCTTTATTTTTTAAATAGCTTTTTATTTTTGCAAGAGAGACAGAGATAGAGCACGAGTAGAGGAGGGGCAGACAGAGAGGCAGACACAGAATCTGAAGCAGGCTCCAGGTTCTGAGTTGTCAGCACAGAGCCCAATTCGGGGCTCGAACTTGTGAACTGTGCGATCATGACCTGAGCTGAAGTCAGATGCTTAATGAACTGAGCCACCCAGGCGCCCCATAATATCTGCTTTAAAGTACTTGTCTGCTAACTCCAAAATCTGGATCATCTCAGGGTTTCTTTCTATTGATTGCCTCTTTTCTAAATATGGGTCCTACTTTTCTGTTTCTTATTTTTTAGGAATTTTTTGTTACATGCTGGACTTTACAAGTGATAGTTCTAGACTCTGGGATCTTCTTATATTCCTCAGAAGAGTGTTCAGTTTTTATTTTAGCAGGCAATAAACTTGGTTATATTCACACTCCCAGCTCTCTGTCTCTCCTGCAAAGTACCTGTTTGGTTCTTTTAATCCTAAGTGGGCTGCTAGCTGTCTACCCTAAGTGTGTGTAGTGCAAGGTTTGCCAGAAATTTGGGTAGAGTTTATGCACAGCATTTGAAACACTTACTCTCTTGCTCTCTCCATATTGGGATTTATCACTCACTTTCCAGCTGCTGTGGTCACCTGCACCCTGTTCTGTCACTCTTTACACCAGAAAGACTGTTGAATTCTATCAGAGTTCTAGATGCTCAGCACTGAGCCAAACTGGGCCTTGCCCTGGAACAAAAGGCAATAAAAAATCAGGAGCTCACCCAGTGCTGATCCTTTCTTGTATAGATTCTCTCCCATATCCAGATCCTACCTGTTTTGGATTGTTCTTCAGTAGTTTTAGGTAATTGTTTTTTGTATTTTGTCCAGGGTGTATTATTGTTAATACAGGAGGATTGTACAGTAAGAGCTCCCTCAGCCATTACCAGAAAGGCAATCTTCAATTTAGGAAATGCAGCTATGCCAAGGTTTAGGGGTAGTTGATTTAAACATTTATATATGTCTATGCTGGGTGTTGTAGTACGCTGTAACTTAAGGATGATGCAAGGTACTTGAAGTCACCCTTTAAAAGTTTATTTTTAGAGTAATGTAAAGTGATGAAAAGAGAAGTTTGTCTTAAATATATGACTTCGGTATGCTGTTTATTTGTGTCTGTGTTACGTTGTCCACAATGGCAGTCACGCTACATGTAGCTACTTAAATTTAAATAAAGTAAAATAAAGTTCAGTTCCTCACTTATACTACCCAGATTCTAGTTACTCAATAGCTACATGTGGCTAGAGGATACTGTCTTGGATACAGAAAAAAGAATATTTCCATGATCAGTGAAAGTTCTACTGGACAACATTGTTCAACAGAATGCTGCTCTGTCAAGCAGAAAAGTGTACTTATTGGGAATTGTATGTGTTCAGTTGGTCATCTGAAATCCACAGGTATAGAATCCATTACCAACTAGAGCCTCTGTGGACACCAATGTTTACTCTCTTTTGTCACATTGGTTATTTTTCTCCTTTGTGGGTTGACAAACTATATAGATCAATGCTTTGTTCCTGTGAAATATCTCTGTACCCTTAAAGGCAGTGATAGTTTTAATGGTTTCCATTTATTAAGACCTAACTGTATTCTAGGCACTGTGCTCAGCACTTTATCTGCATTATCTCGTGTAATCATTATAATGACTATATGTCATAAGTGTTATTAGTGTCTCCATTTTATAGATGGGGAAGCCAAGACAGAGAATTAGGTAACTTGCTCACCGTCCTGTAATAAGTGAGGAATGAAGCCAGGATTTAATTGCGGAAGAATAAGGGAAGTGGAAGAATATATATTTTAGATATTCCCTGTGGGAAACTGTCCAAATAATAAAACTTGGAGACAACACTGTTTTATTTTCATGAAGAGAAATACAGCACAAAAGAATTGCACAGAAATTAGTCATATCTTTTTAGACTCATATCCAAAGCTTGTTATGTATCATGCTTTAGTCACTTACATAAATTCCTGATCTAGGAGTGTTTGTGGGAAAATATTTATACTGCTCTCCCTCTTTCACCTCTCTCAGATGCCAAACTTCTTTCAAATTACTAGCTTTGAAATCATAGTACATCCTTCTGATTCTGCCCCACATCACTCTCCAGACCCAGGACCCCTCCACCCTATTTTATACTTTTATAACAGTATCTTTTTTTGTTTGTGTATTTTTAATTTTCTATTTAAAGATGATTTACACTTTAATATCTCATGTAAAATATGCATTTCCATGTTTTAAACTTCTTCCTTCTACATGAAAGGATTTCTTGGCTAAATTAATTTACTTTCATTCAGAAGGTTTCATCTTTTTTATTAGTATGTATTAATTTTATTTTTTCACTCATTGCTTTTCCACCACTGCCCTTTCTTGCACTCCTTAACATTATATGAGAAATGTTTCAATGATTTTGAACTCTTAAAATTTAACATTGGGGTAAAAGTTTCCTTTTCTAGGGAAATGACCTATCCAAGAGAAGAAGCACCATGGTCACAATGCTGAAGCGGGAGCACAAAACTACTTTCTTGCTCTGTTTGTTATTTCTCAAAGACTATAACCCTTCTTGCTACTATAAAATGTGACTTGGTGGTACCACCAGCTCAGGCCTCATCAGCTCTCTTTGGAAACAGTAGAGTGAATTGATTGTCTAAAGCTCATATAGATCTATGTCTGTAATAAAAGAGTAGCATCTATAAAATATATTTTGCCCAGTAAAGGAAAGCATGACATTATTATTGTGACATACATTTTCTTAGATGCGAATAGAAGAAAAATGTTCTAAAAATTAAAAAGATACTAGTAAAGAGTATTTAGTAAGATTTAACAACAAAAGCCACCAAAAACACCAAAAAATCTGATTATTGAGTAGAACAGATTTTATAGTGGTCTTTGGCTTCATGTAAGTGAAGTGAAAGGAACTTGTTCTCATAAAAGCATTCTTTGCTGATTATATAGCCATCATATAAAAAAAGAAGAAAAAAGAAAAAAAAAAAGTCTGCAGGGTGATCCAGTAGGTTCAAATTATTGAACTTTATTTATTTGTATTTAGAGACAAAAACAGGAGATCCCTCATAATTCCATCAGGAACCACAAGAACAATAGTTTTAGAAACATACAAATTTCCCCTTTGATATTCAGCTGCAAGATCTTTGAAAGAACTTTCCAGCCATGCTTATTTTGGAGATGGAGCTGGATTATTATTCACGTGTGGCAGAAACAGGAAGGTCTCATTTCCTCAACATTTTCCCACTCTGCTCTTCAAAGGGAGTGTGAAAATATTTTTATGAAAGGATGGGATTCCCTGGGTTTCCTAATAGTTGAAATTAGCTACTCTTCCTTAAAGTGTTATGTTTTTCCCCCGGGGTGGAACACCTGTGTTTTGGTAATTCATTTTTTTTTTAAATTTAAAGACATTATGATTACTTGATGAATATGTATAATTGTGGTAGATTTTTGTGAGGCTCACAGCAAATCAATGTATTACCTATTGAAAGAATCAAAGGAAAAGGTACCTTAAGCAGAAAATTGGAAGAATCAATCATTACTGTATTTAGAAATGAATTTCTATATCATGGTAGCATCATCTAATTTAGGGTGATTTATGATTTACTTCTTTTTCTTTTACTTCTTTATATTTTAGCTTTGTCAATAATGAATACTTGCTATTTGTGTGATAAAAGAGAAGAAAGAACAAGAAAATGAAGCATTTACCTTTTCTATTTTCCTCATGAGACAAAGAAGACGGGATTTAACAACCTAAAGGATTTTAGTCTTCAGCATATAATTTTCTCTGATAGATGTATTTCACAACTGGAACCATCTAGATAAGTGTTGTCCAAAAAAACTTTGTGGTGGTGGAGACATCCTGTGTAATTGTTGCCTAGTACTCTAGCCACATGTGGCTAGTGGCTACTGAGCACCTACAATATAGCTATTGTGATTAAGGAACTAAATATTTAAATTTATTTAATTTTAATTAATTAAAATTGGTATAGCCGGGTATAGCTAATGGCTTCCATATTGGACAGTTCAGACTTAGATATATACAAAACAAAAATCAGTCATAAGCATCTAAAAAGTATTGTCGCACTGTTTGTGATTACACAAACCTGCATTTATTTGTACCCAGTTCTTTGAATGTTTATTTTCTCTATAAATGATTATACGCGCCTATAAAATGGAAGTCCATATTTATTAAAAGTAAACTAAAATCTTGTTATAAAACTATTAGTTACAGGAGAAAGTAAGAATAAGACATAATGCAGGTCAGTTGGGGTGCCTGGCTGTCTCAGTTGGTAGAGCATGTGACTCTCTTGATCTTAGGTTTGTGAGTTCAAGCCGCATGCTGGATGTAAAATTTACTTAAAAAAAAAAAAGAATAAGGCAGGTCAGAATTAAAATGGAATGTTACAATAATCCTTAAAGTTTTTAAGAGAGCCACAAGCCATTGTCCTTGATTCTAATAATTCAGAAAAGCATAGGTACATGTTAAAATATGTTAGACCCTCAATAATCTAGTAGTAGGGGAAATAAATAAGATAGGAGTAGGCAGGACAGAGATTGCTGAAATTCCTATTTGTGGGACCTGACCCTGCATGAATAGTTTGAGATGTATAGCAAGAACGACCTTGGTTTTAATGGGTGTCACTAGGGAGGGAGGTATACGTAAGTGTAAGCTAGTATCATTAAAACAATTAGGACTTTGAATTTATGAGTAGTGAACCTTTAATTATTATTCTTATTTCTGGTAAGTGGAGTGGGGTTTTGTAAATCATAAGGCAAAAAATCAGAGAGAGATAAGGGTTCAACATTTGAGACTGGCTGAAGGCTTGAGGAATGGACCAGGCTATGAATAGAATTCATGGCGCTCCCAAGGGCAATTCATGTTACATTGTTCCAGGACATATTTTGACATATTTGACCAGTAGAGTGGTTTGCGTTTTTTGGTGTTGAGAGGAGGGTGGATGGTGTTGATGGGAAGAGAAAAAGTAGTTCAAATTGGCAATTGCCAGTCTAATCATTTAAAAAATTAAGTTTCATGAAGAAAGAGGTTATGTTTGGTTAACTCCCATATATCCAATACCTGGTGCAGACCCTTACATGTTGTCGATACTCTATAAATGTTCATTAGATGAGTAAATAAAAAGGCTTTTAAAAAGAAATTGGAGGGGCGCCTGGGTGTCTTGGTCGGTTAAGCGTCCGACTTCGGCTCAGGTCATGATCTCATGGTCCGTGAGTTTGAGCCCCGCGTCGGGCTCTGTGCTGACAGCTCAGAGCCTGGAGCCTGTTTCAGATTCTGTGTCTCCCTCTCTCTCTGCCCCTCCCCTGTTCACGCTCTCTCTCTCAAAAATAAATAAAAACCTTAAAAAAAAATTAAAAAAAAAGAAATTGGATGTCAGAGAGGGGATGTCCTCATGCATTGGTCTGGATGTTGGACTAGATGACCTTTTACATCTTCCCACTCTGAGGTGACATGATTTCATGACTTGATATTTTAGTTATAGACAAAATGTCTGGATATGAAGCTAATGTAATTTCTTAGGACTCTAAGCATTATTTGCTATAATGATGTAGGTATTGTTTGATCTTTTAAAAATTAACATAAACATGTTAGTTGACTTTAATAAAGCATTATGTTTTCATCAAAGTGAATCAACAGATTCTGATGTTATGAAGTTCAGTGTTTTACTCTATTATTTTTCAAAACCCTCTAAGAAATGAATGAGGTATTTCTCACAATCTGGATCAGTTAAAAGGAGATTAGTGAGGGAAAGTTGCCTTGGAATACATTTCATCCTCTTTAACACTTCTTTCATACCTTTATCCACTCTTGTCTGTTAGAAGTCACCAATGCTCTCATTTTTCCTTGTCTACATGGTAGTACCAATACTAATTAGACAAATCTCTTCCATATCTCCTATCATGTCAGGTCTAAACTTGTTAGCATTGATTATACAGCCCTCCCTGATCTGAACTCCTGTCGGTCACTCTAACTTTGCCTATAGGTGGGTCCATACTGAGGCACCTTGTATTTTCTGAATGTGTGCCATGCTGTGTCACACTTCTTCTTCTATACATGTTACAATCCCTTTTCTCTTCATTGAGAGCCCTTTATTCCCCTCTGCCTAATACCAATATTTCTGACAATTTCCATTTTATTATAGAAGCACATCTTTATCTCTAATCCTCCCTTGTTTTCTTGCCCCCCCCCCCATACCATATATTTCGCTATATGATAACACTTATCAGTGTCCTGCAATCTTAAAATTTTTCCTGTATGGGACTCCATCTGTACTCGCAGGCTGTGAATAAATTAAGGGTAGGGAACATAACTTAGTTATGGAGCTCAGATGGCCACTCCAATGGAAATGTTGTGAAAGTAGAGACTGGGTCTGTTTTGCTTACTATTGTAACCCAAGAGCTTAGAACAATATCTGGTCCACTGCAGTTGTTAAATGAATGTATCTATACATCCAATATCTTTTATAATAGAGAGACTTAATTATTTGCTGAATGACTGAATGGTTCAGAAGTTCCAGGTTCTGTCCTGGATGTACTAGCAGTCCATGCTTGATTTTAAGAGTTAATCTGGCTGTGAAGTTTGCACTAAAATGTGCAAGTGAAAATACTATACCATATTGTTTAGATAGCATAACTATAAATGACTGAACCACAGATTCTTCAGTCAAGAAGGACTTTAATAAAGGCTACCTTTTAATGAAGCATTGCCAATGTATTAGCTACTGTTCTAAGTATTTTACATGTATTAATTCATTTTTATTAATTCATTGTTACTAACTCATAATATTGTGATATAAGTATTATCCCCATTTAACAGATGATGGAACTGAGGCACAGCAAGTCTACATGATTCTGTAGATACATACAGGCTGGGAGTCAGCCTGGCAGTGTGGTTTCAGAGTCCCTTCTCTTCATCTCCATATTAATTGCTTCTTTTTAATGTCTTTATAGTCATTTTCTATGTTAACCACTTCTACCCTTGGTGATGCTTTAGTTGTAAATTGCAGAAAACCCATTTTGAAATGGCGTACATTATGTGGAGGATTTATTGGCTCATGTAACCAAAATGTTCACAGATAGGTCAGACTCTATAGTTGTTTACCTGATCTCTAGTTTGGTTCCCTATTATTCTTACAGCCAGTGTTTCATGTCAGCCTCATCCTCAACTAGGTGGAAGAAATGGTAAGGAGTTAACTATAGTTGTTTTAGGAGCTATCATCCAGAGGAAGAGACATTGTCTCCAATTGTTCTCCAGAAGAGAAAACTGTCACACCTATAAATAGTTTTTCTAGCCTCACAGTGAGAAAGTAGGTCTTATACCCTCCGGTACCAATAGCCAGCTGATGGGCTTATACAGATCAGTGTATGCCTGAACTTCCTGCTTCACCTCTATATCCAGTGATGAAGTCAGCTTTCCCTGAAGTACATGAATGTCTTATGGGACATGTGAACAAGCAAACTGAAGGTGCTTGTTACCAAGAGATGGGAGAGTGGATAGTAGGTAGGGAACCCCAGTGCTTACTACATTCCTCCGTCTGAGGATGCTGTCCCTCAGAGATATGGTGACTTATCACAAAGTTGGCTAAAGATTTATTTATTGTTGAGCTATAAACGTCTAACTTCCAACAGTCTCTTCAGGGGGGTCTTTAAAAATCACGTCTTTTAATAACTTTTCAGGAGAAATACTATTTTTGTACATAATTTTTACAAAATATGAAATAATTAAAACTACCAAGAAATTTGATTTTTTAGTTAAATATGAAAGAGAAAACAGTTTGCAAATAAAACTGTATGTTATATAATTCTCATCATGTAGTTAGTAATATTTATAATTATAAAAACAGTATATATATTCTTATGTAGTAAAATCTTCAACATAGCTTACTACTTTAGAGGCATCTAGATGGCTTAGTCAGTTAAGCATATGACTTCGGCTTAGGTCATGATCTCTTGGTTCTTGAGTTCAAGCCCTGCCTCGGGCTATGTACTGACAGCTCAGAGCCTGAAGCCTGCTTCGAATTCTGTGTCTCTCTTTCTTTCTGCCCCTCCCCTGCTTGTACTCTGGCTCTCTCTCTCTCAAAAGAAATAAACATTACAAAAATTTAAACATCATAGCTTACCACTTTAGATTTCATTTTCAAGTTTTCCGTGAGTCCCCTATGCAACTAACTGTGACTAAAAATATTTCTGAAAAGTAGGTGGTTAGGATATAACAGAGTATCTGCTCATCAGCCCATTGAAATCTCACTTCTTCCCTGTTTGTGCTGTGTTTAAAACTATCTCAAAGCTAACTCCAATAGACATGTATTCATATATTCATTTATTTAATGAGTTCTCTAGTTATTGAGGGCCAAGCACTTGGGCATAGGTTGGTGGGTACTTGTCAGTTGTATGTGAATTCTCTGTGGATTCTCAAGATTTCTTTTCTGAGAGGCTTTCCCCTAATTTGTGCCTCCCACCCTTACCAAGCCTTCTTACAGCCTGCCAGCAGAGCAAACACTGTAAAACTCAAATTCAATTATACCTTATATGTTTTTTGTTTTTGCCTCAGTAGAATTACAGTGTTATATCAGTTTCAGATGTACAATATAGTGATTCAACAACTCTGCACTACTCAGTGCCCATCACGATAAGTGTACTCTTAATCCTCTTCACCTATTTCACCCATTCCCCCACCCAATTTCCCCTCTGGTAACCTCAGTTTGCTCTCTATAGTTGAACCTGTTTTTTGTTGTTGTTGTTGTTTCTTTGTTCATTTGTCTTGTTTCTTAAATTCCACATGAGTGAAATCATATGGTATTTATATTTTCCTGACTGACTTATTTCAGTTAGCATTATACACTCTGGATCCATCCATGTTGTTGAAATGGCAAGATTTCATTCTTTTTCATCATGAGGGAAATGCAAATCAAAACCACAATGAGGTATTACTGAGTAATAATAACTTATTGAGTAAATTATTGAGTAAAAATAACTTCTTTATTCATCTATACATGGACACTTGGGTTGCTTGCATATTTTGGCCAGTTTAAATAATGTTGCAATAAACATACATCTTTTTAAATTAGTGTTTTCATATTCTTTGAGTAAATACCCAGTAGTGGAATTACTGGACCATGTAATGATTCTATTTTTAATTTTTTGAGGAACCTTCATACTGTTTTCCACAGTGGCTGCACCAGTTTGCATTCCCACCAATAGTGCACAAGGGTTCCTTTTTCTCTACATCCTCACCAAAACTTGTTTCTTATGTTTTTGATTTTAGCCATTCTGACAGGTGTGAGGGGATATCTCATTGTGGTTTTGATTTGCGTTTCCCTAATGATGAGTGATGTTGAGTGACTCTTCATGTGTCTGTTGGCCACCTATGTATCTTCTTTGGAGAAATTTCTGTTCATGTCTTTTGCCCATTTTTTAATTGGGTTATTTGGGTTTTTTTTTTTTTTTTGGTGTTGAGTTATATAAGTTCTTTATATATTTTGGATATTAACCCCTTTTTGAATATAACATTTGCAAATATCTTCTCCCATTCAGTAGGTTGTCTTTTTCTTTTGTTTTTTCCTTGTTGTTCAGAAGCTTTTTATTTTGATAAAATCCCAATAGTTTATTTTTGCTTTTGTTTCCTTTGCCTCAGGAGACACTATCTAGAAAAAATGTTGCTATAGCCAATGTCAGAGATATTACTGCCTGTGCTGTCTCCTAGAATTTTTATGGTTTCAGGTCCCACATTTAGGTCTTTAATACATTTTGCGTTTAGTCTTGTGTACGGTGTGAGAAAGTGGTCCAGTTTCATTCTTTTGCATGTAGCTGTCCAGTTTTCCTAGCACCGTTTCAAATATACCTTATTTCTACTTAAATAACTTCATAGATTCATGAGACCTAGAGGAAAATATTCAAAATCCTTAGAACAGCTTAAAAATGTATTCACAAGATACCCTGGGCCTGACTTCCCAGGCACATCTTGTGTCACTTTTTCACACATAACACCGCCAAACCTGCCCACTTTGCTTTAAATAGAGATTTTTTAAAAATACTGTGCCTTCCTATATGTTGGCCCATCTGGGAGATCCTTTCCTGCTCTTCTCCATCTACCTAAATCTTATTCATGCTTCAAGAACCAGCTCAAATATTACTCATGCTGTGCCTGCTTGTGGAAACTCTGTAGGCAGAATTACTTATCCTTTATCATATTCCCATAAAACCTGATGTGGCTCTATTGTTCTATTTAATAGATCACATTGTAATTTTTTTTACATATCTTTCTTGTGAGACAAGAGATAATGTTGGTCTTTGTAACCCTGAGTTACCATTTATCAATGCACCAATCTGACCAATACATTGACCAGTGAGCACTTTATTGTTTCTAAAACACATTCTCTAAGTCCTTTTTCTAGGTTACTCACTGAATTCATATTTAGCTCCAAAATATGGCACAAAGACTTCATTTTATTGTTAATAATCCAGGTGCTTTTTGGACAGTTTGATGTTTACTTTGGCTTTGGTGATCATCCAAGCTGTATCAGAGTGAGAAACACCATTGCCAGAAGTTGACTGTGTAGTATAATTTTTTTCCCCCTGTATATAAACATGTCCTGGTAAGATAAGTGTGACTTGATATTCTTCCAACATACTATTTATGGTGATGGCAATTAAATATTAAAATAGTTGGCATTTCTCTCCTCTCTTAGGTAATTCTTATACCTCTCATACAGTTGAATATAACAAAGTTTTAATTTTTCATATTTCTAGCTGTAGATTATGGACTGCAAAAGTTCCAGGGGGAAAGAAAGAAACTATCTTTGTTTTGAATTAAGACTCTTAATTGGTCTTCAGATTATAAAATTTTATTAGAAGCTTTAATGAATCAGTCTAAAGTTCTCTGATTGATACATGAAGCTGAAAAATGTATTCCATGAAAGAAAAATTGTGGTACACTTTAGTGATTTTTTAAAAAAAGTTCCAGGGGCGCCTGAGTGGCCCAGTCGGTTGGGCATCTGACTTCAGCTCAGATCATGAACTGGCAGTTCGTGAGTTCAAGTGTCGCGTCAGGCTCTGCGCTGACAGCTCGGAGCCTGGAGCCTGCTTCAGATTCTGTGTCTCCCTCTCTCCCGGTTCCTCCCAGCTCCTGTTCTGTCCCTCTCCCTCTCTCTCTTTCTCAAAAATAAATAAAGATTAAAAAATGTAAAAAAAATTCCACTGGGGACACCTGGGTGACTGAGTCAGTTAAGCTGCCGACTTAGGCTCAGGTCATGATCTCATGCTTTATGGGTTCAAGCCCTGCGTTGGGTTCTGTGCTGACAGCTCTGTGTTGACAGTTCAGAGCCTGAAGCCTTCTTCGGATTCTGTGTCTCCCTCTCTGCCCCTCCCTTGCTCTCACTCTGTCTCTCTCTCTCTCCCAAAATAAATAAATAAAATTTTAAAAAAAATTTAACAAAGTTCCATTGAAGAACAAGCCTTCAGCTTCTAATTCTGAATCCATCAAGGCATGCTGTTTCTGCTCATGCATATTTTTATTTTTAAAATGGACAAAGTGTGAAAAGCTTAGGTCATCTCTCTATTATAAGAAGGGTTAATTATGAATACTACATTGAAAAATTGTTAGATAATATTTTAAAATTAGTTGTATAATTTTCTTCTTTTTTAAAATTTTTTTAACATTTATTTATTTTTGAGACGGAGAGAGACAGAGCATGAATGGGGGAGGGTCAGAGAGAGATAGAGACACAGAATCCGAAACAGGCTCCAGGCTCTGAGCCGTCAGCACAGAGCCCGACGTGGGGCTAGAACTCACAGACGGTGAGATCATGACCTGAGCCGAAGTCGGACGCTCAACCCACCGAGCCACCCAGGCGCCCCAGTTGTATAATTTTCTGGTTACGATGGAATGTATTCATCTTCCTTCCAATTAATGATTTTAAAAGTGAAATTGGACTTTCTTTTTAAATTTTCAAGAAGTACTTTTTGTAACTGAACTTCTTGCAAATAGAGTTTTGATTCTTCCTTCTTTACAATCACTGGTTCTTTGCCTACAAGATAATATAGTCCATCGAAGCATAAAGAAATGCTATCCTTACCAAATAATTATTGTATCAAATAAAATTAGGACAACACTTAACAGGCTTTTGGAAAAATTGGGATTTAAAAATGATCCAAGTTAGGTTAATGCTGAGCAGTCATTAGAGAGAATTTAATCTTCCTATTCCCCTGTAAATAGATTGGTAATACAGTGTCCACTGAGTTTTGTGTTCATTAGTCCTGGATGTTAGAGCACTAGGGTGTGTCTTTTTAGCTCTCTCTCTCTCTCCCTCTCTGTCTCTCTCTCCTCCAAGCCTTGAGAAATGTAGTCTGTGGTACAAAGTAGAGCATCAAGACAATGAAATACAGTGTGACAGGCATGATTGCTTTTATTTGCCCCTGCCAATTGTTGCTAACAGGCCTTAGACTGCACCTGTGTCTCTAAGAATTGGACTAATTATCTCACCACACACACAAAAAGAATTAACTATGTGAGGAGATGGTTGTATTGATTATCTTGGCCTTGGTAATCATTTCACAATGTATATGTATGTCAAATCATCACATTGTACACTTTAAATACGTACAATTAGGTTTGTCAATTTTTCCTTAAGATACCTGCAAGAAACTAATACAATAAAAAAGAAAAGATATCTGGACAAAGGAAAGATCCTTCCAGGAAAGATAGGAAAAAGAATTTAACATTTTGCCAGTCAGGCTCATCGCAGACTATCTCAGCCTCTCTTGAGCTGACCCATTGGCCCACTCAAAGTACGAGCTCTACTGTCCTTACATGAAGACAAACTACAGACAAACACCATGCAGACTGAAGTTTATGATTCCAGCCTCATTCAGACTCAAGCTAAAGACACATTTGAGACAATCCTACTCAGTCTTATTGCAGAGACAAGAAATGTATGGCAAGATGGCATAGGAAGTATTAATTTGTGATCATTAAATATAACTGATGTGAACTTTCTTGTTTTCCCTATTGAACTGCCACCTTCTTCCTATTGGGCAATGAGTTAAGGGAGCCCCTGCTGCTCAGGGAAGGAAGAGCCCCCAGGTAATAACAAAGCACTTCTACATTTTGTATTCTAAGCTATATTTTAAGCTTTTACAAGTCAATAGACATCTCAGTTTAAGAGCAAAAGGATTTGATGTCGGTCCACTAGCAGGGTGAACAGATGTCTTTCTGCTTTTCATAGCAGATGAAACTTCATAGCAAAAGGAGAGTTTAGAAAATAAGTAAATTAGTATTGCAGTGACCATGTGTTCTGCTACTCTCCATTAGGAGTCTGGTGTGTGGAGGAGTGTGGCAGAAAGAGGAGATGATATAATTAGCTTTAAGTAAGAATATGAGAATACATGGTCTTGTATCCCACTGCCCATTGAAAATCTTGAAAGGTAGCATCCTCATAGATGTGGAACACTCTACTAGGGACAGTGAAATGGTGTATTCATATTTGGGAGAAGGGACAAGTTGACCAAAAGGTCTTGGAACTGGGAAAGTAGTAAGCAGAAATGTGAGTGGACCATACCAACAATGGGTGAGATTAGCAATGCTAAGGTACCAGGTGACTCACCCACTGACAATTATTCTCCGAGTGTAAAATACGCTTCACACATGCTCCTCACTTCTACATGAGTCAAGTCATATCATTAAAAAGGATCTCAGCACAGGATGAAGAAAAAGGGAGACTAAAAGACTTTTTGTTCCCACCACCACTGTAGGGTGGCAGTTCCTTAATGACTACATACCCCCTTGACTAAGGAATATGGGTTAGGGATAAAATAAGAACACATATATGTTAAATGTAAATGAAAAAAATTGGGATTGGTTTAAAAGAATCACTGAATTGGACTAAGAGAAATGGAATTTGAATAAATTGAGATTTTTAATATCATCATATTAGGAGCTCATGAGAGATAATAAATTTGCTACATGAAATAAAATTATATTTTCACAAAACTGAGAAACTTGTGGACCATTGTGTGAAAAATGTATAGTACACAGGTAGAAAAATCAGCAGGGAGCAAGATGGTAGAGTGCGTGTGTGTGTGTGTGTGTGTGTGTGTGTGTGTGTCCAGAATAACTGACTGTAGAAAGCAAGAGTTTTGTGAAATTCATATCAGGAATGTTGTTAGGATTAGATTAATCTGGACATTCTTAGGGTGCATGATTATAATACTGTATTTGTCATAACTGAAGCAGTTATCTCTTTTCCTTTCCCATGTTTCTACTGAAATGTGAGAGTTTTTTAGCAATGTTTTTCCTTGCAATGAAGGGTAGTGAGCATATGTGTTGGCCCTGATGAGACAGAGAGGCAGATTGAAAGAGACAGAGGGGAATAGAGAGGTCCTAGGAGCAGCAAGAAGCCCCCAAATCCAGAAGACATGCTGCTAGCACTCTGCTCTCTGCCTGGTAGCATAAGCCACCCTTCTTCTATGATAACTGATTCCAAAATTCTATGATAAATGCCTGAAATCACAGAGAAACAAAAAAGGCATTCTAACATATGAGGAATCACCAAATAACTGAGAAAAATAAACTTGAGGAAATGTAACTCATGGAGAAAACAGAAAACTTAAAAAAAATCATTAATATCTTCAGAAACATTCAAGAGATAGTGTATCAATAAAACAAGAACAAGAAGTTCTGAGGCACCTGGGTGGCTCAGTCTCTTAAAAGTCTGACTCTTGATTTCCACTCAAGTCATGATTTCAGGGTTTGGGGGGTTGAGTCCTACATTGGGCTCTGTGTTGACAGTGTGGAACCTGCTTGGGATTCTCTCTCTTTGCCCCTCCTCCATTTGCACTTGCTTCCTCTCCCTTAAGTAAACATAAAACTGAAATGTTGCAAAACAATTTTTTTAAAAAGAACAGAAAGGCTAGAACAAGCAATCCTAAAATTTGTGTGGAACCAGAAAAGACCCTGAATAGCCAAAGCAATCCTGAAAAAGAAAACCAAAGCTGGAGGCATCACAATCCCAGATTTCAAGACATATTACAAAGCTGTAATCATTAAGACAGCATGGTACTGGCACAAAAACAGATACTCAGATCAGTGGAACAGAATAGAGGACCCAGAAATGGACCCACAAACATATGGCCAACTCATCTTTGACAAAGCAGGAAAGAATGTCCAGTGGAATAAAGATAGTCTCTTCAGCAAATGGTGCTGGGAAAACTGGACAGCAACATGCAGAAAAATGACTCTGAACCACTTTGTTACACCATACACAAAAATAAACTCAAAATGGATGGAAGACCTAAACATAAGACAGGAGGCCATCAAAATCCTAAAGGAGAAAGCAGGCAAAAACCTCTTTGATCTCAGCCACAGCAACTTCTTACTCAACATGTCTCCAGAGGCAAGGACAACAAAAGCAAAAATGACTATTGGGACCTCATCAAAATAAAAAGCTTCTGCACAATGAAGGGAACAATCAGCAAAACTAAAAGGCAATTGACAGAATGGGAGAACATATTTGCAAACGACATATCAGATAAAGGGTTAGTATCCAAAATCTATAAAGAACTTGTCAAACTCGACACCCAAAAAACAAATAATCCAGTGAAGAAATGGGAAAAAGAGTGAATAGACACTTCTCCAAAGAAGACATCCAGGTGGCTAACAGACACATGAAAAAATGCTCGATATCACTCATCATCAGGGAAATACAAATTAAAACCGCAATGAGATCCACCTCATACCTGTCAGAATGGCTAAAATTAACAACTCAGGCAACAACAGATGTTGGTGAGGATGTGGAGAAAGAGGATCTCTTTTGCACGGCTGGTGGGAATGTAAACTGGTGCAGCCACTCTGGAAAACAGTATGGAGATTCCTAAAAAAATTAAAAATAGAATTACCCTATGACCCAGCAATTGCACTACTAAGGTATTTATCCAAGGGATACAGGTATACTGTTTCAAAGGAGCACATGCACCCCAATGTTTATAGCAGCGCTATCTATAGTAGGCAAAATATGAAAAGAGCCCAAATGTCCATTGATAGATGAATGGATAAAGAGGCAGTATACACATACAATGGAGTATTACTCAGCAGTCAAAAAAAATGAAATCTTGCCATTTGCAACTACGTGAATGGAACTAGAGGGTATATGCTAAGCGGAATTAGTCAGAAAAAGACAAATATCATATGACTTCACTCATATGAGGACTTTAAGATACGAAACAGATAAACATAAGGGAAGGGAAGCAAAAATAATATAAAAACAGGGAGGGGGACAAAACATAAGAGACTCTTACATATAGAGAACAAACAGAGGGTTGCTGGAGGGTTGTGGGAGGAGGGATGGGCTAAATGGGTAAGGGACATTAAGGAAGACACTTGTTGGGATGAGCATTGGGTGATATACATAGGGGATGAATCACTGGAATCTACTCCTGAAATCATTGTTGTGCTATATGCTAACTAACTGCAATTCTCCATTCTTTACTAGTGCCACATCACCTGTCATCTCCTGTCCCAGACATGGTCCCCAAAAGAATAGGTGACACTACTTCTATTTTCTTACTTCCCAAGCACTGTTCCTTAAATAAGTTGCTTAAACAAGTTGTTAAATAAAATGGTTTTCCCTGTTATAAAATATTTTTATTGAGAAATTTTGAAAAATGTAAAAAGATACATCAAATAAAAATCATCAATAGAAAAAAAAATGAAAAAGAACAGGAAGTTCCAAGAATAAAAGTTTTTAAAAAATTAAAAATATTAGAATCAAAATTTGTATCAATGTCTAACAAAATGAAGTGTAGGAATGCTAATATTAGGTACAATATAATCTAAGAAATACATTAGTTTAACATTGCTTTCCATTTCATCCTTTGTTCTAAATTAATTCTTCACATACTATTCTACACCATGGAACAGACTTTATCTTGTTCACTATTGTATCCTAGCTAATTACCTTATTCTTAGTAAGTACAGTAACTATTTCTTGAATTGAATTGAATTTAACCTAAATCGTATGGTCTCCTTTTTCAGTAAGCCAGACCTAGGAATCACATAACTTAGTTTTGTGTGTGTATGTCATAAGGGGTTAAATGTTGGTGAAGACTTCAAACTTTTTAATAATAATTTCATGTATATAGTGATGCCTTTTTTTTAGTTCTATGCCTCCGCCATATTTATTCACTTTATAATAGAATGTCAACTCCTGGAATGCTGTTTTAAATTTATCTTTATGATTATACTTCTAAGGTCAAATAACTCAGAGCTACACTGGATCTGTAGAGGCTATGGTGACATTGGCTTTAAGCCCAGATAGAAAAAAATGCTTTTGACTTCCAGTGAATGGAATTTCTGAGTCATACATCCTTGCCCTGCTTCATATGCAGATGCATCCTCAGAAGATGAGAGCCATTCTCAAGAGGCATTTCCCTGTTTTGGTCAAGGGTCTCCAAAACAATTAATTAGTTAATTTATTCTAATTTTTTTTTTTTTTGTCTTAGTGCAGTATTATAAGAGGTTCATTTCAGGAGCTCTTGATATATTTATCGCCTACTTTTCCTTTTTTAAAAAAATGTTTATTATTTTTTTTGAGAGAGAGAGAGAGACAGAGTGTGAGTTGGGGGTGGAGCAGAGAGCGAGGGTGACACAGAATCTGAAGCAGGCTCCAGACTCTGAGCCATCAGGACAGAGCCTGATGCAGGGCACCAACTAATGAACCATGAGATCATGACCCAAATCAAAGTCAGATGCTTAACCAACTGAGCCACCCAGGAGCCCCAATAACAGTTCTTTTTGAAAGGCTAAAGATTCTCTCGGTTATTATAATGAATTTAAGAAAAGTGCATGGACACTGGCACAATGGCCATTTTTGAATAAAATTTTAAGTAGGGGTGTTTTCCACATGGGTTTTGGGAGGAAAGGTGACAGGATGAGAGAATGTGTCTTCTGCTCTTCTTTTCTCTTTCTTTCTCTATTTGTATTTCAGAAGGCAATTTAGACAGATTTGATATTTTCTTAGGAGGTCACAGGTTTATCACACTGCTTAAGTGTGGGTTTTAGAGTTAGCCTCTTCAAACTCAGATCCCAGCTCTATGATTCACCTTTGGCAAGTGAGTTAATCTTTCCAAGCTTCAGTTTCCTCATCTTAAAAATGGGGATAATAGTAGTGCATGTCTCATAGAGTATTTTAGAGACCAAATAAGTTAATGCATGAAAAACAGCGCATTGTGCCAGGTGTAACACATGAAATGTCAGCTATGATTCAAAATCCTTGAGAAGTTCCCATGGACTGCAGAAAAAGCTAGAAGTGACATAGTTGGGGGCAAAGAAGCAAGTTAGCAGAGACCACTGTAAGATGATACTTTGGCACATTTGCTTTATTTGGGGAAATAATACCACACTGCTGGTGTAAAACCAGAGAAGTAAACATGGAGGGAAGGCGTGATGTGAGAAATAATAAAGAGACTAGCTAACATCTGTGCAAATAAACAAACTATCTAAGAAAAAGACATTGGGAACACCATTATTTGCATATCTAAGGGGCTACTTTAAACTGAAGAAAACTTTTTGGAGGTGGGTGGGTGGAGGTTGTATTTTGAAAATAGATGTGGTAGGTGGAGAAGGAAGAGAATTCGGAAGTTGGTTAACTCTTATCTAGTCTTTGGTTCCACACTCAGTCACTCACTCAGTGGGAGCCTACGTAGAATCCAACAGAAAATGGAGGAACCAGATTCACAGACAAATTTGTACTTCCTTCTGCACTTAATGTTTCGTTCTGTATCCTGGGCTCAGCTACCTTCCATTGTTTCATCTACTACCCACACACTCTTAAGTTAAAATAAACTTTCTATATTAATACAAGTATTTTTATTTTTTATGAAATAGCTTCTCATAAAAACTTGAAAAGGTGAGGCTGAATTCCTTACATTTCTTTTGTTTCCACCCTGTTTTCTTTGGCATAGCATCAGTTCTTAGGTTTGGGACATTAAAGCATATGTTAATAATCATTGGTTAGACTAATTTGGCAAATCTGCCAAAAGATGGCTAACTTCTGGGCAATGGGATGATAATGAAAAAGTATAAAGAATGCCTACCATCTTTCCTTCTAATATGAAGTGAAATATGTTTAGACAATCATTCTAATCTTTCCTAATGATAGGATCTTATTATTAAAATTTTCAATCCTTCCTTCCCATTTCACAATTACATTTTTTAATGATTTAGTTGATTTTGATCTTATTTTGGTAATTTTCACAAGACCTTTCTTGACCCCTCCCTCTTTGGAGAATACTTGGGTGACAGTGTTCACTGATGATACTTTCCTTTACTGATTGTATCAAAGTTAAATGTGGACTGTTCAGGTTAGTCCTCTCATTTAAACACAGGGATTATTTTCTTTTCATGAGTGGTTATAATGTGCCAGGTGCCGGATGAAATACATTATCTTTTGAATTTTTTTCTTTGCTGATGTCTTTTCTATGAGCTTGTCAGCAGCATCTGATCTGGAGGAAGCTGGTTTTTGGTTTTTTGTTTTTTAATGGTATTTGTTTCCTGGGCTGATGGTTTCTTTAGTGGCACTCTGCCTAAATCCCCAGGAATGATAAATCAGGCAATCCTTTGTATTAGACTGTAGAAGTGGTTTGGAGATGAAGAGGGCAACAGATTGGGCAATAGAATCTGTTGAGGACTGTGTAAAACATATTTTTCTCTGCTTTCACCTGGCTTGTGGCTTAAGACATATTAACAATCTTTACTGAAGGCACAATGGAAGGCAAAACAATGACAATAATATGTGCTAAATGGATACGGAACTGCATATACAATTTAATTGTTTGGGAAATTTGTGTGTAGGGTAATTATACATGTAACTATGTAGTAAGACATGGCTTTTTCTCTACTGCAACATGCCATCATTTGGTAGGATGGAATATAAACTTACCAGTAAAATAAAATAGCAATTCCAAGTTATGCTACAAGGCAGTAATATTTATAAGAGGAATATCTGTTTCTTGTCTATGTTTCCCCCTGAAAATTATGTGGTTCTAAAGTCCCTTCCAGGGATATGAGTGATCTGCAGATTATGATTCTACTCCTCCAAATAGAGAAAGGGATCTAGGAGGAGAGCAGAGTGGAGTAATTCAGACACTGGTGTTACTAGGAGGATGGCTGGTACACATGGAGACACCTATTTACTATGGTTCATGTGTTCTTTTGTGTGTGCATTATGCTAACAAAACCTCTTTCTCTTCCATCTACTTTATTGAAGACCAAGAATGGGATTGGGATTGGGGAGACAGGGAGAAAACCAACTCCTTATACATAATTAATGTACATCAAATATCTTTGTCCATAATGGCGAGGAAATTGCTCTGAAGTTTAAAAATATATATTAGTTAATGCCACCATTTTAACTCTCCAACTTATTTAAGTGCTGTTCTTGATTGGGAGCAAGTTTTATATAACATGATGACATGGTTTAAATAAGACATACCCTCTGAACTGGTATATCCTGAATGCATCCCATTCTTTCTTGGCCAATTCTATTAGGAGTGTTTTATTTGTTGTTTTAACATTCAAGATAATAGGATGAATTGCTTTTCTAGTATGGGACATTGGAATTGTTTGCTCCAAACACAAACACAGTAAATTGGTGGAATGAATGTTTACAAACACCTTAAAAAGAAGGATTTCGTGTTTTCCAAGCCTTCATTGCATGAAAAAAAAAAGCCATCTTTTTATTGTAAATATTGACAATGATTAAGTTGTTTGGCTATAGTAGGTAGTTTCTAAATTTGATGCCTGAATGGATGTATAAATTAGAAACACTAAGGAGTGGACTGAGTTAAAAAAAGGATTTTCTTTCAGAGCAAGTGTGCTTTTAAAAGGGTTGGTAGTTAGGCCGCTCGTACAAGTCCTCTGAAAATGTTCAGCTGAAGTTGCTGTGGGAATTGATGTTTTCCTTTTCTCTATTCCACCTCACCACACTTCTTAAGTAAAATTGCCTGAAAGCCAGTTGATCGACATGTTTTAAACCAGCTAATGAAGGAAGGAAACTACAACTAACCTCTACCAGGCGATGCTTATCTAATTTTCTGAATCCAAGAGAAATCTGTCTTTGGAAATGATTCCTTCTCTCTCTTTTAGACCCTGTAGCCTTTTCCCTACCACTCTTGTCCCAGTCTGACTCAGTGAATGTGGAGAACATAGGTGATAGGTGCCAGAGTCCCACCAAGCCAGGTGTAGCAAGTCCACAGTCATGGTCTCATCTCCATTCCCTCTTTTCCTTCCTTGCCCACCACCCAATAGTTGGTTCCTGACATGGCCATAATATGGCCCTGCCAAACAGCTATATCCACTGTCTGGGCCTTTTACCACATGACCTTTCAGATGCAGGGACGATATTCATAGTTGCTTATTGTAGGGGTGAGCCCTTGAGAGATAGGTAATCTTGAAAGAGCCCAGAACTGGGCATCAGGAACCTGGTTTACAATCTGGCTTTGCCACTCAAACCATGAACCCTTGGTTGCTTTGTTCAGCTTCTGTTGTTTACATATCTTTATCTGTAAAACAAGATTTAATCCTAAGTGATGAATAAACTCTCTTCTGGATCAAATATTTTCTGTTAACATGAAATACTCATTTCAAAGAAAAGAAATACAATTGTAAATCTTTTAATGCATGTGTTATGGAGCACTTACTTGTTCATTTTGCATAAATATTGTGAAAACAGTTCTGTGGAAAATAAGCTACTGTTCAATAATAGAAGCCTTGCTTTTAAAAATCCCCTTTGAAAGACAAACTTGTGCCTTTTAACCTTGCCTAGTATCTTTTATGATTTTCAATAAGGGGTTTAAGAACTTTGTATAATTAACAAATCATTTCAAATTAATAAAAAGCCACAAAATCATTCCAAATTAATGAAAATTCATCTCAATATAAATAGGAAAAATAAATATCCTGATTTATTTTGTTCCAGACTAATGACTGAATTCTCAAGAATATATAAATAAGCAAGTAAAATAGAAGCCATTGGAAAATCACATCTGTCCACCATCATCACACAAAAAGGCACATTGTGTGGTCTTGAGAAAGATTACATAGCATCCAAGGGAGGAAGCTCTTTCTTTAAGAGAGATGAATAACTAGAAAAGCAAAGGGTTCTGTGAGAAAAATCAAAGACTGGGTGGGTAGAGCCGGAATTAGAGGAAGAATTGAAGCAAGAGGAAAAAACCAAGGACAAATAAGAGTTTTTAACTAGACATTCAGGCTTGCAGGCGCCATCTGAAATTGCAAAAGGAAAAAACAATTGAGCCTGGGATGTGATTAGGATAGTCATATTGTGTATATTGAACAAAATATGAATGAATGAATGAACATGATAATTTAAGAGGGAACATATTTTTTTCTATTCAGTCTCCTTCTCTGCAATTTAGCATTTCAATATGAGCATGGGGTATAAAACCAGAGTATAGAGTCTATAACCTTGATAATAGTTGGATCATAGCAAGCAGCGTGGTTAGGGTATTAAAGAAATTGCAGACCCCCAAAACACGCAACATGCTCAAATTCAATGAAGCAAGGAAGAACTCCCTAACTTATAGGTGCACAGTGACATTAGAATTTGAGTGTTACTCAACAGGTGTGATGTGCTTCCTGGGTATTTCCAAGAGAAATAAAAATAAATGGATACATTAGAGCCCAGGACCCCTTCTGTGGCAGACACTGTTGGTTGGGTTGCTCAGCATTTAATTTTAACTTTTCTTCCTTTCCAATCCCAATTACAGAGGCTGAAAAAGTAAAACTCTTGCTTTTCCAGCCACCCATAGAACTGAGCGTGGCTGTGTGGCTAATGAAGCAGACATCTGCTGAGATCTTTCCTTATCCCCTTGTTCTTTCTTCTCGAATGGGGACATGTTCCCTACAGTTCTGGCAATTATCTAATGACCGTGAGGGAAAAGGTGAATGAATCAGATAACAACCATCACATCACAGAACCAATAAACCCATGTCACCAGCCATTTACCTTTAAACTTATAATAAAATAATTTCCCATTTGTTTAAACTCTTATTAACCAGTTTTATGCTTTCTTGTAGATGAATGCATCCTAATACACCTTCCAGAGAAGCAAATTCTATGCTGTGTTTCCACATTATGCACTCTGATTCCACCGTGAGGTGAAACATATTTTGCTTCAGGCCTCTTATCCTGCTTTTCATGAACAAATAGAATCCCCTCTCAGGGCATCTTTGCAGACAGAAACACATGCTTGAGGAGATCACTCTGGCATCCTGTGTGGTAAAAGGCTGGCCTCAAAAACATAAGTTCTCTGTCCTAAGCAGAAGCAGACTAGGGTCCCAGAATTCAGCATGTTCCTTCTTCTGCATCTGTTTTCCTTCCTCATCCACAGGACAATCAGAAAGACAAATAGCTCATGTTTTCTCTGCCTAAGGAACTCTACTGTGTGCATGTGTGTGAGAGAAAGAGAGAGAGAGAGAGAGAGAGAGAGAGTTTCTGTAGTCACCTCTATGCTTCTTCCACTCCCACTACGTAAAGCAGGAAATGTGGGAATGGAGTTCAGCATCACAACTATAAGGAGTGACACTCAACTTGAGATCAACAGTAGAAAGGGGACTCCAAGCTTGTTGTGAACATGCATAGTAAAGGAAATGAGCTACAGAGTGGCTTATATGTAGTGGGTAATCCATAAAAATAGCTGAGAAAATTTATATGGAATAATTATTTTTGGTGAGAAAATAGGAGATATTCAGAAAAAAAGAGAGAAGAAAGTGTGGAAGATTATTCTGGCATCATTTTCTTTCCTAGTCACTCAGATTACATTAGTGGTGAAAGTAACTGGTCATGTACATGTACGAGTGAAACCTGAGCCACAATAGATATGTAACTACTTATGGAGATATTCTATGGAAGACTTAATTGGTAGAATCTTCAAATCTGCAAGAGACCTTGCAAATATTAATGGACAATATCTGGACTACTAGTTCAGTCTGCAAAAGGAAGAATAATGTTGAATGAAAAATAGTACTTGCTGTAGACACCTGACCTTCACACTATCCACATGTCATCTTCAAAGGGGTAAGAAAACATTTTCCATAGTCTTCTGAGTGCTGCTCAGTAAAAACTGTGAAATATATAACAGAGACCACTGTTACCATAGGACAGACAGAATTATTTAGGTATCAATTAATATTAAATTATGATCTGACATATTATTTGTGCTAAAATAAAATGGTACCTAAAAATATTAATATAGAACATCTAGTTTACTTCATTTAACTTTCAAACACACTTAAAGTGAACTTTATTTTTTTTAAGTTTATTTATTTATTTTGAGAGAGAGAGAGTGTGGGTGAGGCACAGGGAGAGAGGAAGAGAGAGAATCTTAAGCAGGCTCCATGGCCAGTGTGGATCCTGACATGGAGCTTGATCTCACAACTCCATGAAATCATGACCTGAGTAGAAATCAAGAGTTGGATGCTTAACTAACTGAGCCATCCAGGTACCCCTGAAGTGAACCTTCTTAATATCAAGGATATGTCACTTCACTTTAAAAAATTATTAAGAGTCCCTATGGTCTGAGTTGGAGATCAGATTTTCTCTATGAATTATGAAAATTTGAATCTAATCCATACATTTTAGACAATTGAAATGATTACATATATGAATTTTGACTCTGTCATAGAAACTGTAACTTCGATAGTATTTTGGGAATTATTTACAAATCATTTATTAACCTTCAATATCCTTTTCTGAGACATATAAGTGGATTAATATATTCATTTACATTGGGAAATAGAATTGGGAACTTCTCATTTCCACGTTTGCTCCGTGTTATCTTTATTTCCAGCTATCACTGACAGTTGATGAAGGAGGAGTTAAAAAGAAAATAAACCAAAACTGAAGAATTCTGCTGTTGAGGGCAGCACACATATTTTCCCAGAGTGCAAAGTTGAGAAGTGGAAATACAAAGTTTCATTAATATTCTGAATAATACAGTTTAATATGACCTAAATGATGGATTTTCCATTGACTCCCTGGAGACTAAAAAGGGTTGACTGTCAGGAAATTTTCTTGTGTTTATTTTTCTATTTTCTTTTTCAAACTTTCCAATCACCATTCCTTGCTAACATCCCTCCATGGGCCACCTTAAGTGATTCCTCATTTTAGAGGCATTTATGCTGTTTTTCTATTTCTTGTGAAGTTGCCATTCTGTGAAATTACACATTTTCTTAATCTTCACTCAAACTTACTACCTCTAACATTTTAAGGCTCATTGAACATTTGTTTAAATATGATCCTGTCTTTACCAGATACCAAATGTATCAGTGTCACCAGCATTATCTAGACAGTTCTAATTTTACAGTAATTATACTACAATAATAAAATCTAGAATTCCATATAATTCACTATTCACTATTGTTTTTAACCATAGATTTGCAATAAGTCTCATCAACATTTCTTCTTAAATAATTTCCTTCTGGGGTGCCTGGTTTTCTCAGTCAGTTAAGTGTCTGACTCTTGATTTGGGCTCAGGTCATGATCTCACAGTTCATGAGATCAAGCCCCTGATGGGGCTCTGTGCTAACAGCATGAAGCCTACTTGAGATTTTGTTTCTCCCTCTCTCTCTGCCCTTCCACCTGCTCATGCTCTCTCTTTCTCAAAATAAATAAATAAAACTTAAAAGAAATAAATAATTTCGGGGCACTTGGGTGGCTCAGTTGGTTAAGTGTCTGACTTTGGCTCAGGTCATGATCTTAGAGTTCATGGGTTTGAGTCCTGCATCTGGCTCTGTGATGACAACTCAGAGCCTGCCTGGAGCCTGCTTCAAATGTTGTGTCTCCCTCTGTCTCTGCTCCTTCCCTCACTTACTCTCTCTCTCAAAAATAAATAAACATTTAAAAAATGTTTTTAAAATTAAAAATAAATAATTTCCTTCATTGTGATTTCCCCTGAACCCAAGCACTTTGCATTATGTGCTTTAAAATAACTCATTTTGGGGCGCCTGAGGGGCTCAGTTGGTTGAGCGTCCGACTTCGGCTCAGGTCATGATCTCGCGGCCAGTGAGTTCGAGCCCCGCATCGGGCTCTGTGCTGACAGCTCAGAGCCTGGAGCCTGTTTCAGCTTCTGTGTCTCCCTCTCTCTCTGACCCTCCCCCATTCATACTCTGTCTCTCTCTCTGTCTCAAAAATAAATAAACGTTAAAAAAAGTTTTTTTAAATAAAATAACTCATTTTGTCTGATGAAAGTTTGTATTGTTCATTTAACATTGTGTAGTTTGTGTTGTCTGTATCCAAAACAACAAAGTAAACACACCCTGTGCCCTTAGCATTTTTTGTATATTTCATACTATTGCAGGCACATCATTTCTGGGGCTTCCTCTGGACATGTGCAGGGATAATCCTGAGGCAGTTCTTTGAGGGGTCCTTGTTATTCTTCTTTACAGATGACTGCAAATCTTGCCTACCAGAAAAACCTCTGTTGGAGGAAGATTTGGACTGTTTACTCTAATGTCTAGTATCTGTTAAGAGAGCTCAAGTTTGATATATTAGATAATTTAGCATAGAAAATGTGAAGCTCCTAAAATAGCCAGGGAATCCCTTTGATCATCAGTTTTATTAAGAGATATTATGATTCACATTTAAAGGAATTTGGCAATCATAGTTATGTGAAGGTTATTTGAATAAAATATGTAGCTATGCACGATCTTTTATCTTTTTGTTCCAGTCAGAATAATCTTGGTCTTGTACTTCAGCATTTAAGTTGATAGCCATGAAATTTGGGAGAGGAAAAAAAAGATTAGGATAATCTTACTAACTTTAGGAAGCATAGAGTTCATTTTCTTTGCAGATATTTGTTACCCCTCCTCTCCTTAGCCCACCAATATGGTGAATCGGCCTTCCAGCCAGGATGAATAAGGGGTGCTTGTACCTCTGTCCAAGGGGTGCCTTCTAGGACTTTGGCTAGCACAGTGGCTGCTACCAACTGTGGGGGTGCTTTGGAAGCCCCCTCAAAGATGTCACCCATTGCCTCTTCATAGCAGGCATCTTTCACAATCCCTTGTAAGATACCAGTAACTTTGGCTTATGATTGGTGAAAACAGATCATATGTTTACAAGCCAGATAATACCTGTTATATAACTCTAGAATTTATAGAAAAAATAAATTAATAGAGATCTTTAAAAATACCATAGTGTGGTACCAGTGGACTATTTTACTGTATCTGGAAGTTCTACAGAATTACTCTTTATTAACCCTAAAAAAATTATTGAAGCCCCAGGTTCTGGCTTCTAGATTTTACAAATCTAGGGAGTCTCTGTGTAAAATACCATTTGCTTATTACTGTTTCTGTAAATGACCAGTTCATCTCTGAATGGTCATTAATATTCTTTTCCAAAGTTTCCATCTGTCAGAAATGGTGAAATGTGATCTAGTATAAATAGGATGAAGGATTTTCATTGGTTTTTGTGGTCTGCCCTGGCTTGCTGCCATTCCCAAGGGGACAGGGAGGTATCAGCTGGCTGTGGTTTGGGGGTTTTTGTTTTTGTTTGTTTCTGTAAGGTGTTTCATCTCTTCTCCTGGATTGACACTTGGAGGCTAGAAATTTTCCAACAGTGTTGATCAGAATTTCTGTCTTCTAGTGGACATTCTACCACCTCCCCTTTAAATTTCACTCTCACCTTTGTTTGAACTAACACTTGCATTCATTTTGAGCCAATAAAAACTACAAGAAGGAAACATCTGTATTGTTAAGTGAATAATGCTACTATGATAGTACAGCAAAGTGAAAATCTAATTAAAGATCATAAGAGCAACATTTCAGTGGAAGATATGTTAAAGGCAGAATAAGATTTGGTACAATTTACAATTGCTAATATCACATATATGAAATTATATTCATATCTAATTTATATTTGTATCATCTTCTGTTTTACAACATTTTAAATATATGCTATTCCATGACATTTGATCCTTGAAATAAGCTGAAGGATAGGTATGTTATATAGATTTAGTTTAAGATATACCAATAATTAGTAGAAGAGCTGATAGAAGATTCTAGCAAATTCCTCACAAAAGTTACCTTCCTGTGTTAGAAAACATTGCTGCAATGTAAGTGAATTATTGAGGAAATTCTCCATTGACTTGTTAGTAGGTGTTTTAAATGATATATGAGCTTTCTGGAAGGAAATTTTAAAGAACCTTTACGTTGCATACCCTTTGACCTTAGAACTAGAATAGCTTTCTCGCATTGAGGTAAAAGGTTGTACGATTTGACAGACACTGTGGGTTGCCTACCAAACAGCCATTTGCTTCCCACCCCTCCACACTAGCAGTTTGCTTGTCGGTATCGAACCTGAAAATGTCAGACTCTGGCAATCCCAGTTATTCTTGCAGCTGAGGCATAGGCATGTGGTCCAGTCCCGTCTAGCAGTCCAGGGAGAACTCTCCTGGAGGTCTCAGAAAGGTATTTCTCCTGGTGGTGAATTGACTGTGGCCTCAGCTATCAAAACTTTGTATCCAAACCCTTTGCAGCATGACTTTGCGATTTCCAGTGTGAAGAAGCAGAGTCTGTCTCCCCACTTCTTGAAGTTAGACCAATCTTGTGACCCAGTTTCAGCAACAGACTGTAACAGAAGTAATGGGGTACAATATTGAAGCCTAGCCTCAAGAAACCTTGAAAGGTGAGATATCCAGAGTAGCAGAGTAAGGAACTTGGTGGACTCTTTCTCCAGCAAAGCAGCAATTTAACTGGTGAAAATGAAAAACTAAATAATTATTTAAAGTCTCTGAGAATTGCCCACATGATTTCACTCATATGTGGGATTTAAGAAACAAAATAAACAAGCAAAGGGGGAAAAAGGGAGAGAGAGAAGCAAACCAAGAAACACTCTATAACTGTATATATACAACTATATATAACTAAATATATAACTATATATATACATATATAATTATATATATAACTATAGAAAACAAAATGATGGTTATCAGAAGGGAGGTGAGTGGGGGGATGGGTTAAATAGGTGATGGGAGTAAGGAGTGCACTTGTTGTGATGAGCACTGGGTATTGTATGGGATTATTGGATCACTATATTGTACACCTGAAGCTAATATTACACTGTATGTTAACTAACGGAAATTTAAATAAAAACTTAAAAAATATAGTCTCTGAAAATTGTCCTAAGAACAAAGAGCAAATGGAGAAAAATTCATTCAATAAAATCTACTAAGTCGGTAAAAACAGTTAAGAGTTTGTGGAATTGCTGAAGTCATTTTGGATTTATGAGGGGAAACATTGGCAACACTGTAGCATTAAGAACGGAAATACAAAGAAATTCTTGATAACATCACTGTATCTATGAATTGGCTAACTCTTGAACTATCTACTTACTGATTTCTTTTTACATGAGAAAATAATTTTTATATTGTTTTAAGAAATTTTAGTCTGAATATTTTATTTTTACCAACTAATTGACAGTCACACGATTCTCTGAATAGAACCGATCCACGGCAAAGTCATGTAGAGTGTGATGTTTGCACATGGGTGTGTTCATTCTGAAGCACTGTCCCTTTACTCACCCACTCACCTCTACCTGCCTGCAAAGTGCTTCATCTCGAAAGGCCACTTTTCCTGGTTCAGTGTGCATGCATGTCTGCACACTCCCACCATTAGTATTTATGATGCGCTGAATAAAAAGTGTTTGCTAATTCAAGTAAGGTTACTCATACTAAACATGTGCATTGTAGCATTTGCATCCTGGACTCTACCAAAATGTGTAGTCGGGTATCATGAGATAAACAAGGGGCTCATTAGAGTCCTTAGATAAACACTGGATGCTGGCTCATTTTCAGAGCTTGTTTTTATTGACAAGGTGTGTGCATGGTGAATCTCTCTGCAGAAGAGCCTTATATGCATGATGCAACCTGTACAAAATTGAATAATTTAGTGTAAGAATCCAAGTTGTCTGATTCCAGAATTAGTGCTGCCTTCATTGTGTGCAAGTGTAGACTATTTGTCAGCCATCTGGAGCCCACTAAGACTCTACTTTGGGGAGAAATCACTTCTTGCAAGCATTTTATTTTTTTTAGGAAGCATTTTAAAATTCTTGCATTTATAATGTCATAATTACTTCAAAATTTATTATGTTTTACTGTTTCTCTTTTCTTTGCAAGAGCACTCACCACCAGAAGAATATGGATGACAATGGATGAATAAATATTTGGTAATAGTATTTCTATCTTTAGTTTTAGAAACTTCATCTATTTTTGGTATTTGAAATATAAAAAAAGACAAACTATATACTTGAAATAAAACAGCTCCCTTGAAAGAGAAACAATGACATATTGGCTTTTCATTTTTAGTAAATTTAGCTTTCCTAGGTATTATTCGAGTTTTTTCCTCAATTAATAAGAAAAAATAACAAATGGAGCTCATGATTATATGTAGTACAAAGACAGGATTTGAAAGAAAATAGAACCTTTTACTAATGTAGCTGAATATGTTTGAAAATTCATTTCAATTTGTATTCCTTTCATGAGTTGCTTGCTCATGGTTGATCACTTCCCCTGTGTTGGCTCCTTTGCAATATCTGTTTTCAGAAATTAGTCTTGAAGGCCTTGCACTTGGCTGTTGCTCTTTTATTTTATAGCAGTAGAGTGCTCTCTGGCTGGCTTCAGATTCAGGCAATCTTAAATCTTATCTGCTATTGTTTCCTGGGGGAATTTGCTCTTTATGGGTTGTATTTCACTAATAAAAGTATGCTGACAGCAAAGGCTTTGCAGGGTAGGAGGAAACTAGAAGCCAGCAATTTCACAAGCAATTTATGAAACAGAGTTAAGGTTATGACACTTCACATACCTCTATTTGTAGGAGAAGAGAGCATTTGCAAATTGAGAATACTTTGTGTTTTTCTGTCCACTGTTATTCCTCTAGCTGTGTCTAGATGGCTGGCACACAATCTATACATACATCCTATACCTTAAAAGTCAACACTAAACTTGTGTTGGAAAAACCCTGGGTCAAGTCTTTTCTATATTTGATGTGATGTAGGGACTGATTATAAAGGGCAGGCACAGTGATTGAGAAATCCCTCTAGAGGTTAATGGGAGAGTTTTACTCAATAAAGAATTATTTTTCATAATTTTTCTTGATGGCTTTGAAAAAATAAGCCCCAAAATATTAGTGATATGCTGATATTCTACTCAAGGAGAACTGGTAAACTGATGTACAAAGGAATTGCTTCATATTATTAAATTTGCCTTTTGGATGATTGAATTTCTAACTCTGAATTGCACGTCTGCATTTTTTTCACAATAATATATATTAACAAAACAAAACAAAATGCTGAGGTTATTCTTTCCACTTGACTGAACTGAATATGCCTGGAACCCAGAGACTGCCCTTGTACTGAACAAAACACTGCTCTTTGGAATTTAACCTTACCACAATAGTGTCAGTTCCCAAGTGATGATAGCCATCTATGGCTAAGAAATGATTTAATTTCACAGTATCTGGTCTTGCCATGGAGCGTAGGAATAAGACGGAAGAAAAGAGCAAGTTCTTGGTTATTTGCATTGGGAGAAGCAGCCTTCATTACAGCCAAACCATAACAGACTGGCTTTGAGTATAATGCGAGCTTTCATCTGTAGGATAATTCCCTGTACCTTCCTAAAGATTTAGTATTATGTTCTTCCTAATTATTAAAATAACTACAGAACAACAGAAACTGAAGACATTTGTTAGAGAATGTCAGAGCAGGCAAATATGAGCTAATAGACATTGGATGGTTAATCAAGTGAAAGTTTTCAGGCTAATGATAATAAAAAGGGTTGTTAGTGAGTTCTAGAGGCTAGATATATAGAAGAGCAAAGAAAATAACAAAGGATAGAGAATGTATGTTTGCTTATCATCTAAGCAAAGTGCACAGACTTTGAAATGTCTATTCCGGTACTTCATTGAGTAGCGGAATGGTACAGGCTTTTGGAAGAGAAATGCGATGCGATGGTTTTTTTTTTTTTTTTTAAACGATCGTATCTGTCTTTGTTGTTTGCCTACCCAATATCAAACTACTCTCTTATCTCTGCTCTGCCACTCTTCTTCTTCCTTATTATTGGAGTCTCAGTTTTCCTCACATGTCAGGATGTCAATTGCTTCTGACCTTTTACCTACCTCAGGATTATGAATCTTGATTAATCTGTCAGGGGATAGTAATCTGGTATCTTGTCACCTGCAGATGACACCACACCCAGTTATTTAGTATGATTTATAGATGCTTTCCTGCTACCATGGCTGAGTTCAGTAGTTACTCCAGAGATCATCTGGGACACAAAGCATACAAGGAAAATGTTTTCTCTCACCTGACCTTTAGTTACTGTGTGAAGGTATGATACTGGAAGCTGCTGCAACCATGTTGCAACCACAAGAAAACGAACTTAAAGTTAACATTATGAAGATGGCAAGGAACTTAGGTCTTTGATGTTATCACTGAACTGCTAAATGAGTCAACTGAAATGTTTGTATCTCAGGAGTTCTTGTGTTGCGAAATAATAAATCGTTCTGTTGTTGACATTATAAGTTGGGTCCTTTTTTAATTGTTGCTAAAAATACTGGCTAATACATGTACCTGAGAAGGCAATGAAATCATAAACGTTGGTATCTTAAGAGATGGAATAAGGAAAGAGATCACTTGCAAGAGACCAAACTGAAAAAGACAGCAACAACAACAAAGATGGGAAGTAGAAATGGCATAAATTCTCTATTATTAACAGGTTTCTGGGTATAGGATAAAAATTCTGGAAAAAATGAGAACTCTTAAGATTAAACTATTGTATACATAAAAGAATGATTGTTATGGAATAATTAAAATAGGAAAAATTCTACACAACTTAGAGGTTCAGTAATAAGGGATAGGTTATAGTTGGGTTTCCTCATGCACAACTGTTTGACCATATAATGGTGCTTCATGTGCAGAATACAATGTAAATGCAAATTAAAAATACAATGCAAAATGCAATGCAAATGCAAGAATGCAAGGCAGATTTCCCTTGGGTATGTGCAACACAGCAATCCTGGAACTACTGTAGTAAATGATGTCATATCTAGTTAGACTACTGTATATCCAATAACGTGATTTCATAATAGACTAATGGCATCAACAAATCTCACCACAAATGTTACAAAGCAAATATACACTGCAATTAAATTCATGTAAAAAATACATAGAAAAAGAAAAAAAGGAGAATACACAGAAATATTATTTGCATAATCATGAGTGATTAGAAGTCTTATGATAGTATAATTATGCATGATTTTGTCCTTTATAAATGTCTATATTTTCCATTTTTGTACACTGAACCAATGTTGCTTTTATGATCAGAAAAAAAACACAAAACCTTTTATTACTTGTATGGCTCACTGATACTAAACAGAAACAACAATCACAAAAAAAAATGGATTCAGTTCTTCTCACTTGTATCTGTAATCCTATAAGTATGGCTGTATCATTTGGATGATATCTCTATTATATTTGGCAAATGATATTCTTTCAATTTCCCTTGCTCCTAAAATGATCTTTCACAGCAATCAAACCTTTGACTTATTTGGTTTCTATTTCATGTAAATGAATGGTCTACTTCCACAAAGTCAAATGCAAAGGTTCTCCAGATATCAGAATTGCAAGAAGAGATAGTCTCTACATTCAGGAATTGTGAAACCCATAGGCTTCAGGTGACCACCATTTTCTTCAGAGTGGTCTATTCTCACAAATACGGTGTTACACACATCTTTGAAAAGGACAATAGGGGTTCCATGCTCTTCAGTGTAAACTCCTTTGTTTGAATCTTCCCAAATGTAAGGTAAACCTTGAAAAATGACTGACAGAAGTTTTTTGAAAGAAATAGTTACATTGGGGAACCATTGCTCCATTCTTTAATAAGAAAAAAAAGTTTTGTTATGTGACAACCACTAATCCTTTTGATTTTTCTTATCTATGGGAAGCCATCAGTATTTATTTATTTATTTATTTATTTATTTATTTATTTTTTCAATTTATTGTCAAATTGGTTTCCATACAACACCCAGTGCTCATCCCAAAAAGTGCCCTCCTCAATACCCATCACCCACCCTCCCCTCCCTCCCACCCCCCATCAACCCTCAGTTTGTTCTCAGTTTTTAAGAGTCTCTTATGCTTTGGCTCTCTTCCACTCTAACCTCTTTTTTTTTTTTTTCCTTCCCCTCCCCCATGGGTTTCTGGTAAGTTTCTCAGGATCCACATGAGAGTGAAACCATACATCAGCATTTTTTAAAAGCAGTATGTTATTATCTTTAATCAAATGCTTTGATTTGGAGAATGAACTCATCGATTTGGGTGAACTGTCTGTGAACTTTCTTTAGGAAATTCTCTAGGAAATTTCTCTAGGAGATCAACATTTGTGGCAACTTCGAGAACTTCCTCCTGATCTTCAGGACTGATCTCAGAGCAAGCCATGGATCTATTTATCAGGCATTTCGAAGGAATTAGAGCCATTTGGAGGCAATATAATGTGAATTTGGGGAACTTGGTATATTTAGCAACATTGGAAATTTGATGGCTCCAGGAAAAAAAACCTTGGAAAATATAACTAAGAGGTTTCATCTTGTATACCATACAGAAAAGAACACTTCTGTTTTTAATTAACTATTCATTTCCTTTGCAGAATGTGGCTTCAAGCAATCAAATAAATTATTTGTAACAATGTCTATCGCTTACTAACTTATTTCATTAAAGCATCATGTTAATGAGCTCAAGTTTCAGATTTATCCCCAAGTTAGCCAATAAATTTACTCTGGCTTGGAACCAACAACTCCACTCAAATTTAGCCAGCCATCTTGCAAAATTGTTCCTCGAGACTGGTTGAGTTTGGATAGATGGATCAGTGCAAATCCATTCTCACCACCCCCTGGAAAATCCACTCATACCCAATATGTCAAGAGTAGTATCTTCATAAAGGAGTAGCAGATTTTTGGTATAAATGTTGCAAAGCCCAGTGGTTGAGCATATGGACTTTCCAGACAAGCTATCTGAATCTATATCCTGGCTCCAGGCTCACTAGGCTCCAGGGTCTCTCCACTCTGGGCAAATTACTTAACCTCTCAGCCTTAATTTCTCCATTTGAGAAGTAGTCGGATAGTAAGATTCAGTAATCCTATGTAATAATGTAATAATCCTATGTAGTAATCCCTATGTAGTAATAGGGTAGTTGTAGCATTAATTGTGATGATGTATTTAAAGTTCTTAGTGTAGACTCTGGCACTTTAGTACTACTCAGAAAAACTTACTACATAAGGTCTCTTGTTTTAGAAAGCAGCTTTCAACACTGATGACAATTGCAGAACTCAAAGGATTGTAGACATTTTTCCTGTGACCCTGTTTGAGTTCAACGCAAAGGATGATCACTATGTATTCAACATGAACAGTGTTCTCTAGCAGGCCTGAATCTCCACTCTTTATGGAATGTAGTGAGTTGGATGTGACATGGCACCAGCTAATTGCCATTTAAATGAATGCAAATAGAAGCCCAGACTTTTACCCCACAGCTGAGTGAGTCAGGGATTCCAACCCAGCAAATTGCCTGTTTATGGAATAAATCATTGAAAGCTCTCTCTGTGTGGCATTTTCCAGGTTTACCTGAAATCTGTTACCGAAGTCAGCGGTGGTCTGAGAGAGGGTGTGTAGGAGGAATTTAACCATGAAAAATCTTATCTTAATCTTTTTCACAAGTACTCCGTGTCTTGACAATCTCAGGAATTTTATTGGCAGGTTGTCATGAGCCTTCTGGTGCAGAGATTGGAATGCACCACTGGATGAGACAAACAGATGGTGTGGATCAGAGATTTTCCACTTTTTACTGAGAAATTTGAAAAGATGGGGGAAAATTAGCATCACCATTTAAGGAGAGAAAACTTCCTGACTCCTTATCAGTTAAAATCATTACTTGCAACGAAAGTCTTTCTCCAAACACAACATTATATTGTATTAAAAATGATTTTCTTTCACTCTCAGTAGTGTTCAAATAATTCCCCCAAGGATAAAAGTGAAATTATATAGTATCCAGAACTGCTGAAATTCTGTTATTTGGGCTATAGCATTTTCCTTACATTAATCATTAGATCTATTTCTAAGTAGTTTGTCCAAGATGTGGCATTTTTTTGGTTTGCTTTGCTACTCATTTCAGGCGTACAAGGTAATGACTTGATATTTTTATATATTGTGAAATGATCTCCACAATATGTCTATTTAACATCTGTCATGGTACATAGTTATACATTTTTTTTCTTGTGATAAGAACTTTTAAGAATTTACTCTCTCAGGAACTTTCAAATATGAAATACAGTATTATTAACTGTAGTCACCGTGTTGTACATTACATTCCCATGAACAATTTGGAAATTTGTACTTTGTGATCCCTTCACCAGTTTGTCTGCCCCTCACCACCCACCTCTGGCAACCACAAATCCACCAATCTGTTCTCTGTATCTGTGAGCTTATTTTGTTTTGTTTTTAGATTCCTTATATAAGTGAGATCATCCAGTATTTGTCTTTCTCTGTTTGACTTATTTCACTTAGCATAATGCCCTCAAGGTTTATCCACATTGTCACAGATGCCAAGATTTTATTCTTTTTAATGGCTGAATACATATATATGTTTATCTACCACATTTTCTTTATTGATCTATCTATGGACATTTAGGTTGTTTCCATGTCTTGGCAATTGCAAATAATGCTGCAATGAACATGGGGTGCTTATATCTTTGTGAATAAGTGTTTTCATTTTTTCCAGATAGATACCATATGTTAGTACTGTTTTTAGTTTTTTGGGAACCTCCATATTGTTTTCCAGCGTGGCTGCACCAATTTACATTTCCACCAACAGTGTATTAGGGTTCCCTTTTCTCTACATCCTCTTCAACACTTGTTATTTCTTGTCTTTTTAATAGCCCTTCTACCAGCTACGAGATGGCATCTCATTGTGGTTTTGATTTGCATTTCTCTGATGATTATTGATATTGAGCATATTTCGATGTATCTGTTGGCCATCTGTATGTCTTCTTTGGAAAATTGTCCATTCAAATGCTCTGTCCATTTTTAATCTGATAGTCTTTTTTGCTATTGAATCACATGAGTTCTTTATATATTTTTGATATTAGCCCTTTATGAGATATGTGATTTGCAAATCTTTTCTTCCATTCGGTAGGTTACCTTTTTGTTTTGCTAACAATTTTCTTTGCTGTGAAGAAGGGTTTTAGTTTGACATGGTCCCACTTGTTTATTTTTACTTTTGTTTCCTTTGCGGTGGGTGTCAAACCTAAAAAAACCGTCACCAAGACCAAAGTCAAGGAGCTTACAGCTTCTTTTCTCTAAGAGTTTTATGATTTTAGTTTTGATTTTGTTGTTTATTTTTACCCTTTTTTTTTGCTTTTAGGTTTATGTTCAGGTTTTTAATCCATTCTGAGTTAATTTTTGTGTATGGCATACGATAGTGGTCCAGTTTCCTTCTTTTGCATGTGACTGTCCAGTTTTCCCACCACTATTTACTATAAGCCTGTCCTTTACCCATTGTATGTTCTTGGCTGCTTTGTCATAAATTAATTGACCATATATGTGTGTGTTTATTTCTGGACTTTTTATTTTATTGATTTATGTTTTTATGCCATGTCTGTTTTTATACCAATATCATACTGTTTTGATTACTGTATCTTTGTGATGTAGTTTGAAATCAGGAAGCCTGATTCCTCCAGCTTTATTCCTCTTTGAGACCTATTATATTTAATTCTATTTACATACCTCTCTAAACATCACATATAAATATAAAGATATAAAGACATGAAGCTCCCATACAGTTTTTGCCAAAGTAGTTGAGTCCCAAAATTTTCAGGACCTTTGTCATTCTGTAGCATAGAAATCATGCATTTGGGGCAAAGGGAAAATATAAAAATATAGCATCATACTTATTAATTTAAGGTTTACTTTCTAGAAATACAGTGTCATTATTTTTTAAGGTGTATCTTTCAGGTCCTCCTTTCTTTTTGGTGAGAAGGTATAAGCAGGAGGCTAGTCCACAGAGCTAGATGCAATATCATTTAAGATGAATAATTGGTCAAATGGGAGCTGATAAGTAAGGTAGGTAGAATAATGCCCTCCCCCAAAGATGTCCATGTCTTTATCCAGAATCTATAAATATGTTAACCTAAACAGAAGAGACTTTGTGGAAATGAATTTATTTTATTTTTCAGCATTATTAATGTACCACTGACAATATTACCACTGTTTTTACACAATTTACACATGTATTACCACAATTACCACTGTAATATATTTAAAGTATACAATGTGATGATTTCATATATGTACACGTTGTGAAAGAATTCCCACCTTTGAGTTAATTAAAACACCTATCACTGGACATATTTAGTTTGTTTGTTTTGGTGAGAACACTTAAACTCTACTCTCTTAGAAAATTTGAATTATACAATACAGTATTATCAACTATAGTCACCATTACGTTACAGACCTTATTCATCTTATAAGTGAAAGTTTGTACATACCCTTTTGCCAGCTTCTCCCTATTCTCCATTGCCACCCCTCCCCATCTCATCTCAGCTCCTGGCAACCACTGTTCTACTTTCTGTTTCTGTAAGTTTGACTTTTAGAATATTTTTAGATTTCACATATAAGTGATACCATACACTATTTGTCTTTCTTTGTCTGATATTTCACTTAGCACAATGACCTTCAGATTCATCCATGTTGTTGCAAAATCGCAGGGTTTCCTTCTTTTTTAATGCTAAATAATATTCCATTTAAGACTGAATATATACAGATATAGATATATAAATATAGAGAGATATAGAGATATATTTGTAGACACACACACATACACATACACCACATTTCCTTTATTCATCCATTGATGGAAAGTTAGAGTGTTTCCATACCTTATCAATAATGCTGCAGTGAACATGGGAGTGCATATATCTCTTTGAGACAGTGATTTTGTTTCCTTTGGTAACGTACCCAGATTGCTGGATCATACAGTAGTTCTATTTCTAATTTCTTGAGAAACCGCCATACTGTTTTTCATAGTATGTAGACCAGTTTACATTTCTACCCACAGTGTGATAGGGTTCCCTTTTCTCCACATCCTCTCCAGACTTTTGTCTTTTTGATAATATACATCTTAACAAGTGTGAAGGTATATTCAGGGGTAGAACATTTGACTGCAGATATGATGTAAATGAATGCAAATGGATGTTAAAGGTCTTGAGATGGAGTGATTATCCTGCATTACTTGGGAAATCCCAATGTGGTCAGAAGGATCCTTATAAAGGAAAGAGGGAGGTAGGAGAATCAGAGACAGAAAGAGATGTGAGGACGGAAGCAGAGACTGGAGTGATGTAATTGCTTGCTTAAAGGTAAAAGGGAACTTTAAGATGCAAGGGAGCCACTAGACACAAATGCAGTTGGCCTCTAGAGGCTGTCAAGGGTAAAAATAGGATTTTCTCTTAGAACCAACAAAAGGAAAATGGCCCTCTTGATACCTTAATTTTAACCCCTATAAAAACCTATTTTGGACTTCTGATCTCCAGAACTGTAAGAAAGTGCATTTGTATTGTTTTAAGCCACTAACTTTGTAGTAATTTGCAGCAATGGGAATTGAATACATACAGGAACAGGTTCACAAACTGCACTATTGAGAACTCAGAGATTAGAACTCATTTGCTCTGTGAATATAGAGTAAAACTGGCGTCCATTGCCGCTCTAGTGGCTGTCAGTGTTCCCGGCCAAATGCATCTATTCCCTGATATCCCAGCACATCCTCAATGCCTTCCTGCCTGTATGCTGATTCTCTTACTGTCCCTGCCTCCTGGAATGACCTCTTGTTATTCTGTTCAGATTCTTTTCCAGCCAGCAGTTCACTTGTTTTGTAAATACACCATTGTCTCTTTGTCCTGCATTATAGTCATTTACCTAAGAGAAAAATCACCTATCTTTGTTTAGCTATGGAAAACTACATACCCCTTCTGTGAGCAAAGACTACAGGCATTGAGTCCCAAATTTAGTTACTGCCTAGCATTGGGATGAGAAGGCCTAATTTCAAATCAAATATTTAGTGAACCATCACTATCTTCAAGTCATAAGAATTGTATGTGAGGAAATATGCAGAATGAAGCCAGCCTCTGGGTAAGGACATAAGGAAGTGTATGATAAAGGCTGTGGGTAATATAAAATGGAGAGAATAGGGCTTTGGCCATCAGAAGGATTTGAATTATTTGTATCATTTATTAGTTTTCTGTTATCTTGATTTCCTCATGTTATTTAAATTTTTTTTTCATTTTATTTATTTTAGAGAGACAGAGAGAGAGTGAGAGCATGAGAAGGGGAGGGGCACAGGGAGAGAGAGAGAATCTTAAACTGCATACTCAGCGTGGAGCACATGGGCCTTAATCCCATGACCCTGGGACCTGAGCCAAAATCAAGAGTTGGATGCTCAACCCCTCCTCATATTAATTTTTTATCTGAAAATATGTGCATATTAAGTTATACTTCACAGATTGCTGTGAGGGTTAAATGAAAGTATGGATTAGTTGGTTTATCAGTTAACTCAACAAATATATACCTAGCGCTTACTATGTGTTGGACACTATTCAAAGTTCTGGAGATATATTTGTGAATGAAATAAAGTTACAGTGTTCACAGATCTTATGTTGTAGGAAGAGACATATGGTAAACAAGTAAATGGGTAAATATAATATCAGTAAATGAAAAACATTATCCAGTTTAAAAATAAAAAGCAAGGTATAGTCAGACAATGACTGGGGCAGAAAGGGGAGTGCTGAACAAGAGTACCCCCAGCATCATTGCACAATTTCTGATACTGAGTCCTGACCAAATGGATGTAAGTTCCTGTTACTTAAGGAAAGGTTTCCAGTTTGTGAATTTTGCAAAATTTGATGGAGGAGGTAGTTTTTGAATTTTAAGGTTGAGGAAATTTTCAGCAAGAAGGGAGGGCAGGGAAAAGTATTGAAGTTAAGACAGAAGACTGCACATGGCACAGAGGTCCCAACGTGTGTGTTACTTCTAAGAAAGAACATTGTTTCCCACACTCTTCAGACCCCATTTCATGCCATGTTTGGGTTCCATTTTTGAGTAAGGGGCGTGAATGACACTTGAGGCTTTGGTGTAAAGCTGGGAAGAATTCTCTCCTCCAGTGATTTAACTAAATGCCTCTGCTTCTTTCTATTCCTCAGCCAGCTCGGCCAGTTTGGGCCAACTTGTTGACCCAGGAAACTGGACCACCTGGCAGGCTCTCAGTAATCAAGTTTTATCTCCATTCCCTCTGTAGCTTTTCTTCTTTCTTCTTAAAAATTTGGCTGCTGTTTCCAGTGGAATGAATTCCTCCTTGATTGCCAGAGATATTTGCCTACCTTGTTTTAATAATCTTAACTTTCTAGGTTAGAATTTCCAAGACAAACTCAGCTTGAGAAAAAAAGGGAGGAGAGGTGGGGTGAGGGTGTGGGGTACTGGAGGGAAGAGAGGGCAGGAGAGGGCAGGGATGCCTCTGGTTTACCACAGGATGTTCAGATCCTCTAACCAAAGGAAAGCAAACAAACAGCCAACTGCCTGAATCATGGGCTTAAGCTCATGGATGTTTCAGAAGAACAGGGAATTCCTAAATGCTGACTGGGGTGGCCTACGTGAGTGAGCTAAATAACAGTAGGAATCTTAATTTTTAGTTCTTTGGAACTTTAATTTTTTTTTTAACAGACTTTTGTTTTGTTGAGGATAAAGGATCTCCATCTTTCTTATCTGTTCCTACTCCCACCACCTGAGCTTTCCTTTTTCACCAGCTTTCTCCCCTTTCAAAGGTTCTGTCTATTCCTTTTCCCACTGGTGTTTTTAAAAAAGAATTATCTCTTCATGTTTTCTACACAGCCTTACTACTTACTCAAAACCTCGTTCTTCTGGCTATCTGGCTTCTGCTCTTATCATCCACTGAATTGTTTTCTCATGGTCAAAACTTTGCCAATTTGCCAATTTTGATGACCTGCTCTGACGCCTCCTCCTTCTCTTCTTCTCCATCTCCTTCTCCTCCCACTCCCTCTCTCTCCTCCTCCCCATTCCCTTCCCTCCTCCCCCTCCCCCTTCTTATCTCTCTGCATTATCTGAGTCCTGGTCATCTTTCAACCTCTAGGTTTATTATATTCTTTTTTTTTGTTTTTCTTTTTATCTAGATATACATTCAGCAAAATTATTTGTTTTCTTCTCTCTTTGTTCTTCAAATATGGGCATTTTTTTGAGGATTTGTTTTCTATTTTTCTTTCTCTCCTTTGGCAATTTTCCATGTTTCAATAGCTCCAACCTTCTGCTTGAGCTCTAGATTCAAGTCCCCAACTACCTGATAGACATTTTTACCCACGTCCTCCCATCAGTTTCTCAATTTTAGTACATCGAAAATGTGGCTCAATTTCTTCCTTTCATGTCTCCAATTAGATGTCTAAACAAATTCTCATAATTAGTGCATTTCTTTCAGGCAATATAGATGAAAATTGATACATGAAAAGAAGGTATTTAGTACAAATTTTTAAGAACAATTTTTCAGAATGGGATCCATCATACTTTTTAAAAAACTGAACATAAGAATTCAAGTGTTTAAAACCCATTTCTAGGAAGTCCTTTAGAAGAGCTACTTCATTTAATACATTTATCATTATATTGTAGAGCCTCACCACATCTCTTCACAAGATATCTTACACTGAAATTTATTTTATTTTGTACTTAAAAATTTTTTTTGACTATCACAATTCTTTCTGAGGGGACTACAATGATATGAGTATTTTACAAAATCCCCAAATAGCCTTCCCATCTCACCACCACCTGATACTTTATTTCACAAGCATCAGGTTTAGAAATTGTTTTTCTTCCCAAGCCTCCAGCTGCTGCCCAGCCAGGCACTGAGCAAGGCTTGTGCAGCTCGTCACAGGCAGGGTTTCCTGTCAATAGAAGAGAGGAAGCAGTGCTTTTGGATGAACCCTCATTGTCCCAGCTGGAACAGTGATCATCAAGCAGTGATAAGGACCTTTTTCAACCTACGGATCTGCACGAATCTGACTAACCTTGTTAGGGAGAAGAGGAAAGAAGGGGCGGTTACAAATAGCATTGGAAACACTCTTTCCTTGGCTTCTCATATCCCAGCAACCGAAAGAATCTAAAACACACTGAATAAAACGACTCTTTTAAACAGTCAGAATGTTTATCTTGCCAAGGCTTTTTTGGCTCTTCTTGCTTTGCAAAGTGAATATAAAATTACATTATGACATCAATTACAAAAAAAGCAATTAATAGACTTTTAATTTGTAATTTAAAATTGGACATTAAAACGTGTTCTAGGTTATAGTTGATATTTTTTTATTCTTTTATTTGGCATAATTCATGAGTTTAACATCTTCTACTTAAAGAGACTATGCTACAGGTCTCTTTGTTTCACTTTTATATATTCTCACTCTTTCCATCTCATTCTTGTTCTCTTTAAGGAGCCTTACATCTAAAAGATGCTTTTAAAATATTTGTTGAATAAATGCTTCATACAATAAAGACATATCATCAGTTTCTCTTTCCATTACCTAAAACTTGACATAAGTATGATATTTTCTCAGTTATTGTAGGTTATTGTAGGATTTACTTTTTTTTTTTTAAGTTTATCTGTTTAGGGGTGCCTGGGTGGCTCAGCTGGTTAAGCGTCTGTCTTTGGCTCAGGTCATGATCTCGCGGTTCACCAGTTCAAGACCCGCTTCCGGCTCTGTGCTGACAGCTCAGAGCCTGGAGCCTGTTTCGGATTCTGTGTCTCCCTCTCTCTCTCTGCCCCTCCCCCACTCATTCTCTGTCTGTCTCTCTCAAAAATGAATAAAACATTAAAAAAAAGCACATTAAGATTATTTATTTTGAGAGACAGAGAGAGACCATGAGCAGGCAAAGGGCAGAGAGAGAGGAAGAGAGAGAATCCCAAGCAAGCTCCATGCTGTCAGTACAGAGCCTGATGCAGGGCTCAAGCTCACAAACTGCAAGATCATGACCTGAGCCCAAATCAAGAGTTGGATGCTTAATTGATTGAGCCACCCAGGTGCCCCTGAAAGAATTACTTTTAATATCCTAAACCAAAATCATTATTCCCATTTTCCAGATGATAAAGCTAAACCCCACAGAGGTTAAATGATTGTGTGTATTGGGGGGGGGGGGAGGTGGTGATGGTGAATCAGGGATCTGGGGAGTGAATTCGTTTGTAGATAACAAGTACATTAATAATGGTGTCTGACTTTGGCTATTGTTCCCAGTGACCTATGATACTAAAATAGGAAAAGACTTCTGTAATTTAAATAACTTTCTTTGTAAGGAATATTAATTTAGTGATAAGCTAAGAGGAAAATTGAAGCAACTAAAAGATGATTTTTTTGTGTCTTCCTTATCCAGAGGTTGATAGTAGCATGGCTCCAGTGTACAAACGCATTTATATTGAACCTGGCATCTTGTGAAGTTCCATCTAAAATGCTTCCTATCATAAAATTCCATTTAAAATTAAATATTGACTAGAATGGGCTCCTAAATCCAGGTGAACTGGCACTGAAAACTATTTTTCAGGCAAATGTAATGTAGAAAAGTAAACAAAACAAAACAAAAACAAAAGTGGTTTTATGTCTTATAACCACTACATTTTAGAAGAAAATAGTTTTTGTTCTTTCCATAACAGTAAAGTATAGATTTGAGAGCTTTGGATTTAGATAATTTGGGTTTGACTCCAAGATATAATATCTTGAAATTTTGTTTAATCATTCTGAGCTGACGTTATTTTTACAGTGTCAAAATATAAATGAGCAATAATGCATGATAAAGTGCCAAGCACAGTGGTAGTTGTAGGTGCTTAAAAATAGTAGCTATTGTAATTATTCATAATTAATTTAATTTTTGCTATCATTATTAATTTAAATATTCTTTTTTCAGTCAGTACTTTTACCTCTATTTATAATGCTACCAATTTAATTTTTTCACCACTGAATGTCATGTTCTGAATGAATATACTAGGTGCCATTCATGCTGATTATGTGCATGTATTTACAAAGGAACACTTCTGTTATTGAAAAGCCATATAAATGTGTGATAGATACATGATATAATTTACTTCTGTTGTTAACTGAGCATTCTTCATTTGAATTTTACCATAAAATAGCATATTACTTTATAGAATTTAAGACTCGCATTGGGGGCGCTTGGTTGGCTCAGTGGGTTAAGCGTCTGACCTCAGCGCAGGTCATGATCTTACAGTTCATGAGTTTGAGGCCTGCGTCGGACTCTGTGCTGACAGCTCAGAGCCTGGAGCCTGCTTCAGATTCTGTCTTCATCTCTCTCTGCTCCTCCTCTGCTCATACTCTGTCTCTCAAAAATAAACATTGAAAAAATTATTAAAAAAGGAAAGACTCGTGTGTGTGTGTATGCATGTGTGTGTTGCTAGTAAACCAACAGATACATGTCCTTGTCAAGATGGAACTGGTATTGTTGACTCGTTTAAGTAAGGTGTGTTTGATTTAATACTTGGAATTTCCAGAAATACACATATATGATCTAATATAATAAATGTAGTGTGATTACCAGCATGACAGATTTCTTTAAAGCCAAAAACCTTCCTAAAATTTGTTACAGAAGCTAAGTAGAACAGCATGTAAGACAGAATTTTCAGTCTGCATCTGGAGAACTTTCTAAATATGTTCTACATTTCATAGAAAATATAGAAAAATACATTTTCAAATTCATTTGAATCTAAGAAATTGAAATGTTAAGATCAAATCCTTCAGTTTTAAATGGTTTTAAAATGATGCTAATGCAATGTAATGGAAAATGACATAAAATGATAGTATGGCATTTGAGAGCATATGTTTGAAAAGTGTACCAGGTATTTACATGTACTTCCGAATCCCTAGTAGAGAATATACGTAAACACCTGGTTTATTTCCAGATTAGTTGCTCAGGTCAGGGGTGGTGGATCATGTGTGTCTACTGGCCTTCCTCCCCTCATACACCACCTGGACTTCCTCCCTAATCCTTCCCCGTCTCATCCCTTCCCCACTCCCTTACATGTAGAATCGGGCTGCTAGGTTATGCAACTCTAGAGGGTGTCATTTATATAAGAATCTATGTATATAAATGGTGCCCCCTGGAATTGTAGTGGTTCAAACTGTTGATCATAGGAAGTATCTAGCCCTGTCCAAGAATTGGCCAAAGTAACATTCAAAGAGATAGCAGCTTACAAGTGCAAGTTCATGATGCAAATACTCTCTTCTTTTTTTAAAAAAAATTTCAATGTTTATTTATTTTTGAGAGAGAGAGAAACAGAGTGCAAGCAGGGAGAGGTAGAGAGAGAGGGCCCAAAGCAGGCCCTAGGCTCTGAGCTGTCAGCACAGAGCCCAATGTGGGGCTTGAACCCATGAACCATGAGATTCATGAACCATGACCTGAGCCAAAGTCGGACGCTTAACCAACTGAGCCACCCAGACACTCTGCAAATTCTTAACAGATCTGTTTTTGTTTTGTAGGATATACCACCGTTAACCTTTACCTTCTACCCCCAGCTTGTTCAACACTACCTGTACCTCCAGGTGTTAAGTAGAGGCAATTATACCACTTACCATATGACTTCTTTATTGCCCTGTTATTTTGTGACATATTTTTGGAAAGCTATTTAATACAGAAAGACTTTTGGATCTTTTTCTACTTCTCTTTAATTTTGGAATGATAAGGAATATTTTATCTAACCGCCTTAATATCTGTCATGATTAAAGATAATATACATTTTTTTTAAAGATGACTTAATATACAGTCAAAAGAATCACTATTCTTTTAGTTTGGCCAGGACAATGTTCTGTCACTGACAATAGAACTGGGGCCTGGAGAAGAGCCTGAATAAATTCCATGACTAAATACACTCAAAGGCTAAATGATTTATGCTAACATGTTTTACTTTCTGTTATTGGGCCAATTCTCATTTATTATTTATGAGTTGCCTAACATCTTTTATCTTGATGTTTATTTTTCAAAAAGTATAACCAACCAGAGAAATAAATTCTATAAATTCAGATTCATTGCATAAAGTCGACTCATAATACAATCATCTTGTGGGCGTAGAAGCCAGAATGCCAATGTTCTTATTTTCTTATTCTTACTGTATATTGAGACTTATCAGTCAGATATTCATTCTTTCAGATAGCAGGCTATTTCTAGCTAGAAACTACTTAAGGTCAGGGACTCTGCCTTATTTATCTCAGTGTTTGTATATAGTAAACACTGAATGTGTGTTTGTGGAAGTTTAATATTCTTTTTTGCATATATCTTAGTTCCATTATATCTTTGAGGTAGAGCAAGGAGATATACAAACAAAAGATTCTGGATTTAGATGTCAGTTGTTTTTGTTTGTTTCTAGGAACACGTCAATTCCTTTTGTTTTCCAGCTAATACAATGTTATGACAAGGTTGTTCCATTTTTATCTTTTTGAGCCACAGATGTAAATTGAGCTAAAGCATTAGGTCAAATATATATTAAAATTTCAACAGGATAATGCTGTGTTGCTACTGATTTTTTTTAAATTTAATTTTTTATTGTGGTAAAATATACATAGCATTAAAATTTATCATTTTGACCATTTTTAAGTGTGCAATTAAGTGGCATTAAGTACATTCACAATGTTGTACATCCAACGCCATTATTCAATTTCAATTTTTTTTTCATTTTTCTAAACAAAAAGTTTGTACCCATTAAACAGTAGCTCCCATTTCTCTCCCTGCTCCTATCCCCTGGTAATCTGTATTCTATTTTCTGTCTCTATGTGAATTTGCCTATTTAGGTATCTTATATAAGTGACACCATACAATAGTTATCTTTTTTATCTGACTTACTTAAATTAGCACAGTGTTTTTAAGGTTCATCCATGTTATAGCAAGTTTCAGATTTTCACCCCTTAAAAAAACTATTTGAATATAGTTGACACACAATGTTACATTAGTTTCAAGTGTACAACATCATGATTCAACATCTCTATACATTGTACTAAGCCCACTGCAAGTGCTACTGAGATAGTTTTAACCTTGTTATTTAAAATAACACACATCATATAGATTTAAAAATCGAATGTGCTAGAAGTTACAGCAGCCATACATACATTTGGATTGATGCTTTAGAATTACATGTCTATGTTTCATTTCATCCAGATAACAACCCAACTACATAGTTAGTTTTAATCTCCTTTTCGAGTAAGAGGACATTGAGATAAAGATAAGGTAAGTCATTTGTTCACAGTTACTCAGCTTTAACTCAGAGGATCTGGTTCCAAATTCAGTGCTTTTTCCTATACTTGGGTAGGTAATTTCTCTTTCTGAACTTCTATTTCTGCATCTGTAAAATGGGAATCATAATATTCACCTCTCAGGGTTGTTGTAAGAAATAAATATTATAAGTGTCAAGTGTTTGGCACTCAATAAATAGTAGCTATGTGCTTAATTTGAACATAATGGGGATATATAGCTCAGTTTATGATAATAAAACCAGCTAATCAGAAGTGCCTTTGTTCTCACAAATAGTAAAAATGAAACTGCCAAAAAGAAAAGTAGGGGCAGTTTTATTGTGAGAGGTGAGAGGTGATACATAC